>NC_133896.1:170382091-171007091 GCF_964199755.1 Larus michahellis
AAATGTTAACATGAAATCAAATAATAAAATCTTAGGAAGTTTCACAATTCATACACCTTCTACCCTGTGACTATATAGTGAGCTCATCTGTTATTATTTCTTTGATGATCCACTTCTCTATAGATTGTCAGTTTAGTTTTCTGATGGAACAAACAGTTTTCTCAGGGCTCTGCATGGGTCAGCAGCTCCCTGGAGCTGGAAGTCGGAAGCAGCAGGGGCTCCCCATGGGGCCATAATGGTGAGGCCATAATGGTAGGGCCATGTGGCCAAGGCCTGGCCTATTGCCCTAGCCCTCCCGGGGACAGGTCAAGGATGCAGTAGGACCTTGGGCCACAGACTGCTGCCAGGGTCCACAGCCAGACCAACAAGGTCCACGGCCAGACATAAGCATTGCTGTGACACTGCAGCTCAGGTGGGCACCAAAGGTGAGATCTCTGTCTTAAAAGCGGTTCCCCAAAGGAACAGTCATTGCTCAGGCATGTTCTAAGTTTCTTCATAAAAGCTTTTCTCACCAAAGGAACAGAGTTTGGACTCAGCTAACAAACTCAAGGAAGATGGGATTGGGCGCAGGGTCCTGACAAATTTTGATCTTGACTTATTTTCTGTGGAAGCCAGTTTAAAAATCTGACTTTCCTCCAACATTTTATTTTTATAAAAGAGCATGTAATTATACAAAAATACTTTCAGAAAAGTTAGAAGACAACACTAACTTTGCACAAAACCAGGAAAAAAGTAAAATGTAAAGTAAATTAAAAAAAAAAAATTAAAAGCCTCAGTCCTAAAAACTTAAGTCATGGTTCCACTGTGTATCATTTACTTGTCTTGGGAATAAAAGAACCTTGGCATGAATAAAATTTATTTGTAGGAGTCAAATGCCCACATTCAACGAACGTAAGTAGATAGACATGTTGATATGCACTTATACTACCTGTCCATTTTAAAGGTGTTTTTCAGTTCTGCAGACAGCTGATTTCTGTTTGCTTATATGCATATTTTAGTACGGTTGAAGTATCTTTTGTTTTTCCATTAGAAGACTATGTCCAACAAGTTTGTTCTTTTATTGTATTCCCTTTTCAAAATGTGTACCTATTTCTACTATTCCTTGTGCTCTAAGAGTTTTCTGCTTTCAGTCTATCATAACAAAGAGTGGCTAAGACCATGAATACATTACGAAGTTAAACACCATTAATGTTTTGCAAATGCCTATCAATTGTGTTAGCTGGGGCAAGAATTAGCCAGCCACAAAGGACTGTGATGGGTTATCCTTGGACTTCAGTCCACCTAACAATTCTCTCACTCTCCCTCTCCAACAGGACGGGAAGGGAGGCACAAGGTGGAGAAGGTCATGGATCAAGATAAAAAATAGGGAGATCACTTACAGATTACCATCATGGGAAAAAAAAAAGACTTGTCTTGGGACACCCAGATGTCTGGATCCCCACAGGTGGTAGGAGTGCTGTGGGTCTCCCAGATCCCCAGGTGTCAAGATCACTTGGGTCTCCATGTGTAGTCGGGGTGACACAGGTAGGCCCAGAGGCCTGAATGCCCCCATGGTGCTGGTGTCTGAAATGCAGCAGCCTCGGCCTTATCTCACTCTTTCTGTTGGCAGCCCCCTGCTGCCAACACCTGGACACCTACACTCAATGCAATTTCAAGTGTAGATTAAGACTCTGAGACACTCTGAGCCAAGCCATGGACAGCCAGTTTCTCCAGGAGGATGCCATGGGAAACTGTATCAAAGGCTTTACTAAAGTCCAGGTAAACAACATCCACAGCCTTTCCCTCATCCACCAAGTGGGTCACTTTGTTATAGAAGGAGATCAGGTTTGTCAAGCAGGACCTGCCTTTCATGAACCCGTGCTGACTGTGCCTGATCGCCTGGTTGTCCTTCATGTGCCACATAATGGCACTCAGGATGATCTGTTCCATGACCTTCCCAGGCACCGAGGTCAGTCTGACAGGCCTGTAGTTCCTCAGATCATCCTTCTGGCCCTTCTTATGGATGGGCGCCACATTTGCTAGATGCCAGTCAACTGGGACCTCCCTGGTTTGCCAGGACTGCTGATAAATGATGGAAAGTGGCTCGGTAAGCACTTCTGCCAGCTCCTTCAGTACCCTTGGGTGGATCCCATTCGTCCCCATAGACTTGTGTATGTCCAGGTGTTGGAGCAGGTCCCTCATCCTTTGGATTACAGGGGTTTCAGTCTGCTCCCCACCCCTATCTCCTACCTCAGGGGTCTGGGTACTCGGGGAACAACCAACTCTACTACTAAAGACTGAGGCAAAGAAGGCATTAAGTACCTCAGCCTTCTCCTCATCCTTTGTCACTATGTTACTGCCTTAGAACAATAAAGGATGGAGATTCTCCCGAGTCCTCCTTTTGTTACTAATGTATTTATAGAAACTTTTTTTTATTGTTCTTAACATCCAAAGCCAGGTTAAGTTCTAGTCGGGCTTTGGTCTTTCTAATTTTCTCCCTACATAGCCTTATGACATCTTTGTAGCTTTCCTGAGTGGTCTGCCTCTTTTTCCAAAGGCCATAAACTCCATCTTTTCCCCCAATGGCTTGTTTTACAGCACATGGGGACAGCCTGCTCCTTCTTGAAAAATGTCCAGCCTTCCTGGACTCCTTTACCCTTCAGGACTGCCTCCCAAGGGACTCTGTCAAGCAGACTCTTCAAAAGACCAAAGTCTGCCCTCTGGAAGTCCATGGTGGTAGTTCTGCTGATCCCCCTCCTTACTCCTCTGAGAATCAAAAACTCTATCATTTCATGGTCACTATGCCCAAGACAGCCTCCAACTGTCACATCCCGCACAAGTCCTGCTGGTCCAGCAGGGCTCCTTCCCTAGTTGGTTCCCCCACCAGCTGCATCAAGAAGTTATCCCCAACACACTCCAGGAACCTCCTAGACTGTTCCCTCTCAGCAGTATTGTGTTCCCAGCTGATAGCTGGTAGGTTGAAGTCTCCCCCCAGGACAAGGGCCAGCGATCATGAGATTTCTCCCAGCTGCTTGTAGAACATTTCATCTACTTCTACATCCTGGTTGGGCGGTCTATAACAGATTCCTACCATGATATCAGCCTTGTTGGCCCTCCCCCTGATTCTTGCCCATAAACACTCAGCCCTATTGTTACCATCATTAAGCTCTTGACATTCATAACACTCCCTAACATACAGAACCACCCCACTTCCTCTCCTTCCTTGCCTGTCCCTTCTGAAGAGTTTGTAGCCATCTGTTGCAGCACTCCAGTCATGCGAGTCATCCCACCACATTTCCACATTCCACCACAAAGCTACATCATAGCTTTCCTGCTGCACAATGGCTTCCAGCTCCTCCTATGATGTAGTCGCCATCTCTAGTGTTGTGGTGCTATACTTGTGATTGTTCTTATGTGTCCTCTCAAGTCTTACAGAATTTAAGATCCCATCACTTGTGCACGGCTTTTGTACCATCTTCTGTTTCACTATTTTGCTTCTCCACTTGATGTTTTCCTACGCACAGTGAACCTTTCTCTGAAGGTAGGCTTTTGTTTCCCTTCTGCCCCCAAATCTGCAATGTGCTTACCAAACTGAATACTGAGTATCTAAGATTCTATAAATGTAATTTATCTTCTCTAACCTAGACTTTAACAAGTTAGTTTTCTGAAGCTGAGCTACTCATCCAAAGATCTTCTAAAAACCAGAGATAAACAAGCACCCTCATCTGGGTTGCAGTTATGTACCTTTGTATCAAAAATATAAATATTGCTTTTATGTGTTAGTTTCTGTTGTTTCTCTGTGCATTGTACCTAAAATAATGTCAGGTTTGTTTTGCAGTTCAACAGAACAGTGTTTTTATAGAATGAAATCAAGGATATATCTTGCCTGTATTGGGGATAGCCTTAGGGCACATGGGAGTGCTTGAACAGGAAAAAAACAAAACAGAAGCCAACAGATACATATACACACAAAACAAATCTATGATATTTCGTGTTGCCAAGTTATTGTATTAGATTCTCCATAGTCTAATTCAGCTGAGAGTTACTATATTCATACAAAATACATACCTTGTAAGTAGAACTGTTGAAACTTTAATTTCCTTTCAGATCTTTTGTCTAAAAAAACCACCAAAACCCAACTCCCTAACCTGAGTTTTTCTTAATAGAGCCCAGAATGTGAAAATTTCTTTTTTTAAAAATGAACTTTTAAAAGACAAATCTAAACATGTTTCCACAAGCTCACAAATGCATATTTCTTCATATATATTTGGACATAATGTTGAAGTATTCAACCACACATATTCTTTTGCATTTTGCATTTGAGCATTCCTAACAATAGTGGTTTCCTTGGATTACGCTTTAGAACAGGAAAAAGAGAATTAAATCTGCCATGTAAATACCTCTCTTTTTCAGAAGTTCTTAATAATTTATGGTCTTTTTTTTCTATTTCATGATTTTGTGACAGAAGTGAATTTTTCAGTAGTTTCACACTCCTTTATGTGACCCAGATTCTATCTTTAAACTAAATTTTCAGTTCTGAATTATTACTAATTTATCATAATATAGAGAAGACTTTTCAACAGCTGCCAGTACTGGTCAACATGTATCCCACCAGCTTCAGTGTAAGTACAATTATAACAAGGCTGGCTGTGGCTGTGAAAACGGCACTTGTAAGGTTTTATTGCCTTTTTTAAAAAATACTGTTAGAGTGAAGTAAGTGGTCTCTATAAAGGTTGTTAAGGAAAGAAGAAATAATGTGAAAATAGAAAGATTAATAAAATCCAATATAATGTTTGAGATTCAAATGACAACAGGGAATATTTGCTGGAAAACAGAGAAAAACACTTGGGTTTGGTTTAGGGTTTTTTTGTTTGTTTTTCTTTTCTCTGCCTCATGCAATTTCTTTCTTTTCTTTTCTTTTTTTTTTTTTTTTTTTTTTTTATAGCACAGGCATTGTAATATAAAGCCTCTGATAATTTTGACAGCAATAATTCAGCGATACTTTGAACTTTCCTTTGGGGACAGATTCATCGAATAGTCACTGGAAGAATTCAAACACCCGCAGTAAAAGTCACTGTATTACTAACAGTGATATATAGCTTAATAATACCCTATTTTTCACTTAGAATATTACCATATTTTACAACAAAAATTTCACCATAAAGAGTTTTATTAGCACTGGTGCATACAAATACCAGCATCACGTCCTGAGAGCACCTGAGTAATGAAAAAGTCCACAGGACACCATCTATGACATTGGAATTCATATTATATTATACCATAAACTCCATACAGAGCAAACGTATGCATTGTGACTTTGTGGTAACCAGAGATACACTTAAGACTGCAATGGAACTTCCATTACAACTCAAATGTTTTGTTTTTTATTTCTACTATGAGAATTACTTCTAAAATAGACTTGAAATATTGTTTTTTTCATCAGCTTCCTTTGGCGATATCAAAAAACAAAGCTTCCAGGTGTTGCCTGACTGAAAATTATTTATTTGTGTATTTATTTATTTATTTATATCTGGGTAAAGCTGTATGAAATCTATTTTTCATTTTTTATAAATTGGTATGAGTTCATTTTAGTAAATATGAAGTACTGGATTGTTTGTTGGACTGCACATAAACTGGGAATAAAGACAGATATAAATACCCTTTTGTACTTCTGCTTGTGAGCAAGAACACACAACCAAATATATGGTATTACTTTGAGGTGCCCATTGAACAAGCAGCTAGAGGGTGGAGCCGCTAATTCACAAACGGGAATCGGCACACTGAATTTCAGGCTGGTGTTGGGGCAAGTCAGTATATTTCAACTCAGCTTTTGTCCTAGAGTATATTTCTGCATATTTCTCTTGTTTTATTCTATGTGAAAGTCAGTTTCACAAAAGTCAGTTTCAGTACAGACTACGTTTTTGTTAAAATGGTTGAGGCTGGGGTTCCTCTGCCGTAATACAGTGTTGTATTTTAAACATGGTAGGCAGCTAAGCTCACTCACACCCCACTAGTGAGATGTGGGAGAGAAGCAGAAGGGTAAAAGTGAGAAAACTTGTGGGTTGAGATAAAGAAATTTTAATAGGTAAAGCAAAAGCTGCACATGCAAACAAAGCAAAATGAGGAATTAATCCACTTCTTCCCATCAGTGGGCAGATGTTTAGCCATTTCCAGGAAAGCAAGGCTCCCTCACATGTAACAGTTACTTGGAAGACAAACACCGTAACACTGAATGCTCCTACGCACACACACACTTCCTCCTTCTTCCCCCAGCTTTTATTGCTGAGCACAAAGTCTTATAGTATGGGATCTCCCTTTGGTCAGTTTGGGTCAGCTATCCTGGCTGTATCCCTGCCCAACTTTTTGAGGTGGTTGAGAAACCATCCCTGAAGGTATTTAAAAGATGCGTAGTTGTGGTGCTTAAGGAACAAGCTTTAGTGGTGGATTTGACTGTCTTTTCCAACCAATATGATTCTATGTTTCACATTCATGGATAACCTGTGCAATGGTGTCAATGGTCAAGTCCACTTCTCAGTCACAAGCCCACCTGTATGTTGTTTTCTTCCTAGATGTCTTGATATGTCAGTGGTCCACCAAGTTATAAATAGCTCACCCTTACATTCTTTCATCCAGGTCCACCTAAGCCACTTGATTGAGAATAGAATGGAACAGAATATTTCAGTTGGAAGGGACCTACGATCATATCTAGTCCAACTGCCTGACCAATTCGGGTCTGACCAAAAGTTAAATCATGTTGTGAAGGGCACTGTCCAAATGCCATTTCTAGCAGCCTCATCCATCTTCTTGTTTCGATGTTCTTCAGTAGCATGACTCTTGGGTATGTGAGCATCTATGTGACATACTTTTACAACCAGGTTCTCTACCTGGGCAGCAATATCTTGCCACAATGCATCAGCCCAGATGGGTTTACCTCTGTTCTGCCAGTTGGTCTGCTTCCATTGCTGTAGCCATCCCCCCAGGGCATTTGACACCATCCATGAGTCAGTATAGTCGTAGAGTACTAGCCATTTTTCTCATTCAGCAATATTCAAAGCCAACGGGATGGCTTTCACTTCTGCAAACTGGCCCAATTCACCTATTTATTCAACAGTTTCTGTGACTTGCTATGCAGGACTCCACATAGCAGCTTTCTACCTCTGATGCTTTCCCACAATATGACAGGACTGACCAGTACACAGGGCATATTGCTTCTAATTTCCTGTTATTTTTTAATACAGCGGGGCCCTTTCAGCACAAGTCATCTCCTCTGGCGATGCTCAAAAATTTCTGTCTTCTGGACACTCCCATTCAAGCCCATTGCATGATCACTGCAACCCACTTAGTCCACATAATGTCCGTTGCATAATGAGCAGAAAAGAGCCTCCCTTTGAACACGCAGCCCAGCACAGTTATTTGAAACTGTTCTTCATTCTTCAAAACCAGTACAATAGATTATTGAGTTCCTTAATTTTCAAGAGTATGAAATGAAGATTTAACTGGCTTCAAAAATGGATTCTCAGACGCATACCTAAAATAAGGCACTCAAGTTACTAATAGAGTGAATTAGAAGACAATTAAATTATTTCAATTTATATTAATAATGATAAATATAAAGTTCCTTTATAAATATAATATTCATAATACATTATGTTTGCTATATGAAATCATAAAGCAGAATTCAAATAACAGATTATAAACATTTATATTTTTAGGCATTTCTTTTCATAGAATACTATATGGAGACTAAACACATCCAAAGGACAATTTGTTTAATCCAAAATAAGGCTACAGAGTACATTGTACCCTAAGTTGGTCTATTACTTACAAAGATATCAGTAAGTAATTCAAATGCAGGCATCTGTTTTGCACATGGCAAAATCTGTGTACCTTTCTTAGCACCAGCTATTATTTTCATCAGTGTCATAGGACAAATAATGCTCTGAAATTTAAGGACTGGTTTGCTCTGAGAGATAGGCAGTTCAATCAATAGCAGTAGATAACAAACAATACATTATACTGTCCTTCACTTCATAATAGTTGGGCTATTGTGTTAACCTTATTACTAAAGCTGCAATTATATAGAAACAAATCCTAACCTAACATTTGCAATGGCAGCTCACATGGTCATACAGACACAAAGGATACTGGCATTTCACATGTTGACACATTCACTACAGTGCCATCACCCACCAAAAACTCAGTGTGACAGCACAAGGGATGTCAGGGTTGCTCTGGAAGGGTGCTCATGCTGATGGTAGTGGGTACCTGCCACCCACCAAGGTCTGCTCCCTTTCTGATACTGACCATGGTGTACATGCACAGCTTTTTTGCTGTGGGTGCACAACAACTACAGGGTCATCTTCTTCCTTTCTCTGCCCTGCAGTCTGGCCCAGGGATGAGTCTTCTCTGGGATGTCTGGAAGAATGTGCCAAAATACAGTCTGCCATGGCTTGTGCTGACCTTGGTGACCTCATGTGGATCATCTTGCCAGGATTTTATGAAGTTGTGATCTGTTTCTGGCAGTCTGTGCATTAGAGGTGTTTCAACAAGCACCGCTCAATAGTTACTTTCCTTCCTGTACTCATCTTCTTAAAGCTACAGTTTACATATTTATTTCTGTCAGATTTCAGCATCAATGGAAAGCCATGTAGATTTCTCCACAACCAGTATGCATGCAAAAGATGCATTCCTGTATTGTGAATGCAATTGTTTCTATATAGCTATAAAATAACAGAGGGACACACAACCCATGTATGCAAACTATTTAAAAACACATTTTGCACTTGGAAAGTAAAATTTTGAGACTTTTTTCCCCTGTACCCACAATCGAAGTTAATAGAAATTTTCCTAGTGTAAAATGGAGACATTACATTAATTTCTGTACAGCTTTTCTAGATTTGTAACGCTTTAATCTACAAGAGAATCTATTGTTTAGAAAACTGCAATAAAATCCATCTGAAAATCTTTTTGTATTGCAGGACAAGCAACATAAAACTGATATTCCTTTTTAAATCATGCCTCCTTTTCCTAGTCAAAATTTAAGCTTCCACAATCACACTAGTTAAACTTTACTATTCTACAAATCACAATCCAAAAAATTATTCAAATACAGAAAGACTGACAGTAAGTCAAGAAAGATATGCAACAAAATGCTATACAGAAGACACATTTGATAAAAAAGCCATTTGAAAAAGTCGACTCATTAAATCTATGTTTTATATAAACTTGTGGTTATAATTTACTTTATACGGTGGGCTAGCCTTGGCCAACAATCAAAATTCGACCCAGCTGCTCACTCCCTCCCCGTGAGGGAACAGGAGAGAAAACAGGAAAAAAAGCAGGAACAGGAAAGCTCATGGCTTGAGATAAAGCCAGGGAGATCATTTACCAATCACCATCGTGGGCAAAGCAGACTCAACATGGGGAAGATTAATTTATTGCCAATTAAGAAAAACTTGGGTAGCAAGAACCAAAAAGGCAAATATTAAAACAACACTATTCCTTCCCCCTATTCCCAGGCTCAACTTCACACCTTCATCCCCAACTCCTCTACCTCCCTCTGCCCAGAGCAGCACAGGGAAGGATGGAAAATAGGGGTTGTGGTCTGTTCATAACACCTCCTCTCTGCTGCTCTTTCCTCACACTTTTCTCCAGGGTTGGCTGGGCTCTCCACAGGCAGCAGGGAATATCTGCTCCACCATGGAGCTCCTCTTCTTCCTTAGGCTTTGGTCTTTCGTCTGCTCTTTCTCATTCTTTTTGTTCCATTCTCCTCTCTCTCCGTGGTATTTTTACTCTCTTTTAAACATGTTTTCCCTGAGGTGCCCCCATCTTGCCTGAAAGGCTCAGCAATGTCCTGGGTAGGTCCATTGAAGCTGGGTCTGGAACTGGCTATGTCCATCATAAGGTATCCTCAGTCTCTCCTCACAGAGGCCACCTCTGCAGCCCTCTGCTACTAAAACTTTGGCATCTGCACCCAATATACTTTAATTCAGCAAGCCTTTGCTGATTTCATAAAGGGCAAGACCACTTTCTCCTCTGTTTGTTCTTGCAGTATCCTTTGGTCCTCATTATTTTTTGTTCAGTCATGTGGTGAATGGAAACTAGAAATTTATCTGCTAAAGACTGTCCTCTCCACCACTACACAGCAGGAGTGAAAAGAGGAGGCCAGAGATGAGAACCACTGCATTTAATGGCAGCATAGACTTACTTCAAATGAGAATAAAGCAATGCTAAATTTTAATGTGGCAACTCTTCAGCACCAGTAAATAAAGACAGATAAGAAGTATTCTTTCCTCATGACCGAGTGGATCTTTGTGATATCATTCATCATTCACATTGTTTATTCTTTCTTAATTACTCTGTAGGATGATCATATAAGAACTCCCAATTCACACATCATGTATCATCTGGCTTGTGGCTCCTTTTCTCTTCAATAGTAGGTAATGAAAACTTACATGCATTTATCAAACACACAATTTCTAAATGCCATGAAAACATTTCAGATCCAGTGAAAGAACTTTGTGCCATTTGTGCCATAATGATATATGCACACTGTACCTGTGATTAATACGTAGCAGACAGAAAGCCCTGCATCACAGTTTTAAACACAGGAAAGAAATACTGAAAGTTCTAATGAAAGAACTGGAGACAGAGACTTGGAGGCTGATGAATAGAAGATATTTCTAAGATAAATCACCATTTTAAAGAAAAAAAGTAGATAATAAAATTACATTCCTTTTCATCATAGAATTATCAAAATAAAGCTTTTTATCTTCACTAAGCTGACAGTGCTATTAGAACTCAAACCAGGATATAATGAAGTCATCATTTTTCTATATGGTAGATCTAGTCCATCTGTCCATAAACCTGCTTGTTGAGTTTGTTATTCAATTTTTTTTTCTTTCATATGCAACCTCTTCAAAAGCCAAGCCAAAGAAAAATCCTCCCTCTGGATCTCCACAGTATTTGGTGGCATGCAGACAGAGAACAATAAAACCTGAAGACAATCTGTAACTAACATATAAAACAAGAGACAACAACTGAGTGGATTAAAAAAAAGAACGCAAGCAAACCCCCAAACTGTTATTAATCCATAAACTACACAGCAATCATAGGACACCAATTGTCTAACTGTTCACAACTGTTTTGAAGAGATTACAACAACAGAGTAGTCTCTGGAGGAACATGAAGGAAAATAGTAAACTACATAGCAGCTGATAGTCTTGATTGGCAAGAGCACTGCTCAAGGGGCTGAAAAGTTGTTCATGTTGGCATTCTTGGTCAGCATTTCTCAAAAAGGAAACAAGGTTTACTGATACATAATGTTCTTGCAAGACATGTGGCAGTACATAAGCCTAAAGAGCTTCTGTATTGATGTTAAGGTTTCATAACACTAAGCAGTTGGTAAGAGATTTACAATAACAGCATTAGCAACATAGCTTTTAGTAGGCTTGTAATACAAATTAGGTACATTTTGTTTTACTGTTACATAAAGATTTATTCATGCAAGTTCAACATGGTCACATAGCTCACTCTTGACAAAGCCATAGATTGCTTATGCAGTTCATATCATATTAAGCATATAAAATATCTCTCACATCACACATCAAGCATGAAGTACGAGATACAACAATTTCAAGGTATTTTAGAAACAGCCTTTGTGCATATGAGATTAATTCTCCTTAATGTTTTCTTCAAGAAAATCTAGTAGCTGAAGTGCTATAAAAAAACCGACCTTGTAATGCCCAACTTTAGCTGCCTGCCCTCCCAGGCAGAATTGAAAACCTACAGTTGCAAATATATAATACATATATGATCCAGATGTAAAATTAAACATCTCAGAATGGGATCCAACACAATCTGAATAATATACAGAGCCTCTCAGAGCTGGCTAATAGAGCTGTCTTTCTCCTGTGACTTTTTAATAATTTTCAAGCTTCTCTGCCAACTCACTCAACAGTGAGTGAGAAAGCCTGATCCACCCTGTGGAATGACTTACCTTGAAAGAGAAATTTATGTCTACATTGACTACAAAGAAACACAAATGACAACATAGGTTAGCTATGCGATGTTGAAGTTGAGTGAAATGAATCCCTCTTTCTATAGTAATTGGTAAACAGGAATAGAAAGATGTCTATCGAGACTCTGATTTCCTAAGGTTTCTTATAGGCTCTCTATGGCCAAATGACTAAATCAATATAGATCTAATAGCTTTTCAGGTTGAAACATTTGATTGTCACTCAAGTTGACATTCTCTTGTCTTCACGACAGAATCTGGAATTTTATAGTTCATATTCTTCTGTTTCCTCTGATAATCCTGATTCTCCAGATCTCTATTATTATCTCATTTTATAATTGAAGAATTAAAACAGGAAGGGTGGAATTAATCTGCCCTAACGTAAGTGCCTAGAAGAGTTACGCTGGAGACTAACATTGCCTATGCTCAGTGTCTAATACTGCCAATGAAGAAAACCAGGTATTTTTCAGAGAGGAATTCAACTCATCTCTCTCAGAAGTTATTAAATACAGTGAGAGCCTAGGAAAACTGAGTTAGACTTATGCATTTAACTTTTTGTGCTCTAAAAATTAATTGTCATTAATCATACCAGTCAAAATGATACAGCCTTTCTTTCACTGTTGACCCACTTCTCCCAGTTTGAAAATACTAACATTGCTGGTGCATGTTTTGTCTGCCCAGATGGTAAATAGAGACACTTAATAACTAGTCGCCTCAATATTTTAATTTGTTAATGCATTGTAATGCCTTAGACTTTTTTCTCCTCTATTCCAAGCAATGTTCGCAACTGAGCTTTTTCTTTATGCTTATATAACTTGACAATACATTTAAAAAAAGGTTTATTGGATTAATGCATGCAACACAGTATTTATTAATTTTGAAGATCAGAGAAGTGGCACCCAGTCACTCTAAAATAACACATTTGAAGAGCCACCTACCCTTCCCTTTATTAGATTTGCCTTTGAGAAATATAAAATGCTGGCCAAATGTACAAATAAACTCAACTGTCTGAATCTGAACTTGTGTCTATTTAATTCCCTGAGTGTTTATCTCAGAAATGATATTTGGATTAGATTTAAAACAATTTGGGTCACAAAATAAAGAGCTGAAATATCTTATCTACTAGATGAAATAAGTATCATGCTGCATCTTTTCTTATTCCATAAAAAACATTTTGGCTTTCAGAAAGACAAATTAATTGAGAGTGAAAATTTAGTCTTGAAAGATCCAGTGAGTGTCTACAAACTTTCATGAATGATCATAGAAATGTTATGCAATTAACAAATTGTGAATAAGCTTTACAATTTCCCTATGCACACATCAGGAAGGAGCTGTCTGCTGAGAGCATTATCCGCAGAAGATGCAAAACATTTGTTTCTGTGATGTCACGATTCTCTACGTTAGTCTCCAAGAATAAGAAAGGTTTAAAAGTAAATATTTGGCAACCACGGAACATCTAATATTACTTATTTTCCTAAGAAACAGAATTTTTAGAATGGAAAAACATCAGACTCCTTCTTTCGCTAAGAGGAGAATATGTTTTTTAACTAACACTAGGGAGGGTGATAGATGTAATGGCCAAGTAGGGCATGAGGGACATTGCATGAGGGAAACTTTTTAAAAAATCTATTTTCATTGCAGGAACTGTCCTATAATATAAGAAATAAAATAGAAAAACAAATTCTCATATGACCCTGACTTCCATATACAATCTCCAGTTCAGATTTGTTTTTCCATATTAACTGTTAATATCAGAACAGAAAGACAACTGGCACAGTTGGCATGGGAGCTATTAATGCACTGCTAAAAAAAGCTAAGTCATGTCTGAAAAACACTAAGTATGGTGAGGACAAGGGAACACCTGGCAAAGAAGTTTCAACTTAAAACTTAAAAGCATGATTAGCAAATAAAATACCAAACTAGAGTAACAACTACGTTATCAGCAAAGACTAGCAGAAGAACCAAAGCGAAAGAGTTTCTTTCCAAAGAAGCAGTGTTTTCAGTGGAAGTGACAGAACTGCCTAACATGTACAGAACTTAGTGCATCACATATATTCTAAATCACTTTTCCGTTCCAATGAAAAAATAAAAGACAACAATCAACATTAACTAAGTCCCACATATAGACAGAATGAAACAAAAATGTGCATGAATTTAAGATCACCTTAGAAATATGCAGTGAACTAAGGTGGAAAAAATAACAATAAATTACTTTTCAAGAGATCCTATTGTACTTTATGCTGAATTCCTCTGACTTTGTCAAACCGAGTACTTCCATTTACCCATCACTGCTATTATCTAATCAGTCACTTTCTTTTCTTGCCCACTAATCATTAATAAACTTGGTGGCCTGAATTCTTATTTGGACTTTATATCATGTCTCCTGCGTTTAAAACCAAATCTTGTGTGAAAAATTTTTCTCTATATTTCCAGCTTAGCATCGGAATATGATTTCATGCTGGACTTTAGCACTTGAAACTGTTTTAAGAATCTGGTATTGAAAATATGTATGAAAAATGGAAAAGGGAAGATGGGAAATGTCGCAGTTTCTTGAACATACAGAATTTTCCTCTGGAGTTTTGACGAACATAATCTTGTGTGATACTTTTTCTCATAAGTCTTAAATCACTGACTACTGTTGACCTCAGAACTGAAACTGTCCTATGCAAATTATCAGAGGCCTCCAGAAACACACCATAAGACTTTTTCTTGTTCAATAGATATGATATGTGTGTACAACCAGAAGTTGTAGTCCTTGATCTGTTTACAAGCCTTTTCTTCCTGTTGCATTCTACTATTTGGTCATTTTCATCCTCCATATGCAAAACCTCTGCCACCTGCTGAAAGCACAGCAGATCCTGAACTGATGCATGAAATACACCCAACTTCTTCAACCTGTTATTTATTGACTTGTGTTTCCAATGGTCTAAAGATGATCTAGAAGGTTCTTTATATTCTGAGGAATTAAATACAGCTTCTTCAGACTAAGCAGGCTGGCCAAATTGTTCTCTAGTGAATCAAGAATATTCTATGTTGACCCTTTACGTCTAGTGTTCAGCCAAATTTCAAACTTCAGCAGCACTTGATTTTTATTAGTCGTATCTATTAGTTTTTTGTCTGCAAAATTATTCTATTTAAAAGAAAATACTTTACACTAGTTTAATAAGGTGAAGTAAGGAAACAAACGAGATTTTTCATGATCTCATTACTTTGTAAGACACAAAAACCTATTTGTTTTTTATTAGGAAACTGAAGGAAGGAAGTGCTTGTGAAAAATTTCTAAAATGTGATTTGAACAATATGTGTTTGGAGCAGCTTTCTATCAAGCAGGACAGGATGGATCTGAAAGCAAGTGTCAGGTGTGTCCTCATATAGCCATGCCCAGTTTCTATGCTGGGACAGCTGTTGTCCTGTTATGCACCATTTTGTAGCTTCTGTCACTAGTAAGTCTTCTGCCTGGAAAAAGAAGACCAATGATAAATACTGAACGTGATTGCAATGTTATGTTTGTTGTGGTTTGGGTTGGGTTGGCCAATAGCAAGATGACAGATGCTCTCCCCCACCTATCGCTCCAAGAAGAGGAAGAAGAGAGATAAACAGATTTAGGAGTTTAGAAAAAACTAAACTACTTTCATGAAATATTAATAATAAAATAAAAAGAAAATAATGAAATAGATACAATATATATAAATATACAAAAATTTATAAATAATATATATAAAATATATACAAAATCTCCCAAGGAGATGTCACCAGCAGGCTCTGTGAAAGTTTCAGACTGGACTCAGTGACAAATGGCAACTGGATTCCAGAACACACTGATAGGGATCAAAGGTAGACAAACTGACAGGGTCCTCCTCAGACATCAGTCACTGACAAAAGACAGCCACTGAAGAAGAGCCAACCTGACCCCTTTGGTCCCTGACTTTTTTACACTGAGCATGGCAGATGGGATGGAATACCCTATTGGTCAGTTTTGAGTCACCTGACCTGTCCACCCCTCCCCACAGGTGCAATCCCCTCCATGGGGTAAACAACCAAGTCAGCTGACCCTGGTTGCCACAGCAACAAGTATAAGGAAGAGCCTCTCTCACTGAACAGGAAGTTGGCTTTTCTGCACTCTAAACCAGGACAATTCTATAAAACAGGACCTTCATGTTAGGGACCTTAACCAAAAATAGAAATGTTTTTTTAAACTGTAGCTGTAATAACTGAGGTATTCCCACCCCCCCATTATTCTTTCAGTCCTCACAGACTTGTGCTTATTTGTTTCAAGGTGCACAATAATTGTTATTGATGTGTAAAAATATATTGTGCAGTTGGAAGCACCTCTTAAAGTCCTATGTATGTACAAAATTGTTGAGATTGTGTAAATCACTTACCAGAAATTAATTTCTGATAGGATATAAGCCATATAAAAAGGGAAAGAAAAACTTATCTTTTAATTTGCAGAGTACCTTTGTTGAAAGAGGAATGAACGAATCTTGGGACTTCCTGGAACAATTCATGTAAGTTTTCAATGACCCTCTACCTGACGCTGAATGTTCATCAAGGGCAACATAGTTAACCAGAGAATTTTCCACTTGTAGCAGTATCTAAAGTTATAATATTGCTAGTATTCATAGTTTGCTTTTTTTGTTTGTTTGTTCTTGTCTTTTGTCCTCCAGCTCTCATGACCTAGGCTAGTTTCCAGACTCCTAAATTAAGATGTCTACAGAGTGTGAGTCGCTCTGGGATCAGAGTATATAAGCTCTCACTATACGTATTGAAAATCCAGTCTTAAGAAATACTTATCTTGCCCTGAAGGAGATACCTACACTGAGGCAGTTGG
Source organism: Larus michahellis (assembly GCF_964199755.1). NCBI lineage: Eukaryota > Metazoa > Chordata > Aves > Charadriiformes > Laridae > Larus > Larus michahellis. The sequence continues at coordinate 170,398,918 of NC_133896.1, forward strand.
GCGCTTACACAGTGTGTATAGGGAGAGGCAGAAGGAAGTGGGATCGTTCTGTCTGGAGAGAGGAAACTAAGGGGGATCTAATTTTCATTATTTTCTAATTTTTCAGCTACCTATTTGTGGGAGAAAAGGGGTGTTTTACGGAAGACTAGACCAGAACCTTCTCAGAGGTGCATAACAACAAGACAAGTCTGCCTAGAAGAAAGGGCAGGGGGGATCACAAAGAGAGTGGAACAGGTTTCTCAGAGATGTTAGGTATTCTACCTTTTTGGAGATATTCAGACTTTTATTGGACAAGGCCCTGAACAGCATGATACAACTTTGAAGTTAACACTTGTTTTTGCAAAGGTAGTGACTAGATGACTTCAAGAAATCATTTCCAATGCCAGCTATGACTTTAAATTTTCTTGTTGAGCAAAAGTAACTTACTTTTTTAAAAAATTATGTGGAGAATCTCTGTTACGAATATCTTCAAGTTACTTTAACTGCATTGTGCAGTAAAATTGAGTAGATTGTGGAGCAGCTGTTCTCAGAAATAGATGGGGGGACAGTGAAATCTTGGTTTTGACAGGTAACATACATACATTTGACAATTTACATTTGCCCAAAAGTTATTGCAATAGTTACTTGAGTTATTGCCATGCTCTTTCCACAGAATTCAACTAGGCACTACACAATACTATCTTAGTATGAACAAACTTAGATCATTTTCTACAAGCAGCTTTGTTAACAAAGATAAGAATACAGGGTAAGATAAAGTATAGTTTTGCCTTCAAACTTCACTTGATGATAATTTCTGTCAGAAACAGCTCTTTTTCATCTGTTGTGCACCTTAAAACTCTTAGGATGATCAGGAACTCTTCCTGACCCATACTTATAAATACTTTATTCTATTAAGCATGATCCTAGATAACGAACCTAGATAACAATATTGTTTTCATTAAAAAAAAAAAACAAAACAAAAAAAAAAAAACAAAAAACCAAAACCAAATAGATTTAAAGAAATGGCATTAAAATGCTGGCAAGCACAGCTCAGTATTTTAATGTGGAAGACTACAAGGGAAGAGTTATTTATTTGAAATTAAGGTTGGTTTTGTCATTTAATAATTAAAAGAAGAAGATGATATCGACTTTAATCTTCAAAATCCTCCATTTATGCAGCTCTAGATAGGTAAACAAACCTCAAAGCATGATATGTGGACTTTACTTACTTAATTAAATTGTCTTTATTTTTTTACATGTAATAGAACGTACAATGAGTTACTCCAAAATATTTTTAAGGTATTTATTATTTTTATTGGTCATATAAATATAATGTATTTTTTGTTAAATTTCTAAAATTCTTATTAAAATAAAAGGGAGTGGATAGTATTGATTTTTTTTTTATTATTATTTAGCAGATTTGGAAAGGGTATATTCATTGACAGTATTAATGATATTGCAGTAAAGATTAAAATAAAACATTGCATACTGTTACTCTAAGCAGTAGTATTTGAGAGAATTGTAGTGATGCATTTAATATCTGTATATATATTAGTGCATATATATTAATATATATTACCTACATACTAATTTCATTTGTTGTTTTCTCATCCTCTTCCCACTGATTTTGAAGAAAAAGTGAAACTTAGAACTCCTACACCATTTCCACCAAATGTAATTATGAAAGACAAAAACGTGATTTTTCTTTTCCAAATATTTGTCTGAGGAAAAATTAAGCTTTTAAAAATTACAGTATTTTTTTTATAAATTTTTCATAGAAAATGGCAGTTTTCCCAATCAACTCTACTGTGCAGAGTCTTTTAAAATGCTTTATATAAAACCAAAACAAAACTTGATAATGCTATCTTTGTTTTATTTTTTTTGTTTTTAATTGGAAATATTATTGTCTGTCCTTACTTGTAGTAGTATGTCAGTTTTTAAGGAAGGCAATAAACCAAGGATGGCTAGAATTTTATAGGAAGTAGTTTTGTTTCAAGAGAAGCTGTGAAATGATAACCTCCAGCAAGGCCAATGAGAGGCACTATAGTGAAATATAAAAAAAATTCTTTCTTTGGACTGTAGAAAAATAAAAGGGTAAATGCTTACTGTGCTTAGGTAATCTTTGGTGCCTTGCTGCTTCATTGAACTTGAGTATCCTACAGTTGTTATTCACAGTCTGTAGATTATGTATAGAACACTTAAGCCGAACAAAGTAGGACCAAAAATAGAGCAGCCTAAACAAGGATACACAGTTTACATACCAAGGAAAATTAAGATTGTCCTATACCATCCCATATTCTGCTTCTTTAACCCTCAGATGGTAGAGCAGAACTTGCTACCCAATGTTTGGGAATCATAACAAAACGTTAAGGCCTATGTCTCCACTTTCAAAATCTCAATTTAATGACAGTTTAATGTTTGTTAGTTTTTTTGTGACCAGAGGTGTAGGAATAAAAGTTAAATTCATAGGGTTACTCAGAGCCCATACAGGTGTTCCAGATCACAGGCTAATGGTCTGAAACTTGCCATTGTCTCATATAGGGTATGTAGGGAGTCCAGCATCCTAATTTAGACACCTAAGTTAAATGCTTAAAATTTTGCAATATGAATATACTCCACCAAACTAGTCCAGTATCTAGTCTCTTCTCAGCTTGATTTATTTTTCAGTCTCTCTAAAAGTCTCTTGTCTCCACACATCTTATAGAACCCAAAATCTAGCATAAAGTTCTGAAAATTTTGAAGGCACAGAATCAAATCATTCTGCCCTCAAAAGGAAATATAAGGAAGAAATAAAAAAGGATCACTGGATGCAAAATGAAAAATGGAATCCCTTATGATAATAAAATTACCTTGTTACATTCTAAGTTACGCTACCCTATTCCTGGGTTATTTTCTTTAATGATGCACTTGTGACAGTATTTGTACCAGCCAAAGCTGCAGTCTGCTTCTGACAGCAATAGAAAGGATGTTAATTTTCACTAAACCAAGAGAAGAGACATGTTTTACAATTAAATGAATCAAAAAAAATATATATATTTTGAGAAATGAAGGAGTCTGAACATGAAAATTGTCTAAACAGAAAATAAGCTTAGAGATTTCACCACACTAGCATGACATATTTCTGGATCGTGTGCAACAATCATAAGCAATGATCATAAGCAATAGACAATAAGGCTATAGGGATCTGGAAACAATGTTATCTCACTCCTAGGTTGTATGGCGGAAGCAACTAAGGAAAATTATTAAGATAAATCCTTATAATTCATCACTGCTTTATTACAGTCTATTTGTATTTCTCTTTATATATGTATAAACATTATACTACTAATGCTAGGGCCATAACTGAGACGCTTACAAGTTATAGACCTGGGATAAATTCTCTATATCATTGTTTTGACTAGTAATGATGGCAGTAATTGTAATTACAATTTTTAGTTACTACCATTCTAAGGACATTTAAAACAGCTAAATTGACACTGGTGTTTGAAAGTTTTCCATTATACTCTGATACCTAATTTTTATTTTCATACACCAACTTAAAATTTTAATATAACAGCATAAGATGAAAACTTGCAACAGATTTTGTCGATAGTGTGCTATGAGATAGAATTTATCATTATGAATACATTAACAATTTTTACCTACATCTCCACATCCCAATCTCCTCTATGAAGAAAGGGCTATCTCATTGTACTAGTTCTATTTCTGATGTGACACAGGCAATATTTCTTCACTGTGGAGGACTGAGACATGAAGCAAAAATGGAATTAAGTGGGTGAATTGTGTCTGCCAAGTAACAATGGGGTATTCAGCTGTTCAGTAAAGCACTAGCCATTAATTAAATAGTTGGCCATCATGTCTTGAGTTACACAATCTCTCTAGCATGCATAATGTTGGATACCTAAGTATTTGTACAGTTATAGGAAGAATTGAATATTTGCATAAAGTACAGATAAGCGAGAGATATTATTATTCTGTAGTTATCAATAATCTGCAGGTAAACCATTCATAAAAGTTGACAAAACACCTTCTTTTTGTCAGGGTTTGCACATCCAAACCCCGTTTATTTTAGACTGATTTCAGCTTAATGTTTCACTTCATTTCCTGAACATGAGAATATAATAACTAGCAGTCACCTGTAGTATAAGAAGGCTATATATTTGTGTTACATACTTAAGGAGAAAAATAATTTGGATGTTCAATAAAATAATTTAATGTGAAACTGAATTTATGGTGATTTTTAGGTGTTTCAATATGTGTCCCTTTAAGAGAAACACTAGCATTTGTAGTACTAACTTGCTGAAAAAATAGACTATGCTATTTGGCTACTGATAAAAAAAAAATATTGTGCCATCTTTTACTAAATGTAACATACATAAAGCAAGCTATATCAAATAATACCAAGACTGATCATGTTTTTCCACACAGGCCAACAATGGATACCTAGAGAAAACTGTAAATATATAATAAGTTAATTCCAGAACACTATTCTAATACTCAGTAATTTATGATTCAGGACAGGACCCCGAATATATTCTTGTGGAACTCCACCCATAACCAGCCTTCTTTCATTGATGGCGTTATTTACTACCCTTGCTTACTTCTTTCAAAAATTTGTCTGTCGCTTCAAACATTTCCTATTATCCCATAGGAATTTGGTTTTATTTCTTCCAAATTTCTCGGTTTGCTCAATTTTCATAGGAATAATTGGATTAAGATCAGTTTCAGGACTTTACCACCAGGCAAAAAGCCAGTTGTTGCCTTAACAGTACTATTTCTGTGTAGAAAGGGTTGAGGACAGACTAGATGGTGGCAGACAATGCAGATGGTCATGAATCTCTGGGGAAGTATAGATATTTAGTATAGATAGAATTTAGTATAGATACTGCTTTTCTATGGAGAAAAGGTCAATCCCTATGAATATGTCCAGAGCTGTAACCTTCTTTCACTTGTTTTGTGTAGGTTTTTTCATTTTCCTTATTTTTCTTACATTAATCCTAGCTATCTTTTGTGTGTGTTAGCTAAAAAATAATTGGTTAATACTTTTAAGGTGCATCCTGATTCCTGTGTGTCTTTGTGCATTGCTAAAGACACAATAACTCAGTGGGGGATTGTAATGGAGTGTTTTTCTTTCTTCCTGAAACTCAGCTAAAAAGTTAAATATTCTAAATGCTGGAGTTGATAAACTGGTCCTAAAATACATTCTTAGTGGTTCCATAAAAGATTTCTATCTTAAGACTGGAAATCCACATGTTAAGTCCTCTCTGCTAATTGCAGTTTCAATGATCTATAACTTTATTGAAAAGGTTTATCAGCCTTCCATTAACATATCCTTATATTTATATTTGCACTAATGTAGTCTTTCCTAAATTTGCTACAACAAGCAGCTTTCCTAATAATAATTAGCATTTATATCTAGGGCTAACTCCAGAAAATGTCTTCAAACAATTATGCTCGCATGCAAAATTCAGTATTTAAGTGCTCTGGAAACTTTTAATACTGGCTACAGCTACTGCAGCTACAGGATAAACACATAAAATAAGGCTGAAAATGTACATATTCAAATTAGTATCTTTTTTTTGCAGCAAGCCAATGACAAGGCTCCTTCATGAGCTTCTAAAACAATATGTTCTCAGATACATACAATGTAAAAATTACACACATTTGGAGGGGGAAAAAAAAACAAAAAACAACAACAACAACAAAAAAAAACAAACCAAAAACGGTCTTCAGTGTTGCACAGTTCTGGATGCAGAAAAGATGGTGAAAGTGAATAGTTAAAGTCTAAAAGGGATTCGACATGGCACAAAATGCAAGGTCTGGATGTTGACTAATGGCACTTGACTTGGTGTCAACACAAAGCTCAAATTCAATCATTTCAAGGCATATATCAGTGTTGGCATAGCATACTTCTAGTTCCATCACTGAACAATATTGAAGCATAAGATCACAAAAATCAGATTTATTTAACTAAGCTTTTAACTGTAGTCAAAATCCATTCCTAGATGCCAGCCATGGGATGATATGATATCCATGGAACTACCATAGTGAAGCAGATCAATGATACCATGATCAGCATTAGTTCTATCAAGTGACATCATCTAAGTTGTTTTGTATAAAGAAAATTGTTAAGTGAAAAAATCTACACTTGTATTCTTTCTTAACGTATATAAACCAGAATAATTGTTAAGATATTATTTTTGCTCTGAATAATACCATTTTATAAAAGGAAGACAGTCACCTAAGATTGCTTCATGATTGAGACAGAATAGTAATGGAAAAAGTTTTGTATTATGTCTTCAGTACCTCCCTGAGAATAAAGTGTATCCTTTAGGACATTTATAGCATCTGTTAACATACAATACCACATGCTGCATTCATATAATAATTTTATACTCATCTCAGTCATGGAAATTTAAATACTATCATGTCACATTTGGAAATGATCATGTGATGAGACTGTTCCTCCATTTCTCCAGATTGCTAGCCCTGAGGTTCTTACATCATCAAATCTAATTAAATAGCCACATTCCTAAGATGTTTTAGTTTTTCATGGTACACATCCATAGGTTTATGCAAATGGTCTCTCTGATTACATCTTTTAGAAATCTAAACCAACAAAAAAGAACACCTTATGTTCTTTTTTGTTGTACAGACTTAAGACTGTTCTCCTTCCCAGCAAAGCTTTATGCTATAGGGTAGTGTAATGCCAGCATAGCTACAGCATATAAAGAACCAGAGAATATAAATAATATATAATATATGTATTCAGTATAATTATATATGTAACCAATATAATGGAGAATAAAGCTGCTGCAAATTTAGCATTTGTAAAATATTTTCAGGTATAGCAAACATATGTGAATTATGATAATGAACAAAACACATAGATACTAAAACTGAAGAGAAAATACAGCTAATATTTTGCAGTCTGTTTTCCACTGTGAGAGGGGAAGGTGAATTATTTTTGCATCTAATCATCTGAGCCCTCTGTAAGTGAACTTATAAGAGATATGTATTCAATTGAAAATCAAGGAGGAAAAAAGAGTTTTCCGAGTAAAACTTAAATTCAGAAAACTATTAACTCAAAAATGAACCACGAAACATAAGGTGAAACAATTTAGTTAATAAATTTGCTTGCTTAATTGTAGGAGATGGAAAAGAAAAAGGAAGTGCAAGTCTCAGTAAGTATGCCATTTTCTCCTCAGTCTTCATGAACAAGGTTTCCCAGGCTTTTGTGATTAATGAAAGGTTTTAAAGTGGAGGAAAAACATCAGCGGTGGATGAGGATCGAGTCAGGGGTTACTTGAGTGACCTTTACGCATAAAAACACATAGCACCCACCAGGCTGCATTCTGTGGTTAGAAAGGTGGAAGATGTCCTTGTGAAGCTATTGTCTATCATCTTTGACAACTAATGGAGATTGGGGAGGTCCCTAGTAATTGTAAGAGGGTAGCTCTTGTACCATCTTCAAAAAAGGCCGAAAGAGCAATCCAGAAAACTATAGAACAGTCAGCTTCACTTTGGTCTGTGAGGAAAATCATGGAACTGATGAGATGGTTGGGCTCAGAGCATAGTGGTAGTGGAGGCCAGTAACAAGAGAGTACCATAGAGGTTTGTACTGGCAGTTGTTCTGTTTAACATATTTATCAATGATCTGGCGGAGGTGTTACCATGCACGTTCATCATTTTTGCAGATGAAACCAAATAGGAGGACCAGTTGAGACACTGGAGGGCAGTGTTCCCTCCTCTAGAGGGTGCTAGATGGGCTGGAGGAAATGGCTGATGAAATCCAACAGAGACAAATACAAAGATCTGACCCTGGGAAGGAAAACCCCTAGCAACGTTACAGGCTGGGGGCTGACAGTCTAAGGAGCAACACAGGGAAAAAAGCCTCTGGTGGCCCTTGCAGCAGATAGGCCAAGAGCATGTGGGGCTGTATGAATCAGAGCATAGGGACCTGGCTGAGGCAAATGGTTGCGTCTCTGACTCAGCACTCGTTAGACCATATCTAGGTTACTGTGTGCAGTTTTGGAACCTCCAGCACGGGAAAGTCTTAAGAACTGTGGCAAGTTCAGTAGAGGGTCACCAAGGTGGTCAAGGTTAGAGCAGTTGCTCTGTATGCAGAGATTGAGACACCAGCGCTTGTTCAACCTGGACAAAGGATACCTAAGGAGGGACCTAACTGTAGTTTCCAGTATGGGGAGGTCATCAAGGAAACGGATCCAGGCTGCTCACAATGGCATGTGGCATGAGGATAAGAGAAAACAGGCATAAATTCAAAGAAGTGACCTTCAGGCTAGACATAAAGAGTACCTTCTTCACCGTGAGGACAGTCGAGCAATGGAGCAGGTTGCTCAGAAAGGATGTGCGGTCTCTGTCCATGGAAGTTTTCAAGACACAAATAAACCAATCAAGCTCTGAGCTACTCTGTCTGACCTCAGAGCTGACCTTCTTTAGCACAGGATGATGAGCTAGAGACCTCCTGAGATAACCTTCCTACCTGAATTATCCTACAGTCTTATGATTCTAAGTCTCCATCTAAAGCTTCTTAGTTCTTGATGCAATTGACAGGAAGGGACACCGTAATCACAGAGCCTAGAATCCAAGTCCCCAGCACTCTGATAGGTTCCTTTTGGAACTGTGGACTTCTGCAAGAAATATCAAAATCAATAGCAAAACAGTGGTTTGGATTTGGGGACTTTTATAAATTTTCACGTTAAATTTCAAATACGAGGTAGTCTTGATCAAGAGACTAGGACCTTTATTCATCTCTCTTGAAATACAACATAGTTTTATTACTCTTCCCCAATGAAAATACTAAAACCCACCTTAATTACTTTAAAGGTCTACAGTCTACCTTTCTTATGCATGTGTTCTATTGTAACCATACAATTGCTGTTCAATCAAAAGCAAGAAAAGTGTTCTGAAAACTTATGCACTGACATCAAAGTGTCATGGAGCAGAAAGGGATGGTTGCTCCCCTGCAGTGAGGAGACAGACACCACGAGGATCCCAGCCATGCCCTGGTGCTCAGGGTATTGAGCAGAGCTGGGGACCAGTAATAAATAGTGTTCATGAGCAGCTCCCAAAATTTCAAATGGGAGTGTAATGATAGGACAAGGGGTAACGGCCTCAGACTGAAAGAAGGTAGACTTAGATTGGATATCAGGAAGAAATTCTTTACTGTAAGGGTGGCGAGGCACTGGAACAGGTTGCCCAGGGAAGTTGTCAATGTCCCATCCCTGGAAGTGTTCAAGGCCAGGCTGGATGAGGCTTTGAGCAGCCTGGTCTAGTGGGAGGTGTCCCTGCCCATGGCAGGGGGGGTGGAACTAGGTGATCTTTAAGGTCCCTTCCAACCCAAACCATTCTGTGATTCTGTGTGATTCTGTGAAATGGTGAGCCAGGACGAGGGGCTGGTTGATGGATCCTGTCAGGAGCAGCAGGAGATGGCGCCAGAGACTAACTACACTGTGGGCCCAAGGGGCCTGCCCAGCAGACAAGCTACCCAGAGTGCTGGGCGGAAGTCCAGAGATGGGGCTGGGAACCCACACACTCATCATGTCACTGGGGATGCAGCTGGGTGCCCATGGCTAGGCTGAAATGAGGTTCCTGAGATCCTTGTAAAGGAGTGCAACAGGCTTCCAGGTGAGGCTGGGAAAGGACAGTAAGGCCTACTGTAGTCCTCATGGATCTTACACGAAGGACGTACCTAGATATCAGATCATTATATAGGACACATGCACGTTCCCCTAAATGACCTTTTGTACTGCTGCATAGTTCTGGACAAGATGTTAAGTTTGTTATGAAGGAAACCAGAACTTAGCAGGAAGAGAGGAAAAAGCTGAGGAGATGGAAAGAAAATGATGGAGAGGATGGTGGTATGGTGCATATTCAGATCTCATCCACAGCATGCATTAGGAAAGCAGCAGCTGTATATAGACAACAATTTGAAAAATGATACTTCACTCCATGCTTATAAATACAGACAGAAGATTATTTTTTTAAGTTCATAGTTTAAACGATGTTTGTAAAACAAGGTAATATTTTACCTAGTTGCTTAGATGTGAAAGCAAGTTGAAGTTTTGGGAGCATTTGATTGTATGAGAGCCCCTGAGGTCAGATAACTGTGAAAATGGGTAAAGTTCAAAGAATATACACAGTGCGAGGATGTACTCATATGAAAGAAAAAAAGAATGGAATGAGAAGGAGAATCAATGAATGTCTCAGACATCTGAACAATACATCACATGTCTAAAGTATTTTTCTGGTACTCAGGAATGCACTCCTTTTCTTTTATGTTTTCAGTGAATTTCCCACAGTGTCTCAGATCTCATTGGAATTATGGAGGCATTTATTTCAGTCAGACAAAAGTGGAAGAGGGAGAATGAATAGCTAACCTTTAAAAAGGTTATACATCCATTTAAAAGCTATTTATGCTGCCAGTTTTACTTAGTCTGAACATGCTTCACCACCCTTGTCATGCTACACACTTTGTAACCTCCCATTAAATTTTACAGGCTTTCCTGGTCTTATAGCTACTGGTAGTCGCTTCCTTAAATATCTCCCAATTGCTTTCAGTCAAAGAATAGAGTTTCTGAATAAAATTATTATGCAAGTAACTGATCAAGAAAGTAGAAAGACAAACAAAATCAGTACAATGAAAATCAGTTTAGATTTAAACCCTTTGTGTGAGACACTTGAAAAAGACAGGTTTATAGCAATGATCAGGCTTAGAGTATATAGGATCAAGCCTGATGAGGGGAATCAGGATCAGTCACAGCCCTGCGGTGTTCAGGCAGGACCACAGTGATGAGGCTGAGCTGAGGTCAAGCTGGGAAAACAGGTCAAGATCAATGGGATCAAGTACTCCTGCAGCTGAGCTGTAGCTCATCAAGACTACATCTCAGCTTAGATAGCAACTGAAGACCCAGACTGAAATGGGGCTTCTGGGAGCATGGTTAGAGTGTGTAGGTGGAGGCCCCAGGTGAGGCTGATCAAGGACATTTAGGTTTGTTGGTGCCCTCAGGACAACCTACAATTCTCCTTTGTCTCTAACCTCAATCTTACAGAATTTCTCAACTGGTGTTCTATACATATGGCAATATACTATTATTATTTTAAGAATAATGTAGATCCACCCAAATATTGGGGGAGGGAACGGAAAAAGTTAATTTTGTTACATACTTTATCAACAACGTTAAACTTGAAGCACTGCCAACAACTGTAAGCACATTTCATTAACATTTCTTTCTAGGTAAAAGTTATTTTCTCTGAATTTACAGTCTAATCTATAATTTTTTTACAAACACTTTATGCCAAATTACAGAAATAAAATAGGTCTAAAATAAAAATAGGTTAATATGGTCTGCTCTTATTGGCTCTGTCTAACTGCTAATGCAAGAGGAACAGGAATCAATCCTTAACCCATGCAAAATGGCTTGTATCCAGTGCTTGTGCTGGCTTGTATACACACTTCAAAGATTTCCCTTTGCAGAGGATGCTGGCAGTACCCCTATTACCACAACAGTGTCCTGAATCCAAAATGGCTTTACACATAATTATTATTTTTCTGCTTTTCCCAGTTTACTTTATCATCTTTGCCAGTATGACGCTTAAGAAAGGCTCAGCAGATGCCGAGGTGAACAGCTCAACCAGCTCGATCTGCAGTGGGGTGCTCTAGCACGGTGCACAGGGACATTTCCCAAACCAGAGGGACCTTAGAGGGAGCTGAGACACCTGCCAGTATCCTGCAGCTTGTGTGACAGCAGCTGACGAGACCAGGGCAGGGCCAGGTGCAATGGTGGCCAAGCCCCACCCCAGCATATAAAAGAAGCCCTTGTGGAGTGCTAGTGACCAGGAAAGGCAAACAGGCAGGTGAACAGGGTGTGGTGCATCAGCAAGGGCGTGGCGTGGCAACTTGCACAGCAGTTTGTGTGGAAGGGTGTGCAGGAAGAGTGTGAAATTCTGCTGGATCAATCAGGGAGCAGTGGCATCCAGCTGGCAGAAGGCTATGTCCACTCTAAACTCTGCACCCACTGTGACTGAAGCAGCTTCCCAGACGGAGAGTGTCACCCATGCTGTCTGCCATGTGTCAGGCTGTAGCGTGTACCCTACTCATGTCATTATCGTACAGCAGTAGTGAGCACACCTGTGGGAGGTGTGCCCAGGTAGCCAGGTAGAGGAACTCCGCTTAGTGGCACAGGTTAGGGAGGAGGTGAGTTGGTTGAGGAGTATCAGGGAGAGTCTGAGAAAGAGAGATAGACTACTGGAATCACACTCTACCTTCCCTGGGACAGGCATAACAGGCAGACAGGACACATGATAGGGAGGATTCCCTATGTCCACCTGTTTGAACGCGGTGGCTTAAGGTAGAGAGGGCAGTGGCGACAAGTTTCTGCCCAGCACAGCAGGTGCATCTCCTCTGTGACTACCCCGCCTTCCCAGGTGTCCTCGCATAATAGGTAGGAGGGTCTGCAAGTGGAACCGAACAATGAGGATGATGGTTCATCTAGCTTGGAGGTGTCACCGAGGTTAAGTTGGCCTATGGCCTGCATCAAAACTGCTTCCTTAAAGAAAAAAAGACGGGTCACTGTCATAGGAGTCTCTTTCCTGAGGGGAACAGAAGGCCAAATATGCAGACTGGGCCCACTTCTTTGGGAAGCTTGCTGCCTCCCTGAGAACTGGCTTAAAGACGTGAAGACAAAGCTTCCTACCCGGGTACATCCCTCAGATTATTATCCATTATTGATTTTTCAGGTAGGCAGCAATGGAAGTTGGAACAAGAAGCAAGCACTCAATACAGCTTTGGTTTGGTGCCTTATTAGGTAAATAAAGTAATAGTTTCTCAAATTTGTTCAACTTTAATGTAAGCACATCCTAGCATGTCTAGGGAAAAAGACAGAGGAGAAGGAATAGCAACAAAGAGTGTATAATCGATTTTTATTGCCTAGAGCCATGTTTTTCATACATGGAAGTTTGTGTGGTAAAGTTAAAGCTAAGAGAGGGCAAGCTTGGTTTTGATCCTCCAAATGCTGGTAGCATTTCAAAGCCTAATGCTTAGATGTAAAATTAAACCCACCATCATTATTGGTATCAGAGGTTAATGGGCTTTAGTGTATGAAGGTAACAGTTTGAAACTGCCACTTTTCTTAGGGCAAAAGGATTAGATTAGAATGAACTTCACATCAGAAGGTTAATTTTGTTCCGATGTATTATTTTTTAATGGAATTTTAGATCATATGAGATACTTTTTGTCTCTTTATGTATTTTTTCTATTGTCCTAAACCTTCCCAAACATTTTCATTTCAAAGTTGTGTTTTTTTAAAACATATAAGAAGTATACATGTCAAAGGAATTTTAAATGATTTTATCACTCGTTTCTTGTCCCACACAGAATAATAGAAGATTCTGTAGATAATGACATTATGTACAAAATCCAAAATTCTTGTGGCATCCTGATTGCACACACAGCCTTATAATTCTACCAGATTTGAATACATACATAATTTCTTTATAGCTATCCCATGTATCTGTTTATAATTTCATGTCATAGTAAATAAAATTGGGGAAAACTCTCTGTTTCCTGCTTCCTTCTTCTCCAAGAAAAGGTAGTATTTTATAAAATAAGTAGAATCCCAGAACTAGGCACTTTTCTCCTTTTGAATTGAAAATGATTTAGGGTAATATTAGTTCAAGTGCCAGCAATATTATTCATGGGTTTCTGTTTTATACAATTTCATTGGAAGTTTACACAAAGCATAGTTCATTACCACAGTTTTATAATCGATTTCATGCAAATCAAAAAGGTATTTTAAATACCAAATAATGTTCTTAACATCATTTATGTTCTTGAACTATTTTTAACTGATGCTTTTTTTAATCAATATCTTTCCTTGTCAGCACTATTCAAATCAAGTTACACATTGCACAGTCAGTTCTTCTGCACTATATCTGTCTGTTTGTGATTTTACATAGTATCTAAGATTATTTACAGTTGTAGTAAATTTTCTAGAATCAAGATTACTTTGGATGCAGAAAATGTCATTTACATAAAGCTATAGAAGAGAAGGACGGAGAACCAGAAGAAAGCATATAGAAACTGTGTCAATTTAAGAAAAAAAATCATGGGTGCTGCAACAGTCAGTGAAGGCTATACGGTAAGCTGGACTACTTTTTATATTATTTAGGATCACAGCAGTTACATCAGTGTAACAGTTTCATTATCTTATTGATTTTATAATCTCTTGGTAGCACTGATGGAGGTGAAAGAAAAACAACAACACAGAAACCGTGAAATGCCTTTAGTCATGTGACTGTCACTTGCATTCTGGAATACAGAAAATAGAAATGTTTGAAACAGATGTTGATAATATGTCAAGTTTTTGTTGTACTTTTATTTATTTTGAAAGTGGCACAATAAGTGAAATGCAATAAAATTAATCTTTAGAGAATAAATAATGCAGAGCTTAATGGGATGCTGAAAGGTTTCTGTCTCCCTAAAGGAGGATAAGATATACGTAACCTGTTTCAGTTACTTCTGATGGTTGACTTGGCTTGACTTTTGAGATTGGAGATGGAATTTGATTTTATGTCCAAGTAACACGCTTACATTTTGAAACACTTGAGAATCAAAAGCATAGCCCAGGAGAATCTATCAAAACATGATGTGTACTTACTACTACAAAACCACTGTTACAGATCATCATCATCAAAATATTATTTTCAGCTACTTATAAGAATTAAAAAGAGCTCTGAATATTTCTTGAATAAAGAAAAAGGAGATTGTATCAGCTAAAATAAAACTATATGCAAAAGGAGTAGCTAGTACCGTATTTGTGTACGACTCGGTAATTTTCACCAAATCCCAGTCAGAAAAGATACCATAGATGAAGAATCTGTACCAAATCATTAATAGATGAGACTTTAAACCACATTATCTGCCATGTCACTAGGATGTTTCCTCACTAATATCAACAAAACTTTATTTTGCTTGTTAGAAAAGCTGTTCAGTGCTTTCAAGAAAAAAGTTTAGGTTTTTTTGCCATGTCATATTATGCATTAATATGAAATCGCTCGAAGACATCTTTATCAATCTAAATTTAAAATAAAATACCACAGATTAGGACAGTGCCATACAAAACCAAACTAAGCATAAGACCTTTTGATTAACATAACCTAAAAAATACATGTTAACTGTAATGCTTATTCTAACCTTGACTCAGACTCGGGCTTTAAGTCATTTGGCTTATCTAGGTTTTCCTGTTCTTAGAGAAAGCCTATACATCACTGAAGACAGTGTTAGAATGAATACTTAGGTTTCAGCTAGTAGACCACTATATTTAAATAGTTGTATAATCTTGTTAGAACTGATATAAATTGTGTTAATTTTTAGATTAAGGTTGAATTGAGTGATTAAATATATACACTTCACACTGGAACAGTTTGGAATGTGGTAATGGATGGACTAAATGTATCCCTCAACTGTGATAAAGCAGCTGATTAAAAAAAAGATGGAAATTAAACAAAATGGGCCCAGAAGTTATTCATGAACAAGCTTAAGGGAAGCTGTGGGAACCAGCTAAATGTAAAGAAAGGTATCTGAGAGAGAAAAGTGAGAGAGAATAATGAAGGCAGGTTTTCTGTGTTGCAGAGTTTAACACTGGTTTTCCCAGTATAATTTAATCTTTATTACCTTAAGAAAGTGCAATACAGATATTCAATGAAACTTTTAAACAAACAAAAATTTTTCTAATCTTGACATTTTAAAATAGATTTATAGAAAATCATTTCAGGTCTTCACATGTCAGGACTAGGGAAAAACCAAACTAATTTCATGGTGTCTATATGGTTCAAAAGTCAAAACAATTTAGTGTTGGTGCATGACAATGGTATTTTTAAAGACTTCATCTAAACTTATAACTTCCCCCCACCCCAGCACCCCACTGTTTGTAGAGAGAAAAAAAAGAATGCAAAGCAAATGCAGATGGACGTGGAGTTCTCAGTGAATTTTACAAATGTTGTTTTCCAGATTTTTGTATTTAAAAGGTCTATGACTTCTACAGTATTTTTAATTTGCTTTGACTTGTTCAGTTCAGATATAAAAGCAAAACACAAACAAAATCACGTTCTAAATCACCTGATTATATAAACATCAGTGAAAGTATAAGCTTAGTTATGGCACAGGTTATTTCTGATGCTTAGTTAAACCTGTGTTTCTCACTCAGAATGGCACTGTGGTCCATAAACTGAAATTACAATAGACAAGACAGAAGGTTATATTCATAAATGTAGACAGCACCTTGGTGTTAAAGCTGTTGAAAGAATTTCTGAAGCCATATGAAGTCAAGAATTGAGTGACACACTGAGCTGCTTGGAGTGAGTTAAAATTCTGGGCATAGCATTTTCAATAATGTAAATACAAAATGAAAATCCCACACAATTTTAATATAAACTTGTTTGATCTCCTTTCTCCTTTATCTTCTTCATTCCATGGAACTGACCACAGCTCTTGTGCAGTTACCTTTTCCTGTCAGCCTGCCTCTAGCTTCTTGGCTCCTATGTCTCTGGTTGCTCTCTGACCGTTCCATTCAACTGCATATTAGCATTCACTGCATAGCAAAATGGGGTCAAGAGTGAAGGGAGTGTTCAACAAAAAAAGTTATTGAAAGATTAAAGAATCAGTGTACAGTATGTCAGTTACTCTGTTGTCATTTATATGCTATTTTTAGGACACCTTGCAGCAAATTGAAAAAGATAAAGTCATCAATAACTTAAGGTGAAGGATAAAATTCTACAAATTGACTGATTACATATGCATAAACAGCCACAATTTCGTGGCACCTTATGGCTGATCTTTAGTTAAATGTATGAAAATATATTATATATAAGGCATTATACAACCTCTGTTGAGTGACTTTTCAATCTTGATTCAGACAGTATGTTCATACTATTATTAAGACACAAAAAAGGACATGGGCCAGGTTTCTAACATAGAAAATCATCTCAGAATGCCCCTTCTACATTATAAAGGCAAAACTGTGTATTTCAATGCTGTGACTAAATTGAAATAATCTGAGATAGTTGTATGAATCTCAGGAATGAATATATTTCAGTACAAGGTATTTGAGAAACTAAGATAATATTGTCTTCATTTGAAAGAGGACCAATGTCTGCACATCAAGAAAAACAAGGATAATGATGTACAGAAGGTATATGATAATACTGTAGTCATTGGAAAGAGGAACAGTGAAAAAGG
This sequence comes from Larus michahellis, assembly GCF_964199755.1. Lineage (NCBI taxonomy): Eukaryota > Metazoa > Chordata > Aves > Charadriiformes > Laridae > Larus > Larus michahellis. The sequence goes on from NC_133896.1 coordinate 170,416,154, forward strand.
ACAAACAAGTTAGAACTATAAGAAAGAATTTACACTACCAAGGCATGAAGAAACAGAAGAAATAACATCATAGAATGTGTTTAGTACACATGCCGTTATGTACATATATGTATGTCTACATGTTTGCATATATGTAGATATATATACATGCTATATATATGCAGTTAAGAAGGTAGCTCAATCCATTTGTATATCTTCATATCCTTTTGTATATAGTCATATATTTTATACTTGTCTGTTTCTTCAGGAAATGTGACTGTTCCTTGAAGCATTTCCTCCTAATAAAGGAATGATGTATTCTGGGATATAGAACCAAAGGCACCTCTTATTGCTTAGGACTTACTTAGAAGCACTAGCAAGGATTCCTCAAACACAACCCTTTTCATGGTTCAGCTATGTAAAAAGGAGATTAAGGCTATGAATATCTCTTTTAAAAATCTCATTTTAATTTTGTGTATGGATGATGTAGGACTCAAGCTTCTTTATTAGACTGGTCTATTTCTGTTACAGCATCTGGTTTACTCCCCACTCCCTCCTTGCCCCCACTACCACCCCTGTGCCCTGGTTATAAATCCAAAACTGTAGGTTGTTGTAGAAGTCATTAAAGCAATTTTAAATTAAATCTGATATTTGACAAGCAGTTGCACTGTGACTGTCCCTCAAGACTGGAGTGACATGCTGAATTGCTTGGAGTGAGTTAGAATTCTGGACACAGCATTTTCAATAGCATGCAGCTTAGGCAGCATTTTCTTAGACATCCATATAAATAAGACTGGACACTTTACAGTGCTTGTGGTTACTGAAGACCAGCACAAATCTCTGAAAACACTGGCTGTTTTTTTATTTGTAGTAAATTTCCAGAGTTGTAGAAAGTCATATTTTTACATAAAGTTTTTTAAAGGTTGTTTAAAAAGCAATGTTCCATTTCAGAAAGGTGTGAAAAAAACCTTTCAAATTCAGAATTTTAATCCTCCACCATTGTGCGATAAAATCTAATGGTTTGACTGTCAGAGAGGGAAGAAAACTGGGACAAGTTCTTACATTCATAAAGAGAGATAAAAATTGCTTAAAATATTTAAAATTACATTCCTGCTTGTCTTGATTTTACTGCCTAAGCAGACAGAGATCTAATTTTTATTTCTTAAATTTTTTTTCATTCTGTTACACACTTAAGCTCTGGAGCTAAAAAAAAAAAAAAAAAAAAGTAGTGAGGGAAGAAGTTTTAAAACTTTGCTGTAGCATAAAACAGCAAAGTTTTGTCTCCCTCAGTCTTAGGGGGACAAAAGTTCTGAAAAGAAATCATACACAGGTTTGTTCTGTGTGATAGGTAGAGAAGAAGATGGAAATTATCATAATGCTCTTGGTATATTTCAGGTGAACTAGTCAATGAAATAACATCTTAAGTATTTGGGCTTGATAAGTGGTTACTGCAAGAAAACACTAGACTGAAATTATTGGAATAGATAGGCTACTGCCAAACAAGATAGACAGATTCATATCTCTATTGTAGCTGTTCCCTAGCTGGACCAGCAATGAAAACAGAAACATGTTGGTACTGTGTGGTTACCTCAGTCCATCCTTTCCCTTGCTGCCCCTGAGAATGTTAATTTTGCCTGATTGTTTAGATCTTTTATCTACCGTTTCAAAGCTAATAATCATCCATAAGCTTTTTTATTACTATCTCTACATATCATCTCATTAAGGAAATCTTTGTTGTTACATTTCCCTATGGACATGCAGGGATCTCAGACTGAAGTAATGGTTGCTGTCAATTAGACTAAACCAATAACTAAATAGAGGAGGAATTTCTGAGGAAGTTACACCTTAGAAGGTCTTAAAGCCCAGAGGGAATCCTTCGGTTGCCACTTTCCAATTAACTGATTCCTTACTCTCCTTCTTCACCACCATTGGAAAACTTACTTGGAGATCTGAATGTTAGCAACAAATGCTATATAAGATCAGGAAAAACTGAATACACTTTTGAAACATCAGTAGGACTTCACAATACTTCTGTGCAAATTGGTTCTTTTATATTGTGCCATTTCATTGATAGGACTTTGATGACCTTAAACTTTTGCTGTCTAGCATTAGATTTTATGTTATAAAACAATGTAATTCCTGATATTTGAATAACAAGACTTGTTACAAGTAGAAATTTGAATATTTCTTAATAATTTCTGTAATTACAATAAGACTTTGTGCTTTTTCCCCTCTAATAATGTGAGACTGTTATTTGGGCAATGATTAAATTAATAAAATGAGGACTGTGGAGGAGAAGGGTATGTTTCTTCCATTTTCCTCATATTAATTCTTTGATCTCCTAGTACGATATATACCACTATTCAAAAGTACCAGAGATTAATGTGTAGCAAGAATATAGCTTGATTGTGCAAGCATATCAGCAATAAAACCTGAGTGAAACAGAAAGCTAGAATATAGGAACACAATGCAAAAGAGCTTCACAGTGTTCAGTAACAACAAAGCAGCTTTGAAATGTTGCCAGAAGAACTTACAAACTGTGGCATAAATACCTGTGTCCTTACTGCAAGGCTAACACAGAAATGGCAGAAATACAATATGCGTGTCAGTGAATAAATTGTCCTTGGCTAACAGAATTTTTCTAAAGCTTTGCTAGAGTACTTCGGAAAATAACAACATGTGATGAAACTATGCAATATCAACAGAGTAGGTACGCACATGTAATACCAGGGAAAATAATCATAGTCTTCCACTTAACATTTGCTGTGTTCATTCATTTATACTAATACTGCAGTTTCAAAGATTCAATAAACATTGGGGGGGTTTTAGGTTGGGTTGGGGTAAGGGGGTTGAGGGCTAATTGGTGACTGTTGTTGCAAATATAATTTTTCCACTTACTCTTTGCTGAACAGCGATGTCTGATTCCATATTCTTCTGTTGGTTGGTTACCACTCACTTTTATTCAGGGAGGTTGCTATTTTTTCCTCTAAAAATAAATATAAAAACCCACCAAATGAATGTAAGTATAACTCTAATGGAACTCTTAATTAGTTGTATCTTGCTCTCCTCATATTTTTTCACACTGAACAAAGGAAAAAGGCCTGGGAGGGCACTCAAACGGAGGACCCCTGACAGTTCATGCTGCCTTAATGTGATCTCACTCACTAGCTTTGTTCTGAACTACTGCAGCTACCTTTCTCCAAAAAGAGATGGGACTGGCCCAAAATAGCATAGACATAAGCCAATCAGTGCCACATGGCCTTGGAGCAGATGTCTGCCCTTTTTATTTACCATTGCAGACACAGCCTAATGGATATTCATAATTTCTTTTTAGGGAAGAAGATCTGACCCATTAGCATTAATATTCAGGAGTAAACAAACTTACTGGGAAACATGGAAAATAATCCTTACATACAGAAAATAGAAATTGGGAAGAAAACTCTCCCTATCAACCTATGCAAACAACATTTCACTTAAAGATCTCATCTGCAAGCAATATGGCACCCTCCAAGCCTCAGAAGAGAGAGACTTTTCAAATGTTACGAGATATGTAATCTTCTGAACTCCAGAATTTGCTCCACTGTACATTCGTCAGGTGTTCCAGAAAATCTGTGCAACCTGAATTTCTCATCAGGCATGTAGATCAGATATTTTTAGGTTGTGAAACTCCTTTATAGTGCGAAGAATGGAGAAGGGCCTTGACAGTGGGCTCTGGAGAAACCCATCTTTATTAGTGCATGTGAAGCAAGTTTTTAAAATGCAGTTCTGGAATAGAGGATTCTAAGACTTTCTCTGCAGGCAAGTAGGTGAGATATGTATTTCCCTATGAGTATCAGCTTCCCAAGGACAACTTTATGTGTCCTTGCTGTTAAGGAGATGACACTGAGGTTCTCAACTTTATATCTCTTTTTTAGACCCTTTCCTATATTACCTTCCCTCAGCTACTTTATTTGTGCTTCATAGTAGTTTTCCATTTGTACGTCTCTATGCCAGAAGCTCTTACTCTTTTTAGGGATTTTTTAATGGCCAGTATCTTTCTGTGGTGTTTCTTTAGGTGCAGACACCACCTCTGTAAACATTATCAATTACTTTGTCATGGAAACTCTTTGGCTGCAGAACATAGAAGAAATAGTATCACTTAAGAAGGGAGATAACGAGAGTGTTAATACAGGAGTATGGTAGTCATGTAAGCCAGGTCATGTCAAGGGTGAAGAAGCAGAATAAAGCAGAGGTAGAAAATGGTTAGGAAATTAAACATATTGTGGGTTATGGGAACAAGGAGGGACCAATGTGGGTGGTAGGACTGTGAGAGGGAGGGCACCCCCCAGGTGCCTGTACAGAACAGATATGGGCCTCTGGAGGTAGATGATGAGGGAACTAAGGATACTGATAAAGCCCCATCCAGGGAGTTGTCAAAGCAGCCAGCTCCACACATTAAGACTGCTTCTGTGAAGAGCAGGAGGAGGGCAATAGTCATAGGGAGTTCCATTCTGAGGGAAACTGAGGGTCCCATATGCAGGCCGGACCCTTCCCACAGGGAGGTCTGCTGCCTCCCTGGGGCCCATGTTAAGGATATAGCCAGGAAGCTTCCTGACCTGATACGGCCCTCAGATTATTACCCTCTTTTGATCTTACAGGCAGACAGCGAGGAGCTGGAGAGCAGAAGTCTGAGGGCAATGAAGAAAGATTTCAGGGTCTTGGGACGGCTCGTCAAGGGTTCAGAAGCACAAATTGTGTTCTCCTCTGCCCTTCCAGTTCTGGGGACCAACAAATGGGTGAACAAGAAAATTGGACAGATCAACACCTGGCTCCAAAACTGGTGCTATGAGCAGGGCTTTGGGTTCAGTGATCATAGTTTGATCTGCAGGACACTGGGCCTGCTCGCTAAGAATAGGAAAACCCTGTCCCAAAAGAGGAAAAGGGTACTAGGCCAAGAGTTAGCAAGGCTCATGGACAGGGCTTTAAACTAGAAAAGAAGGGGGAAGGGGATAAAACTAGGCTCACTAGTAATGAGCCTAGGGATAAAGGACCAAGGGTGGGGGTGAAATCGGTAGCCCAGCTCAAGTGCATCTACATGAATGCACGTAGCATGGGCAACAAACGGGATGAGCTGGAAGCCATTGTGCAGCAGGACAGCTATGATGTAGTTGCCATCACGGAAACATGGTGGGATGACTGTTATGACTGGAATGCTGCAATGAATGGCTATAAGCTCTTCAGAAGGGATAGGCAAGGAAGGAGTGGCGGGGGTGTGGCTCTGTACATTAGGGAATGTTTTGACTGTATAGAGCTAGATTGCAGTGATGATAAAGTCGAGTGTTTATGGGTAAGGATGAAGGGGAAGGGAAATAAGGGAGACATTGTGCTGGGAGTATGCTATAGACCACCCGACCGGGATGAGGAGACAGATGAAGTGTTCTATAAATGGGTGGCTGAAATCTCGCAATCGCCAGCCCTTGTTCTGGTTGGGGACTTCAACCTGCCGGGTATCTGCTGGAAATATAACACAGCAGAGAGCAGGCAGGCTAGGAGGTTCCTCGAGTGCATAGAAGATAACTTCCTGACACAACTGGTAGGTAAGCCTACGAGGGGAGGTGCCTTGCTAGACCTACTGTTCACAAACAGAGAAGGACTAGTGGGAGATGTGGTGGTCGGAGGTCGTCTTGGGTTTAGTGATCATGAAATGGTCAAGTTTTCAATACGTAGTGATGTAAGGAGGGGGGTTAGCAAAACCTCCACCTTGGACTTCCGGAGGGTGGACTTTAACCTGTTCAGAACACTGGTTGAGAGAGTCCCTTGGGAGACAGTCCTGAAGGGCAAAGGGGTCCAGGAAGGCTGGATGCTCTTCAAGAAGGAGCAGGCTGTCCCAAGTGTCGCAAGTCTAAAGGGCAGGGAAAATGGCCAGTCTGGATGAATAACGAACTTCTGATGGGATTTAGGAATAAAAGGAGGGTTTACCACCTTTGGAAGAAGGGACAGGACACTCAGGAGGAGTACAGAGATCTCATTAGGTTATACAGAGAGAAAATTAGGAAGGCAAAAGCCCAGCTGGAGCTCAACTTGGCCACTAACATTAAGGACAACAAAAGAAGTTTTTATAAATACATCAACAAAAAGAAAGCCAGGGAGAATCTCCATCCCTTACTGGATGTGCGGGGGGGGAAAGTTGCAACCAAGGACGAGGAGAAGGCTGAGATACTTAATGCCTTCTTTGCCTCCGTCTTCAATAGTCAGACCAGCTATCCCCACGGTGTTCAGCCTCCTGAGCTGGAAGATAAGGATGGAGAGCAGAACAACCCACCCATAATCCAGGAGGAAGTAGTCAATGATCTGCTTCTGCACCTAGATGCACATAAGTCTATGGGACTGGATGGGATTCACCCAAGAGTACTCAGGGAGCTGGTGGGAGAGCTCACCAAGCCTCCCTCCATCATTTATCAACAGTCTTCGTCAACAGGGGAGGAACCAGATGACTGGAGGGTGGCTAAGGTGATGCCCATCTACAGGAAGGGTCAGAAGGAGGATCCAGGAAACTACAGGCCTGTCAGCCTGACCTCGGTACCAGGAAAGATCATGGAGAGGATCATCTTGAGTGAGCTCTCACGGCAAGTGCAGGGCAGCCAAGGGATCAGGGCCAGCCAGCATGGGTTTAGGAAGGGGAGGTCCTGCTTAACCAACCTGATCTCTTTCTATGACCATGTGACCCACCTTCTGGATGCAGGGAAGGCTGTGGACGTTGTCTATCTGGACTTTCTTAAGGCCTTTGACACCGTCCCCCACAGCATTCTCCTGGAGAAGCTGGCGAATCATGGCATAGACAAGTGTACTCTTCTCTGGGTTAAAAACTGGCTGGATGGCCGTGCCCAGAGAGTTGTGATTAATGGGGTGAAATCCTCTTGATGGCCAATCACCAGTGGTGTCCCTGAGGGCTCAGTTTTGGGGCCAGTTTTGTTTAATATCTTTATCGATGATCTGGATGAGGGGATTGAGTCCACCCTCAGTAAGTTTGCAGACGACGCCAAGCTAGGTGGGAGCATTGATCTGCTTGAGGGTAGGAAGGCTCTACAGAGGGACCTGGACAGGCTGGATCGATGGGCCAAGGCCAACTGTATGAGGTTTAATAAGGCCAAATGCCGGGTCCTGCATTTTGGTCACAACAATCCCAAGCAACGCTCCAGGCTTGGGGAAGAGTGGCTGGAAAGCTGCCCAGCAGAAAAGGACCTGGGGGTGCTGGTGGACAGCCAGTTTACCATGAGCCAGCAGTGTGCCCAGGTGGCCAAGAAGGCCAACAGCATCCTGGCTTGTATCAGGAATAGCGTGGCCAGCAGGAGTAGGGAAGTGATTGTGCCTCTGTACTCGGCACTGGTGAGGCCTCAACTCGAGTTCTGTGTTCAGTTCTGGGCCCCTCTGTACAAGAGGGACATGGAAGTGCTGGAGCGTGTCCAGAGGAGAGCTACCAGGCTGGTGAGGGGTCTGGAGACCAGGTCATATGAGGAGAGGCTGAGGGAGCTGGGCATGTGTAGCTTGGAGAAGAGGAGGCTGAGGGGAGACCTCATTGCCCTCTACAACTACCTGAAAGGAGGTTGGAGAGAGGTGGGTGTTGGCCTCTTCTCCCAAGTGAATAATGACAGGACCAGAGGAAATGGTCTGTAGGTGTGGCAGGGGAGGTTTAGATTAGATATTAGGAAGAATTACTCTACTGAAAGAGTGGTCAGGCACTGGAAGAGCCTGCCCAGGGAGGTGGTTGACTCACCATCCCTAGAAGTATTTAAGAAACGTGTAGATTTGGCACTTCAGGGCATGCTCTGAAGGGCAGAGATTGTAGATTGTTTGGTTGGACTCGATGATCTCAAAGGTCCTTTCCAACCATGAAGATTCTATGATTCTATAATTTACACCTTTTTGGAACTTTCATGAAGTGTCGTCCATAAAAATGAGACCTTATAGCTCTCTACAACTATCGGAAAGGAGGTTGTAGCGAGGTGTGGGTTGGTCTCTTCTTCCAAGTATCAGGAGATAGGATGAGAGGAAATAGCCTCAAGTTACGCCAGGAGAGATTTAGATTGGACATTAGGAAAAAAATCTACACCAAAAGTGTTATCAAACATTGGAACAGGCTGCCCAGGGAAGTTGTGGAATCTTCATCCCTGGAGATATTTAAAAGACGGGTAGACGTAGGGCTTAGCGACATGGTTTAGTGATGATTTTTGTCAGTGTTAGGTTGATGGTTGGACTAGATGATCTGAAAGGTGCTTTCCAACCTAGACAATTCTATGATTCTAAAACTTGAGGGGAAAAAAAAATTCATCATGAATGTCTGAAATTCTAAGAGACACTAAAAAATGCAAACGCTCTTGCTCTGTCTAAAATAATTTCTCATTCATTTTGGCTGCAATCCAGAGTTTATTTGTTTTTAAATCTTGAATTGGACACATTACCATCTTGAATGCAAACTGACAAATGTCACAACATAATATAATAATAAACTTTAATTTAGGGGGTATCTATGCCTGTGGGCATCTGACAATAGTAAGTTGTAAATGAAAACATAATGAAATGTACTTTTCCTTACATCAATCTTCTTATGCCTTTGAGACAAAATTTAAATCAATATAATAGGAGAAAGAAATATTGCAAATTTTGATTTGATTATTCCCAGTGTTTTTAAGAAGAAAACTAACGTCTGCCTGTATCACAGAATGTGGTGTTGGATTGTGGATTTTTTTAAAATTTAAAATATAATCATTGCACTAAATAAGACATAACCACATAGATTTTACTCTGCCAAAATCTGTGAAATCCGTAATGTATTTTATTCACACTGTGACATTCATACTCTTTTATTCTACAACAAAAATTACAATTAGAAGGAAACTTCAAACAATATATAACTGAAAATTTCAAAAACAAGAAATGCTTAATGTCAAGATGAATAATGTTTTGTAACATTATCCTAATGTAAAATATCAGCACAGAGATGACTTTCCTGTCTTCTCAAATAGAAACCACAGTCATTGATTTAGAGCCCCAGTTCACTATAGAACAATTACAAATAAAATACATTTATATGTCACAGCAGATGTGATAATATTCATAGAGGTTGAATAAAGTGGTTGTTCCTCAGAGCTGTTTTAAGTTTCAGTTGTGAACACCTTTCAAGTAAAACCATGCCTCTCTAATTTAGATTAATTTTGTCAAAAGATACATGGTTCTGAAAAAAAGAAGATTCTATCAAACATACATTTGCCATTCCTCCCATAAGTCTCTGTAGAAAATGAGTTGGCCTTAATTTTACCCCATGTTTTGCAAATTCAGGATTGCTTCCTGTAGAACCTAGTATTGGGGAAGGGATTCATCTTAAAAAAGATGAGAAAGTCCAGGGCTTGCCTTTTATTCAAGCTAATGTTGCATGAATCATGCCCCAAAGTTGTGATTTTTTTGTCCCATTGATCATAAACTAAGTCTAGAATGGTGAATTCAGGCATAAATATTCACATTGTACCTGATAAAAATGAAAAATACCACTCATTTTTTTCTGCAAGCAAATGAAACCTGAATCCTTCTATCTTCTCAGTTCGTCATCTCACAGCTCAGGGGAATCCCTGACCTATGTTTGCATGGAGGTTTTTTATCTACAAATCTACATAATTTCGTAGCATTTTCTTCCTTAGTGTTTTTTTTGTGTTTGTTTGGTGTTTTTTTACATGTCTGTTACTGAACAATATATAAAGGAGTGAACGTGATAAAAAAGGAATATGAATTCCAATGACTGATAGCAGTCCTGCTTTTGCCAAAATCAGTCGCTCTATTACTCAGTACAGCTGTGTCAGAATTAATTAAAAATTTCTTCTGTAATCACAAATAAATGAGTCTGAATCTGAATAAGTTGGTGGATGAGAAGCTAGTTTGAAAACACACTGAAAGCCTTTCCCTTAACTTGCAGAGGTTTGCCTGAGGATGTGCAGGACATATAGAATAAATAGAGCAGCGGGGGAGGGAATATATATATATGTTTTTAAATGATCGTAGGTAGTGCTGGATCTTGAGTTATTCATATTCTTCTCAGTATAACAGTGCATGATTCTTAGTGCAATTTTCTTGAGAAAATAGCTGATTAATATAAAATTCAATATTACGAGAAAAAAGGTTGAAGCAAAATGAAAATGGAATACAATTTATTTTCTGTAAATGTGTTCAAAAGTTGTTTAATTTGACTTGAAAATGGAATGGACCAATGCATACTTCTCTTGGCCTGTAGCGTTTAAATTCAAAACAGTTTTTACTTTTGTTTCTTCTTTCCTTGATACATATAAATTATGTGCAGATAGCCAGGATCACAGCTTGTTGCAAATATAATGCATAATGGTGATCTATTTCACAGAAAGCAAGAAAATAAACCATTAGAAAAATAGATAAAACCTGTGAATAAAGTGATGACATACATACTATATGGCTTCTGTGAAGCTATTCTGTAAAAAAAAAACAACACGTTGAATTATAGTCAGTTATAGACATTTAATCTATACTGTCTTGATTTCATTTTCTTTAAAATCTTCTATGCTAAAACTGCTTGACCACTTTTTTCCTTCCTCAAATGCAAATTTTTAAACTATTAAAAAAGTATTAAAAAAAAAAAAAAAGACATTATCTTACATTTCAGAGCCATGTCTTGAAAACCACTGAAGTATGAAAAAGCAACATTCCTTATATTTGAAGCACAGAAATGAAAACACACGTAATAAAATTAATCTGCTTACTGGAATGTAGGTGTCACATGGAGCCCTAATGAAGGTTTAATCCTTAGTGTCCAAGTGTTTTTACAAATCACTGGATAGTAAAGGCTACAAATTTGCTTAATGCTACATGGTTCAATCTAAAATTAGATACTTCTTGGAAGTAAAAATATAGCCATGAAGAAGAGCATTTTCATCTCAGTTAGAATAATGCTTCAACATAAAGATTTCATATAATATAAAGCCTTACCTTCTGAGTAATATCTACAGAAGTTAACAGCTTTGAACACTTTATTTCACACACACACACACAAATCGTTTATACTTAAATTTCTGTTTTTATTAAAAAAGAGAATCCATTGCTTCATTGAACATTTTTTAGGGGAGCACAGCTCTGACTAATCCTCATATCTTTACATATCTACTACTAGCACAGTAGCAGTGAAGATGCAACTCCGCAATGTTTAGGTAATGTCTGCTAATATTATAAACCATATAAGCATTTGCAAACTGAAGAACTACATTCTGAAGGGATTTTGGGGACTTCACTGTCCTTTTCTCTACTAAAGAATTTTTAGATGTCAAGTTTGACGATGAACCAAGCTGAGTGATATGGTTGATAGACTGGAGGGAAGGGATGCCATCCGGAAGGACAGGCTTGAGATGTGCGCCTGTGTGTACGTCATGAAGCTCAACAACATCAAATGTAAGGTCCTGCACATGGGTCAGGGCAATCCCAAACACAAATACAGGCTGGGCGCAGAATGGCTTGAGAGCAGCCCCGAGGAGAAGGAGGTGGGGTATTGGTGGATGAGAAGTTCAACATAAGCCGGCAATGTGCACTTGATGTCCAGAAAGCCAGACACATCCTGGGCCTCATTGAAAGAAGCGTGGCCAGCAGGTTGAGGGAGGTGCTTCTGCCCCTCTATTCCACTCTCATGAGACCCCACCTGGAGTACTGTGTGCAACTCTGTAGCCCCCAAAATAAAAAGGACATAGACCTGCTCATTTGGGTCCAGAGGAGGACCACAAAGATGATCAGAGGGCTGGAGCACCTCTGCTGTGAAAACAGGCTGAGAGAGTTGGAGTTGTTGAGCCTAGAAAAGAGAATACTCTGGGGAGATGTTATAGCAGCCTTCCAGTACAAAAGGGGGCTTATAAGAAACATGGGGAGGGACTCTATATGGGAGTGTAGCGGTAGAATGAGGGGTAATGGTTTTGCAATGAAAGAGTGTAGATTCAGATTAGATATTAGGAAGAAATTCTTTATTGTGAGGGTGGTGACACACTAGAACAGGTTGCCTAGAGAAATTGTGGATGCCCCATCCTTGGAAGTATTCAAGGCCAGGTTGGATGAGGCTTTGAGTAACCTGATCTAGTGGAAGGTGCCCCTGCCCATTGCAGGGTGGTTGGAACTGGATGATTTTTAAGGTCAGTTTAGTTTAGTAGTGTGTTCATAGAGATTTACTTATTGCAAGAAATAGTTTGAATGGAAGAGCAATATCATAGAATCATAGAATCATTTAGGTTGGAAAAGACCCTTGGGATCATCGAGTCCAACCATCAACTCCACTCTACAAAGTTCTCCTGTACACCATATCCCTTAACACCACATCTAAATGAGTCTTAAAACACATCCAGGGATGGTGACTCCACCACCTCCCTGGGCAGCCTATTCCAGTGTCTCACCACTCTTTCTGTGAAGAATTTTTTCCTAATGTCCAGCCTAAACCTACCCTGCTGCAGCTTGAACCCATTCCCTCTTGTTCTATCACTAATTACCTGTGAGAAGAGACCAGCACCAACCTTTCTACAATGGCCTTTCAGGTAGTTGTAGAGAGCGATGAGGTCTCCCCTCAGCCTCTTCTTCCTCAAACTAAACAGTCCCAGCTCCTTCAATCGCACCTCATAAGATTTATTCTCCAGGCCCTTCACCAGCTTCGTTGCCCTCCTCTGCACTCACTCCAGCACCTCGATATCTCTCTCATATTGAGGTGCCCAGAACTGGACACAATACTCAAGGTGTGGCCTCACCAGTGCTGAGTACAGGGGCACAATCACCTCCCTCCTTCTGCTGGTCACACTATTTCTAATACAAGCCAGGATGCCATTGGCCCTCTTGGCCACCTGGGCACACTGCTGGCTCATGTTCAGCCGCTTGTCAATTAGAACCCCCAGGTCCTTTTCTGCCAGGCAGCTCTCCAGCTGCACTGCCCCAAGCCTGTGGCGATGCATGGGGTTGTTGTGGCCCAAGTGCAGGACCCAGCACTTGGCCTTTTTGAAGCTCATACCATTAGCATTGGCCCATTGATCCAATCTATCCAAGTCTCTCTGTAGAGCCTCCCTATCCTCATGTAGATCAACACTCCTGCTTAGCTTCGTGTCATCTGCAAACTTGCTGATGATACACTCTATGTCCTTATCAAGGTCATCAATAAAGATGTTAAACAGAAATGGTCCCAACACCGAGCCCTGAGGAACACCACTTGTGACCAGCCGCCAGCTGGATTTAACTCCATTGACCACCACTCTTTGGGACCGCCCATCCAGCCAGTGCTTGATCCAGCAGATCGTATGCTCATCCAGGCCATGAGCTCCCAGTTTTTCCATGAGAATTCTATGGGGGACAGTGTCAAATGCTTCTCGAAATTCTAGGTAGAAAATGTCCACAGCCTTTCCCTCATCCAATAATCGGGTCATCTTGTCATAGAAGGAGATCAGGTTCGTCAGGCAGGACCTGCCTTTCCTAAACCCATGCTGACTAGGCCTGATCCCCTGCTTGTCCATTATATGACTTGTAATGGCACTCAAGATGATCTGCTCCATGACCTTCCCTGCTACTGAGGTCAGACTGACAGGCCTATAGTTTCCTGAATCCTCCTTTCTGCCTTTCTTGTAGATGGGCGCTACATTGGGAGTCCATTGGAACCTCCCCAGTTAGCCATGACTTCAGGTAGATCATGGAAAATGGCTTGGCGAGCACGTCTGCCAACTTTTTCAGCATTCTTGGATGTAACCCATCCGGTCCCATAGACTTGTGCGCATCCAAGGGGCGTAGCAGGTCACTGATCACTTCCTCTTTAATTGTGATGACCTTGTTCAGCTTCCCCTCCCTGTCTCCTAGCTCATGAGGCTGGGTGCCCAGGGAACAGCTCGTTCCACTGCTAAAGACTGAGGCAAAGTAGGCATTGAGCACCTGAGCCTTTTCCTCATCCTTTGTGACTATGTTTCCCCCTGCATCCAGTAAGGGAGGGAGATTTTCCCTAATCCTCCTTTTGTTGTTAATGAATTTATAGAAGTATTTTTTGTTATCCTTAACAGCTGTAGCTAGGTTGAGCTCTAGCTGCGCTTTGGCTCTCCTAATTTTCTCCCTGCATAGCTTCGCTATATCTTTATAGTCTTCATGAGAGACCTACCCCGTCTTCCAGAGGTCATAGACTCTCCTTTTGTTCTTGAGGTCCAGCCAAAGGTCCCTATTTAGCCAGGCCGGTCTCCTTCCCCGCCTACTTGTTTTTCGGCACACAGGGACAGCCTCCTCCTGTGCCTTTAAGACTTCCCTCTTGAAGTATGTCCAGCCTTCTTGGGCTCCTATATCCTTCAGGGGAGCCTCCCACGGGATTTTGTCCAGCAGTCTTCTGAAGAGGTCAAAATTTGCCCTCCGGAAGTCTAAGGTGGCAATTTTACTAACCCCTCTCCTTGTTTCCCCAAGAATCAGAAATTCGATCATCTCATGATCACTGTGCCCTAGACGGCCACCAACCTTTACTTCCCCCACAAGTTCTTCCCTGTTCACAAGAAGCAGGTCCAGGAGGGCACCTTCCCTCGTTGACTCACTTACCAGCTGTGTGAGTACACACATTCCAGGAACAGGATTGTTCCCTCTCTGCTGTGTTGTATTCCCAGCAGATATCCGGGAGGTTAAAGTCCCCCACAAGAACAACGGCAAGTGACCACGAGATTTCCCCCAGCTGCTTATAGAAAGCTTCATCCTCCTCACTGCTTTGGTTGGGAGGTCCATAGCAGATTCCCACAGCAATATCAGCTTTATCAGCCCTTAACCTAACCCAAACACTCTCCACCCCATCATCACTATACTTGATTTCCGAGTTCTCATAGCTTTCTCTAATATACAGGGCCACTCCTCCGCCTCTCCTTTCCTGTCTGTCCCTCCTGAAGAGCTTGTAGCCATCGATTGTGGCACTCCAGTCGCATGAGGCATCCCACCACGTTTCTGTGATAGCCACTATGTCACAGTTTTCCTGGTGCATCGTGGCTTCAAGCTCCCCCTGTTTGTTGCGCATACTGCATGCATTGGTATAGATGCACTTCAGATGTGCTAATGACTCCAGCACCTTTTTGTGAGTGTGGGCCCCATTTCCCACCAGACCCCTCTCAGGTGCTTCCATGATTTCTAAACATCTGTCCCTTCTCTCAAATGAAATGGCAGAGTGAGAGTCCTCGCTAGTCAACCATCCTTCAAGTCCTGGCATGCCTCCCTTGGGTTTTTTCCTGAAGGGCCCAGTTATCTCCCCTTCCCCCCTCATATCTAGTTTAAAGCCCTGTCAATGAGCCTTGCTAACTCCTGCCCCAAAATTCTTTTCCCCTTCTGGGACAGGTGTGTCCCACCTGCCAGCAGCAGGTCAGGTGACTCATATAGCAGCCTGTGATCAAAAAACCCAAAGCCCTGCCGATAACACCAGTCCTGGAGCCATGAGTTGACCTGTTGCTTCTTCCTGTTAATTTCCTCTTTCATGGTTGCCACTGAAGGGATAGAGGAGAATACAACTTGTGTTCCTGATCCCTTAAGCCACCGCCCCAAGGCTCTAAAATCTCTTTTAACACTTCATCACTACCCACCTGAAATACTAAGAGGGGGTAATAGTCAGAGGAGTTTACTAGGGCCGGAAGTTTGTCCAACACATCCCTGACCCGTGCCCCAGGGAGGCAGCAGACTTCCCTGTGAAGTGGGTCTGGACGGCACATTGGCCCCTCCGCCCCCCTCAATATAATACATTATGGTCATAATCTAATTTTAATTTTAATATATAAATCTTTACAATTCCACAAACTATGAAACAGATTGTAAGAAAAAAAATCTGCTTTAAGGAGTACTTGCTGATCATCTGAATTATATCAGAAGAACAGTTCATCTTAATATCAAGGTAATATAACTTATTTGGGGGCGTTATATCTTGGTATTGCATTTATTATTTTCAATTTTTTTTTTCCTATTGTTGGTAAACACCATGGATTCATTGGATAATTAATTATTACAAAGACTGAGGAAAGGCAGTCTCATGCCTAGGTAACCAAGACCCATAAAATGAAAGTACAAAGTCAAATGTCTAATCTCACAATAGAAAAATTCATGGAAAATACTGATGACACTAAGTCAAGGCAATCATTATATCCAAATGAGAACATGACATAATAGCCTCGTCTATGTCTGGAGAGCTGACTTTGTTTCAAAATGTGGTTAAGGATGTTGATTAGAGATTTTGTAAATGTCAGTCTTCAGAAAAGTAGAAAGGGGATTTTATAAAATATCCGGTTGCACTTGATTAGAATATGTGTCCAAGTTACTAAACCTGAAAAGCTTTTTCGAAACATTAAAACTCATAAAATGCATCGCTAAACAGAAAAAAAGGCCTCCAAATGGAGATCAGTGCATGTGCCCAGCAAGAACTTGACCTTCTATGGTTTTGTAATAGGAACTGTAAAGTGAGGACGTTATATACAGACTTACGCTTTCTTTTGTTCGCTAAAAGTATTATCATAATGCGTTTGATAGCAGGTTGCTATCAGAGAAAGGATATGGTTTTGGAAGTTCCAGTTTACAGCACTTCCTATAGATGCATGAAAAGCACATAACTTGTATTGTCTTAGAGTCAAGAAGTCACCTCTAAAATAATATTAATTTATATTTTCTTCTTCCATAAATATTTAGTCACTCTCTGTAAATATCTGACGCATATTAGAGATTTTGATCACTAGTTAATACACTGTTCACAAAAGTCAGCAACTTCCTATAGAAGAACTCAAAACAATTTCATTGACTCTAAAAGTAAGATAGAGTCATCAGACGGCTCATGAGAATATCTGCCTAGGATGTTCATTTGTTTGAAGAAAGAAACCTACAATGTTGTCATCTTCATCAGGATGAGGTGAATTGCATTTTGAGAAGTGACTTTCTCCCTTTCCTATAAATCTATCCTAAAGTAACAAGCTCAGATGTCAGCAATAGACATGTACATTTAGTAAGATGAATCCTACACCCATATCCATACTAAGACAAAATATGCATGAACTGAATCTGCTTTATTCCTTTGTCTTTTTGTTCATAGCAAGTCTCATGGCAAAATGTTGTTTCAAAAAACTGAGATAGCCCAGTGCTGAAGTTCTCTGTAAGCCAGCATTGTCCTTACTGCAAAAAATTCTTAGATGAACCAAGCATTGTTTTTTCTCATTGTCCTGTAGGAGCAAATACATATCATGATTTCTTCTTTTGTTTTATCATTCATTAATATTATCTGAATATCCTTGTTTATGAAAATAAACAAAGAACCAAACCAAAACCAAAAACCAAAACCAAACTGCAGACTCAGATATTTTCCAGAGTTAATGACTTTATATCTTTTCAACTTGATGATCTCATGAATTCAAATACAATAGAAAATAAAACTTGTCCATGACTAAACTGCTTCTCTTGATGTGCCAATGAGCAATTTTTTATTTTTTTTTAATCCTATGGCTCAACATCCTACTGATTTTCTACCAATTAAGAGCTGAAGTCAAAATTATGACTTAACACATCTAAATCACCTAATGGAAATCTTACATATTAAATTGGAAATCTAAAGCTACTATATTTTAAACTCTTTTTAAGGTCAATATAGAAAAACTGATACCTCCAAACCGGTTCATCTGACTTTGCAAGAGGTGCTTTAAACAGTTGACACATCAATCAAGCTTTTAGTGCCTATTTCTCCTTATTGATTATATGAGGAAAATAAAAACAGAAGCTCAAACTTAAGTCTGAGATGGCTAGAGTTAGGTAAGATAAGCCTTGCACACTGAAAGGGACTATGATTCTTTAACGCTTTCCCACACCAACTTCCTCACCTTGATGGAAGAGAGAAGGGACAGAAGAGAGGATGAACAGTTCTCAGGAGAGAGGTTGTGGGCTTCAGAGATAAATAGTTTGAAAAAGGCAAGCTTTTCAGCTTGACTAAAAAGCTGTTCTTGACTAAAAAGAGTTCTCAGACTCTGCAGAGGAAAGTGATAATTTCAAAATAATTATTTGTGGCTTAACTGAGCAAGCAACAAACAGAGAAAACACAAACTTACTCAAGACAGGACTTGGTTTAGAATTTTCTTCTTTATGACCTGTATTTCATTCTCAGAACAGAACACAAGCCAAAACACAAATATGATTTGTCAAATTGTTTTCTTTCTTTATGTATGAGCACATAAATATTGCATTCTTTTGTAGGCTGCTAATGGAATTTTCCTGTACTGTCTGCCTTGAATTAGAGGAGTTAGTTTTCATAATTATAGATATGTCAGTCTACAACCACAATTTTACCAGTCATTAAAATATTGTAGAATTTTCCATCATTCCCTCTGCTTTTTGTAGTCAAGCTACAGTATTCTAGGTTAATAAAAGTGGTTGATCTCTTTCTTTCAGAATTCATTACAAGCTGCACTCAAATGTAATTATAAAAGTCTTGAGACCTAGTATGCTGAAAAGTTTAAACTTTAGCTTCAAAATGAACAAAAAGATATTCTTCTGATACTGATGGAGGTATTGTCTTCTCCCATTTTGAGGGAGTACTCAGATTTGAAATTTACTCAGTTATCACCTTTATAAAAAAAAAAAAAAAAAAAAGATAAACCCGAGTCACTAGAAAAAAGTTGTTCAAATGTGTGATTTTACTGAATATTAAAAGGAAAGAGAAAATGATTGATAAAGATTACCCAGCTATGTTTTTGGCTTTATTCTTTTTTGGTTTTTCCCCTTAAGGTCAACTAACATACCTTTTTGGCTTTGCCTGGAAATACGTGTGTTTACACAGATATTTCTGTGTCATTCTATGTATGTCTGTTTGTCCTCTTTCATGCATAAATTCAGTAGGCTATGAATCAGCTTCTGCATTTACTATTTTTCTTTTTCTGTATAGAAATCCCTTATGTCCTGTAATTAAGTTTATTTTAAAACCTTGGAGTAAGCCTATGTTTGGTAAGTGCCACTTGGATTCAGTTCCAGATTTAGACACCATAAGTTAAGTGTGGGCAATGTGGATAACTATATGTGAGTTAAGTATCCAATCATCTGCTATATAGAGTGGAAATAAGGGGTCAGTTTGATTGGTAAACCAGCTGAAGCACAACAGAGATTTAAGAGACTTTTAAGTTGTATTCCACTTGAGTGATTATTTGTGTAACTATTTCTTTGTTCTCAAAGCAGAAGCATAAATCCGGGCTCCTAATTGCAGTAATTTTATCATTGCATCCAACCCATGTTTCTATTACATCTGTGTTTCTCTGCCCAGAAATATTACTATCGCTCATAAAATTAAGAAAGAACAGAAACCTTCCTCCTTCCTTTTTTGGATTTTTCACCCTTTCTTAAATATGTTTTTCCTGAGGTGCCACCACCTTGGCTGTTGGGCTCAGCTGTCCCCTACAGTGGGTCAGCTGGAGTCGGCTGGAACTGTCCGTGTCCCGCATGGGGCAGCCCCAGCCTCTCCTCACAGAAGCTGCCCCTGCAGCTCCCTGCTGCTAAAACCTTTGCACCTGCACCTAACACAGCATCACAACGGAATTTTAACCTGCTGTCTATTAAACAACACCAAAGTAAAAATTTCCTGTGACAAGAGGAGTGGGCAGCATACATTCTAATTAAAAAATGCAAAAAAAAGAGTTGTGTCACTTTCAGAGAGGAAAGATATGTTTCCTTCACTTGTATTCCAACTGAGGACAGTAATGACATTTGGAGTTACATGAGTACATTTATGGAAAAAGCTACAATTCACATTTACAAATAATATAATCATTGATCCACATTGAGGCAGGGTCACAAGGTGTTTCTGAATAAATGTTGTCCACATTGAGAATTTGTTGTGACTACAAAAAAAGGGACAATTTTTACAATAGGCTTATACTTACAGTTTGGGTGTTCTTTAGTCTAAATTGTGTTTGAGTACTTAAAAGAAAGAACAATGTGCATGGCTGTATCCCTGCTATCTTCTAATTTTTTTGTAGTTGGAGAAGGGACTCAATAAGATTTTAAAATTGTGGAATCTCCATGACGATGTAGGCCCTTACTCTAGTCCTGGAATGTGGTGAATGCTCTCTATATGCTTAGGATAGGTGCTTTTCCCCATCTGCTCCCTTCATACTGTCTCTTTTGTTTTTTCTTATGTAGAAAATACTTGCTTCAACTTTTGCCCCTTCTAAGTGTATACAGTTTTGTTTCTACTGTTGGCTCTTTGTTCTTTCCAAAATTTAAGGATATCTGTGTAGGGTTCACATTAAAAAAATACCTAAAACCCTGATGATCTGAAAGTACAGTCAGTGGATTGTTGAATTTTTCTTTTTTTTTTTCATATTCTTTTGCTATGGGTATGTTTGTGTAGTAATTGAGGACTTGGCTTGACCTATTTGTATGTTTGGGTTTAGTTTTTGTAACACGTCTGTCTGCTGTGTTTTACCCTGTTAGAGAAAGCGAAGTCAAATCATGCACATACTCAGGCTCAGAAGTGTTGTAGTCTGTACTGATCCTTAGCTTCTGTGGAAATGGATGTCCATTAAGCACTGATGCCAGTTACCTGTCTTACATGACCTCAAGCTCCTATCTGACATCACCATGACCTCAGTGCTTGCTGCTCAGTACAACTGAATGTGCATTGTGAACACTTTAATGTGACCTGACTGTTGGAGGCGAAGAACAAGTGCCTGTTATATTCATGGTTGTCAGGTTATGCATAGTAGCATAACAAATGAATTAAATTTTCCAGAAGGCTAAGGCCATAAAGAGGTAACTATGACTAATGTTAGTCATCATGCATTGGGATGCATCTGAATCTGTTTAGCCAGTCGTACTGTATAAAATATTTATAAGGCTATTGCTATGTTACGTCATTTTATGTACTAGTATGAAATTCAGAAATATGCTCAAATTGCAGATAAAATGTATTGTGTGAGGCTTTCTGATAAAGGAAGCTGTACCAGAACTGTAAGTTATTTTCACTGTTCCCTAGTGCAATTCATTTTCACTTGAATTAAGTATGGACACCTACACTGCTTATTTCATCATGATGAAACTTCCTAGATGTTTTACATTCTAAAGACACATAAAATTTCACTTTGTCTAGGGAAAAAACATATTTTTAAGAAGTCTTACAAGGAAGAAGTTCCTGTAGTAAAAATGTCTCCTATGATTTCAGCCATGAAAAATCCAGGAAAATGGAGACTAATATATTCTTCCAGTATCTCTCTCTCTTGCATGCCAGGTTAATGATGTGTCATGATCAGCAATGTCACGTGCTGCTCATACACAAGAGAGAAGCTTACATATTTCCTGTCTTCAATCATTCATCAATGCTACTCAATTTATTTCTGTATCACTTTCTCATCCATATAATTTCTCATCTGAATCAAGATAGCTGAATATAAACAATCTGTAGGACAGTAGTGGTATACTTTGATGCAGAAAACTGCATCCTTCGTCATAACTCAACTATTTCCAGAAAATTATTTTATTTTGAAGAAACTAAGACAACATGGAAAAAGGGAGCAATAGATGAGTAACTTACTGATGACATTATTTGTGTATACTTTGTCCAAGAATAAATACAGCTAGAGAAAACAAACAAACAAAATACTTGAAGTTCTAAGGAGTATCCATAGAGTGATGCAGAAAAAAATATGTAGTGACATTCTACAACGTAGATGTAGCAAACTGATTTAAAAAAAAAAAAAGTTTTAAAAAGTGTAAGAGTAGGAAGAACTTGTAAAAACAAAAACTTTGCAGTGAAGAAATAAAGTTGGAAATGCATTCAAACACAAGAAGGATTTTTCACCAAGTGTAGACAGCTGCATAGTAGACATTTATGTCTGAGGTAGTGTATTGGTTTAGGCAGATAGAGTTCATTTTCTTCATGATAGATTGGCAGGTGATATGTTTTGGATTTGTGATGAAAACAGTGTCTATAACACACCAGTGTTCTAGCTATTGCAGAGCAGTCCTTACACAGCCTCAAGGCCTTTTCTACTCCTTACTCTTCCTCACCAGCGAGTAGGGTGGGAGTGCACAAGAAGTTGGGAGGGGACACAGCTGGGACAGCTGACCCCAACTGACCAAAGGAATATTCCATACCATATAACATCACGCTCAAAATCTGGGGGAAGACGGAGGAAGGGGGGACATTCGGAGTTACATCTTCCCAAGTACGTCTTCCCACGTAATCATTATGCAAGGGATGGAGCCCTGCTTTCCTTCAGATGGCTGAACACCTGCCTGCCGACAGGAAGTAGGGAATTAATTACTTGGTTTAGTTTGCCTGCTCACGCAGCTTTTACTTTACCTATTAAACTGTTTTTATCTCAACTCACGAGTTTTCTTAGTTTTACCTTTCTGATTCTCTCCCCCATCCCACTGGGGTGGAGTGAGCAAGCAGCTGTGTGGTGTTTAGCTGCCTACTGAGGTTACCCCAACAGGTAGTCACTCAATCTAATACACAATACAATGTCAGGTCAGCTCAATATTTCTCAGTGGTTCATAGACGTTAATGAGGACTGAACAGAATATATTTTGTAATCAGCGCACAAACGGTTGGTTCAATGCCACTCATTCTCAATAATGAAGAAAACGATAGTAATATTATATTGATGTTAAGAATACAAGAGGAGAACATATTTTCTGAAAATCATTATGATTAAAGACTGGGTACACTAAACTCCATGATGAGTTTGTTTGCTAGAAAGTAAAAGGAGGCCATCTAGTATAAGTTACAACTTCTGCGTAACACAAGTACACTGATCTTAAATGGTGTAAGCTTTCCTGTAAGCTTCCTTTACACATGTATTTATTAACATGGAATTTTGTTCATCATCCTCTGTGTTGCTCTTTTAAAAATGATAACCAATGACATCTCTCTATGTTCATACTTTTTGTCTCAGGCAAAAAGGAGCTTTAACCTTTCCTTTTAATATCTTCCTTTGAAAGATCGAATAATGGTGGTAATAGCATTAATCAGAAAGAGTACACAAACAATCTCTTAGAATTCTGGCATAGTGTCAATAGCTCGGTAAGATCAACACAAGGGTGAGGCAGTAAAATATACAGATGCTCTTCAGCTTTGACGCATTATTGTAGCTTCCTACAAAACTTTGAGAAACCGATCTCCTCAAATAAACATATTAATACCAGTAGAATCTGAGTGCTAGTGTTTTAGTCTGGAGTTATAGGGAAATTTTGCAGGGAATTTGAACAAAGGCATTGGACCAGGACTGCAGGAAGATGATGATTATATGACCTCTGGAGGTCCCTTACAACCTAAATTATTCAATGATTTTATGATGAATACCATCAGTAGCATATCGTGAAGGAGAATCATGACAAATACTGACGAAACAACTGTGCTATGCTTAAGGTCTCATTCAGTACACTTGGGTTGTTGAAAGAGTAGGAAATTCTTAGTTTACTCTTCATTCAGGGAAGACCACAAAAACAAAGAAAAGAATTAGCATTAATATTTGAACATGATTTTTCTTTTTTTCACCTCAATTTAACACCAGTTTTCACCTGAGACACATATCAAGTGAGCACCTACCTCTGCAATCCTGCCTTCTCTTGAGGTTTGGAGGTTCACAAAAGACAAAGTCTCCAGCAGCACACTGGTAGCCTGGGCATTCATACAACTTCACAGTAACTGGTAGTTCATTCACTTCAGAACTTCATTCTACTGGCTGGAGCCATCCCATACACCCTCTGTCCTGAGGGAAACAAAAATAAGGTGATGTTGGCAAGTCTTTTTATTGCCGTTCCTTCAGGGATCCTGTTCACCCACTCACTGCTGTTTCTGTTGCTGGATTATTTGGCACCCCCTGAAATCTCATCCTATGTCTTCCCTTGTCACAACAATTTTAGGCTCTTTCATCTATAACATGTTTGTCTCGCTAAGTTATAGGTGATTTTGGCTGTCTCAGTAAATGAAGTTTTGTTTTTCTTATACGTTTGTGATATATTTCTGATATAAATGCAGATTTTTTCACTGTTGTCTATTACCCTGTGCCTTCTTAGCAGGTGTGTTGTGTGGAGTGGTAAGAAGGGATCATGGACTGCAAGGCTTTCATGGCACTTCATGAGCTGGCAGCGTGTCTCAGAAAAACTATCTTGCACTGGGAAGAAAAGGTGCAGATTTCTCTTGTGCAGGGTGGGAGGGAGTAAATATTTTTTTTCAAATTACATTGGAGCAGAACCTGTGAGCTATTAGAGGCTAGGAAATAGTCTATGGTCTTCTCTTCATAGGGCACTTCAGCCAGAAGCTGAGGTACATAAACAAACGATCATTTCTCACAAGAACTGTAAGGGAAAGGGAAAGGAAAGAGGACAGAAGCTGTTGTTTCATCAAGGGAGAAGCTTGGTATTCTTTGGCAAGAGTGGTAAAAACTTACTTTCTGATCTTCAGGGCCTACTTAGCTGTAGCTGCCTCCTTAGCCATTACAAAGTTGTTTTAGCCCCCCCAGAGAGGCGACAGACAGACATCAGCATCATCCTGCCATCTCCTGAAGAACTGCAGAGCAAGCAAAGCTTTCCTCATTCTCCCTCTTGCTTTCTCCTGCTTGGTACGCTGCAGCCATTTTACAAATACACTTTTCCCTAGCTAACTGCTTGGTTCTGTAAGAAAGCTGTCTTTTCCTGCTGAGACAGCATTGTCAGGCACATGCCACTGTGTAGAAAAGGTCAAAAAAGACAAAGCAAACGAGGGAACCCACAGTCAGAGTTATTATGCCTGTGCAAAAGACTGATAGATATAATTTAGTTAGATTATGAAGAGGAAAAAGGAATGGGAGGACCAAATAAGAGAGGCAGGTGTTGACAATCTCTTGCATTTATTATTTACCCTATGACATTTGCCATTGATATGCATTTTTCCAATCCCATTTAGTCCAATCTTGGATACCCGCCATTTCTGCATACCCCCTTTGAAAGAGGGTACAGAAGGTGTGGTAGACACAACTGTCCTAATTGCTTGCATGTATGGTAACCAAAAAAAAAAAAAAATGCTTTTTTATTCCTGTCACGATGGGTAGTTTCACTTTTACCATAGAATCATAGAGTCATAGAATAGTTGATGTTGGAAGGGACCTCAAAGATCATCTAGTTCCAAATGCCCTGCCACAGCCAGAGACACCTTCCACTAGACCAGGTTGCATAAAGCCCCATCCAGCCTGGTGTTGAACATTTCCAGGGAGTGGGAATACACAACTTCTCCGGGCAACCTGTTCCAGTGCCTCACTACCCTCACAGTAAAGAATTTCTTCCTCATATCAAATCTAAATCTACTCTCTTGCAGTTTAAAACCATTACCCCTCGTCCTGTCACTACACTCCCTGACAAAGAGTCCCTCCCCATCTTTCCTGTAGGTGCCCTTTAAGTACTGGAAGGCTGCTATAAGGTCTCCCCGGGGAGAGAAGAGCCTTCTCTTCTCCAGGATGAACAACCCCAACTCTCTCGGCCTGTCTTCATAGGAGAGGTGTTCCAGCCCTCTGATCATCTTCATGGCCCTCTTCTGGACCCAGTTCAGCAGGTCCATGTCTTTCTTATGTTGGGGACTCCAGAGTTGGATGCAGTACTCCAGGTGGGGTCTCACGAGAGTGGAGTAGAGGGGAAGAATCAACTCCCTCAAGTTCATTATTAACACCCTTCCTAATACATCCCAGGAATCTGCTGGCCTTCTTTTATGCGAGGATATTGTTCTGACCTATGCCAAAGTTGTTATCCACCAAGAACGTGAGGTGTTTTCTAAAAAAATGCTTTCAATGCAGTAGGTCCCAGCTTGTTATTCTGTCCCAGATGCAAGACTTTGCATTTGCTTTTGTTGTCCATTGTTTTGGGTTTTTATATTTGGTCTTATCACCTGGTGTCCAGTCAATCAAAAGCAATTTCAGTGTCCATGTCGCATGTGGTCAAAGTTCATCTAAACAAATGCCACTGTTGTCCAGTTATGGCCTAGTGTCATGGTTTTGACCGGATTAGCCAAGCAGAATGGCAGATGGCCCTTCCCCTCCTCTCTCCTCCGAGAGGAGAGGAAGAGATAAGGAGATTTACGAGTTTACAAAAAGAACTAAACTACTTTAATGAAAATAATAATAAATAAGAAAATAGTAATTAATAACAGAATAAATAAAAAAGTATACAATATATACAAAACTGTATCCAGCTCCCAGGATGACGATCGCGTCACCAGCAGACACAGGGAAAGTCCCAGACTGGAGTCAGCAATGGACAGGAGCTGAATTCCGGAACTAGAGTCAGGAGTGCTCGGATCAGGATCAAAGGCAGACGAACAGACTGGGTCCTCCTCAGACGTCGGCCATTGAAGAAAAAAACGAGCCAGAGCTACCTTGCCCCTTTGATCCCTCAGCTTTTATACTGAGCATGATGCAGATGGGATGGAATACCCCATTGGTCAGTTTTGGGTCCCCTGTCCCATCTGCTCCTCCCTGTGGGTGGGACCCCTCTACGCTTCTCCGCTTCCAACCCTCTAACAGGGCAAACAGCGAAGTTAGCTGACATTGGTTGTTATAGCAATAAGTATAAGCAAGAGCCTCTGTGCATACTGTTCCTTGGTATAATCAGGTCTTATCACTCTGAGAGTGAACAGTTTCTGAACAATATGTTGTTAATTTCAGAGTTTAGTCAGTTAGAAGAGGCCCAGCTAAAAAGTAAAATTACAAATCAGAAAATTGGTTCTGTTTTACCTCAAACCAGGACACCTAGTAACCCAGCAGAGTAAATCGTATGTGACATTTTAATGAAAACAGGCACCTGAACAGTGAAAGTGTACCTGTGAGAATAAAAGTTCTGGCATTGTAAGGCCTAAACTGGAATTTCAGAAATTTAGGCTTCAAGTGTCCCTTCTGTGAGGCCGCCATCAATGTCTATCGATCTACCAGTTTGTTCCACTGCGGTGAGCGTACAAGTGATAGCATAACTTGCATAATCATACATATGATGTGTACTCTGGTCCCCATCTACATTACCCAAAGTGCAGGAATAGCCAGAGAATAAAGGCAATAAAGATGTCATCAACATATAATGCTCCAAGAACAGGGCTTGGAGGATGATGTAGAGACTGTGATCATTACTTCACTCACAGCAGTCTTGCTCATTCCAGACTGTATTATTCTTGTGTTGTTGTTCACTAATACTACACATTGTCAATGTAAATCTGGGAAAAGCTAGTGATCCAAAACACAACTGTATATGGAATGTTATTGCAAAATGAAACCTTTAACGTGCTGGCAAGTGATGACCATAAAACTATGTAGCATACGAGAAAAATAGAAAGGGAAAACTTCTTCCTTAAAGGAAAAGTAAATTAAACCTCATATATCTGTGATTCGCTTATGGTTATTCCTAGGGAGAAACTCATTTACGTTCAGATTCCCTTCTTTATTTGATCATATTGTTATTACCTTTGATTAGCGTGTGCTGTTGAGAGATTCTGGAGAATGCCACTAAATTGATCGGAATGCTTATCTCCAACATCCATTCAAATTTTGAAGTCCATAAAGTAATCTTTGTTTTTCCTTTGGTATTTGGATATAGAGAACAGTCTCTTTTTAATTCATTTTTTCCACTTAAGCATTAGAAACATACCACTGTATCTGTATTTTATGCAGTTCTGTAAAGAGATTGACTAGAAAATACTTCTTCAAATTTGTATTTTTCACATTCCTAGTTTTCCTGGCTGTATGGATTGGTTTCAGCTGGGATGGAGTTAATTTTCTTCATATCTGTTTGTATGATGCTATGCTTTGGATTTTGATGAAAAGTTTTGATAACACACCCAAGTTTTAGTTACTGCAGAGCAGTGGTTTTTTTTTTTTTTTTTTTTGTTCTAAAGACTGGTCATTAATAAAAGCAAGGGTAGAATTGAAATATTTTACCTAAGAATACCTTAAATTGAACAGTTTAATTTCTTATCCTTAATGTAAGTTATTTTAAGTTTTATAAAAGCTACTATGAATGTATTATAGTACATCCTTATGCTTTTATATTGGAACTTAATTTGTATTATTTTATTCAAATTGTAATGGTAGGATCATTATTTGAAAGAGAAAGTAAGATTGTCTTAACCTTGAACTATCAAAAGAGAGTAAGGAAATATTTATGTATTAAGTAATGTGAATAGGCATACTTTTTAAAGATTAGATTTGTCAGCTGAATTCAGGACACATGTTGTCGAATAATAGACATATGAATAATAAACAACAGACAGCTGTTGAATAAGAAAATAGTTAACAAGGAGCATTATTAATAAATAAAGCTACTCTCCACCCCCACCAAAAAAAAAAAAAAAAAAAGAAAAGAAGGCTTTTCTCACTCATTAAAATCCATAGAGAAATGCCTCCCTAGTGTCACTGAATGCAAATGAGTTAATGATGGTGTACTTAGGCTTTGTACTGTGTTGTGCCTGAGAAAATGTAAAAGATTTGAAACTATCAGGGTCAGTTGCAGGTGTCTGTTTTGGTGTATGCGTTGTGGGAGGGGATCTGGTATATCTAGTAGCTAAGTAAAATTCTCCTGCTTTGTCAGATACTTAGTAATTCAGTAGCCTACACCAGGACAATTTACTACCCTGAGTATTAGGTATACCTTAATACCTTAAGGTATTCACCCATAAATAGTGAGCCCTATCTACCAGGTCGTTTTCCAATGATCCTTTGGAAAGAATTCAGGTGCCTGAAAATAAGTTACTCAGTCTGGTACCACAGGAGATGTCTTTGGTTGTCTGAGATATCCCATGGGTTTAATAAATATGACAGGACCTCTGTAAGAATTGCGTCCTTCTAGAGTGACAGCTGTAAGGGCATATGAAATTACAATGCCAATGATGTTTAGGAATCTGAATCACATAATTTCTTTATTCTTCAGCTACTGTTTACTAAATAAAAATAATAATAATAAAAATAATATGTAAAATGTCCAAAGAACAGGGACTGGAGTCCAAGATTCCTATACACTTTGTAACCTAAACATTGAATTAGGGACTTGACCTACATTTGTTGCAGCCAAAGTTTCTTTCTCTCTCCTGAGTATTTCTATCTAAAGAACAGCCATGTAATCTAGATTATGTTACTCTCCTGGGAAGAGATGTGAATTTGCATTTTTGCAAACAAAAAAAAATACAATAAGATTTTCTAATTAATAGTCTTTTGAATAAAAAATATTTCTCCTCTCTCCTCTAGTCTCTGCCTATATAAGTATGATATGGACTGAATCTGAACACAGAGATCAAGTCTGCCACACCTAGGACCTAGATCAATCTGTTTTTTGCAGCTTAATTTGTCATATATTTTGTGAATGTTTGTCTCCCTGAGAGAATATAGCCTCCAGAAAAGGCCTTGTTCTGCCAAGATACAGCCATGAACTGAGTGTCCGTCTATTTGTCAGAA
Source organism: Larus michahellis (assembly GCF_964199755.1). NCBI lineage: Eukaryota > Metazoa > Chordata > Aves > Charadriiformes > Laridae > Larus > Larus michahellis. Next base: position 170,445,556 of record NC_133896.1, read on the forward strand.
CCAGGGCTCTGAACAGAAACCATCTTTCTTACATCCTTGGGAGTTAGCTAGTAATCTAACCTTTAGTGTGAGTATTGTGATTTTAGATGGAGTTTCCATGTATCATCCAGAAATTGACAGATCTGTCTGCATTGGAGGACTGCAGAGAAGGTGTGCTTTCTGCTGGAAGGAGATGTGTGCATCCGTATTTCAAATGGGTACTCTAGAAAGCAAGCTGTTGGGCAACTTCAGCTGTGGCTGAGAAGAGAAACCAAGAAAGAAATAGCTTTATGAGCATGAGTAGTGTAGTGTGGGCCCAATGGCTCCAATAATAAGACCAGCTTTCACATTCCAAATCACTAAAGCGTGAGAGGCCTAATAAAGGACTTCCCATGACTTTGGCATGGAATATTTTTACCATAAAACATTGCTTGTTTTATTTGTTTATAAACCTAGTTTCCTGCTATTCAGTATATCAACAGTTAGCAGCAGTTTGGCAGAATTACAGCGACCTAAAACCAGATGGGATTCACATACTTGAGATTGGATTCAAGCTGTCTAACTCCTGTCATTTGGAAATTAGGGATGGATTTCACATCATCTACGTTTAGAATCATAGAATCATAGAATCTTCATGGTTGGAAAGGACCTTTGAGTTCATCGAGTCCAACCATACAAACACCAAAGAAAAAAAAAAAAACACAACCAAACAGCCTACAATCTCTGCCACTGAAGCATGCCCTGAAGCGCCACATCTACACGTTTCTTAAATACCTCTAGGGATGGTAACTCAACCACCTCCCTGGGCAGGCTCTTCCAGTGCCTGACCACTCTTTTACTGAAGTAATTCTTCCTAATATCTAATCTAAACCTCCCCTGCTGCAACTTCAGACCATTTCCTCTGGTCCTGTCATTATTCACCTGGGAGAAGAGGCCAACACCCACCTCTCTCCAACCTCCTTTCAGGTAGTTGTAGAGGGCAATGAGGTCTCCCCTCAGCCTCCTCTTCTCCAAGCTACACATGCCCAGCTCCCTCAGCCTCTCCTCATATGACCTGGTCTCCAGACCCCTCACCAGCCTGGTAGCTCTCCTCTGGACATGCTCCAGCACTTCCATGTCCCAGAACTGAACACAGTACTCGAGGTGAGGCCTCACCAGTGCCGAGTACAGAGGCACAATCACTTCCCTACTCCTGCTGGCCACGCTATTCCTGATACAAGCCAGAATGCTGTTGGCCTTCTTGGCCACCTGGGCACACTGCTGGCTCATGGCAAACTGGCCGTCCACCAGCACCCCCAGGTCCTTTTCTGCTGGGCAGCTTTCCAGCCACTCTTCCCTAAGCCTGGAGCATTGCTTGGGGTTGTTGTGACCGAAATGCAGGACCCGGCATTTGGCCTTATTAAACCTCATACAGTTGGCCTTGGCCCATCGATCCAGCCTGTCCAGGTCCCTCTGTAGAGCCTTCCTACCCTCAAGCAGATCTACATTCCCACCTAGCTTGGTGTCATCTGCAAACTTCCTGAGGGTGCACTCAATCCCCTCATCCAGATCACTGATAAAGATATTAAACAAAACTGGCCCCAAAACTGAGTCCTCTGGGACACCACTGGTGACTGGCCGCCAAGAGGATTTCACCCCATTAATCACAACTCTCTGGGCACGGCCATCCAGCCAGTTTTTAACCCAGCAAAGAGTACACTTGTCTATGCTATGATTTGCCAGCTTCTCCAGGAGAATGCTATGGGGGACGGTGTCAAAGGCCTTACCAAAGTCCAAATAGACAACGTCCACAGCCTTCCCTGCATCCAGAAGGTGGGTCACATGGTCATAGAAAGAGATCAGGTTGGTTAAGCAAGATCAGGTTGGTTAAGAATAATGGTTAGACCATAACCCATGTGAATGTTTACATCTGAATGCATACTTTTTTATATAAATGGAGAGAAATAAAGATGGTTTAGTTTATTATATGTCTGACAGATACAGACATCAGCATTAAGGGTGTCTAAATAAAAGTGTCTAAATAAAAGTGTCTAAATAAAAGCAGTCGGGTAGGAATCAAAAAACCACTAGAGGATTGGTACTTCAGGGACTTCTTTTTGAAGTGCTTGCTATCACCTAATTTAGCATCCTCTGTTTAGTGTGCTGATAGCTGTGAATTCAATCCCATTTGAATTCATAATTACTAGACACCAAAGAGTGAATTAAAGCTGTGATTTCAATCCCCATATTCAGGCCAATGAAACAGGTAGGATGCCATGGAGTGTCCTCAGGCTCGTGTTCTTTTGTGTACCCTGCCCTTATCATTGATGGTGAGACAGAATTCAACAGAAAACATTCCTTCAGGAATTTTCCAGATCAAATCTTAGATAATAAAACATATAATAAAGTTGTCATGTGTTTAAAGTAGTTGTTCAGCTGAAATCTGTTCTTTGCTCCTGAAATAAAAACAAAATGCAGTAGTCCCTGGCTAAGGAAATTTGCAATTGAATAGAAATTTATCCGTCTGTCTCACATTTCCCATGATTGGTACGAGAACATCACATGACATTGACAATCAGTTTATTATTTTTTCTTCAGGCTTACTTGGCTAACATAGAATTCCATAACTTAATTAGCCCATTTCTTAGTTTATATTTCAGCTTGCCTTTGGTCCTTACAGGCTGTTTAAAATACAGTAGTTAAACTACAAATGATACAGTCAGAGTAATATGGAGGGGTTTGGGTTTTCCTGTTGTTTTTGTTGTTGTTTGCTTTTGTTTGTTTTTTTAGTTCAGAAAGTTTATCTCGAAGATACTCTGTGGAAGTGTACTCATGGAACAAAGTAACTTATTTAAGAGTGTTTTTCAAGACTGCATCATCCATCTGATTTTAGAGTACTTTCACAGGACAACTGTAATCATCTTTTACTGTGTACAACAAATGATGAAACTTCATTAGCATATGTTAGGGGAAAAAAATAGTTAATTTTAAAATCTTGTTTGAAGAGGGATTCTTCATAATAGGTTAATTAGTTTGTGTTAATTAATTTCACTGGTAAGAATGTACACTTTGAGTCCGAATTAGTCTACTTTTAATTTTGAGTCACTGGGTCTTGTAACTTTTTTTTTTCTCCTAAATTATACTGAAGATGTATTTTTTATCAAATTTCCCTGTCACCATTCATAAAGAAATGATAACTTCACATTCCTACTGATCTGTTCCAATGCTTTTTTTCATACCTAAATATTGTAAACTTTGATAAGCCATGAATGGTCATGAATAAATTAGTAACCTTTTCAAGAAGCAAGAAGCAAATTTTTTATTCTGGACAGATGGAGTGAGCTTCTTGGTGCTCATTCCTAGGGAGGTGTTAAAGGAAAGAGACAGGGTGGCTTGTTACCATGACAGATTACAAGTGTTGGCAGATGCTGGAAATCAGTGGGAGGGCATTTCAAGTGGGTCACAGGTACAGTAATGACAAGATGAAACAGGATCAGAGAGAGCATTAACAACATGTTTCCATATGGCACCTGATACAAGGTGAGGAGAGTGGGAAGATTCCTGTGAGAAGAGTGAGAGGACTCCTCTGCTGGTGAGGAGAGTGTTTGCAGAAACCTGTAGAGGCAAAGCGTTTGTGCCCTATCAGTGGTCTAGGGACTTTGTAATTGAAATTGTTCCATTTTGCATAAAAAATAAAAATATTTCCTGTCTAGAAAACATAGATATAGATATAGATTAGATATAGATATAGGTAGACGTAATAATATACAGCAATGCCCAAATAGAGAATATTTTACTGTAATAAATACTGAAATTCTACTTTATATCACAGAATCACAGAATTGTAGGGGTTGGAAGAGACCTTCAGAGATCATCTAGTCAAACCCCCCCTGCCAAAGTAGGTCCCCCTAGAGCAGGCTGCACAGGAACGCATCCAGGTGGGTTTTGAATACCTCCACAACCTCTCTGGGCAGCCTGTTCCAGTGCTTTGTCACCCTCACAGTAAAGAAGTTTTTCCTCATATTGAGATGGAATTTCCTGTGTTCTGTCTTGTACCTGTTCCCCCTTGTCCTGTCACCAGGCACCACTGAGAAGAGTCTGGCCCTGTCCTCTTGCCTCTTAGGTATTTGTAAGCATTGATAAGATCCCCTCTCAGTCTTCTCTTCTCCAAGCTAAACAGACCCAGGTCTCTCAGCCTTTCCTCATAAGAGAGGTGCTCCATTCCCTTGATCACCTTTGGAGCCCTCTGCTGGACTCTCTCCAGTAGTTCCTTGTCTTTCTTGAACTGGACACAGTACTCCAGATGTGACCTGACCAGGGCAGAGGGGAAGGATGACTTCCCTCGACCTGCTGGCCACGCTCTTTTTTATACACCCCAGGAGACCATTGGCCTTCTTGTCCACAAGGGCACACTGCTGCCTCATGGCCAACTTGTCCACCAGGACTCCCAGGTCTCTCTCTGCAGAGCTGCTTTCCAGCATGTCAACCCCTAACCTATACCGGTGTATAGGGTTGTTCCTCCCTAGGTGCATGACCGAGAGACGATAAGGTAGAAGAGTTTCAGCCAAACAAACAAACAAAAAAAACATTGAGGAAAAATTCTTGAGGAATATACTATAATCTGGTATTTAGAAGACCTTGCGTGAAATGGCCAATCTAGTCAGTAAAACTGAGGTGGGAGAAATACTGCATATAAAGAAAAGGGATATCAGCTTTTAGTGTGTAACCTAAGTTGATAGGCATATTTTAATATTAACAATCACTTAAGATTTCCAGATTTGAGTACTTCAAAAATTAGGAGCCACATTAATCATTCCTGTCAGAACTTGTGTATCCATACATAGGTCCCGAAGAAGAAATCTACATGCATGCAGAAAAGGTGTGATTTTGATCCATTTTTGCTTATGAATATTTCTGTTTCTTAAATTGAAATGGACACATCAGATGTTAAAAAGCTTAAACAGCAAAATTCTTTTTTTTTTCATTAAAAATATTGTGTTAGTTTGCTTAGAGTTATTTCCTAGAAACACATGTTTATTAGTGATTTATTATGTTTACTTTTTGAGTTCTGAGTTAGCCGTTGCCTTATTTTGCTAGAAATAAATATCAGGCTGTCAGTTCTTAAACTACCTGGTCATCTTTCTTTGCAAGTTTTTAATATTAAAGAAATACTCATTTGTTTCCTCAGGCCTTCAGTGTTCTTCCAGTCTTTTCGAAAATATATACTGATACTTTAAAGAGTTTCTTGGCTGAACTATTTACATATGTATGTACAGGAAGCTGGCCCTGCTGATTTAAAAAAACAAACAAACAAACCAAGCTTCACTTTCTACTTCTTAAAGCATTCTACTGCTTGAATTAATTTATTTTCATTATACATAGTTGACATAGTAGAGAAAAAAACAACAGGTGAAATTATAATTATTAATGAGGACATAAGAAAAGAGATTGTAAAAATAATCTAGCCCACAAATAAAAAGGAATGACTTGCTAGTAAGTCATGTAAAGCCTTGAAAAATGAGAGATATATCTATTATATATTAATATTGAGTCCTCACTGAGTGATAGGTAAACTTACCGGACTAGAGAAGGCACCACAGACAAGAAGAAGAAACTGCTAAATATACAATGTAGATAAACACACACTCCTTCCACTACAGGAGTACTTTGATCTAAGAATATTGAGAGGTAACCAAGTAAACTTTCTGCTTAATATTGTACATTTGTTATCTTCTAAGTACTTTAATCTGTAACACTTTAATTTGGACAGTAATTTCTGTCCAAAATAGTGAACAAGTTGCACATCTAATATTGAAATGCGTTTTTTTGAAACTTAAAATGTCTATTTGTGTGTAATTATGCATGTTTGAATGTATACATATGTAGCAAACAGCAAAGCGAGAAAAGAAATTTGGCGAGAGTTAAATTCTCTGTACAATTCCATATAAAAATCTTTCCCTATTTTGATTATTTGGGCTAATGAGATTATTGTTGGCAATGATACTGGCAACTTTCAAAATGTTGCACCAAAGTGAATTTTTTCAGTCTAGTAAAAGAGAAACAAGTAATGACAAAAGCTTATCGGGACTTGGGACCTCTTGAAGAGACATTTTAGTCAGCCACCTGACACTGACACTGACTTATTCGTAACTTTTGTCTTCCAGATTTTTTAGAGTTTGAACCTGAGAAGGATTTGAAATGTTAATGATTTTCAGTCCATAGATCTGTTCTAGTTTTGCTGAACACCATACAAAAACCGCCTGTATACCATCTTTACCATTCATGTACTAGCTTGCTCATTGTTTAAATTTCTAAAGTGAGATTTTTTTATGATTTCATTTTGTGTATGTGCATTACCTTATCCATCTATGTTCTTCCCCATTTTCTGCTCTTTTAGTTTCAACTTTAATGCTATGCTTGGAAAGCTCTATGCTAGAAAGCAACCTAATGGTAATAATGCTTGTTAGGAAAGTGTCATGATTACTTGGGTGCACTTTTCCATATCTGTTTTTCAATTACTGAACAAAAAAAAAAAAAAAAAGTTCAAAACAACATGAAAAAGTGCAAAAAAATTTTTAGAACCAAGCTGAGTAACAAAATTTTCTGCAATTACTGACTGAAATGATGAAGACACTGTTGAAGTGCTAAAGACCATGAAATAGAGAATTGCTATAAATAGGAGCTTTCCTTTTCTTTTGCTGCACAAAATTTTACACAAGTTGCAGGGCTTTCATAAATTGATTTCTGTAACTAGCTTTTCAGTCTTCTGGAGCAATTAGAATGACTACTACAGAAAACATGCTCATAAGTAGTTAAAACGAAATGCTATTATATTGTCATCAGGAATGTTATTAGATTATGTTGTTTGTTCATTTCATTCTTATCTTGTACTGGCTTTGATGAGCTTAATTAAAGTGCAAGGTGTCTTAATATGATGCTTTGATACATATCAAATTATTTTTAATAGTTAATAATTCATTATTTTATTGGGTTCTTTATAAGGTCAGTGTTACATTAATTATGAAAACAATTTGCAATTAACATTTTATTCTCCTGTTTGGGAGTGTTGGTGAACATAGAATATTGCATATGCAAGTGATGTTTTTTTCTTTTTTTTATGATGCTGGATTTAGGAAACATACCTTTTTTTTTTATAAATAGAAACATTTATAAGTTTGAGGGTGGTTTGAAATTTCTGGGGGAGGTTGATTCTTATTTTTTTTTATTATCATCATACCAATACTTTTGTGCCATTCCATTTCTAGAAACAGTCTTGCTGGTAAATGTTATCCACTAGGGAAAAAACAGTCAGGCACAACATCCTGGTAAAATAGATAAATAGACACTGCAATCAAAATGCTTTTGATAAAAAGTCTAGATTTGGTTTCAGATATTTCTATTTTGAAAAGATATTTAATTCTGGTATTTCATAAAAACAGAGTCCTTAGGCTCATACATTTTTTTTTCTTTTTTCAGTTTTGTCTCTATATCCTTAATCTCTGGTCTATATTTACTTTTTTTTTTTTTTTTTTAATGAGTTATGTGGTTTTGTAGTTTTTCTAAAAATGATACTGATCAATAAACAGAATTAAATATTCATATCTGACTATCTAATTATTTAAGTTAACTGCATCTTATGTCTTCTTTATGAAATGTGCCCATTGAGCTAAATATTCTAGTGAAGACATAGAAATGTAAACTCCAGTATGCTAATAAACACTGTCTACATGTAAATTTTCACATTTTCCCTCCCCTCCCTCCCAAAGAACATTATTTGAAGTCCTGTATCCAGTCTGTGACTGTACTGCTATGGAACAAAATTTTCTTAGAAACATTCTCTCAAGAGTACTTAAAATTTCTATGTATTGTGGTGAGCTTAATACTAAATTCCTATTTCATATTTAGAAACTATTTGCAGAATTTTCATATTCTTATATTGTTTGGAACATCAAGTTTCAGTGGAAAAGATAAAAATATCTATCCATTTCTTTTCTCAAGGCTGTGAGTGTTCTCCCCAGGTTCCTGAAAACTAAAAAAATGGCTCCTAAATTTTTTTAAAAGCACATTTATAGGTAATATAACATGCTGTAAATTTAGTCTTTGTGTCAAGAAGCATCACCACACTTTAGAAGCACCTTGGAAGGGTCTTGTGCCATAAATCTTTTGGTGGGAAACCAAATGCCTTGATCAACCTCTACTGCTCTCTAGTACTAAAACTTGTCGCTCTTCACCTTTTTTAATACTTACAAAAAACTTACCTTATGTAATCCTTTACCTTTTTTATTTCCTTTCTTTTTTTAGTTGCTTTATATTCTTGTTACCATGGTGATTGCAAACACCAGCAGCTGTCTTTCATGCCCTGATGGTGGTATAATTTCCAGGCAAGCGTATAAAGCATTCTCTTACATTGCTATAGTATGCCTTCATCATAAAATGTCTATTTATGAGTTACTTCATTACACTGAACTAATGCAAGGGAAAAGTAGGTACCCCAATTTTAGTCAGAGCCTTCTGAATAACCCATTATATAATGATTGGTTGATATGTGAAGTTAATTCCTCGATGGACGAAACTTAAAAAATTCATTTGTATTTCATCTGAAGTAATGAGAATGTTTAGCTAAGTCATAGAAGATGAGAACTGTTATATTATTATTAAAAACAAAGTAAGAGAGTGTGTTGTTTGAAAGCAAGCCTACAGAGCTTGTGAAGGTCCTTTTCAGATAGTGAATTTAAAAGGTTAGAGCAAATACATTGAGGTTTTCCTCCAGTTTCTGCTTATACCATAATCTACTTTTCCATGTTCTTTATAACTTATAAAAGATTCTTTCTAATTGTTTTTAATTTAATTTTACTCATTATAATTACTGCTGTTTCTGTTAATGTCTTAAGCTTATTATTTTGTATATAAACATTGTAAAGTGGTTTTCTAGTTGAGTTAGTGCATACATAATACAATAGCTAACACTGGAAAACAATGTAGCAGATAGAGAACAAAATGCAGGTACAAAATATCACCAACAGTTGCATTTTTAGTATGTCCATTCTAATAAACATAAGAGGGCCAGGAGTGAGTTGAAACATCAGACTTTATGCAGGGTATCCTGCTTAAATATTAGTTCAGTCTTCATCTCTTTTTCAGATCTCTTCAAATGGCTTCTCCAGGACAGATCTGCTACAGGGTAAGCTAATTCTGAAAAAGGTAAACTTGACTTGATCTGTACCGGAAAGTCCCCACAATCCTTCTCTTGTATAGTGGCATGGGCACTTCTCATCAAGTATAATATTTCTGACAGTCCTTCAAAACATAATTAGAAAAAATGTTTTACTAATCTGGTAAAAAAAATAATAATGATGTTCCATTAAAATTGTAGAGAAACTATAAAGGCTAAATATTAACTAGAACCTCAAAATCACACATTTTCTCCTATTTAAATACTTCTGGTGCCATCCACTAAAGAGAGATCATCTTAATTTCTCCTTGCTCCTGTCATCATAATACTGACAAACAAAACTTGGGGCAGATATGTCCACATTTATTATCACCTCAAGAAAGTCATGTTTAGTTTTACTTGCTCACAAAGAATGAGTATTATGCTGAGCTTTAACGACAATTGTAAAGTATTAGACAATACTATTAGTAAGTTGTGTTTGTATAGAATGTAAAGGTGACAGCATGAAAAACCTCACTTAGGAATTTCAGCTAGCAGGATAACTCGTCCTGCCTTACAATTTGTTTAGGACTTAGCCAAGCACCAAGAGAACTGGAAACTCACCCTTCTTCCTGAGTAGGAATGCAATAATTGCATATCCATGATAGGATCTGTATAATTCTTAAAAAAGAAGGGAGTTTTCCAAATTCCAATAGCATTACATTAAAGTAACTCTGTGGGGTTACACAATACCTGCATCTGAATCCAGGAATATGAATGTCTTTCAACTCTTTAATTAAAATGTGCAAGATGAGAGAACATCTTTGGAGCTAATGTAAATACAGTTGAGTATTAGCATATTTTCATTCTTATTGATGAATTTTCCAACTGGAAACCTTCCTGTCGTAAGGTTTCAAATGTTAACAAGATAACACTGATGATAATTTAATATTAAATACTTTTGTAGGTGCAGGTAGAAAAAAAATCTATTTTGATTAAACCAAATGTGAGGTTTGTCATTTCTTTTGTTTTGTATGGGCACAAAACATAACAAAAAAACCCAAACAAACAAAAAAAGTTTTCAAGGTTTTGCTTTGTTTTATTGGGTTTTTAGGTGAAAAAAGAACTTTTTACCATCTCTGTTCTGGCATAGAAATCTGATACTACTTTCATATAGGTGAAGGTGTTTGCAGGAAGTGGGACAGTGGTTAGTACACAAAATTAGAACGCTAACCTTGAATACAGAGCAATGTGTTGAAGCTCTTCTGAAAAATACAGAACAGCAATTTTCATCTCAGACTACTCTGACTTGAATGGGCAACATTCATATGTATCCCCTGCATTTTAACTAATATAACAACTATTCTTCTCTGAAATTAAACATTCTATGCCCAAATATTTCTTGTCAAAATTAACTTGTCTCCATAAAATACTTTAATCTGAAAAAAATAATTAATAGAGCAAATAAAATTGACCAATGTCAAAATATTTAACTCCCTTTTCAGTTCTATTGTAATTTTTTTAATTCCATATTGGCTTGAATGCTCAGTATTTTCCAAACATTTTTTTCTTAAATACTGAGCATAAGCAGTCATTTTGTGATTTATGTTATGTTATTTGGGGAATTGATGAAGTAAGACATTTAAACTCAATAATGATAAAATAAAAACTTTTGTATATTAACATGGGGTTTTTTTGAAAACAAATCAACTTCCTTGTGCCCTCAAAATTTTCACCATTTTACTGTGCTATGAAATAATTTAATGAAAAGAGATTCTGACAACGAAACTACAGCATTTTTGACTAATCCTACTGCTCATATAAAACTACAGATAAAATCATAGAATATTTTTGAAACCAATTGCAGAATCACACGATCATTGAGCCTGGAAGGATCTTCTGGAGGCCTTCTGGCCGAACCCCCTGTTGAAGCAGGGTCACCTACAGCTGGTTGGCCTGGACTATGTCCAGGAAAAACAAAAGGAAAAACATCCACGAAACTTCACAGGGTACACTTCCTTCTTTCTCAACGCAAAATTCTATTTGATGTTTATGCTCATTGGATAGAGTACATTTTTAAAAATCTTTCGGCACAAGATAAAATCTTTGTGAAACTAGAAGTAAGAGTTCTGCTGTGTATTTCAAACAGGAGAGAGAATGTTTTGGGGTTTGTTTTTTTTTTTTTTTCAATTGTTAATTTGATGTGATTGACATTTTCAATATGTATATGAAATTTATATGGTTTTTACCTGCTTTTATTTTGTTGTATATTTGTATTCTAATGTTAATATTCTTCAGATGCAATGACTTTACTTATTAGCACTGACTGCATTAGCTGATATAGCAAAAATGGATACATTACTAATTTAACTTCCTTAAGACTAAACTCAGCAATGTCTGGGAACAACATAACCACTTGAAAAATAAGAAAACTTTAATTCATTTTAGTAGTTGAGCAGGACAGAGCTGGTTGTCAGGGACTTGATTCATGCCATGTAATGGAAGATAATTAATTGAGATACTTAAATTGACAATAAGTGAAGTTTGAAAAAGTCCCTAGGCTGCTTTTGTAGTCATTGAAGGTAGTGAATTACCTTAAGAGAGCAATCAAATTCTTGCATGGGCTAAATTATTCTTTCTTTTTTTCTTTTTCCCCCTTGATTGAACACTAAAGGAGACCAGGGGGTCATTAACCCAATTTAGGTTAGCTTAATCTAACCTGAACATTAATTTTATAAACAAGGTATATACCATACCTCAATCAGATATACACAGTAATATAAAATCAGTTTGGCTATGTGGATACTCTGCCTATACTAGCAAATTAAATAGGGCCAAGGCCCATTCTCCAGACCTGAGGAAAGTGGCATAGCACTATTTGTACCCATTTTGCTAAACTTCCTTCTCCTCAGAAAGAAGACTTGTCTATGCCATCTATTGTGAATGACCTCTAACTCTTGATATCTGTGAAACAATGACCAGGAATTACCACGGAATAAGTGATCCCTGGAAAGACCAAATCTGTGGTACAGACTATGCTTGGACACTCACATCTGAGGAGTGGCTTGGTATTTTAGCAGTATACACATAGTGTCCAGGTCTGATTTCCTAAATGTTAATCTGGGACTACATATGATGCAAATTTTCTTAATGAAAGTCTGTGATTTCCAAACTTGAAATCTTTTTTCAACGTCTTTCTTTGTAAAATCAAGTTCAGTTCATCCACTCAAAATGTAAAAGTTTTTCGCATAGGGTGGGCAATGAGGCCCTGAGACAGATATACAAACTGAAGTCAATGTATCTTTATTTCCCCTTTATCCACCACCCTGGCACGAACATTTAGAAATGCCCTTCTAGGAGAATGCATTAACAGCTCTAATTTTGAAGGATATTAATTAGGATGTTCCCCTTGTAGCTTTTTTATTATAATGTGACAATTTAATAGGCATGAGAGATTTGAATAGGCAAACAATTATACAAGGATAATTTCATCAACATGTGCAGGGATATCTTTGATACCCTTGAGGATTTGGTTTTGCAACTACAAGCAAGCCCTAATTACAGGTTTTATAAGTGAGAATTTTTCTAGTTGTTTCTTTCTGTACTGAAATTTTGGTGAAAAAATGTTGTTCTTTCAGCTATAAGTCACTGTGTGTTGGAGTGGCTTCCTACATATTCATGAATTTAAATATCCCAATTTCCATTATTTATCATTATTTTTGTTAAGTTATTAAAACAGACCAAAAAAATGTTGTCTGTCTCTACTATCATAACACAAAAATACCCAAGAAAAAATTATGGCCTGAACAAGAACATAAAGCTTTGTAATAATTTATATGTACTTCAGTGCAGTGCTACTAGTAACTAATATCTACTCTTAATGAGTACTAGCCAGTTCTGATGTTATATTTCCCTTAACTTCTTTTTTCTCAGTAAGCAATATTCCAGGTTTAATTTTTTTTACACCTGTGTGCCTTTAAGAATATAGAATTGCAGATCTAACCCCCACCCTGAAAAACAAGTTCTTTATTGTTTGTATCATGAATCCCTGTAGTTTAACCAGCAGTGACTGCAAAAAGTTAAATTTAGTTGAAAATCCTCAAACCTATCTTTAAAGCTCTTTGGCATCTATAATTCTGTTCTTCCTTCTTCCTCTTTTTACCTCTACCTCCTCCTGAGTGTTGTCCTGTGTCCCTCAATATGCTTTGTTTTACTAATTAATCTACTCCTGCTTTCCTGACTTTTGCATAACACACAAGATACTGCCCTTCAAACTATTGCGAAGGAAGATTTTAAAGTTTCTAAATCTCTCATGAAATGTTTTTTCATAAAATTTGTACTGTTATGCTTCTAGTCAGAAGGAAAATATCAAAATTAGAAAAATGTTATAGAGTAGAATTTGGTTTGTTAAGGAATGAAGTTCATTATCCAACTTTCTGATAGCAGTAGACCGCAATTAGGTATTAAGGTGCTTTGAGTCCTTTGTTTGATATCCTGTAATCCAATATTTTTACTATCCATTACCACTATCCTAGTTAATTAACAATAAATTTACACTGTAAATCTTGATGTCATAAGAGAAGATTTCGTTATCTTGGTGTAGAAAAATTGCCTCCCTTGAGAGCTTTTGGAAATCAGTTTAACCTGTCTTTGCAATACAATTTTAGAGAACATTTTATCTCTTCATTTTATAAACAATACGAATTTAGAGGACAAAAGAAGGAAAACAGAAACTTCTTTTTGTGTGATAAAATTAATTACTGTTAGTTGATGAATCATTATGAAGGTTAAAAAAATATTTGTTGAATTGTGTCTTGTATGCAATGTTTCCTCTTATCTTGGCCAATTAATTCAGTAGATTAGTTTACTTCAAAACAGGCATTACAGGATGAGGACAAGAGATAAGTTGTTAGAAGACCTCCCAGGAGTCCATTACAGCTGAAATGTTTCCTAGTATCATGCAACCTATGTGGTCAGAAAAGTGTCCAGAAATTTACCTCTTTGAAGTAATCTATTTGTTCAAAGAACATTAGGATTTAATAGAGAAAATACCAAGATGCTCTTTTTTCTGATGGTGTATGAGTGTTTGTGTGTGTATCTGTGCGCACATGATGACTTTTATAACTGATTGTTAAAATTAATTATTTTTTTAAGACTCCTTCTTTTCTAGAATTAATAAAATAAACTAAGAAACATTACATCTCCCAAAGAGAAACACCTGTGAAAAAAATTGAATAATCCATTGAATTTAAACTTGTAGAATGCTTCTTAAGATTTGCAAGATAATATAGGCATCATAAGATTACAAATAATAATAAAGAAACAAAAAAACCAAACAAACAAAAATAAAGAACGCAGAAACCCAGTGGAGAGATGCAGTTTCTGTCTGTATTAGTATCTTAAACTGAAATGGAATGTGAAAAGAGCCTTTGGCATGCATCCTGTCTGTCAGGAACTGGGAGAATGGGGTATCACCCACTGTAGGAGACAACCAGGTTTGAGACCAGCTGAGGAACCTGAAGGTGCACAAGCTCATGGCACCTGATGAGATTCATCTGTGGGTCCTAAGGGAACTGGTGTATGAATTTTCCAAGGCACTATTCATCATATTTGAGAAACTGTGGTAGTCTGGTGAAGTTCACACTGCCTGGAAAATGGGAAACATAACCCCCATTTTCAAAAGGGAAAAAAGGAAGACATGGGGAACTACAAACCAGTCAGTCTCACCTCTGTGCCTGGCAAAATCATGGAGAAGATCCTCATGAAAACTCTGCTGAGGCACATGGAAAATAAGGAGGTCATTGGTGACAGCTAACATGGCTTCATTAGAGGCAAATCATGTCTGACAAATCTGGTGGCCTTCTATGACAGCATTACAGTGTTGATGGATACGGGGAGAGCAACAGACGTCATCTACCTGGAGTTGTGCAAAGCATTTGACACTGTCCCACATGACATCCTTGTCTATAAATTGGCAAGACGTGGATGTGATGCATGGACCACTCGGTGGATAAGAAACTGTCTGGATGGTTGCACTCAAAGAGTTACAGGCAAGGACTTTATATCTGAGTGGTGAGCAGTGATGGGTGGCGTTCCTCAGCGGTCAGTACTGGGACCGGTATTATTGAATGTATTTGTTGGCGACATGGATGTTGGGCTTGAATGCAACCTCAGCAAGTTTGCTGACAATACTAAGCTGTGTGGAGCCATCAACAGGCTGTAGGGAAGCAATACTATCAAGAGGGATCTGGACAGCCTTGAGAGGTGGGCTTGTGTGACCCTCATGACATTCAACCAGGCCAAGTATTAGGTCCTGCATGTGGGTCAGGGCAATCCCAGGCACAAATACAGGCTGGGCGGAGAATGGCTTGAGAGCCATTCTCTCCTGAGGAGAAGGAGTTGGGGGTGTTGGTGGATGAGAAGCTCAGCATGAACCAGCAATGTGCTTGAAAGTTATCCTCTTTGAGTCCTTCCATGGATGTCTCTGGGGCTATTTGCAGAATAGACACTAGTCAAAGTTAGCAAGGAAAAAGAATCTGGCTTAAGTATGTGTTTAGTCATTTATACAATACATTCCATATTTGCCTAAATAGACAATTTGGAAAAAACAATAAAAATATATTAAAATATGCAAATCTTGAATAATTTCTCATTAGAAACAGCTGATGTTTTGTAATCAAACTGAGTCCACCAACACACAACAGGTTGTAGGTATTGTAATCATCAATCTTCACCACAGTATCAACATTTAATTCCTGTAAGTTCAAAAATAAATTATTGATAATGTGCAGCAAGATTTTTGCTACATTCTATTGAACTAATTTTATGAGAAAACACCACAAAATATTTACCTTTATTGAGCTGATATCATGTTTTACTGTGTCTTTCAGTTCTGCTGCTGAGCTTGCACAGTGCAGTGAGTAAGGATTTGTTTGTCATTATCACCTGTAAATAAATGACACCTTAAATTCTATCTGAGCTGCTTTGATGGATATAAATGCTCGGTGGTAGAGTAGAACAAAGTATGATACTAAGTATGTTACAGTTTCTTGTCCAGTAATTTATAACAGCCATACCAAATGAAGGTTATACCCCATAAATTCCAGAACATGTTTATTTTCCTAAACTTGTTTAGCTCCTATGACATGCCAAAATAATCTATCTCTTCTACTGTGTTACATTAAAGTTGGAATTTATTGTTCATTGCTTCTTTTCTGTTTTGCAGACAATGCAGTAAGCTCCAAAGATCAAGTGCAGAATAATGTAAGGATCATAAAGCTATAGTTTTCAAATCCAAGAAGCTCAGCAAAAATGTTGATGCATCTAAGATAATAACGGGAAATCATAATTAAGAGTATTGCTGTTGTCCTTGACAATATAGTAATCAGAACTTTCAAAATGACTCAGTCAAATTCAACTGCTGTTCCTTAACATTAACTCCATACAGCTAAGATCACAATGTATAAAGGGCAGAAAAAGTAGAAATGTCAGCCATAATTTGCCTGTAATACATTACAGAATGTGCTATATTCTTCTATATAGATAGTATACTAAATCTAGCATAAAGATAATTATTCAGTGGTAAAGTACATTTACTTGTATTTTTAGTTGAGGTTCCTTTGGCCTTGGTATTCTGAAAGATTTTACAATCTTTTGTTACTATGGCTCCCATTAATAGCCCATACACAGCTAAATCCAGGATTAGATTTGATGGACAGTGGTAGCTCTAAATTCTGAGGCACTTTTCATATGTTTATAGTGTTCTATTTTACAAATTAATAATTTTTGCAAAATAATAAATCCTGTACTCAAAACACCTGATTATTTAAAAAAAACCCAGACAGCTAGCATCTCTTAAATTTAAATGAATACTGTCCGGTCTCATGGACCCAAAAGAATGGCAATAGTTGATCAGTTAAAAATTCATCTGACATTGCCTAATAGTGGGATGCTGTGGTGAGTTGACTCTGGACAGCAGCTAAGCACCCATCCAGGCGCTCATACCATCTCTCTCAGAAGGATGTGAAAAGAATCAGACAGGCATAAAATGAAGAATCATGTATCAAGATAATGATAGTTTAATAGATTAAGGAAAGTTGCATGTGAAAGCAAAGCAAAATGAAGAATTTATTCACGATTTCCCATGGCAGGTGGATGTTTAGTCACATACTGGAAAGCAGGCCTCATTACATGTAACAGTTACCCAAGAAGATAAACACAATAACCATAAACATCCTAACTTCCTACTCCTTTCCTTGAGCTTTTATTGCTGAGCACAAGGTCATTGGTATAGAATACCCTTTTGGTCAATTTGGGTCAGCTGTCCTGACGGTGTTGCCTCCCAGCTTCTTCTGTGCTACCACCATACTCGCTGGACAGGCAGAGTAGGAAAAAGAAAATCTCAATGCCATGCAAGCACTGTCCAGTAATAGCTAAAACATTGGTGTGTTATTGACACTGTTTTAATCACAAATCCAAAAATACAGAACCATATGGGCTTCTATGAAGAAAGTTGACTCTATCTCAGCCAGACCCAGTATGGATGCCAATGCAAATGGCTGAGAAAACTAAGAGAAATAAAAGAAATACATGTAATTATATTTCAACAGAATACCTTCCTAGCTTCTAGCTAAGAATAGATCAGAAATGTTTTCAGCAAAGGATGGTGTGCTCTGTAGGTCATAACCTTAGGTGTATTTTATTTCCATGAGTTGTTTCCGGCGGTTTTTGAACTGGTGTAACTTTATTCCTTCTAGGACTTTCATATCTTAATTGTGTATTGTGTAAAGAATCTGCTTTCTTTTTTGATCTTGAATTTGGTCTATATTAGTTAATTGAATGAGATCTTCTCTTGAAAAAGTGAACAATTGCTTCCTGTTTTTCATGTTTCTTCGTTATTCCTTGCCAATAATTTCTTTTCCAGGCCCGTTTAGTTTCTCCTTGTGCAGAAGCCTGCTCTTAATCATTCTCTTTTTTCAAGTTTTTCCGCTTCTATTGTATCTTTTCTGTGTTGGAAGTACTGTGCACTATATTCCAGGATTTATCTTTGCAGAAGATTAACAATCTATGTATGAATAAAATGACATATGAGATAACTAAAGACTGTGCTATAGTCCAAGAATCCAGGCAAATTTAAAGGTGTATATGAAATATTATCTGTAATAATTTCTGGCCATCTAATACAGGAAATCATAACGTCTAAAAGCAAATTTCTTTTCCTTACAAAGAAGAAGTTAAAAGAAAAATGAATTACCTTTTTTTTCCTTGGCATTTGGGCAAAATAATTGAGAATTACATAGTCCTATCGCTTTGTCTTAATATTTAAATCTATTTAATCTCCCCTGTATTTTTAAGTGCTTACTTTGCTAATTGTCAGCTATGTGTCATAACTCTAGCTTTTTGCCACAGTGTGCCATTCCCTGTTATGGCAGACAGTGTCCTAGATAGTGCGCATTTATGAGTTCCAGCTGAGCTTACTCCCTTAAATTGGTCCCGATGATAGTGCACTTTCAGCTATAAATAGAAAAATTTCAGTTTCTATTTCTTCTGTTCAGAATGGAACATAAAATACTCCATGTCAATCTGACTTCTCAAGAAAAGGAAAACCTCGTATCAAAGTCTTTGCTCAAACAAGATAAAAGGTATCGGTTTTAACTAGAAGCAGAGCTAATTTGAAGACATTTTTACAGAAAAAAAAGAATAGTAGAACAGTTTGGGTTCGAAGGGACCTTTAAAGGTCACCTAGTCACCCCCCCCGCAATGGGCAGTGATATCTTTCTGTAGATCATGTTGCTCACGGCCCCATCCAACCTGACCTAGAATGTTTTCAATTATGAGGCATCCACAAATTCTCAAGGCAACCTCTTCAAGTGTCTCACCACCATCATACTAAAAAATTTCTTCCTTATAGCCAATCTAAATCTACCCTCTTTCAGTTTAAATCCATGACCCCTTGTTCTGTCACTACGGGCCTTGGCAAAAAGTCTCTCTCCATCTTTCTTATGAGCTCCTTTAAGCTTCAATCAGGTCTTTAAGCTGCAGTCAGGCCTTCCCAGATTCTTCTCTTCTCCAGGCTGAACAATCCCAACTCACTCAGCCTTTCTTTATAGGAGAGGTGTTCCAGCCCTTTGACTATTTTCATGGTCTTCCTCTGGACCCTCTCTAACAGGTCCATATTTGTGCTGGGGACCTCAGAGCTGGGTGTAGTACTCACCATATCTCATTTCATATATTTGGGTACTAAATGGATTTTAATTCTTTCATTACAAATGGATATAATAGAAAAGGGTTTAATAAAGAGACATTTGTGTTAAGGTAAAAATATAAAGTAAAAGCAGCCCACCAAATTTTTTTGGATGGAATTTACTACAGACCCTGCAAGCAGCCATAAAAACTAAGCTAACTCTATTGATGTAAATACTTAAGTTATCATACTGTAATTTGCATCTAAACAAAAATATAGGTTCCCATTTAAACACTAAAGCTAAGTTCTCAAAACTTTTAATTTTTATCCCAATCTTATATCTTGGTCTCATTTATATTGCAAAAAGCAATTTCAGTTATTAAATTCCACTGACATAAAGTTGTATGTGCTTTCTTCTTTGTGGATAGAAGATACAGTTATGGGTGCTATAGGACTAAGATCTCTTTGAGGTATTTACTACAATCTAAACAGCAAGTTTGGAAAAGCATATAAAATCACATAATATAAACATCAGCAGTCCACTACACTTTTTTTTTCACTTTCATGATTATTTAAAAACATTTTACTTATGATTAAAAGATTAGCCAACTGCATTCTTAAACATGAAATATGAACAGGGATTTACTTTACAGTATACTCTTAGAACTTGTCTGTCTGAATAAACCTACACAAGACAGGTGAAGCTAGACAGTATTTACTTTCCTTTTTGCCATGAACTGAAAAAGTTTAAGGAAAATTAAAGTCCTTCCGAGCATGCTCTCCCTGCAAGGACATCTGTTCTTATTGCTTTTTAAACCTCACAAACTTTGCTTTCAATCCAACATGTTAATCAGGCTTTAGAACGTAATTTTAAATGTTCTTATGCAAACACTGAGATGTCACAATATTTTGAATAAACTGCAAAAGGACTGAAGTCAAAAAAAGAAGGAATGTAATGCCAGCATCATGACAGAAACTACTTCGCATCATTGTGTGCTCAACAAAGAAATGTTGAGCACCTTTGATGGAAGTCTTAAGACCAAATTTATCTACCTGACAACGATTGTACTTAATAAGATGTCAGAAACTCTAGACACAAGTCTTTGAAAAATGCACTTAATAATTAAGGTATAAACCATGTGAAGATGCTACTTTCATTTGTAAACTAAGAAGCAAACCAGTGTCTTACTGTCACAGGAAAACAACTGAAAACATGAAGGTCAGTCTTAAAGTCCTCTGACAGGACTTTCCATTAACCTTAAACTGTCTAAGCAGCAAAGAAATCTCAGGTCAGGAAATCACTACTTCTTATGGCAGAATTCAAACACATGTCTAAGGTTTCCAGAGGAAAACTCAGGACTGACATGAGGTTGATTTACATGGTTTAAATTGATCCCATTGATTTTTAATTGTTTAAGTTAGGTGTCTAGTTTAAAATACTTGCCCAGTGTCTGTTACAAGTCAACAAAGAGACAGCTGTACCTACAGGTCAGAGCTCATTCCTTCCTTGTATATAGAAGACATAGAGAACAAACAACACTTTTGAGAGGTAAACTATAAAACTTACACTGGGTGCCTGATTTTTACAGTGATAAATGCAGACAAAACAAATCCTACCGCTAAAGCATAGGAATCCACAGATCTGAAAGGTCCCTTTCAACCTAGGCAATTCTATGATTCTATGACTCTATGTGTTATATCCCTAAGGTTGCTATACAAGAAATGGAGGAAAAGGTGAATTCAAAAGGACATCATAGAAGTTATCAAGTCAGGATGGAGTATCCAAAAGCACCTGGAAAAAGTTTCAAGGAAAGGGCCAGAGCTGTTTGTTTCCAACACACGCACACAAAGAAATACTAAAACATTGGATTTCTGAATGGTTTCAGAAGAAAATGGTAAAAGAAATGAAGACCCAGGTAGCTATGTGCTTTTACTTCCTGGCACGATAACTGTATCAATGCTTTTCTCAGGGTGTCCATTTTGCTATTCTAGGTCTAGTTTTAGTATTTCATACCTGTGCACCCTGGGCTCAGACTTCGAGAAGAATGCTAAATTCTGAAAAATTATGTGAAAAAGTACATCAGATAGAGCTGTGCAAGAGAGAATTGCAAAACAAAAATTGCAGGCAGAAGTAAGATTGCTGAGCTGTGCATAGCTGGTAAGTAAAGGATCAGGATTAAAAATACTGACATGAAAAGGTGTAAAACCATGTAAAAAAAACCCAACACAGCAGGGAATCAGTAGCTCGGCAACACTGAGCATCAGGCCATTTCGAATAGCAACAGAGTACAGCCCTTGCACACCTTCCTGGAAAGTGTCTGGTCAACTCCTAAAACGTCTTATTGGCAGTGATGATAATATTAAACCCCAGGGCTACAGCTTATTACTCTTAGCTGTCTAATATGTAGGTGTATCCAGTAGACACTGTCTTGTATTTTTGTGTTTATTCTACTTAAACATGATAAAATTTGACCAAGCTTGGTGCCCCAGAAAGGCACCAAGGCACCACTCTGTCAAAAGGGATTTTGAACCTTGTATTAAATAACCATTAATTCAGTTCTATTAAAAGTTTTTTATTTAGCATAAAGTAATTACTAACTGGGTACCAAATATCCTGTGTTCTTACCAACTTCCCAAAAGAATACGACTTTTTGACTAGTCCATGGAATGCGGAAGCAGCAATTTGGCATAATTGAACATAATCACAGAATCATAGAATGATACAGTCATAGAATAGTTTTGGTTGGAAGAGACCTTTAAGATCATCAAGTCCAACAGTTAAACTAGCACTACCAAGTTACCACTAACCACGTCCCTCAGCACTGCATCTACACATCTTTTAAATACCTCCAGGGATGGCAATTTAACCACTTCCTTGGGAAGCCTGTTCTAATGCTTGACAACTCATTCAGTGAAGAAATTTGTCCTAATATCCAATCTAAGCCTCCTCTGGTACAACTTGAGGCCATTTCCTCTTACCTGTTACTCAGGAGAAGAGACCAACCCCCACCTCTTTACAACCTCCTTTCAGATAGTTGTAGAGAGCAATAAGGTCTCCCCTGAACTCCTTTTCTCCAGGCTAGACAACGCCAGTTCCCTCAGCTGTGCCTCATAAAACTTGTGCTCTAGACCCCTCACCAGCTTCATTGCCTTTCTCTGAACATGCTCCAGCTCCTCACTGTCTTTCTTGTAGCAAGAGGCCTAAAACTGAACACAGTGTTTGAGGTACGGCCTCACCAGTGCTGAGTACAGAGGTACAATCACTTCCCTAGTCCTGCTGGCCACGCTATTCCTGATACAAGCTAGGGTGCTATTGGCCTTCTTGGCCACCTGGGCACACTGCTGGCTCATATTCAGCTGGCTGTCCACCAACACTCCCAGGTCCTTTTCCACCTGGCAGCTTTCCAGCCACTCTTCCCCAAGCCTGTAGTGCTGCATGGGGTTGTTGTGACCCAAGTGCAGGACACAGCACTTATCCTTGTTGAACCTCATACCATTGGCCTCAGCCCATCGACCCAGCTTGTCCAAATCCCGCTGTAGACCCATCCTACCCTCAAGCAGCTAAACACTCCTGCCCAACTTGGTGTCACCTGCAAACTTACTGAGAGTGCACTCAATCTCCTTATCCAGATCATTAATATATTGAAGAGAACAGGCCCCAGCAATGAGCCCTGGGGAACACCACTTTTTTTCTCCCCCCACCCACCCCGGCTCTTCTGCCAAAGCAAAGGGAAAAAAAAAAAATCATTAAAAATACAAAAGGCATTGTAGGGAGAGAAACACACTGATGTCTGTGGTTCAAGCTGACTGCTACAGGCACAGAAGCCAGAAAGCCACATTAGTGACGCGTTAGGTCAAAGTTAATATGCTCTGCAGGGAAACATATAATCACAAACATCTGCAGGACTAAATATATAAATGTTGTGAAAATTCTCCTCAGAATTAGAGGTGTAAATGTCTCTTTCATTGCTTCCACTGACTAAGTATGACTGAGTGATTTATCTGTTCAAGTCAGAAAGATTATGAAACATGGAGGGAATTCAAAGGAGTGATGGCTTAATTGACATTCACTTAGTTTACAAAGGGCAATAAGAAGAGATTCTTCAAGTACATCAGTAGAAAAAGGAAGACATAGGAAAATGTAGGTGCATTCCTGAATGAGGTAGGTACCCTGGTGATGGAGGATGTAGAGAAAGCGTAACTACTTAATGCCTTCTTTGCTTCAGTCTTTACTGCTCAAGTCAACCCCCAGGAACCCCAGACCATGGAGGTAAGAAAGAGAGCCTGGAGTAAAGAAGACTCTCCCTTGATCAAGGAGGACTGGGTTAGAGATCATTTAGGCAAACTTGACTTCCACAAATCCATGGGCTCTGATGGGATGCACCCATGAGTGCTGAGGGAGCTGGCAGATGTTATTGCAAAGCTGCCGTCCATCATCTTTGACAGGTCATGGAGAACAGGCGAGGTGCCTGAGGACTGGAGGAAATATAATGTCACTCCAGTCTTAAAAAAGGGCAATAAGGAGGACCCACGAAACTACAGGCCAGTCCGCCTCACCTCCATCCCTGGAAAGGTGATGGACCAGCTCATCCTGGATGTCATCTCTAAGCATGTGGAGGAAAAGAAGGTTATCAGGCATGGTCAACATGGATTAACCAAGGGGAAATCATGCCTGGCCAATCTGATAGCCTTCTATGATGGAGTGACTGGCTGGGTGGATGAGGGGAGAGCAGTGGACGTTGTCTACTGCTCTACGTTGACTTCAGCAAGGCTTTTGACAGCTTCCTGTAACGTCTTCATAGGTAAGCTTAGGAAGCGTGGGTTAAATGAGTGGACAGTGAGGTGGATTGAGAACTGGCTGAATGGAAGAGCTCAGAGGGTTGTGCAGCGCAAAGTCCAGTTGGAGGCCTGTAATTAGCAGTGTTTCCCAGGGGTCAGGACTGAGTCCAGTCTTGTTCAACATATTCATCAAGGACCTGGATGAAGGGATAGAGTGCACCCTCAGCAAGTTTGATGATGATAAAAAACTGGTAGGAGTAGATGACACACCAGAAGGCTGTGCCACCATACAGCGAGACCTGGACAGACTGGAGAGCTGGACGGAGAGGAACCTAGTGAAATTCAACCAGGGCAAGTGTAGGGTGCTGCACCTGGGGAGAAATAACCCCATACACTGGTACAGATTAGAGGCTGACCTGCTGGAAAGCAGCTCTGCAGAGAGAGTCCTGGGAGTCCTGACAGACAAGTTGACCATGAGGCAGCAGTGTGCCCTTGTGGCCAAGAAGGCCAATGGTCTTCTGGGGTGCATTAAGAGTGTGGCCAGCAGGTCTAGGGAGGTCATCCTCCCCCTCTGCTCTGCCCTGGTCAGGCCACATCTGGAGTACTGTGTCCAGTTCTGTGCTCCCCAGTTCAAGAAAGACAAGGAACTACTGGAGAGAGTCCAGCAGAGGGCTCCAAAGGTGATCAAGGGAATGGAGAATCTCTCTTATGAGGAAAGGCTGAGACCTGTTTAACCTGGAGAAGAGAAGACTGAGAGGCGATCTCATCAGGGCTTATAAATATCTAAAGGGCAGGTGTCAAGACAATAGGGTCAGATTATTTTCAGTGGTGCCCAGCAACAGGACAAGGGGCAACAGATACAAGCTGGAACACAGGAAGCTCCATCTCAACATGAGGAAAAACTTCTTTGCTTTGGGGGTGACAAAGCACTGGAACAGGCTGCCCAGAGTGGTTGTAGAGCCTCCTTCTCTGGAGATATTCAAAACCCACCTGGATGCGTTCCTGTGCAGCCTGCTCTAGGTGAACCTACTTTGGCAGGGGGGGGTTGACTAGATGATCTCCAAAGGTCCCTACCATTCTGTGATTCTGTGATACGTGACAAGTTAAATGCACATAAAGGACCAGATAAACTGGTAAATGATTTCTCCAGAAACAAGGGAGAAGCAAATAATGTTAATTTCATCCATCACAGTATATTGTGAAACCACCATCTTTCTTTGAATTCCCTTCAAATTTTCCATGTTATTTGTATTTTAGTTATCATGCAGAGAAGTGAAAAGTAATTCAAACTCTAACAGGAATCATACCAGAAATCTTAACTCAGGAGCCTCAGCTGTGTCTGTGCCTGAAATTAGGTGAGATAAATATATCATCTTTGACATACATTGAAGATCATATACAAAAATGTACATGAGCTCATTCCTTTTATTTCTGATCTTGAAAATTGTAATAATTGCATATTTACTGTTTTTTTTTTTAATGAAGGAGTAAGCATGATTCTTTCATTTGTAATTTTGCACTAATCTCAATTTAAAATACATACCAGAATTTAAAACAGGCCTTTTGTATGTCTAAATCTTCTATATCCCTGTCAAAACATCTTAATCTGCTATTGAATTTTTTTTCAAAAGTCAAAGGAAAATCAGTGACTTTGATCCTATTACTTGTCAAATGAGATTAAATCACAGGCAAACTCTGAACATCACTGAAGTCAGAATGGCCTTAGAATTACCCTATCAAAATTCTTAGGATCAAACCAGCTTAACTGTAACAGTTGTTATATCAAAAAAAAAATTGCAATTGATCACCACAGCTAATTTGTTATAAAGGGTGCTATACTACATCAAAGCGGTTAACAAAACTGGTGTGCAAACTAGGCAACATAGGAAAGAAAATTTCTTTAAAACAGTTAAATACATTTTCCATTATTAGCTTAGTATCCAAACTCAGCACAAATAGTCACAATTAAATGTGTACTTTTAAGGCTAGACTTTTTTGTTACACTTTTGCAGTATCTTGGGCCCCTGTTATTACCAGATACTATTGTTATGGTTATGGTGGTTAAAAAAAGGACAATTATAATGCCAAGAAAATATTAACAATGTAATTTCATGTATTAAGAGCGTTAGCAGAATGTAGCAAGTCTCATAATAAGATAAACAGCAATACATCTGATAACTGGGTATTTTTTTCCAGGATTTTTTTTATTGTTGTTTTGGTTTGGTTTGTAAGTGGTTTTGAACAGGCAGACGTGGAAAATATTGCAGAATTAGTAATGTCATCCAATTTATCTTTGTTTAGGAAGATAAGTCTATATTTCCTGTATTCATCACTAGATAGTAGTAATCAGCTTTCAGATAGTATTTGTAATTATATCTGGTTGGCAAATCATTCATTAAAATAAAATATTGTTTGTGTTGAATCCAACTGTTTATTTTAGGTGAAGGTCTGGAACTGCTGAGGAGAAAGGTCAAACTGTCCTTCATGTGCTAAAAGCATTCTAAATCACAAAGCATTAGGTGAAAAAAGAGAAGAGGTGGGTTTAAAACACATATGACTCAATTCAATTGTCTAAACATAGATGTCTCAATCAACTTGAGATTTCCTAGTATAAACCCAGCTGGTTTCAACCTGCTACTTCAGGAAGACCCTGGTGTCTCATAGGCATTGTGCCATAACTTTCAGGCTCATGCAAATGTTTAAATACTCTGACATGTTTCAGCAGCATTACTTACCCAGATTTAGACTCAGTCCCAGGTGTCTGTCACAAAGGCTCCAGTCAGTACTTCCAGTAGTGTCCTACACAACCCAACATAAAGAATATATCAAATACTTCACTATAGGTTTTTATACTATTTGAGATAACCTAAGCTATCCCACTTTACCTGCAGGTTCCCAGACGGGTAGTTCCTAGGTCTTTTTTTCCAGCTTCATGTTCTGAAAAGCACTAGGGTACATCAAAGTGAATGGTTGCCAGCGTTTGGCCAACAATATTCCTCCATATATTTCTGATGTGTAACTTAGAGTAAATCAATCCTTTTTTTTTTTTTTTTTGAAAGGGGCTTTTACAGAGTACAATACATCTTACCTATTTGATATACCTGCAGTAGGGGGAGACAATCGTTTTTCCAGGTAAGTCCATTTATTTCTGTTTCCCTTCAAAGGAAGGTTAAACTATTTATCTTGGAGAAGTCTAAGTAATGAATCCAAAATAGTGATCAAGAGAAACTGTTCAGCTTCTGCAATTTTTAAGGTTTACTAGAATTTGCTATGTAAGTTCCATAGCCCTGGATGTTTAGCTTCTGAGACACTCTCTGTCTCAACATGTCTGGGCATGCTGGTGACTAGCTCAAATCTGAACTGCGGTGTTCAGATATGTTGTTCCTCTACACATTAATTGTCAGAAGCTTGTCCCAATGGACATTTTTAGAGCACACCTTATCAACTAGACTCCACAGATGTGAACTGACAGTAACTGTTTTCTAAATGTAGCCAGAAGAGTCTCATATATATTAGCCCCATTCTGTCGATGAGTTGCTTGGGGTTTGGAAATCTGAGGGCATTCCTGATGGGATACCATGACCTTTTCATGTTGAGGGAATACAAACTACAAAGCCTTCTTAATCAGAGAATGTTTGAGCTATCAAACCAATGTAGAGGTCACGCTCCTTCTGATAAGTTATGTGTCAATACCAAAACAATATTGCAAGGGTTTTTGACCCAAGAGAAGCAAAAGGTTGACGGTAGCCAAATGTCTGTTAACACTCACATAGCAGCAAGAAGTCTTCTTCAAATTAATCTTTTAAAGTTATTTGTTTTTTACAAGTTGAAGATTTTCAAGGGAGAAGGAGAGAACAGATTTCCCTCTTTCTTTCAAATTATTTATAGCCTAGGGTTGGAGTATAGTTGTTACCAAATTTCTATTTTAATAATATAAAAAAATACGGTGCTAGAATGTATCTGAGGAAACTGAATAGTATACTTCTTGTGAGAAGTTATAAAGATATATTTGTAGATGACCCCTGTATCTGTTTGCCTAACTTATTCTTGACAGTCTTTGAAGAATGAGATTTTACAAGGTCCTTAGGTACTCTGTTGTCATGCTTAAGTCCTCATTCAGAAAATCTTTGGTTTTCTTTGTCTTTCTTAATCTGTGTAAAAGTAAAGTGTCTTCTTTTCTCATTTCAGTGCAAAAGAACATTTTATAGCTTTTCCCTTTTAGCAGTTTATTTAAAAAAAGAAAATGCCACCTTTTCACCCCATTATTTTCTGCCTTTTTTTTTACTTTCCTCCTTTTATATCTCCTGCCCAAAAAGATAAATTCCATTAATGATTCATCATAAATGTAGCTTTCTAAACTTCTGATGATTTTTTGTTTCTCCTTAGGACTCAACAGTTTACTAGGCTCTCTCTACAATGTAAAACTGAAATTAAATATAATATTGCAGCTAAGTCTATATCAATATTGCGTAAATATTTCACTATTAAACTTTATATTTGACTCTTAATGTTAAAATAAGATTATTTATTCTATTTTGCATTGATATTACATTCTTGACTCTTTCAATCTGAGGTCTACCACCATCGAGAAATGTAAAGTCTTTCGCCACCAAGTTTTCTATTATTTATGCATTTTCTTATCAGACATAATACTTTTTTGTCATCTACATTGATTTCATTTTTGTTACTTTCTTGAGTTATGATCCTATCCCTGAAAAGTACTTTCCATTTCTTCCAATATTTTCTCATCATTTGTTGTTATCAAATCTTCTCTCATTCTTTTATGAAAAGTATTTAGTGAAAGTATTTTAGATAACTAGGCCTTGCTCCCATTATGTAAATATAATTGATTACTTTAAATATAAACAGATATAATGCCATGTGCTTCTCGAAGTTCCTTTTCTGATCAGACAAGGTGAAGGTAGACACAAGAGAGTCTAAATAACATATGTTAGCAGAGAACATGCTCAGAGAGAAGAGTTCTTTGAACAGTTCAGTAAATGAGAATAGGATAGTCTAATAAGTTACATAGACAACTAAAATATATTATTGTACCTGACCACATTATGCACGCCAGACAGCAGTATTGGTGATAAATACTTACCAGCAGGACTCCAGGCAGAATTTGTCTCCCCATAGAAGAAATAGCACGGTCAGGGTCTATGGGTAGTTCTTTGAGTGATTCGATTAATTTCAAAGTCATTCATGCATACTTTTTAAAATTATCTGCTAATTCATTGAATTCACATCTCAGATTTCAAGTTATACAGATATTTAGTAGTTGAAAATAAAATGGAGGCTGAAAAATTAGTATTTAAAAAGAATACCAGCAAAATTTTGTTCTCTGTCTGTCCTTCCTGTTCATCTTCTTTTAATTTATTAATTTATCTTTCACTTCTATAAACATATTACTCATCACCTTGAAAATGTAGAATTTTTATAATGTTTCAGGTTAATCATAGGAATAATGGTAATTTAGTTTTTGCGTGAGAAAAATATGAAGGCAACAAAACTATTTTAAAAAAATCACTAAAAACGCATAATTGTTTTTTCAGCAATAAAAAGAGTTTAACTTGTTATGCCAAGTACTTGAAATTGTTTTATTGACGTTTATGAAATTATGTTGCATTGGTGAATGAAATAATGAAAACTGTTTTTTAATTCCATTTTGCTGTGATTTCATAAGAAATCAAAATGAAACTTGGTCCTCATCTAATGTAATTTTATTTAGGAAGTTTTCAGGACGAATACGTATTTAAATTTTATCTTCCTTTTTGAAGGTTAATGGGAGGGGGAGAAATACTATTGTTACCCATAATAAACTATTATAGATGGTGAAGTATTTACTCTCTTTGTGATTAGCATACTATTTTTGCTAATGGACATGATCAAATGTGTAGGCCCATGACTAAAATTAAGACCTGAATACAACAAATTGTATCAATGGATTATTTTAAGTACTCTCTCATGTATCTATTTTGTGAGTTGCTGTATATAATATTTCAGAAATAAATATTCTGATATTACTTACTCCGAAATCCTATAAAATATGCATTTATTGCATCCCATAACTAAATAGCATCTTGCTCTATGTTGTTTTGTTTGTCCTTTGTTAAATTTGACAAAGTGGTTTGAAAACTGCCAAAATCATGATAATGCAAGGCAACAACTTTATGCAGCCATGGGTAAATAACTCAGAAGAAAGTAAATGGTCAGGAGATAGTAAGTATAATACGGATATTCTTGTGCATGTATAGTCATTTGTGATTCAGAGACCCCATTGATAAACTCTTGTCTAACAAAATAATATGACAAGACATTGCAGTGCTTTGCAAGATTCAATACGTCCTAGCAAAAACTCTTAGCTAAGCACTATAGAACAATTTTCAGTAAAACTTGAAACATAATCCAAGTATGTAATAGATAGCACCAATGGATATTGATTGGCTAAATTTGACTTTGTAAACAATCATTAAGTTTTGCTTGTTGGGCAGGTTCTGGGGAATACGATTCAGTCGTGTTATGTATTCAAAACTAATGAATCCTGAACATAAATAGCCCTAACTCAGAGACAGAGGTCAGTGGAGCTGTATAAACATAAAAGTTTAGTGCTAGGGAAGAAATCCAGCAGTGTCTGTCTGGGCACCCAGCTGTCAGACCAGGACTTTGGTCCATTAGAGGTCTACCGGCCCCACAGAAATGTCATGGATATTCCAGGGTATCTCAGATGTTACTGAGGGCTTATGTTTAGGCAACTGAATTAAAGCTCTAAATTAGAGAAGAGAAATCATATGTATAATGGGACCAATGAATCATTTAAAAGATTAAAAAAAAGAAGGGAAAATGTGGAGAATCATGAGAAAAATAAGGCTTGGTTTCAGATCCAGATTCAGACACTCGTTTTTCAGTGCTTACAGTCTAAATGTGAGCTATGTTACTAAACTTACACAACAGTCAATTAATATCTTGTTCCTAGAGTTAATGAAAGTGTGGCAAGCTGAATATTCAGCTTAACCAGAAGATAAATCTGATCAGTTTTACGTTCCACTAAATAGCAGCAGGGTTCATTTCCTGAGTATACACATTTACTGCTTTTTTAGATGATAGAGCATTAGCGACAGCTGCAAAAAGCTGGCAAATGGAGGACTGGTGGGGTACCTTTACCTTAATATCTCTCAAATGGAGTCAGTAGATGACTGTTTTTAGACAATTGAGTCCTGGCTCTAGTTCACCTACGTTTAGGTGTTCACAATCTCGTTACGTCAACCAAAACTACAGTATATGTAAATTTACCATATGACTTAAATAAATAAATCCTAAATAAATACTTCTGAAAGAAAAGTGTAAAGACATATCCATGGAAACTTAAAACTACCATCCTGCCTGTTTTATGTTTCCTTTATTAATTCCATCTCTCTGGCAATATCTTAAATATTCCATCTGACAATATACAAATAGGTTCCTTGTTTTTATTACAACATGCTGTAAGGTAGAGTAAGCATCCATTTTATTGTAGTTTTTAATAAGTTATATAAAATTAGTATTTGGGATATATAAAAATGCAATTATTTTGTACGTAACTTTTTGATGACAACACTAAAAAAAGAATTGTTATTCTATGAAGCTTTTTTTTCCTATTTTTTTTTCTTTCAGCAGTTAGACAAATTAGTGAGTAAATTAAATTTGAACATGTAATCTGTAAATCATTTTATAGACTCTTGAACTTCCAGTAAATGAGACACAGAGCAATGCTTCATAGTTTTATCCTTACCAATAAGATCTGGCAGTAATAATATGGCTAATGGCCAGATAATAGCATAAATGTTCTTTGAGAGATTAATTAGATTGTCATGCATACCAGAAGACAGGTGAATGTCCCAAGTATTTAAAATTTTTTGAATTAAACACTTTGACAACTTCTTATCTCCTCGTATATAGTTACCTTGACTTACTTACACTAAGAAAGACAAGTAGTTTTGCTTCACATTTGCACAGATAAAAGCTGAATAAATGCATTTTTAATTGATAAAGGATACTCTTCAGACTATTTCTGTTTGATACTTGTTCAGAGAATTATTTCAATCTTTAATGATTCAAGACGAGCAGCATCTTACCATCTTTATGTACTAGCCAATAGCACAATTTACAACGTATGAATAAGTCTCATCACTTCAACATGATAAACTCACATGTAGGTTCTCTTTTATAGTCTTTGACACTCACAATTAATTTAGTAAAATCCTGAGATAAGACTTTTATTTTTAGTTACATAAGAAGTAATTGAATGTTTTCATGTATTCGATATACATATAAATACCTAGATAACACTGCAGAGAAGAATAGTGTTTCAATCAGTTCACTGGTCTGAGAGTCAGGAAAAATTAATGTGTGGAGCTTCTAGTTTTTTGTAGTCTTTATTATAACCTTAGGCATATTTCTTAAGACAGGGTTTCCAAACTGTTGTAGGACTGTCACAGCAAAGTGAATGCTGCCCCTGTTTTTCATATATACTCCCTAGAATAACTACTGTAGCACTTGCTGTCGGTGCTGCTACCATTGTCAGTGATTAAGTGTAGGAAATTTGATATTTGAGTGTGAGTAGGTTTCATACAGAGACTTGAGAACTTAATGCTTAATATTTAGGTGTTCTTAGTGCAGGTTATCTTGCCTAACTCTAGATATTTCTGGTGTAGACAAAAACTATAGTAAAACTAGTCTCTCAGATTACATTTTATAGTCAACTCATTGCCTACAAATAAGCACTTAGTATAATTTTAGACAGACTATGGTGTCTGAGATATTTATATGAGCCAAGCAGATATCACACAGGACCTAAGGGGGATCCAAACCCTACAAAATGTCAGATAGAGGCCAGAGAGATACCATAAACTATTTCAGATGACACTAGATACCTAAGTGTGGGCAACTGGATTAGGTCCAGAGAAAAATAGGAAGGTTAGGGCATGATTACAGTTGGACTCAATGATCTTAAAGGTCTTTTCCAACCTAAATGTTTCTATGATTCACCTGACCTATTTGAGACATCTACATTAAGATGAGGTGAATCTCACCATCAGCTCTGAGTCCAGACCATCAGTTTCCCATAGAGAATGTGGACAGAGTTAAACATTCACAGCAATGTGTTCAAAAGTGGAGAGCAGAAATCTTAAGATGGTACAAGAGGTATACTTGGCCAAGTCACAATCAAGTACCATGAATTGTAGGGTTATCCCTAAATTGGGAAGACAATCATGAATGCATTTGTGAAAATTTCAATAGCTCAAGATGTAGTTAACTAGTAGTTTAAGATTATACCTGAGCTGTGATAATTGCAACTAATGTAGACATAAATTTAGCACGGATCCCGACAGAAATGCAGCTAAACCAATACAGAACTCATGATGGTCTTACAGACAAAGTATCTCTTTCCATCCCTTTTCAAGGGAGTTTTATGGGCTGTAAAAAGGTCTTTGTTGCTCTACTGCCAGTATGTGATGTCCTAGTGTTACTTTCCTAAAAACCAGTTACCTCAGAAATCACTAAATGCCTAAGATACTTAAGACTGCACACAGTGAAGTTAACAATGTGCTTCATTCTGAATTAGAGCTAAATATCATTTTTACTCAAGATTCTCAGCTACAGCTCCTCTGAAAAAGACAGACATCACAGTCATGCTGGCCCCTTCAGAAAAAAAAAAGGAAAGAAACAAGACAGTAATGGAGATCAACAGCCCTCAGACATTTCCAAGAAGAGAGGCTTATAGAAATAAAGCAAGACTCACACAAATGTAGCCAGGTAGTCTCTGAGAGTCTGTAATTCCTGGAGACAGCTGCTCGCCAGGAAGACACACTGATCTATTCAATATAACAATGTTTTCAAAATGCTGTGGCTTACCAGAGTAATTTTGGAAACAGCAGTTGGAACACAAAGGCTAAATATACAGCATCCTGTCAGCTTCTTAATATATTGTGTGCTTCAAGAGAAAACCATAGTACACCAAAAATATTTCATAAAAGGAATAAAAATGGATTTTAAAAGTTTCAAAGCTGCAAAACTGTCACTACACTTTCGTAATTCTCTGAATATGCCATGAAAATGACACTTAAAATAATAGAATCTACTGTAGTCAGTGCTTTCCCTCTGGAACAGCATATATGTCATTAGTTATAGCCTTCTGTTTTATATTACAGAACAATTGTCCTTTCCCGCAATAGGTAATATGTCGACTTATCAAACAGAAGAAACAGAACTATCAAACAAAGAATATGATTCATTGTGAAAATATTGTAAATACATCATAGCTTTACTAGTAGATATTGATTAGAAAATAGTACGTGCAATTAAAGTAAATGCCAAATCTTGTGGCATCCTCTTGTTCATAGACTATATTCTGTATTCAGTCAATGAAAGTTCTTTGTGAATCATTATACTAAGTACTATGTTAAACTGTAAGCCTTGAAAAGTACGCTTTTCTTTGCTTAAAACAGACCACTTAGCACATTATGTTAAGAAGGCGTCTGAGTATACGACTAACGTATACCTGGCATTACAATATTTATTTTCATTCAGGAATTTGCTTGATAGAATTAAATCAGCTGCTTTACATAGGGGTAGGTTTTATCACAACCAGATTTAGCACTATAAAAAAGTAGGCAAGTAATCTAACCTAGGAGCCTCAACTTGTTACCTTGTCAAAGGTCAAAGAAAGATTGCTCCAGAGGGAAAGACAAACCACTTTTTTTAAACAACTATCTTAACAGTGGAGGAAAAGGGTCATCTGTATGGGACCAACTTTTGCCATAATTACTCAGAAGTCCATGTGCAACCATATACCTAAATTTCAAATATCTGAGTAACAACCCTCCACACATGATATCAAAATATTCCAATCTTAGCAACACTGCTGTTTTCAACTTTTACAATCTGCAGAAGACAACATTTCCAGCTTAGGTACTGAAAATGTCACACATACTAAGCTTGCATTATATGAGCAGTAAAAGAGTCCCAGAAAGGAAAGGGGGGGGACAGGGAGGGAAAGAGTTTTGATTCATCTTATATAACTATGTATATCTGCATACAAAATATTTAAGCTAAATTAGAACTAAAATAATGAAATACACTTGATCACCAAAGTCAAATCATAATTAGAAAACATGAAACAGCTTAGCAACTGCTCTACAGAATAAGAGGTCTTTATACCAATAGACATTTCTCACTCGTATTTTACCTCTCTGACTGTAAAAAAAAAAAAAAAAAAGAAAAAAGTAAAGTTTGTAAGTTTGCCAGGCAACTGATAGCAATTAGCGTGATTAGCTCCAGATGGATACGCACAGAAAGAAAAGCCTGTGTTTAATTTCTATTAAAATTGCCTCAAATCATTCAAACACATCATTTAATCAAATTTGTGTGTCTCCAGATGTTTTCCAGCTGGGCTTTGCAGAAGTCATTAGGATAACTGTTATGCTATGACACATGAAGCTGTCTTGCTACTGATTACCTAAGGTCCATGAACTGCAGTGTTGACAAGCTATTTTGTTTATACAAAGAAAAAAAGTACAGAAAATAAAACAAAAACCTTGCACTTTACAAATTCTTTTTTTTTTCAGGATTCTTAGAAAGTATTTCCCCTGTCTACATTCTATTTTTTTTTTCCTTTTGAAATAAAACTGTGTACATCTTCAAATGTATGCAGAACAGTTGGTGTCATAGTAATTCTGGTGTTTTCCAAATAAGCTTCCTGCATGTTGGAAACAGCCTTCATTCTGCTTAAATGCTGAACAGAAAATAAGTCTTGAAATATATAAATAAAAATGAGATTTTCAGTACTTTGACAGATCTTTAGAATATTTTAGCCTAATCTGTTGCATCCCACTAATTTAATCCCGTCAAATTTAAGGAAGTCAGATATTTCCTGGAAAATTTTCATTCATTAATAATACCATTTATACACTGGGTGTTTTTGCTTTGTGCCCTTATAAAAGAAGTATTTTTTCATCAGGTAGAGCAATGGTACCATGTTATCTATATACAAGTTTTTTGAGTAAAACATAAACTAAACTAAGGCTAAAGTAAAAACTTCAACCTGACTGTAAATTAGTTATCCATAAAAAGATACCAGAAAGTTCTGCATATCACAATTCACTAATGCTGTGATATGAATGTTAAAATGTATGACTTTACTAGCTGTGGATATATTCCATTAATGTTTCAGGATAATCTATGTTTTCTGTTTTTCTTTCAATTTTATTGAGATGATAGAACAATTTAGGCTTTTTATTCCTCTAAGAATATGAACTTCCTCTTTAAGGCAGAATGAAATTGTATGAACAAGGAGCTCCTGGACAAGCTCAAAAGCAAAAACGAGGCCTACAGAGGGTGGAAGCAAGGACAGGTAGGCTGCGAGGAATACAGGGAAACTGTCCAAGTGGCCGGGAACCAGATCAGGCAAGCTAAAGCCCAGACAGAATTAAATCTGGCCAGAGACATCAAGGATAACAAGAAAAAATTCTGTAAGTATGTCAGAGATAAAGGCAAGATTAGGGAAGATGTGAGCCCTCTCTGGAAGGAAACAGGAGACCTGGTCACCCCGGATATGGAGAATGCTGAGGT
Organism: Larus michahellis; assembly: GCF_964199755.1. Lineage (NCBI taxonomy): Eukaryota > Metazoa > Chordata > Aves > Charadriiformes > Laridae > Larus > Larus michahellis. Next base: position 170,482,236 of record NC_133896.1, read on the forward strand.
GCTGAATTACTTTTTTGCCTCGGTCTTCACTGGCAAGGGCTCTGACCACACTGCTCAAGTTGCAGAAGGCAAAAACAGGGGCTACGAGAATGAAGAACCACCCACTGTAGGAGAAGATCCGATCCACCATCTGAGGAACCTGAAGGTGCATAAGTCCATGGGACTCGATGAAATTCATCCACAGGTCCTGAGGGAGCTGGCAGATGAAGTTGCTAAACCGCTTTCCATTATATTTGAGAAACTGTAGCAGTCTGGTGAAGTTCCCACTGACTGGAAAGGGGAAACATAACCCCCATTTTCAAAAGGGAAAAAAGGAAGACATCAGGAACTACAGGCCCATCAATCTCATCTCTGTGCCTGGCAAGATCACGGAGCAGATTCTCCTGGAATCTCTGCTGCTGTCCAAGTGGAAGCTAGTGACAAGTGGTGTTCCTCAGGGGTTGGTAATGGGACTGGTGCCGTTTAACATCTTTGTCGGCGACATGGTCAGTGGGATTGAGTGCACCTCAGCACACTGACACCAAGCTGTGTGGTGTGATCAACACACTGGAGGGAAGGGATGCCATCCAGAGGCACCTGGACAGGCTTGAGAAGTGGGCCTGTGCAAACCTCTTGAAGTTCAACCAGGCCAAGTGCAAGGTCCTGCACCTGGGTCACAGCAATCCCAAGCACAAATACAGGCTAGGTGGAGAATAGATTAAGAGCAGCCCTGAGGAGAAGGACTTGGGGGTGCTGGTAGATGAGAAGCTCAACATGAGCTGGCAATGTGTGCTCGCAGCCCAGAAAGCCAACTGTATCCTGGGCTGCATCAAAAGAAGCATGGCCAGCAGGTTGAAGGAGGTGATTCTCCCCCTCTACTCTGTTCTGGTGAGACTCCACCTGGAGTACTGTCTCCAGCTTTGGAGTCCCCAACATAAGAAGGACATGGACCTCTTAGAACAGGTCCAGAGGGCCACAGAGATGATCAGAAGGCTGGAGCACCTCTCCTTTCAAGACAGGCTGAGAGAGTTAGGCTGGAAGGGAGTCCCACCCCATCTTTCCTGTAAGCCCCCTTTAGGTACTGGAAGGCTGCTAATAAGGTCTCCCCAGAGCCTTCTCTTCTCCAGGCTGAACAACACCAACTCTCTCAGCTTGTCTTCATAGGAGAGGTGCTCCAGCCCTTTGATCATCTTCATAGCCCTCAATATGTGTTTGGTTTTCCCAGTACTACTGATTTCATTTAATATAATTTTATTCTCTTGTTTGACCAACATGGTATGACTTTCCTTGGGTTTTTCAGAAATAAATGGATGGGCAGAGTGATAATTTAAATATACAAACATGTCATTGAAGAAAAAAACAAAACCAAAAACAAACCTAAAATAACCACTGTGCAAAAGGGTAGACATGGTAAGAAGAAAGAAAACCCAGGAACTTTATATTTTTTTTCTCATAATTGTCCTTACAGAGAAAGACATTTAAGGTGCCAGGTGTCAGATGTTTTCACTTCCTTGCTACACTGAAAACCTCATCTGTTTGTGGCAGCAATCTGGGAATTAATCTTTCAGTGCTGTAAAGACCAGCATGTGTGCTTTTTGTCTATTTAGCATTTTATTTTTCCAGCTTACAGACATGCAAGGCAGACAGAAAGAAACTCTCTTCTCTTTACACACATATACAGATGCAGCTGGGATACTTATCATAACTCTGAGAATCCTCTGCCTTGCTTCACATGATCAGCGTGTGGCAAAAAAGTCAAATGTGTTAAGCTGTGTTCTCAGACAATGGAGGTGAAGCAGAATGTACTTTCTGTGAGGAGGTATGTCAAGAACCCTGTTTAGGCTGCTGCAAAGAAAAAGGATGCTTGAAGGGGTAGTTATCCTGATAAACATTGACAGGTGTGCCATTTGACTGAAGTCAGTTCTACATATTTTATTACTTGGGTACAAAAAATAAATAAATAAAGTATCACCTGGACATTAAATGATCCTATGTAATGATATGAGTAGTTGATTTCTAAGATTCAAAGCACATAGAGGATGTTTATTTCCCTTTCAAGAAAAAAGACATAAAAGGGGAGACAAATTTAAAATCATAACTATCCCAGACATTTTAATAAAAGTAAGCCTTTAGATTGTTTCACATTTTACTCAGTACAATCCGGAAAGGATTGATTACAGTGAAATTTTCAAGGGAGAGAATGAGGACAAGGGCTGTAGGAGTGAATCAGTTTATAAAGGGCAGAATGATTAAAGAATTTGTGGAATATAACCCATCAAATATAGATTCTTAAAATAGTGCCATTTCATTGGTATTTTGAAAAAGTGTGAGAGGAGAGATAGGCTGGGTGAGATGAGGCATCCAGTCTGCATCAGGTAGGGAACTATAAAGACAATGGAGATCATTAGCTCCAGTCAAGACTTGCAGAGGAAACACCTGTTTAGAAAATTTACATATTCATTAACTGTAATTCCTACAGAGGATTATCCAGTTGATTTTGGAGATTACTATTTTGTTTTCTTTTTTTGCCTGACAGCCTAACATAAATAGATGACTTCACATATTATGCTACTGTTGGCAGAAGCCTGGGTCTAACGTGATAGATGGACATGATCTGTCCTCTGGAAGAGCATTTTACGTTAGTTTACCAATGGATTTGAAACCAAAGCCAAAGCCAAAACCAAAACCAAACAGTCATGGAATGAAATGAGGGCTTGCCACCCCAAATCTTTCTCAGATTTGCAGTCATTTCTAGGTGAGCACAAGGCCTCCTTTTTGTTTGCCCTCTGCATACAAGAATGCTGGGCTAAGTTTGGAGTATTGCATTAAGTGTGTCAAGGATTCCTCTCTGGGACTGAAGCCAACTGTCAGGGAAATAGATTGTGTCTACTGTATTAAATTTTCGCAATTTTCAGAAAAATTTGGAGGGCTTATTGGGAAAGGTTTCTGACACATGATAGTTCCCAAACCATTCCCAGGCATTAATATTAATATTAATTGTCACAAACAGCTCTTGCCAGGGATTGTTCTAACTATTTAAAGATACAATCAGTTTGCAGTTCCCATGAGTGTTACCTGGATCTACCTAATTAATTGGTATAGTTGTAGACTGGCAGTCATGGCTGCACAGTGGCACAGCTTCATGAGGCTGGAGAACACCATTCTGCAGGGTACCCTGTGACCTGGTGGGTTCCATATGCAGATACCTACATTCAGATATCTGCCTGGAAGCTAGATTTTTAAGTGCTTGTGATAGCAGATGAAAAGCAGGCACTTAACTCATTTACTTAAACATAGACTTCTAAAACCATTTACAGTACATCAGGGTATCCCAAATGTCCTCCAGCTATAAAAATTTCATAGTTCTTTCCCAGATCCTGTGTCTTACCTTCAGTCACTTCATGAAAGTCACAAATTTACTACAGTATCTGAAATGATACCACATGCCAACATTTAAGTAACTGACTTGCTCAATTCACATTATCCAGGTTATTTCCTAAAATATCTGTAACATCTATGTAAGGAAAACAGGTATGAAACAAGATCTATTGGATGCCTACTGGGCCAGGAGTTGGAAGCAGTTTAGAAGATCCTAGAACATCTACAGTGGGTCTGAGACTCTTATTTAGGTAACTGAAAAAGCCCTGATGCTATTTGAAATAGCCTTGATGCTGTTTGAAGATATATGGAGGTTAGGTGCTTAAATCCTAAACCAAATGGATTTTCTGTAGATTGGGTAGCATCCTAATATTTAAAAGTATTTTTTACAAAATATTTTGAAATTTTTCATGATTTCTAGTGAATTGTGTAAGCACTTACTCCTGCTAGAGCTGCTTCCTAAGAACAGCCCTTTTATCTTTATTTAGTGTCTAAAGTACTTACGTAATTTTGTAATTTTCGCAATATAGATTTTAAAAAGATACTGTTACAACCTTAAATTTATTTTGACGTTAGTACAGTTATTGTCTAAAATATTTTTCATTTCTGATTTTCTTCATTATCTCCATACTAATTTATTTACCACAATTTACTGGAATTTGAATAATACATGTGAGATTGAGATGAGTCTACAACAGCAGTAGAAGAAATGCTATGTAATTCCTAAAGAGTAATTAGCTTTCCTTATTTTATCTTTTTTAGTTTATTTAAAAACATTCTATCTTTCCCTTGGTTCATGCTAGTGATGATAGGATTTTATCTTATTTTATTTTATTTAGAAATTTTATCCACACATATTTATCTTAATCACAAACTGAAATGTGAAGTTGAAAACTTGAAGCTTTATGGAATAAGAAACATTCTGAAATAAGTGCTGACATACGAACTCTGAAGTATCTGTGCTCTGATGTTGTGGACCAACACCACCTGCTCTGATATTCACTGTTATACAAAGAACAATGAGACAGGCTCATGTGCACTATTCACTGTTATACAAAGGATGATGAGACAGGCTTACATGCACATACATTTATTCACAAGGTCTGTGTCTGATGGCATGCATTAACTCTAATAGTAAAGTGTGTTGGAAAGAAAAATAATAAAAAATAAAAGGAGAGAGAAAATAAAAACCTTCCCTATGGCCGTCTGAAAAGGGAAGCAATACATCCCCCCAGACACACATTTTCTGGTAACCTTTTGAGTGTATCAAGTTTTCCCTCAAAATCCTTTTTCACAGTAAATGCATAATTTCTTCAGAACTTCCTCAAACTATCATTCATTATTATGCTCTCACTCCTTATTATGCTACTGACTGGTGCATACTTGATCAGGTGTAGTTGCTGAACATCCTAATTGGATGTTAAATTTTGTGCACGTATATCATTGGGTAATACTCATTGTATGTCTTATAGACTATTATTTGTTAATATTTTCCACTAAGGTCTATTTTTCCCTAGCACAAATTAAAAGCTGCAAAACAAGGTGTGAAAGAGGAAGGGAAGGAAGGGCGATTCACACATCAGTGGTGATTGTTTCCCTAGAGAAACCCAACAAAACAGACACAGCAGTGATCCATAGCAGAGTTGGAGGTTGCAGGTGCAAGGCAGTGAAGATAAGAGCATTTGGGAAGTCAGAGGTAGTAGCACTGCCACTGCAGCCTTGGAGAAGCTAGATGAAAGGTCACAAAGTTGCAAGAGAAAGGAAGTCTGGAAAGGAAAACAAATGAATATCAAGCTATGTAAATAAATAGCAATACATGTAATCAACCAGGAACAGATTAAAGTCATACCAAAATTTAAAAACTTAAAGTTAATTCAGAGCAAAACAAAGGAAAATGGCAAGTAAATGGCAATTATTAGTAAAGAAACAAAATCTAAAATGTAGAAGGAAAAAGTAAAAATATATTTTTATTTTCCAAGGGATCCCAAAAGCATAAAAGTTGAGCAGCACTCTACACAACTTTAATCCATTACAATTACAAGTGTCTACATGTGCTACATGTGAGTTAGATCCCTTCACATTTAACAGAAAGGAATAGTGGGTTTTTTTTAGAGTACGACTTATTTGAACTATTTTAGATTCCTACTTTAGGATGAAATGCATCATACCCTTCCTATAATTTCAGCAATGATCTAGTATATTATAAACAAAGGATACCTGAATTCTGGGTACCTTACTTCAGATCCATTTTCCCTGCAGAACCTAATGTGAGTTTTAGACTAAACTCTGTCTACAGAAATTGGCACAAAGTCTGCTTCTGCAGCTTCTTCACAATCTTTAGTGCGCCTTTGAAAATCCTACCACAAGCCTTCCTATCAATAGACAATCACAATCTCCAGTTCCTATACAATTCCCTCCCTGTTATCATTAAGTCCTCTCTTGAGTACTTCCCCACCTCATTATGGAGTGGTTCTTGGCATAAAGATTCCTTATTTTGAACTTGAAGTTCCTCAAAAGCAAATTCTTTAATACATTTTTTTTTTTATAACTGCAATTATTTTTAATATTAATCCCCTAACATGCTGCCTCGGTAAGAATAGTATCAATTGTGAACCATAAGAAATGATTCCACCCAATAAATCCCAGCTTTTATAATTTGCAAGAATTTTCTTTCTTCTCTTTTTTATAACACAAAATTGAACAATAAGGAACTCACTCCAAATATCACATTTGTTTGCGTTACATGAGATAGAAGCACTATCCTTAGTTTATATTTATCCTAGAATCCTAGAATCATAGAATGGTTTGGGTTGAAAGGGACCTTAAAGATCACATAATTCCAACACCCCTGCCATGAGCAGGGATACCTCCCACTAGACCAGGTTGCTCAAAGCCCCATCCAGCCTGGCCTTGAACACTTCCAGGGATGAGGCATCCACAGCTTCTCTGGGAAACCTGTTCCAGTGTCTCACCGCCCTCATACTAAAGAATTTCTTCCTAATATCTGATCTAAATCTCCCCTCTCTCAGTTTAAAACCATTACCTCTCATCCTTTTGCTCCACTCCCTGATAAAGGAGTCTCTCCCCATCTTTCCTGTAGGCCCCTTTAGGTACTGGAAGGCTGCTATAAGGTCTCCCCGGAGCCATCTTTTCTCTAGGCTGAACAACCCCAACTCTCTCAGCCAAAATCAACCCAACTCTCTCAGAACAATTCTACCATTAAAGTGCCAACTTCAAATTTTAGTCTACACAGAGGACTTGAACATTTAATACTTCTTTGAATCTGGAAACAATTTTAAAAAACGATACTTTCATTGTAACATTTATCATTGTCAAATCACTGCAAGAGATGATATTGCTGTTCAGACTTCATAGATGATTCATGTGTAGGTGCATCTTGAAAATACATAGTGCTTACATCATTGTTGTATGTGACTGGTATTTACTTCTTTGTAGAAGCTTCATTTCTACAAGCCCTTGAGTTTCATAGTCCCAAATCTGAAGAATATATAAACTTGTCTGAATTGTTTAGATTTCACAGAGCTTTTACACCTCTTGCAGAGAAGATTCATTCTTCTGCAGGTAGTAATCTCCAGAGGTTTTACCTTTAAGGTTTCTCATGTTACCTAAACATATCAGATGGACAAAAAAGTGGCACAGGTAAGACTTTCTCCAGTGATAGCAAGGAGGACATATTTACACAAAGCCTAAGATAGTTGATGATGCTGGAGGGTACTGATGGTAATAATTAAGTTGTCAAAATGGTTTAGACTCAGGGTGATTAAAACAGCCGAGTCAAGGAAGAATCAAGTTCTATCACTTTCAACAGCAGGAAAAAAATAGGTAAATTGACCTAGATATTTCAAAGATGTATTAGGATTTAGAAAAGCATTTGCTGGATAAGAAACACAGCAGAAATAAACTACCTTTATTTTTTTGTTTTTACTTTTTTTTTAATTGCTATCTGGGATGAGTTGATAGAGAATTTGAAGACAGACAGAAGGTAATTTTATTAAGAGCAGCTACGGAGGTTATGAATCCTAAAATGAGGAGAAGGAATACCAGTAAACATAAAACACTGGTCTTTAAGGAGACAGTCATAACTACATTCAGGAAACAGCAACAGAAATCACATGGGAGTTAAGTGTAAAGTAAAAAAAAAACTTAAGGAGATCTGTCTTACATAACAATATTTGAAGAGAAAGCATAAGATCAAATTATCCAAATGCATCAAAAGTATACAAGTGCAATAAATTAACAACTTGGATAAGTCAAAATAGAGGAGAGAGAGTTTCAAACAGGGAAATGAAAGATAAAATAGTGTGAGTAAAGAATAGCATAACTATAGAAGGAAAAGAAAAGATAAAATGAGACAAAATGTGTAAGAAATCGTTATATAAATACCATCTAGTTTTCTCCACAATAAGCTCCATACACACACATACACAGATATTCACACACACCTCTTCCACACTGTCCCCTCATGACAACTTCTTATTTGGATCTTGAATCACTTCAAATTCCCTAAGTTTCAGAGTTTGTCAGAGAAGCATCTCATACATTCAGTTGTCTCTTCCTTTTAGTACTTCTGGATGAATGCTAAAGTACCTTGTCATGCCCTACGTCGTGCTGAGAAAAATGTTATACCTCTTGCAGAGGCACATCTCAGTATTCCAATAATACGTACAAAGGATCTATGTCTGTATAATTCTTAGTTAATGTAAGACCTCTCTGCTCTGTTTAATTGGTTCCATGTTTGCCTAAGGATATGCAAACTATGTACACATTTAAAAGGTTAAAAAAATGGTTTCAGTAATATAGGAACAAAGACTGATAATCAGTTCATTTAACTTGAGATACTTGAATATGTATATAAACAGCCAAATTTGACATCTCAGCTCCTTTATCAGCGAAGAAATATAGGCATTTCTAGGGTGGATTCATTAGCACAGTATGCATTTACCTTTTATCAAGTGAAATTTCTTTCCCCCTGTCCAGGAACTATAGAAGAGACCCTGGGAATTAGCTCATATGTAAATATCTATGATATCAGATAAATCCCTCTTTAAGTCTGGAAACATTCTAAAATTAGCAATGTTAATGCAGTGTAGAGCCTATGTTTTTTAAACATTCTGCTGGAAAAATACAGGCCACCCAGCAAAAACAATGAGTTTTGAATGCTGATTTGACAGCATAAATAGAATGCTAAAATATATTTTTAGTACATCTTCATGTTTTGCACATTGCATCTATATTTTATCTTATTCGTTAAGATAGTAGATTTGGAACAGAAGATTGTGCCAGAAAGTTATTGGAAAAAAAATATTCTTCACATCTCACATACATTTCAATCTATTGCAAAACAAGAGAAGTCTGCTGTGATGTTTATGGAGGGAATTGTATTACTGAAAATTTCCATACTCCCCTAGGAATCAGTCTGACAGAATAGTTTTTCTGGTTTCATTTGGCATAATACATAAAAAGCAATTATAAGACAGATGCCAATTGTTTACTTCAGGTAAAGCAGCTGAAAGATCTAAGAAAGTGACATATAAAAAAAAAATTCCCCTAAAGCATCTATTTAAAGATGATGAAAATTCAAACAGAAATAGCTCCAAAGCTCTATTACATATTGTTTATTCCTGAAAAATATATATTATTTGCTAAAAGATCAGAGTTACCCACTCCTTTCACACATAAAGTAGAGGGGGGAAAAAAAACAAACAGAATAAAAAAAGGGCTACCTGCATAAAGTTTTCAGATGTCAACATAAACTTAAGGAACTTGTCTTTTAAGAAACAGCAAATGCAAAAAGAAGCAACCAATAATTTCTGTACCACTTGGAAAAAGAATAAATGGCCTACCCATCTTTGATCTATCTCTTCTCCCTAAACTTCACACTTCCTGTATATCCCTCTTGCAAGAGAAATGCAAGAAAGCATTGTCACCAATGCCTCCGATAGCCTCTGCATCTGTCCGAATTTTATGTGGACTATATATGGTGAAACTTTAAGGACACAGGTTATCTTGGAGCTTACTGTACAGTAACGGAACTTTTAGAATGGATTATCCAGAGGTATGTGTGAAAATCAGAAAATGTTATTTGTTAAGAAATGACTTTGGGGGCAAAAATTCAGTTAACTCAGTGCTTTATTTGACAAAGACTACATAAAAATAATAAACATTCTAATTTTCCTTCTCAAGGCTTGTAAACCAGAGCTATAAATAAGAATCTGTGTAATGTTATAGTACAAAATATAAATATTTGCTCTAGTATGAGGCATTTATGTTGTATAAATTATGCTATACATTTGTGTCAAATTACATATTTGTCTTCAACATCGTGTTGATTACAGTTATGTAGTTTTGCAAAGTCTTGAAAAAATTGTTTCTTAATTATAAAACTGAAAAAATATGTCTGAATACACTGAATAAATAACTTCACAAGTAAACAAAACATGCTGACTGTGGTTTTGCGATTTAATAAAATATATTCTGAAGTCAATCGACTATAATGCTCAGTTTTGTAGAGTTGTGTACAAAATTAGTTTTCTCTGTAGCTAAAATAGGACTTCAGGTTTACTGTGTACTTTCAAAAACAGAAAAAAACATGGAAACGAAAAATATAATTAAAAAAAATAGAAAATGTAGCATTACAAGGATGGCTAACTGATTAGAGATAATCTGCACAAAGAAATGACAGAATGGATTGCAATACAGTTCTGCCTTTGCTGTCATTTTGAACTAGATTGAAAGGGTGACTTCCTCACAAAGACTTTCAGAGGCTCATACACCATTCTGCTATGAACGAAAAGTGGAAGTGGGAGCCGTTCTTAGTTGCTGGAAATAACATACAAGGTAGTATTAGTAACCAAGGTATCAAGGAAAAAAAGAATACATCGAAAACTGGTAGAGCTTTGGTTCCTATGCATAAATATACCAGAAAACATGTAGATAATTTCAAAACAAAACAAAAATCTGCTTTCAGAAACCTATAGAAAAGTCCAGTCAGTCAGAACTGACCATATATGATCTTTGAATTTAGGGTTCTTTACTGAATATTTCTTATAAACTATTTTTTTTGGCAGTTGTAGGAGAGTTGTATTTACACTTGTATTGTCATCTTGATTAAACAATGCAACTCCTTTAATTTTTGCAATGTAATATGTGTAATGTGTGTTTCCAGAAATCAAATGAAATACGATTAACAAATTAGCTCCAAGATGTTCTCAAAGACTTGCATAAATGTTTCCCCTGTCTTCCTGAATGTTTGCTTTTACTGCCTTATGTCCACCTTACAATTTGCTATATCTACAGAATGACATGTCATTAGTGTTACACTGTCCTCCAGGTAAAATAGGCTGATAAATTCAATGCAGTCATCTCCAACACACTTCACAGCATTAATGTTATGTGCAATTTAATTGTCTAAATTAACTACCTTCTAATGTAAAACTAATGAGAAAGGATGAATTTTCTAAATAATTTGTGTGTTCTAGATGGACAATGCCACTACAGATGGAGAATATTCAGGCTGATAGCTGTGTCATAAAAGCTGCCCAGATGAAAGGGACGGACGGTAGCACCTGAGCATTTTGCTTTCTCATTTTGAGTGTCTGAATACGCTAAATATTCCAGATGGTTGGAGGGCAAACAAAAGAGCTATTAACATCTTAAGAGATTGATTCATAGTGTTGACATGATGGTAGTCACTGTAGTCAAATGTGGGTGTTAACAAAGCTTTCTAAATATTTCACAGTCAAGGACTTGCTGTACATCTGTTCAATGAATACTAACATCTGAAGCCTTTAGACTGCAATACGTTCTTCATAATACGCTCTGCCTTACCTCCAGGTAATTTAATAGATAAGGAGGTTTTGTGTGTCGCATTTGCAAATTAAATATCATTACCTATTTAGAAGTGTAAATAATATAAGACATACATATCAGCTATTACTTCGACATTGCAAATAATTAAATTTTATCAGAATACTTATACATTCCAGGTTTCCTTCTGGAGAACACAACTCAGAAAGACTTGCAGAGAACCTGATTTTCAGCAACTGCAGTGAATTCTTCAGAGAAATAACCAAGCTGAACCGAAACAGAAAACAATATCCCTGAGCCAGAGGCAAATATTGTAAAGTTTGCCTTTCTGCAACAGAGTATGAGAGAATATGCTGCAATGAAAGACAGGTCTATTAATTCATTTCAGATAATATTAGTCTCTTTAGCTTGCTTGATGCTTCTACATTTAGTTAATCCACTTGCAACTCTTTCAGAACCAAAATGGAGATTTTTTTTCAAAGCATGAGTGTATATATATTTCTAAAATTGTCTTTCTTTCAGTATTTTATCATTAACTCTAAAATACAAAATAGGCTTTTCATGTGACATGAGTTGACAGCAGATATCTTTTCACACAAATCCTTTGTTTTCAATCCACAGCACTGCAAAAAGATTATCCTAAACTCTTGAGAGATGCTGACATTCAAACACAAATACTTTGAGAGTCTTCATACGTGCTTTTGATGCTTTCTCATTTTCTCCCTAATAAAGAAAAAAAAAAAAAGCAACCAAGATATAAGCTTTGTCTATTATTTTCTAATGGTCTTAATATTATTACCTTCATGCAATTTGAATAATTAAGCATTTGAAATATCACTGATGAAAACATCAAATTCAAGAACTGTTAGCAAAGACAGTAAATCACATAATAGAAGGCATATTTCTTGGCTTTGCCATAAAGCAGATAGTTTTACACAGTAATTATAAGGAAATAAAAGAAAAATGGCATAACTATAGTATTTTATTATGTACTTTTGTATGCATATTTTTTTAACCAAAAACTGTTGTTGCATATATCAGAAGTGTTCACTAAAGGCCAAGGTCTTATTAACACTGAGCAGTACTTACACCTTGAATGAGTATTTCATTCTGTGGGACTGACCAGAGAATGACATGCTATTTACTGCGAATATAATTAAAGAAATTTATTCCTCTGATCAAAAGACTGAGTAATTTTTACACAAACACACAAAACCAAAAAAAGAAACAAAAGCCTCATTAGTTTTTTCTTTGAACTACAGAGAGCTATACTGTAGCTTTGAATTCTGGACTCTTCTTTCTCTTTTTATTTAAAAATGCCTCTAATTTGGGATAGCTTATAAAATGTAATAAACCAACATGTCTTTTCAGGTAATTACTGCAAGTATATCTTATCATACTTTTCTGAAGGAATAAAAGGAATGGATTGTTCTTTCGAGAAGTCAACCACATCACCAGCTAACCAATTACATTTTTTAATTTCAAGACATTTTTTGATAAATGTTCTGAAGGTATAACTTTTCAAACCTATAGGCTATGGAAGAAAGCAGTTAAATCTAAATTTTCCCTTTCAAAAAAACATTATAAATGCTCAGTTTCTTCGCCATTCTTATTCACCATCTGTTCTATTACAGTAAGGATTCAGTTGTGAGAGCCATCTCAGGCTTCTTAGCCATGCAGACAGAACTGAATGTGAAACTTCTGAAAGGATGAGAATTTAAGGGGCAGGCATTCCTCCTGTTGCTAGAGGAGGGAAAGGGAGAGGGAGCTGAACAAGTACAGTGAGTGTTAGGGAGCTAAGACTACTGCTATAGTTGAAGTAGGGTGGAAGGTGCAGGGGAATAAAGTATGGGAAAAAAAGAAGAAATATTGGTCAATAACCCCAGGACCAGGTGCTTCCTTACATATTATGCCATTCCTCTGGTGAGCAAAAGTGGCAGCTATCAGCTTGGCTTTACATGGTTTCAGCATAGGTAAATTTGGCAACCAATCTATAGCTATTATGCTGTTCTGAGAGTGTTTATAATATTAGAGTCACTGTAGACATTTAGAACTGAAACGGAGTCCACAAATGGCTATATACTTACATTTAGATAACAGTGCATACCTGAGCTATGTGGCTATGCTATCATCACAGTCAGAGGAAATCTATCGTCTAAAGACAGGCAGCTTCCTAGGATAGTTGAAGTATCTTTATAGACCTGCATGATATAGAAGAGAATTTTGCTGTATCTCAGTAGCAGCTTGGGGCTTGATATCCTGGAGAATCTTAGATAATATTAGACATATATACAATATTATACATATAAGCTTAACAACTGAATTGAGCTCCTAGCATGTCCAGTCAGTGCAGACCAAAAAATGATCCTGCAGACCAAATGTATCTATTTTAAGAACAGCTGAACAGAATTTTCTACTAGCTTCAAACCAAAGCATTCCAGAAGGGTGAAGGTCTCTTGTAGTTCCTGTGTCATATCTGTCAAACTCATGCAAATGTTTTGGACACACTTTGATATTGGGAATAGTTATATCCATTTAATCAGGCAACTGAATGAAATCCTGTGTTTTCTTTGATGAAAATGACACTTGACTAGATGTACACACTTGCATGGAGTCGTCTACAATTGGATGTCTGAATCTGAATCTAATTCTTCACCATAACTTTAACCTCCATTATGCACAACAGAGTTCACCTCTGCATGGCCAACAGATTTTTTTTAATACATTTATGAGACACAGCTTAAAGGAAACAAATTGCTTCAGGCTGAGCTCCTTCTTCAGTACAGCACAATGTGAAAATCAGTAGCAATACAAAACCCAATATACATTCAACTAAAAATCAGATGCTTCTTTATCTATCATCTAATAAAAGAAGATAAAAGATTTATAGAGAGTACCCACTTGGAGCACAAAAAGCTGTTGCTTAGGTATTACATGTGCCAGTATGGATGCCTGGATACCACATTGCTACTTATTACTACAGTGAAGTAAAAACTTCACTGAAAATGTTAGAATTGAAAGCAGATGTGTTAGTCATTCACAGTTCCTTCTATACTGTTCTCTGCTTGCCTTGGCCATTCCTAAAGTGGTAAGGTATGTGTACAGACAGACAATCCTGACCTGTAGCTACACTAACAAGAAAACTATACAAGAAATGGCAGAAAGAAGAAACATTACAGAAAACAAAAAGAAAGTAATAACATAACATAATTGCTTAACAAGGTAGAACTTATCAGGGTGAGAGTTTTGTAAACAATGAGGTTATAAAGTCAGCAAGACCACAGCCAGTGGAGTAAGCAGAAGTGTGTTGCTTATTTGGAAGGGGATCCCCACGGTAAAAGGAAAGAACTCAGGTGAATAGAAGAGGGAAAAAGAGAATATAAGAGGAAGTGAATCTTGTTATTGAACTGTGTGGGGGATACTGGCAATGTAGCCTGAGCTAGACCACCTCAGTTTGGAGCATACATTGATCTGAGATATGAATGTCTGACCTGTTGTGCTTTCCCTAATGTCAGTGAGGGAACACCCAGAAAGGACTCCCTAATATAAAAAGAAGGAGGAGAGAGAATATTTTTGTCTTTTGCCGTAAAACTCACTCTGTTTCTTGTTGTCAAATGGCCCTATGTTGATACACATAACTGAAGTGGAAAGTTTAGGTGATCCATTTCCCTGAGGTTAGCATTACCTTTGTTTTCTCTCTCTCTCTGTGTTTGCTGTTTTTTGAGCATATTAGCAACATATATGGGTGAGATTCAGACTTATTTTAAGACAAATAAATTTAGCATTTATGGGCTCATGTCTATACAGAAGCTAAATATCCAAGCTGTCACTATCCTTGTATCCAAACTATACAAGCAGAGACAATATGATGTTAACATGAATGAATGAGAAACACAGGAAAACACAGCTAAGACTGATGTATTTCAAGACAGTTGTGCTACTACTGGGTTTTAAGAAGTACTAAAGGTGCCACAAGAATGTAACATTGCAGCTTTTTATGAAGTGGTCTTCTCATAACAGGAGCTCAACACAGAGGAAAGCAGAGGGCATATAAGGGCTGCAACTGAAATAGGAATAAGCACCTGACAGGAAAAAAGACCTGTAATGACACATTACAGGTTCATTTAATAGAAACTTGTTCTTCATGAAACTGAACTGCATGAAATCAAATACACACCTTCAAAAAAGGATAAATAATGCATTGCATATGTATGTATATGCAAGCATAAAATAAAAAGTCCAATACAAGGGAATATACAGTGCTGTGCTGATTTCTACTAACAGTTACTATTATAAATCAATGTATTTTTCTTGTAACAGCAATTAATCTTTCATCTTGTCTTCATCACCATGATATCTGTAGGTCTGTAAGTATTCAAGCAGCTAACAAACATATGTAACTTGGAGACTGAATAACACTCCTCAGTCAGAGACAGAATTGCTTAATGATAAATTGACTCAAATAGCCTTTCTGACACTCATGTTTACTTCTCATAAAAGTAGAAGAGAAGCAAAAAGAGATTGTAAAATCCTCTCTGCAGGTATCCAAGCACCATATAATAAGTAACATACCATCACTGAAAACAATACCAATGCAATGACTATAGAATACAGGAGAACAGATATGCAGTTGCATTTCTTTTAGGACCTGGCATTATGTAACTGGCCACATGTCCGGATTCTCCTCTGTGCTTCCTACGTCCTCTGGCAGCAGAACACCCTGACAGAAGCAGCACAGAGAGGCTGTTGTTGCTTCTCAGCAACAAGGGTGGAGGGAGAGCAGATAATGAATTATGAGACTCTCTATATTAGGTGTGGAGAAAATAACCAACAAGTAGATTTTTTTTTCTTTTCTGTTAAATCTCAATTTTTGTCTCCACAACTATAATTTTTTCCAAGAGTGTCCTTGTCTGACCCATGGATTTTGTTCTCAACTTCAAAAGGGAGTATCTGTGGCTGTCCCTATATGTAGGATTTTATACATTATCATTTGTAAACAGGGAAGGTCTTGTGGGGGATGTGAAGGTTGGAGGCTGTCTCGGGAACAGTGACCATGAAATGATAGAGTTTTTGATTCTGCGAGAAGCAAGGAGAGGGGTCAGCAGAACTGCTACCTTGGACTTCTGGAGGGCAGACTTTGGGCTTTTCAGGAGCCTGGTTGACAAAGTCCCCTGGGAGGCAGTCCTCCAGGGCAAAGGAGCCCAGGAAGCCTGGATGATTTTCAAGAAGGAAGTCTTAAAGGTGCAGGAGCAGACTGTCCCCATGTGCCAGAAGACAAGCTGTCGGGGAAAAAGACCGGCCTGGCTAAACAGGGAGCTAGTGTTGCAACTTAGGGAAAAAAAGAGGATCTATGGCCTCTGGAAGGAAGGGCAGGCCACTCAAGAGGACTACAAAAAGGTAGTGAAGCTATGTAGGGAAAAAATCAGGAGGGCCAAAGCCCAGCTGGAACTAAACCTGGCTTCTGTTGTCAAGGACAACAAAAAAAATTTCTATAAATATATTAGCAATAGGAAGAGGACTAAGGATTATCTCTGTCCTCTAGTAGATGGGGCCGGCAACATAGTGACCAAGGATGAGGAAAAGGCTGAGGTACTTAATGCAGTCTTTGCCTCAGTCTTCAGCAGTAGGACCAGTTGTTCCCTGAGCACCCAGACCCCTGAGCTAGAAGACAGGGATGGGGAGCAGAATGAAGCCCCTGTAATCCAAAGGGAAACAGTGAGGGACCTGCTTCAGCACCTGGAGGTGCACAAACCTATGGGGCCGGATGGGATCCACCCAAGGGTATTGAAAGAGCTGGCGGAAGTGCTCGCCAGGCCACTTTGCATCATTTATGAGCAGTCCTGGATAACCAGGGAGGTCCTAGCTGACTGGAGGTTAGCAAATGTGACACCCATCCACAAGAAGGGCCGGAAGGAGGATCCGGGGAACTACAGGCCAATCAGTCTGACCTCGGTGCCTGGGAAGGTCATGGAACAGATCCTCCTCAGTGCCATTACACGGCACATGTGGGAGAACAGGGTGATCAGGCCCAGTCAGCATGGGTTTCTGAAGGGCAGGTCATGCCTATCAAACCTAATATCCTTCTATGATAAGGTGACCCACTTAGTGGATGAGGGAAAAGCTGTGGATATTATCTACTTGGATTTTTGCAAAGCTTTTGACACTGTTTCCCACAGCATTCTCCTGGAGAAACTGGCTGTTCATGGCCTGGACAGGTGTACTCTTCACTGGGTAAAAAACTGGCTGGATGGCCGTGCCCAGAGAGTGATGGTAAATGGAGTTAAATCCAGTTGGTGTCCGGTCACAAGTGGTGTCCCCCAGGGTTCGGTGCTGGGGCCGGTTCTCTATAATATCTCTATCAATGATCTGGATGAAGGGATCGAATGCACCCTCAGTAAGTTCGCAGATGACACTAAACGGGGCGGGCGTGTTGATCTGCTTGAGGGTAGGTTGGCTCTGCAGAGGGATCTGGACAGGCTGGACCAATGGGCTGAGACCGATGGTATGAGGTTCAACAAGGCCAAGTGCCGGGTCCTGCACTTGGGTCACAACAACCCCATGCAGCGCTACAGGACTGGGGCAGAGTGGCTCAAAAGCAGCCCGGCAGAAAAGGACTTGGGAGTGTTGGTTGACAGCCAGCTGAATATGAGCCAGCAGTGTGCCCAGGTGGCCAAGAAGGCCAACAGCATCCTAGCCTGTATCAGGAATAGTGTGGTGAGCTGGACTAGGGAAGTGATCATCCCCCTGTACTCGGCACTGGTGAGGCCCCACCTCGAGTACTGTGTCCAGTTCTGGGCCCCTCGCTACAAGAGGGACATTGAGGTGTTGGAGCGTGTTCAGAGAAGGGCTACAAAGCTGGTGAGGGGTCTGGAGGACAAACCTTATGAAGAACGACTGAGGGAGCTGGGGTTGTTTAGCTTGGAGAAGAGGAGGCAGAGGGGAGACCTTATCACCCTCTACAACTACCTGAAAGGAGGTTGCAGAGAGATGGGGGCTGACCTCTTCTCCCTGGTGACAAGTGATAGGACGAGAGGAAATGGGTTCAAGTTATGTCAGGGGAGGTTTAGATTGGATATTAGGAAACATTTCTTCACTGAAAGGGTTATTAAACATTGGAATAGGCTGCCCATGGAGGTGGTGGATTCACCATCCCTGGAGGTGTTTAAAAAAAGGGTAGATGTGGCACTTAGGGACATGGTTTAGAAGTGGCTTTTGTCAGGGTAGGTCAATGGTTGGACTTGATGATCTTAAAGGTCCCTTCCAACCTCAGCAATTCTATGATTCTATCTTTTTTTGCAAAATTGTTCAGTCCTGTTAGTAAAGTTGACTGCACTTTCACTCTCCTAGGTGTCTGGAAACTGAGTCGAAGGAATGGTTCTCACACCTATTATTTTTTGAATTATTTTTTTCTTTAAAAGGGACAGGGTACTATAAAAGTATGTACTACTATGATAAAATCTTACCAATTGAGGAACTTCTCATTAAGGGAGTGTTCCTTTCATACCAGTCTGGCACCTCTGCACAGCCTCCCTAATACATCCTATGGCTGCTGAGCTAAACCGGCTTGATGATAATGATGCTTTGACCTTGGCAGCCAACCAAGTCCAAAATGCATTAACAGTTCGTCTCATCAGAGCCTATGTAAAAAAAACACCGTCCTTGCACAGAATAATGCCTTTTATTACCTCTAGATTTAGAGGAGTTACCCATTTGGACATTTATCTGTGCCAGTTGTTCAGACATGTCACTGTAACAAAAAAAAGGTGTCAGATGATACATCAGTAGATTAGGTTGACATATATAGATAGAGTGCTTTATTTTCTTTCTGAGTTCTAAATTTCTACAGGCCACTTGTGTCATGTCCCACTCTCAGTAAAGAGGGGGGGTAAGTGACTTCAGATTCGTAAATTCTCAACGGTGCGGACTATGGTGAGGTAAATCTCAAGGTCCATATAGAAACATTTATTAGCTTCTCAAAATGGTTAGTATAGGTCTTAACAAGTCCACGATAATTGGTTAGGTATATAACAAATTATGGCAAATGGTGAGGTATGCATTGTGTTACTTAACAACAGGTATAGGACAATTTATGTCAAGCGATTAAAGCCATACTTAAGGTCTTTACTTAACAACTCTAACTGTTACTTAACAATTCTAAGAGAAACTGAGGGATAGAGAAAGGAAAAGACAGAGGAAAAGACAGATATAAAGAGATCACTGGTCCTGGTTCCAACGTCTTTTTCAGGGAATCTTCCCAGGCATAATCTTCTTCTTTCTTGGAAAAATCTTCCCAGGCACGGTCTTCTTCCTTGGGAAGAATCTTCCCAGGCACAATCTTCTTTCTTGGGAAGAATCTTCCCAGGCACTATCTTCTTCTATTTTCTTTTTTGTCCCCCCCCTACGGGCACTTATTTTCCCCTTTTATGTTCGCTGAATTGGCATGGTCCACCCCCCTTGCTGAGGACAGCCTCATCTCAGGTTTCTCCCTTCTCCCGGGTGACGTGTAGCATGATTTGGGTGGAGAAACAAGTGCCATAATCATACATGTTTACCATGATCTCTATAATCCTCATTAGCATATGCAGGGGTGTGCGCTTTCATATGCATTTCACAGATAATGAAGCAAAGTCACTCATCGGACACAATGGCCTTGAGAACTGAGAACTAGCAAGCTCACCAAGTGAGTGGCAGAACTATCCTGTTTTCACAAGACAGTTCTCCCACACTTTCAGGCATCAGAAGGGTTAGCCTTATCAGTTCTTTGAAGGCCAGGCCTGCATTATTTATTTCCTTGCAAGTGTTTGAGGCATTCCATTGAAGGCTTGGAGGGCCTTCTGCCCCTCATCGGGGAATTTACAGCCCGTCTCTTACAACTTGCTAGCTAGTTTTTAACCTTTGATTATTTTTTGAATGAAAAACAAACTTGAAAAATGTTCTTGTTCCATGCAAGAGGGTATTATGCAAATAATTAAAATATTGAATTAGCAATTGACCTCCCTAAATGAAAAGCAAAATAATAAGTAACCATCACAGAGTTATATCAAGTTTGTATGTTTTGCATGAGGTTAAAGTTATTCCAGTCCTTTCAAGTTCTCTCCTCAATTTACAAAAATACAGTTTATCAGTGGTTTCTGAGCTGGATAAAACAAATCAGTTCAACTCTTGTACAAAATTGCTATGTCCAAAGATCACTGCAAAGATTAAATAAGTATTTGCCAAATAGATGCATTAAAAATACAAAATGTACAACTGTTTTATCACAGGAATATATTTAAATATGTATATATGTAGTGAAGTATTTTTGCTAATGATTAGTGTCCCTTATCACAGGAATACTGATTTTTATTTTGTTTACTGTATGGCATATACCATAGAAAAAGAACAACTTCTATTTATTTTTATGCAGTATATTGTATGTTATGTTTCAACAACAGTGACACTGCAGCTTTCTTACCTTTCCACTGACTTTATTGAGAAAATATGCATGTACCAGTCTGTGTTTACAGAATATACACTATGATTTCGTAGGGTTGGTATAAATACAGAAAAGGGAGGTGCAATGCATCTGTTAAGTTTCTGTTGATTTTTCTGTTCTGGATGATTGGAGTACCCAGAGTGAAGGATGAATTTCAGCATGTGCTTGGCCGGATGGAGGAACACAGGCAGTGAGTATACCTCAGTTAGTACTTCAACGGGTGGAGCTATAGATATTGGCATTCTACAATACAATACATTTACTAGTTTTAAAGATAATCCTAGAATTAACTCAATTTTATTAAACACTGATGGTTTGGGGGTGAGGCAAGGGGGGAGTGTCATAGTTGATAGGATGGCTTATTGATTAACAGTATGTATTAACTAAATCTGCACCTTTTGTCTGCTGCTTAGCATCCAAAGACATTGATATATGCAAATGAATTCTGCAAGCATGACTTTTTTTTTTTTTTTTTATTACCTTTCACCAGGAAATAGCTGAGCTTCTTTGTAAGTCTCCTGCCTATTGATAGGATTCATCTAACAGAACATGGTAAAGGTCAGTTGAATTTAAAACACTCCCATTAAGAATTTGTTTTTCCTGATTGTACAAGCTGTAACAAAGAACTTTAACAAACAGTTTGAATCATTTATGTCTGTAACTTGGATTGGTGCTGTTCATGCACTTAAGAGTTGTCATTATCTTGTTCAAGTGCTGAAAAAAAAGCTTCTTTTAGAAAACTGCTTCAAAAGTACACGCATTTTTGGTACAAATACTGCTGTCTTAATTAGGAGCTGCTGTTACCATAGGAACCCTTTACTACTTTCTGTACACACACACACATATATACTTATACACACACACACACACACACACATCCTCTCTCTCTCTCTCAATGCATATTTAAAGATACATGGAATTTGCAGGTACATCAGCAAACAGGAGTCTTTACCCCTGCTTCCACATTGCAATTTGCCTTCTTGACACATGAAAATTAGTTATAGAGTATTTTATGATGTTAATAGGCCTACAATAGTCCGTTCCCCCTAGCATGGAAAAGCCTCTATGCCTTGTCCTGTCAAGTACAAAACTTAAACCCTTGAGAGGGTTTAAGGACAGTAAATGTAGTTTAGATGTCAGTGAAGTAAAAACACTAGGTTTACCCTCATGTTTAGTTTTCTTTACATTTTCAAAACAGTGGAAAGAGATGTCATTGCAGACGGGAATTAAACATAAAACCACTAAGCAATATAAGATGAAAATATTCATTTGTCCATTAAATGTGTTAGTCTTATTTTGTAACTGATCTGTAAGTTTAAAAATTGTGGGGGGTTGTGTCTGGCTTGTTTTTTTGTTTGTTTTGTTTTGTTTTTAAATCATATGTATCCTTAATTCCATTTGATTGGCTTCCAACCACAGATGAATTATCTTTTTAATTTTAGTCAGTTACAAAATACTTCACGACATATATACATATTTAAATATATTCCTGTGATAAAACAGTTGTGCACCTTATATTTTTAATGCATCTGAAAATCAGACTTTGATAAAGTGCATACTGTCCCCTTCCATGTAGGGATGCTGCATCTGATTCATAAAATTCATATCTATATAACCCTTATGAGATTAGTTATTTAATCATTACAGCTACATTGAGGTTAAACATCATAAAAAAAAATTCATGGAGCTGAGGAATTCCTTTACTTTAATGAACATGACATCATATCCTGACAGCAACTCTGAGGAATAATGGCTCTTCTCTAAAAAATAACTACAAGAAAAAAATCTCAACAAAACTTTACAAAATGCATTATAAAAGTACGCCTACCACAAGTCAATGACAAAACACTCATTTTTTAAAGATTTCTTATCAACCAAATGCCTTAACATTTTCATCAACTCCATAAATATTTTTGACACTCTGGAGTTTGTTTGTTTGTTTTTGATCACCAATGATATATATATATTTAAAAAAAAAAAAAGAAATATATGCAGAGAAGAAATGTTTTGCTTATCAAATTTGAATCAAACAAAAGTGTATCATTGGCTCTACCTGGCACCCAAGAGTAAATGTCAGGAAGCAAAATGAAAGCTGGGGAAAGAGAAACTCAGGAAAGTGGCACCACTGTGCTGGTTTCCATCTTAATCTGCTGAAGTTTTTCCATGTATGTCTTCAGACTAATGAGGAGCAGCAAGAGGCAAAAACACTGGGCTATTCATAACGTAAAAATGGTAACATAATGGTGTATAGATTAATACAGACAATAATCATTCACTGCATTTATAAACTTTCAGCGTAGCAGGCAGCTTAAATATATTCTCAAGGTACAGAGATTTTTAAGTCCTTCATAATAAATTGTTTAAAGGAATACCTGATAAAAATAATTTAAGGCAAACATTTTCACACAGAAGTTATTCATTGCACATTTAATTTTAACCAAGAGTTAACAAAATATCAAAATGAATTAGGTCAATAGCCTAAATTTCTCTTTCTTCCTCTTTCAGAAATAGAGGAACAGAAAAATATGCTATTATTGCCATATAATTCATATGTATATTTGCATACAAAATGTCATTATTCAGATATTCAGTAACAAAAGAATAATGACCTTATCTTTTAGAAAGATCAAGTCACTCAAAGTCAATATTTTTTTTACTTTTCTAACAGAAATTCAAACATTTGAAATACTAGTATTATTTTTTTTGGTAAACTTTAACTTAATACAGACAAATTACACTAATTGTTTTATTCAACAAACAAATAGAAAAAAAAATCTATGACAATTATTGCACTTTTCTTTGTTGCGGAAAGTAGATAGCATTTATTCCAGTAACAGCACACTACAGTGAAACACAATGAGAGATCTACTTTTTTGGCTACACTGTTAATGAAGCCTGATTAGCAAAGTGAAATACCACAAAAAGAAAATGTCAGATATTGATTATTACTGTTTTTTCTTCTGGAATATCAAATGGGATGATTGCCTGCAATTACTTGGGACTCATTGCCTGTATTACTTTACTTACCATGCAATGGAGCTGTGAAGGTTTTTATTTTATGTCATTGGACTTTTGCAGAAAACTAGAGTGAAAATGAAATAGAATGTGAAAACAGGCAACACTTTTTTGATCTCTCGATGCATTTTTGTTATAACAAAATAAAATATAATCTGAAAGAGGAAAAGGAGAGAAAAATAATATATGAAACTGATGATTATGCTTTCTGTATAGGGCTAAGCTGTGCTCTTATGAGCAACCACAACCATGGAGAGATTTGTCCTCAGAATACTGAGTTACAGTAGATACTGTCAGAATTCTAAAGCCAAATTGCTTTCAGTGTGCTTCTCACATGCAGAAAGGAATAATCTCAGAATTATCTGTAACAGCAGCTGCATGTTATTTCAAAATCTTTCTGTTCTCTGCATGCCTGCAAAGGAGAGAACAACATTTCTTCTTTTGCAAGGAACACAAATCCACTTCCTCACCCTTCTTCACAGTAGAGTATCTCCACATCAGATTTTTCTATTCTCTTGTGCGCTGTGAATTTAGAAGTACATAACCTTTGGACATCTGAAGGAGGTAGGAATCCTTGGGTTTTTGCTGTTCTCCTTCATGTCTATGTTAGAGAAATTAGAGCTCCAATCCTTAATATTTATATTGCAGTTGTGTCCCAAAGTTAAAGTTAGAATCAGTGGTTCTTTATGCTAACTCTCCTGCAGAGCTATGAAAACTAAGGTTGTGGGTAAAAAGCAATGACTTGACACATTAACTAAAGCTATATTTGTACAGGAATATTTTAAACATTGAAAACACTTCTTTTACTGTAAATGTCATTGTACAGTTTAGGTAGGAGAATTTATGTTTTCAATAATATTGGGTTTTTTTATAAAAACCTGAGATAGATTGACATGTACTAACACGCAAAAGAGATACCATTCCCTGGGAGTCTGGAATTTATATGCATACATACATCTAGTTAGATAGATAAATAGATAGAATGCAGATCTCAATGAAAACATTTTAAAATACAAATAAGATGCAGTATTTATCCTTGTTTGGGGTTTTGGATGATTTTTTTTTTTTTCAGGAGGAGTCAAGTCTGTTTTCAAAAGTCATTAAAAATGCTTCAAATAAATTATGAGTACCTGAATCACTTGGTATGCAGACAATGAAAATGTCCTTTCACTGTACACATACAGGAATTAATAATTTTTCTTTTCAAGGTACTGGACTATTTTGTCTATCAATTTCATATATTCATGTTTAGTCTCCTGGATGCTCATCTTTATCACAAATATATGCATATTGGGTTAATTCATTGGTTGTTTTTTGGTTTGGGGTTTGTTTTATAAAATTTATCCTACGTAATGCATTTCATGTTAATACACTACCCTACGTAACTACACCTTAATTAAAACAATTGCTCTGGTATAAAATGATAATACAGTATTTCTTACAGAGTTTGAATCAGAAATCATAGTAGCTATAGAAACAACCAATCTTCTATCTAACATAAGTGTACCAAACACAATCGTGGTTGTGGTCAAGTACAACAAGTATAAGAGGAAATATATTTTTCTGTTACATGCTGTTTATATTTCTGGTCGCTCTATGCCTCTCAAAAACTAATTATTCAAAAACTTATCTTGCAAAGATTTAAAAAAAAATGAAATTCCATCTACATTGTGGAAATTGTCAAAAGAATAAAAAATAGAGGTCCAACTGACCTTTTGTTTTGACACAGCAAAGATTTCAAATAAGAAGCTCTAGGATACAAATTTCTATATCAGACTTATAGTAGGTGAATTCTCTGAAATTTTCATTAATTAGTGGGTTTGTTTATGGGAAAGTTTATTTTTTAAATAAACATGTCCACTATTCCAAATTCAAACATTTTTTTTTTTTTAAAAAACTGATGAGTTCAGACTCTGACACAGTAATTAAAATAGTCTGATATCTGACAATATGCCAAGCAAGCATTTATACAACATTTTTCAATATACAGGAGAAATAAAATTTATACTGGAATTCCTGTACTGATATTACTACATCTCTGTGTTCAGTGCTGGAGCCTCAGTTATATTTAGAAATCTTTCTAAGTTTCATTATTTTTTGTATAAATATTTCTCAGAAGTCAACTCAGTAATTTAGAATCCATCATCCTGAAAAAATAGCTGTTAAATGGATCCAAAGAAAAGCCAAGCAATACAATTTACTAGACTTTCAGATAACAGAAACACACATGATAAAACCCAGAAGTAATAATAATAAAAATAAAATTAGACATACTAACTGAAAAGCAATTAATCAAATACTCTTACGTAGGATTCATCTAGCCAGCTGCTTATGTCTAGCTTTAAAGTGCAATACACTTCTTCCTAAGGTAGTAACCTAAAGATGCATCACACACTAAAACCTGCTTATTTGCCTCTTTTGATTTTAAAGGAAAGTTAGGGTGACTATATTAGATTTAGATTTTAGTGCTGTAGACAACTAAAATTATGTGAGACAATTATATTTGCATATACCAGTTCTACTAAGGGAAGTCCTTGAGATACCACAAAAACAGTGGGAAGTTATTCCTGGGAAGCATTGTGATACATTTTCCTAAGACTTAAGGCACACTGAATAATGTGCAACTGATCTGTGTCTTAGACTGGATAGTGGGTCAGTGCTTCTCTGTTCTACTTTTACCCTTGGTAAATGCGTTCCCTATGATACTTTCGATAATTAGCATTTCCCAGTTAAAGTTTTCTGTAGAGAACACAGTGGCTGAAAAACAAAAGAATGAAAAAGCATTGCTTTAGAATAAGATTTTCATGAGAAATAGAAGGTATTAGGGTATTTTTAAGGCTGCTGTTTTATTTGGGGTTTTTTTGTTGTTTTGTTTGGTATTTTTTTGAGCTGCAATTGAATCTGTATGCAATTTATACCTGTTTTTTGGGGAAGCTGAAACTGAACATAAAGTCTGCAATGGAGACAGTATCTGAATTCCTGTGACTCTTCTTTCAAATTCAAGTCAGGACAGGGAATCCAATCTTTCTTAGTATTTCAGAAAAAAAATTAATGAAATTATGTGTGAAAATATTGGGGAGAAAGTCATTGGGACATGTTCTGGTAAAAAGAAATGCACTAATAATCTGAAGTAGTATAGTGTTTTTATTTAGTTTTGTTCATTTTTTTTCTTTAATGCAATAACTGTTGAACTCATTGGGGATTAACTCAAATTGATGTTACAATATCTCTGAACACAATTTGGCCCACAAGAGGTAACACAGTTGTCTAGCTATTCACTTTAGACTATGAACATCATTGTAATTTAAAGAGCTTTTTTTTTCTGTTATTTTCCCTGCATTCTCATCTGTTAAAAGTAGATTTATTTAGCATTGTATCAGTTTCCCAGCATTTAGTATTCTTCTGAGACTATTGGTTTACTACACATAAAAAATGTTTCGGAGACGTTAAAGAACGGCATTGTCATCAGGGAAGATGCCGCTCATATTTAAAGCATGTGCTACTTCATTAGTTTTAGATTTTTGTTCTGCTGCTGACAGATGGCTTCAGTTAAATGGATATATTCTCTCACCCCAATGTATATGTGTCTGTAAAAGAAAGGGAGAAGCAATAAATATTGTTTTATTAAAAGCAAATAAGGAAACTATAAGTTACCAGATCGGGACATCTGAGGAATATTTTTTACCCTTAGCTTCAAAAAAACAGGAAGGTATATATAGTTGTATTATCATTTACCAATAAATAGAGAGAGTTTGACAAAAACAGTATAACAGAGAGAACTGTATTTTGATAATAAAGGTATAGTATGGAACCAGATTCTCAGGCACTTTGTTTTCCTGAGAAGGATTTGCTCAGTCACATCAAACAGTATTACTTGTTAAAATCAGATTATTAAAACCAGATCAATAAGACCAAGTGTTAGTAAAGAATTATTTAAATGAACCTAGAAAACTGCAGGAATAAAAGGAAAACTATTTGAAAGAAATGAAGAAGAGGATTTTTCAGAGTTGCAAGAAGCAAAGGAGAAAGAACAACAGACGACCTTATTGTGAAGCTGAGTAAAAAGAAATTTAGACTATTTGAGAATGAGAGTGAAATGTAAGACAGTGCAAAAACAAACAAGGAGAAAGTTGAAATGTAGAGGTGTATGGGAGTTCTCAGCAGGAAGGTAAGGGAAGAGAAAATGGTTGTAAAGTAAGGAGAAGCAGCAAGAAAAGGGAGATAACGAATGTACAAAAGCAATGAAGGAACTGGAACAAGGACTGAAGAGAAGGCAGAAGGTTGTAGGAAGGAGATTTAAACTGCACAAGAAAAGTCTGACTAGTTAAGTATGTTTACCTAGCTAATTAAATAATTCCTGATATAGTTTCCAGTGCTCACTCAAGTCACCTACTTTCTTCTCATCATCTGTATTTTCCCTTTCTTAATTGCCTGGGTGTCACTGGTTAATAAAGGTGATTTTCAGATTTTATGTCTCAACTGGGCCATATCTTGATGACCTTTCTTAAAGAGATTTTAATTCAGAAATGAAATCTAAGAGCTTGTGTCTACTGTTACAGCATGTGAATGTGTGAACAATGATCTTCCTACTTAAAACTCACTGGAATTTTCCAGAGGTATTTTGGAAAATATTTATTTAGCTTAACTTGCAATGTGTACAAGGTAGATACATGAATTTAAATGGGCATGATCTATTTGCAATCAACACACTTGAAGTAAGATTTATTTTATCACACTTCAGAGATTAGATTTACTTCCAGATTGTCAACAAGTAAATTTAGGTGTTTAAATGTAAGTAATTGGAATTTTTGACTTCTGTTATTGTATGTATAGTTAATACAGTCCGTGGACTCTGGAAAACTGTACAGTTGATAAAGTATATGTAACTAAATTAGTTTTAGCGGAATGGTTACTCCTCATATACTATAGGTACTGAAATGTAGGTGTCTAATCTGAAACTGAAAACACCCACAGGACTTGATGAATTTTCTCAAGTAGCTCATGTGAGATTTCTTAATGAACCCTACCTGACTTCCAGCTCCTTCTTTAGGAGGACTAGCTTCTCTCATGAGCCTTGTGTTATACTTTCCAGTCCTGTGTATGTGCCCTTGGATAACCTAGGGCATCTTAAATGTTGCCAGACACCTATGTTTAGGTAACTGAACCAGACACCGGATATCTATGGCCTAAATTTCATCTCAATTAATCACCAAGGCTTCCTTTATAATTAATGAAGGGAAATGGGCACTTCTAATGAACGATATATCTGACCTATTTTTAGGATGAGGTGAATTTTATTTTAAAAGACCCTACTTCTTTTCAGTCAGGACAACGGAAGCCTAGGGGAACTAGCCTGAATATAGGGATGTACATTACAGAAGCCTAAATTTAGTTGAATGAGTCCTGTGCTGTCGGGATGTAAGTCATCTTGTAGGGACAGGATGACTGTGACTGCACAAAAATATTCAGTGATCAGATCAATTTCTTTTCAGTAGAATAGACAAACAAATAAGCTAGGCAAGCCAGTGGAAAAGACAAAGAGATTAATCCATTTGTGAATCTGTGTTAGACAATAGAGGATACAGACCAATTTTTATTTTGAATACCAGGTAGCACACAATTCACTAAAGCTACTAAATGAGAAATTAGAGTTTTTCCTTTTTTTAGCTAACATTCAGATGCAATTTTAACGAGACAGCATTTCACCAGAGAATAGAGTGATACTTCTTACTCATACCAAACAAACAGTAAAGCAGATATTTAGGAAACTCACTCACAATGATCTTCCATGCTCTGTTTATGTCTAGGAGAGTGCTTGAATAATCATTTCACACACATTTCACACGCATTTCAGTTAAATGTTAAAATCACCCCATATTGGTTATGCTGATGTAAATTATGCAGTTACCTTTTTGATCTGTTTTATAGAACTTTGCATTATTAAATGGCAGACTAATGAAAAGAGAAAGCTACTTAAGACATTACTTAGATGTCAGAACTGAAGCACCAAGCTCTATTTCATCCCTACTAAGTTTTATCTAGTGCTACTGAAGTTCACGAACTCTTTTTGCAGTACTGCTCTTCTAAACTGCTCACAACTTAGCTTCTACATCGGATTGAATAGAATCTTCATGGTTGGAAAGGACCTTTGAGTTCATCGAGTCCAACCAAAGAACCTACAATCTCTGCCACTAGAGCATGCCCTGAACTGCCACATCTAGACGTTTCTTAAATACCTCTAGGGATGGTGACTCAACCACCTCCCTGGGCAGGCTCTTCCAGTGCCTGACCACTCTTTCACTAAAGTAATTCTTCCTAATAGCTAATCTAAACCTCCCCTGCCACAACTTCAGACCATTTCCTCTGGTCCTGTCATTATTCATTTGGGAGGAGAGGCCAACACCCACCTCTCTCCAACCTCCTTTCAGGTAGTTGTAGAGGGCAATGAGGTCTCCCCTCAGCCTCCTCTTCTCCAAGCTAAACACGTGCAGCTCCCTCAGCCTCTCCTCATATGACCTGGTCTCCAGACCCCTCACCAGCCTGGTAGCTCTCCTCTGGACACGCCTGTGATCTCCCAGGGAAGATTCAAATTCGTGTCCTGCTTAAAAATAGGACTCAACAACACAGTAAAAGGGAAGCCGACCCTTCATCTCTTCTGTTGAGGCTTTTCTACATTTATAGTATAATTAAATGTTCATTGAGGCAAGGACATAATTTTATGATTTTTTTTAACTAAAAAAACAAACAAACAAACAAACAACCCCCCTTGAACAAAACTAGAAAGAATTTATAGATAAAAATAATAACATTGAAAAGCCTTCTGTTCAACATTGTAATAACTCTTTGTTGAAATAAAAAGTACCGATTTTTATTTCACAGTTTTTGGAAATTTTCATATAGGAACACAAGTTCTAAGATATTTAGCTATAACGACTGAAGAGTATCTTTCTTAGAATATTTTTGAACAAGAAATTTTAAAATTTTTTTAGAATTTTTCTCATTATTTTAATCTTCAGAATAATGAGAATTTAGAATAAGAATGAAAATTTCAACATATGAAAATGCTTCCTCAAGGAGAGGAAAAAATATGTTAATATTTACACTGAATGTTTTGTATTCATATGCATGGCTACAACTTAGATGTGTATATATTATATAAGAATGCATGCACATAAACTGCATGTGATTCATGAAGATATTACACAAATACCTTTCAATCATAGGAGGTCATGCATACTAAATTTGTGTCCCCCAGAACAAATTTCTGGGGGACACATTCCCTCGAAGAAGCATTTTATGATATCTTATTTTCTTCTAAGAACTTCATTAGCTTGACAAACACAACCCTAAAACACACTCTTCCTTATTGTTCCCTACTACTTGTACACAACTCTGCTCAAAACAAAACATTCAGCAGCTAAGTGCTGTTCAGAGTGGCAGCTCTAGGTGAATTTTTGTAATTAAACATGAACTTAGATTGCAAAAGCCAATTTAAAGCAATAGCAGCATTGTGTCCGAGAATTTTATTTTTCAGGAAAGTGATTGCAACAGTAATTTTGACAGTAAAGTTCCCTCTTCCTAATGCTGTTTTTTGGTCCTTACAAATATTGCATTCTTTTACTGTCTACTACCTTCTACCTTTCAAGGAAGCATGAGAGGGACCCTGAGTTACATTTTTCTAGACCTCAGTGTTTGGTCTCTTCTTCAGCAGCAGAGATGGGATATTTATCAATATAAACAAGTTTGTGGATTTTTTAATGTGGATATCCTATATCCTAAGCAAGTGATCTCATCAAGGTAGATATCAGCTATTAAGTTCAACTTAATGTTATATTAGATGCAGGAGCATAGATCAGGCACCTCGAGTGGTTTAGGATTTTAGGTAAATTTTAGGTATCATCTAACCAATTAAATTTTGGCCTTTGGGGAATATAAAATGGATATGTATGCACATGTACACTGTGTAATTCTGCTGCTTGAAATGAGAGGTTCTCATAGCAGCTCTGAACAGTGGTCAAACCAAGATGCTAATTCTGGTATTTAATTGTTCTTGGCATAAGAGTTGAAGAAATTAATATGACCTCATTTATCTTTGGTTTCTATTTTATCTAAGAGCTTTCAAAAATTTTATCTGAGACATGAAGGTGCAGTAAACAAGTTCTCCCAGTTTGTGGCCTCCTCTCCCTAGTTTTAAACAAAATCTAAACACTTGCAAAGTTTTTAATAAACATAGCTTGGTTCTGTCAAAATCTGGAAATCATATTTATGTTACAATAGGACAGGAACAACAGAAGGTTTTACCACTTTCTTCAGTAAGTTACCACTATTTACACTGTACTTGTTTCATGGTGGGTTGTCTACCTTTGTTATAATGTTAATAGAGATGCTGAACTCTGTATTAAATCTGTTTTTATTATTTTCCATAAGTGGCTACCTTCCATTTTCATACCACCTCCATCCAAAATAGCTTTCACAAAAGTATCTTGCATGGTTGCAGCTTTAATGTAATTTAGTATATGAGAAGAGGCAGCAATGAGAGACCAGCTATTTCTGTATGCCCTCATCAAAACATTTCTAGAATCAGCAGAACTCCATTATTATAATGGACTTTTCAGGTGTTGAGAGGTTTTTGTGCCGTAATTTTAACATAATCTGTACTTTTTTATGGCATAACACTTCCTGTTTATGGTACATGATCTCTTTTGTCACATATGTCATACATTTGCTCCTTTTCTAGCAGGAATCAATAGTATAAAAATAAATAAAACTGATTCAAGTGGTAGAATTCATCTTGTACCATTAACAAAATAAATAAATCACACAAAAAAACCCATTGTGTATTAAATGGAAACCAAGATTAGCAACTTTCTGTTTAAAGAAGGTGTGCATTACTGTAAAGAGCAGGCAATGTTTCTCCCAGTGCTAATTATTTCAATAAAATATCTACTCTTTACTAAGCAAAGCTCCTAAATTTATTTTAAATTTCTATTAGTTTTCCTTTAATATGATACTAATTAGTATTCCATTTAGCTTCTATTGCTTTTTCACCACTTTTAAGTGATTACTCTTGATCTTAAAGGAATATAAGTGTTTAATTTTTAAAAATAATGATTCCATGAGAATTTTTTTTTTTGAAAGCATAGGAGCAGAAAATGATCTTATTTTACTTGCTCTTTTATTAAATATTAATAATTTACAACAGTTTTACACAAAGTGATTAAATCTAACCTTGGTACAACAGAGTTTTTCATGTAAATTTAAAGAGCTTGTGTATCATTTCAGCATAGCCTGTCACTTTTGTTAAGAAGCTAGGAAATATTTTGCTGATACAAAGAACAGGATCATGAATTGTTTTCTTCCATGGAATCTATTCCTTCTTCCTCTTGCACAAAACTCCATGAAAGTTTCACTTTAAGTAGCAATGTCCAGAATTAGAATCATAGAATGGTTCGGGCTGGAAGGGATCTTAAAGATCATCTAGTTCCAACACTCCTGCTATGGGCAGGGATACCTCCCACTAGACCAGGCTGCTCAAAGCCCCATCCAGCCTGGACTTGAACACCTCCAGGGATGGGGCATCCACAACTTCCCTGGGCAACCTGTTCCAGTGCCTCACCACACCCACAATAAAGAATTTCTTCCAGATATCCAATCTAAATCTCCCCTCTTTCAGTTTGAGGACGTTACCCCTCATCCTATCACTCTGCTCTGTGATAAAGAGTCCCTCCCCATCTCTCCTGTAGGCCCCCTTTAGGTACTGGAAGGCCGCTATAAGGTCTCCTCAGAGCCTTCTCTTCTCCCGGCTGAGCAACCCCAACTCTCTCAGCCTGTCCTCATAGCATAGGTGCTCCAGCCCTCTGATCATCTTTGGGCCTCTGCTGGATCCGTCCCGACAGGTCCACGTCCTTGTGCTGAGGACTCCAGAGCTCGACATAGTACTCCAGGTGGAGTCTCACCAGAGCAGAGGGGCAGAATCACCTCCCTTGACCTGCTGGCCACGCTTCTTTTGATGCAGCCCAGCATGCGGTTGGCTTTCTGGGCTGCTAGTGCGCATTGCCTGCTCATGTTGAGCTTCTCATCCACCAACACCCCCAAGTCCTTCTCTTCAGGGCTGCTCTCAAGTCATGCTCCCAGACTGTATTTGTGCCTGGGATTGCTATGACCCAGGTGCAGGACCTTGCACTTGGCCTGTTTGAACTTCATGAGGTTCGCACAGGCTCACCTCTCCAACCTGTCCAGGTCCCTCTGGATGGCATCCCTTCCCTCCAGCATGTCAACCATGCCACACACAGCTTGGTGTTGTCACAATATTCTCACAATA
This sequence comes from Larus michahellis, assembly GCF_964199755.1. Taxonomy (NCBI): domain Eukaryota; kingdom Metazoa; phylum Chordata; class Aves; order Charadriiformes; family Laridae; genus Larus; species Larus michahellis. The sequence goes on from NC_133896.1 coordinate 170,516,231, forward strand.
TTAATTATGTTAAAGTGGAGAAAACTAATTTCCTTTTCTCCTCCCCGCCTCCCCCCATCTTCAGTTCTTTTTCAAATGTTTTCCTTGCATTACTTAGGAATTTTAGGAAGAATCTGCTATTTGGTGTTTCTGAAATACCCGTGCAAATACACTCACACTGAGTAAGGGTTATAGCCCATTTAGGATAGTACATTATCAGTCTAAAGTGCTATTAGGTGAGCTGAGTAATATTTTTAGTTCTCTGACTTGTTTCTTTGAGTCTATATTTGTTATCTAAAATAAATACTGGAAGAAAAAGCCTCACATCGGTGCTATAACTCAAAACAATCTGCTGAATCTACAGTGGAGGAGGAAATTCCCGTAAATATTTTTTTTTATTAGAATACCTATCTGCCTTCAAGCTTTTGTTTTTTTCTTACTTGATTGCCTTGACAAGACTGACATCATTCTTACTGTAAATTAATGCTATATTCTTTACCTTACTCATATTGCTTTAGTATATCAAATTTTGAACGACATTAACCAATCCACAAGGCAATCATATGGTGATACAAGAGTTACAAAAATAATTTTAGTTTCCTTTTCCTCTCTTCAGAAAAAAAAAGTACCAGAAGTTTCTAAGCTAAGTACCTCAACTATGTGGCACACCTTTATTAAAGTAAACTAGTAAAAAATGTTGAATATGTACTGTTTACAAAGATATCAACAATGTTACAAATACACGTATTCAGTTCTTTTTAACTCTCTGATACTCCAATGTATGAATACATGACTAATAAATGTCACATTAACACCCAGAGAGTGGTGATCAGCAGTGCAAATTCTAGTTGTAGGCCAGTGACTATTGGTGTACCCCAGGGATCACTACTGCATCCAGTCCTGTTATGAGCTTCATTAATGACCTAGGTGATGGGACAGTGTACCCTGAGCAACTTTGCAGATGACATCAAACTGGAAGGAGTGAGCAACACACCAGAGGATTGTGATGCCCTCTGGGACCTTCACAGGCTGGAGCAATGGGCTCACAGGAACCTCAAGATGTTCAATAAGGAGAAGTGCAAAGTCCTGCACCTGGGGAGGAAGAACCCCATGCACCAATATATGTTGCAGCCTACCCAGCTGGAAAGCATCTTGGCAGAAAAGGACCTGGCAGTCCTGGTGGACACCACATTGAACTTCGGCCAGCAATGTAGCCTTGCTGCAAAGAAGGCTAACGGTATTCTGGGCTGCACTGGGAGGATTGCTCCCAGAAGGTCAAGGGAGGTGATCCTTCCTGGTGAGGCAACATCTGGAGTCTTGGATCCGGTTCTGGGCTCCCCCATACAAAAGACATCAACATACTGGAGAGAGTCCAACAAAGAGCCACAGGGATGATTAAGGGACTGAAGCATCTATCTTGTGGAAAGGCTGAGAGAGCTGGGACTGTTTAGCCCGGAGAAGGCTGAGGTGAGGATCTCATCAATGTATATAAATACCTGAAGGGAGGGTGAAAAGAGGATGGAGCCAGGCTTTTTTTAATGGTGCCTAGTGATAGGACCAGAGGCAATAAGCACAAACTGAAACACAGGAAGTTCCATGTCAGGAAACACTTTTTCACTGTGATGGTGATGCAGCACGGAAACAGGTTTCCCAGAGGTGCTGTGGATTCATTATCCTTGCAGACATTCAAAAGCCGTGTAGACATGATCCTGGGCAGCAGGCTTTAGGTTGATCTCCTTGAGCAGGGTGATTGGACCAGATGACCTCCAGAGATCCCTTCCAATCCATTCTGCGATTATGTGAAAAAGTTACATATAAAGATTACAGAAGGTGCAGTGACTTTCTGAAGGTCATTAGCACAGCTGAGATTAGAGAGGATGACTTTTATATCCTGAACAGCTATCTGTACATCGAACTTCTAAACTGAGTTCCTGCTGTTGCAGAGGGGAGCGTGTGTTTATGTCCCCAGCCTCGTTTTCTAGTATTCTGCATTTTGTGAGGTTTCCACATGTTTTATCACTTTCTGTTTGGCCTATCTTTGCTTTCAGTAGTTTTTTGGGAGGGTTCCTGGGTTTGGGCAGTTCTCTGTAGGTTAATTTTACGTATTTAGGCAAGGATAATTGTCGGGGGTTGGGGGGAGGAGGGAAGGGAAGTTAATAGCTCTTCCTACCTGTGCACATTTTATTTTTGGTGGGATTATTCATTTGCTTATTTTTTTTGTGTTTGTTTTTGTTAAATCTGGACCCCTGGTGCCAGCTGCTTCTCAAAGCTTCTAGGAGCTCCTGCTAGTAATGGCGCCTGCCATCTGTTTCCTGATAGGCTGGTTCTTGCCCTGAGAGGGCCTGCTTCTCCTGCTGTGGCTGATGGGACGTGGGAGACCCTGGACCTGGCTGCTGAGTTTTATCTAAATAAAATACATGTTAACTGTATTTCAAGAGCTGGTGCAAATGGGTTTGAGCCTCTACTGACTTAATGTGAATTTAAGTCATTGTTTTTCTCTGAATTGTTTTGTTTTAGTCTTGAAAGTTTTGTAAATGTTTTTGTATGCAAACAAAAAAAAAATAGCTTGACTGTTTTTCATATCATATGGTGCCATTTAAGAGATAGCATGTTGTAATAGGCAACTGTGGGATATATTTGGGCTCAGGTGGTCAGAGGGTGAAATTAGATTACTAGTGATGGAGCAACGCTGTAAGAAAATGACATCATCCAAGAACTGCCACTAACTAAACTTACAACTTTTAAACAAAGCATCGGCAAAAATGTGTCCTTGTAATATTCATGTAATATGTGTAGCAGTTTTAAAGTTTCTAAGGAAGGATGAAATTACTTCACACCATTTTATCGTACATTGAAAAAAATGTAAATGGTGCTTCTAGAACACTAGCATCTGCAGGTTTATGACTAAATGACAGATGATTAGCATAAAACCATCACTGCATTGATCACAAGCCACTTTCCTTGATTAAAAGACAGGCAACAAAGTAACATTGCAAAATGTAAAGACTGTATCTTTGCACTAGGAAGTTATCTACATAAAGGTGAGATTGCTAAGCATCTAGACTGATCAGATATCAAGGACTTGATCCTAGTCACAGTTAAGTCAAAAGGCTGCTATTTAAATAGGAGGAGCTGCCTCTTAAGTAAGCGATTCTATTCCACAGTGTCAGCTGCAGTAACATAATTCCTGTCCAAATATGAGTACTATACCTGGGTAACAAGATTTCAGGAAGATGTTTTGGATTTTCTTTAAATATTCCCTTTACACTTTTCTGCTGCACTTGGTATTTCATGCTAAAAATGTTTAAAATTTTTAATATGTGAAATGATGTTGTGGTATTTGTTTTTAAATTAATAAACCTGGAATAACACTGTTGGTTTTAATTAAAATAGTGAAAGCCCTGTGGTAACTACTTTATCCAACATGGCTTAAATAGCAATGTTTATATCCTCATCTCTTAAACCAGTTGCAGCTACAAGAGAAAAATTATATGGTATGAAGGTCGTTCTGAGGTTAAACAGTCATTCCCTGATCATAATGATCATGACCAAGGAAAGTAAGTGCAATGTATTTCACCTTAGGGAACAAGACATACTGTTCGCTTTCATTAAATACTCTCACATCTTGTCCAGCAAGTTTTTTTTTTTATAGCAGGAAATGATTTATTCTTTATTGGCAGCAGAGGGCAAAACTGAAAATGTATAGCACCACAGATGTTGTTTTATTCATGAAGGGAAGTTATACTAATTAGAAGATATTCACATGCTTACAACAAAAGCTGTACTTCATACTCAGAAATTAGTTTTTATATGCTAAAATTATCTGAGTTGTGGGTTCTAAAGAGTAGGAGAACTCTCCACCATACATTAAGGAAAAAAAATTGAATGCTAGAGGGTGTAAAACATGAGCATCATTGTAAATTGCCCATTGATGCTTTAGACCAATGGTGGAATCCATGTCACCAATCCTTTTAACACTCTCACGTTGCTTTTTAAGACAAAATAGTGTGAAGAGATTGGAAACCAAAACACAAATACACACAATTTATTCACAAATACATGCAATTTTATGGATTACATAACTTCCTCTTTCTGGGGGAGAGATGTCGCAATGCAGCAACACAGTCATTCCAGTTGTGCATTATGTAGACCTGGGGGAGGGCTGTAGGGCTCCTTCAGAGTCTCTCAGGTTCTCCTTTTTCTAGGTTCCCTGATGAGTCTCTCCTTAGCTTCCTAGTTATATAATTGGAAGAGAATACTTCCTTGGTGACTGGACCATTCAAATTGCACTGTTGTCTGATTTGCGGTCTCCTTTGTTGGTGCTCAATACCTACTTGTTCAGGACACTTCTAAAAGTTTGCACATCTCAATGATCAACAGTTTTTTGCATAGTTTGGCTGCCTATTTCCCTGAGCACACAAAAACTATTACAAAGGGAGTTTTGTTGTTTGAGACAGGTGGTTGATCATGCTGCATCTACTTCTACTTAAACGAAAGGCTGGTGTCGCAGTTTAGGCCGGGTTGGCCAATGACAACTCTCCCCTAGGTGTCTCTCCCCCACCTCTTGCTCTAAGGAGAGAAAGAAGAGAGATAAAGAGATTTATGAATTTAGAAAAAAACTACACTACTTTAATGAAATCCTAACAATAAAATAAAATGAAAATAATGAAATATATACAATATATACAAACCAGTATGAAGACCCCAGGGAGATGTCATTGGTAGGCACTGTGAAAGTTCCAGACTGGACTCAGTGACAAATGACAACTGGATTCCAGAACCCACTGATAGGGATCAAAGGTAGACGAACTAACAGGATCCTCCTCAGACATCAGCCATTGAAGAAGGAAAAGGAGCCACTGAAGCAGAGCCAACCTGACCCCTTTGATCCCTCAGCTTTTATACTGAGCATGTCAGATGGGATGGAATACCCTATTGGTCAGTTTGGGTCACCCATCCACTCCTCCCCACAGGTGCAACCCCTCAACAGGGTAAACAACCAAGTCAGCTGACCCTGGTTGCCACAGCAACAAGTGTCAGTAAGAGCTTCTCTCACTGAACAGAAAGTTAGCTCTGCTCTACTTCAAACTAGGACAGTTGGTTAGTTTGTCTCCTGCAGCAAAAGTGCATGGGTTTATGCTAACAGACAGGATAAGTAGGCCTTGATGCACTTGAACAGGATTTATTCTGATGATACAAGAATAATTGCGCAGTATGGCATGTGGTTTGTACTGCTAATTACTGTAGGAGTTTGTTCTCTTGCAGCACTTGGGTATCTCAGTTGGTGGCATTCTCTGATGTATCCACAATTTAATCAGACTTCAAAATTCTCTGGTTATGTGGCTGTCAGAAAGTTAAACTAGGGAAATGCAATATGTGAGATCTTTCTGGGAGGAATAAAATGTCACCATCTTCAATGTATGGAATCTTCAGTAGATGATATTGAATTAATTTACTGCATATGCTGCAATATGAAATAGAGGTAAATAGCTATAGGGAACAGGTAGATTGACTTAATGCCTAGGTTGCAGAAAATAGCAAAGAAGCCCATTTTATGGATTCATGCATTATTGAATAATTTTTCTTATGTAGCTCCAGTTCTGTAAAAGTTAGGTATCTAGTCTCTGCATTCATTGTTTAACCTACCTCCATGGTTAATAGTAAGTTATCTTAACAAGATTCTTAGTGTGAAATCTTACATACTCATATTGATCAGCTAATTCTGTTGAGATACCTGAAATTATGTGAAATACACTCTGCTGTAATGACATGCAGGGGATTTGGACTTGATAAGCCAGGAGATATTTTCCAAACATTTGTTGGGGTGGGGGGGTTTCTTTAACTGAATCAGCAGTCTGCTCTGACTTACTATGTGATCATAGAGTTTTGAGTGCCATTGAACTAGCTTGCAGATGGACTGAATAAGGCTGATTATGGAGCCTCACCTGTAGCACCCTACGGTAAATAGGACCCTCACAGCTGTACAAATGTCTGCATGTCTGATCTCCTTTAGATTTCCTCTGGAAGTTCTCAAGCTCTACTTCAGTTCTAAGTATTAGCTACTACTTAATAGGCTGGGGTGAGCATATGTAGACTGAATATAGTTTGTGCCAATTACAGGATTATTTCCCCTTCCACATACAATTTGAAGTTGCATCTTTTAATTTCATTCACATATTTGCTTTGAGGAGATAATGTTACAAATGAAAGTGTAAAGTTTCATTTATTTTACCTATAATTGTTGTGATTAAATAAAAAATATTAAGATATATATCAGAATTAGCTGTGAAACACTGTTCATAACTTCCTGTCTGCCATATTAAGGTATTTCCAAAGAAATTTGGACTTACCCCTCTGATTTCAATATTTTTGCTGTACTTCTCTGACCATGATATCAAAGGCTGTGAGTCATACAGTATCAGTTCTTATTCAGTGTGTGAGTTCAGTAAGTTTTATGTAATGTGGGCTTCTACACTATAAACACTGTAGTTCCAGCAAGTTATTGTGAGACTATATTAAATGCACAGATTTCCACAGTCTGTCTCTAGTACTTCTGCTTAAAAAAAAAAAAAACAAAACAAAAACAACAACAAAAAAACCCAAACCCATAAAAGCTTGTGTAATGATGGTTATTAAAGAACTCACAGTTCTTGAAGTGTTACGTGTAATATTAGACTAACTATATTTCATTTTGAAGTACTCTAGGGCTTCAGGGCTCCAGTCTTTCATTTGAAGGACTCAAGCTTTACAAGCTCGAACTTGTTTATGCAGTGTGATTGGTGATTATTTCAAAGACCGCAGCAAAACAGCTCCTCCTCACATGCAGATTACATGCCATTTAATGGCATACCAAAATGCTGTTGCAGTGATCAATGGGAGGAAATACTATACAATGAAATTCAACATTTGATTGTAGATAGAGAAAATATTCTTTCTTCTTTTCCTTCTCCACTTCTCAAACACATCAGGATATGATTTCCAACAACATTCTCCTGGAGAAACTGGCTGTTCATGGCCTGGACAGGTGTACTCTTCGCTGGGTAAAAAACTGGCTGGATGGCCGTGCCCAGAGAGTGGTGGTAAATGGAGTTAAATCCAGTTGGTGTCCGGTCACAAGTGGTGTCCCCCAGGGTTCGGTGCTGGGGCCGGTTCTCTTTAATATCTTTATCAATGATCTGGATGAAGGGATCAAATGCACCCTCAGTAAGTTCGCAGATGACACTAAACTGGGCGGGCGTGTTGATCTGCTTGAGGGTAGGTTGGCTCTGCAGAGGGATCTGGACAGGCTGGACCAATGGGCTGAGACCGATGGTATGAGGTTCAACAAGGCCAAGTGCCGGGTCCTGCACTTGGGTCACAACAACCCCATGCAGCGCTACAGGATTGGGGTGGAGTGGCTCGAAAGCTGCCTGACAGAAAAGGACCTGGGGGTGTTGGTGGACAGCCGGCTGAATATGACCAGCAGTGTGCCCAGGTGGCCAAGAAGGCCAACAGCATCCTAGCCTGTATCAGGAATAGTGTGGTGAGCCAGACTAGGGAAGTGATCATCCCCCTGTACTCGGCACTGGTGAGGCCCCACCTCGAGTACTGCGTTCAGTTTTGGGCCCCTCACTACAAGAGGGATATTGAGGTGTTGGAGCGTGTTCAGAGAAGGGCTACAAAGCTGGTGAGGGGTCTGGAGGACAAACCTTATGAGGAACGACTGAGGGAGCTGGGGTTGTTTAGCCTGGAGAAGAAGAGGCTGAGGGGAGACCTTATCACCCTCTACAACTACCTGAAAGGAGGTTGTAGACAGATGGGGGCTGACCTCATCACCCTGGTGACAAGTGATAGGACAAGAGGAAATGGGTTCAAGTTATGTCAGGGGAGGTTTAGATTGGGTATTAGGAAACATTTCTTCACTGAAAGGGTTATTAAACATTGGAATAGGCTGCCCATGGAGGTGGTGGATTCACCATCCCTGGAGGTGTTTAAAAAAAGGGTAGATGTGGCACTTAGGGACATGGTTTAGAAGTGGTTTTTGTCAGGGTAGGTCAATGGTTGGACTTGATGATCTAAAGGTCCCCCCCCAACCTCAGTGATTCTATGATTCTATGAAATGTAAAAGGATCAATATCAATAATGTACTGATCAAAGAGGATACTTCTGACTATGGTGAGATCCTGATTAGTATTGAATCACTTCTGTTATGTCAAGGCAAGCTTCATTTAGTTTTATTAGTCGCCAGTCTACCATTATCTGCTGAAGTTGCAGAAAAAACCAACCCAACAACCAACCAAACCTCCCCCCACCTTTGTTTGGATACAACTATAGATTTCATAGCTTCATTTCACCTAGGCTAGAACAGAATAACTACCATAGGGGTAGGTAATTTAATAAAATGTAGTCTTGTTTTAAGTTGAAAAAAGTTTATCAAACTAGCCTCAGAATCAAGGTGATTCTTCTATTTTGTTTAGTTCTAAAGAATGAGAATAAAATCCTGTAAAAAGAAGCCACAAAAAGTGTGCAGAAAAAAACCCTTGAATATGAATTGTTAACAAATTTGGTGTAGATATGACTAAAAAATTCGATTGTAAGCAGAATGTAGGAATTTTGCAAGCCATGCATTTAGCTGGAATTGTGTAATGTATTCTCAATTTTCTTGATATGCTTGCTTGTCTTCTAAAAGTGGACAATCACAGCAAGCATATTTTTGAACTGTACAGCCCCCATTTACTTCCTCTGCCCTCACTAGTTGTGTTCGCACTAGTTGAGTTGCATATCAGCACAGAACTGAATATCATTTAGAGATGTATTATTGTTTTGAAGCTATGCAAAATTGTGTTTTGAACTTAAGAACTTCCTTAAAACGAGTTGAATGTGTAATGCAAAGTGCATTGATATACAGTAATGTCAGTTTTCTTGATTACAGACTGTCATGTCCCTTGTTTGTTGATTAAATCGAAGGTGCTGTAATACTGCATTTTGTGCTGCGTATCTTAACATTCCAGCGAGAGTAGTAAGCAATTATATTTTTCTTCTGAGTCGCGTATTTAAGAATATTTAATTTGCGACTACTAACAGGTATTAAAGCTTCTATCAAAACATATCAATTAGCTAAAAAGATTTTCTTACTGCTTTTGTCCTTTAGTTAATGACTTTGAACGTGCTTTTAAACTCCTTAGCTCTAACAATTAGCTGTGAAAAGGTTAAGGGTTATAGTCTCTGAAGATCTGAGATGGTGTAATGGTGAATTCTAAAGACCAGTTTTTGCTGTCACTCTAATATAATATGCAGCTTACAGCTACACATCAGGTCTCCTCATGCAATTTGTAGAGACATGCAAAAAAGAAGGTGCTGAACTTCCTAAGTCTGAGAATGATCTTACATGACGTATATTTCACCTAACAGTAGCTTATTTAAAAGTTGAGAAAATAGTTCTACATCTAGTTTTTTGTATAATCCTTGAGGAAAAAAAATCAATTTCTAAACAGACCATATATTCTAAAATAAGAATTACTTGTTGTAAATGTAATTGCTGAGGCAACTGTTGCAGGCTAGGGGACCAATTCAAGTGGTGAAATACAGACACATAGTGTAATTTGAGAGTTTACGCCTATGCAGTATCCCAGCAAGTCTTCAGCTGTTGCTTCAGAAAGACAAGAATCTCCCACAGGTCCATGGCATGTCTACCATCCCTGTACAGACATTTCAAATACTTCAGTGCATCTAAAATTGCACTAAATTCTTGTATTTAGGCATCTAACTTACTCCACAATTGTTTACTTTTAGATAGTAAAGTCATATCGATTCTCGCTTTTTTCTGGACTCAGTTTTTCAATCAGAATATCAAGCTATTCAGCTTTTCTCCAAGCATTGCTCCTCTTACATTCACAAAGAAGGATGTTGAAATGTAACAGATGTACAAATCCATTCAGATTATGAACTAATCACACAATCATAGAAAAAGTGTACAATACTGGAATCACAGGATCTGAAAGAATTCCTTGCTTATATCCAAAGTTATGCCTCTTGGTTACAGTGCTTATGATGTTCTTGGTCTTAAATAAGGAAAAAGAAAATAATAATTAAAACCCAAAACAAAACAGAAAGACAAGTGACAAAACAAAATACTTTGTGCTTAAATATATTATACTTAAAAACCTCAACTATAGAGGTTTTTACAGCCTTCCTGCTCTTTTCTTACTACTAGAAATATTTACAGTAGATGATCTAAACCTTCCTTATTTCTATTTAATCTTATTGATAGCACTTTGGAAGCACCCTTATTCTTTTCCCAAAAATTACTTTGAACAGCTCCCTAGCATTCTATGGTTGGGATTTAGACCAAGAGTTTACATTCTTCATATGAAAAATATCACTCCTATTTTTTAAGATATATCTTCCTATCTCCCAATATAACAAGATAAATTGTTTTATAAGTATGCTAAACAAAGACAGCATAGCCATGGTTGTCCTGTGTATTAATACTTACAGCTCCTCCTGGCTTTTCAGTGTATCAGCACACAAACAACTATGAAACTCAGTGAATTGCTCCACTATAATTTTTATCGTTTGTCCTCTGATTTTGTTGTGATCCACACTTTTCTGGCATTATTAGCCTCCTGATCATAATTAAAAATTCTTTCCTTTTTTCATTAAATAGACCCCATTTTTGTACCCCACTTTTAAGATGAAACTGTCACTAACTGAAAATGTCAGTTTCGTAATACATTATACTGAATTACCAGCAGATTCACCCACCTAATTCCAGTCACTTACCAAAGACTATAACCTTTTCATCTTAAGACTGCTGAGAGAGAGACACCTCCTGTAGAGAGGTTTGTCTGGTTCTCTAGAATTGCTTGTAACTCTTTTGATTAAACAGAAAACTTGGAATTACTTTAGGCAGCTGAAGTACATAACTCTTTACATAGTACGTACATGTACACAGTATGCAGTTGGATATGTACACAGTGTCCGTAGTATGGATAACAGACGTCGAAGGACTTAGATCTACGTAAATGTCATTAATTTAATTTGCCCTGAAGTAGCTTCTCAAAATAAATTCAAAGACTGATTTAAGTTTGAAAGAGTCTCTGGAGGTCATCCAGGGTTGTCTGATGAGACTTCTTTCAACCCCCTAAGGAAAACTTCATCTACTTCCTCTTCTTGATCATGTGGTCAATTTCAGACTGCGACATCAGCTGTATTGGTTTGCCTTCTGATTTTAATTTACAAACTCTCAACAGGCTTGGTTTGTCATCCATGATAAACCAAAGTTCCATGCATTCAAACTAGTCCTTTGCTTTAGAGTACAAGCACAACTTCTCTTCACATGCCTGGTCTATCCTTTCTAAATAGTCTCTATCTATCACAATATTCCAGCCAGGTGAGCTATCCCACGTTTGTGTGATCACATTGATAGCATAGCTCTGAAATTGCCCATGGATTACAAATTTCTCCAGTGTTTCCTATGTTTTATATAATCATGTACAAGCATTCAAAGGAAGCATCCGGCTGTGCTGGTTTTAGTGAGAGTCCCCAGTCAGGCTGTTCTGTGGATGCTGCCTAACTGCCGTAGCTGCCGCTAATGCCTGCCTTAAAAATCGTTATTTCTCTTGAGCTGTTACTAGGCCATTGCACTTATTTTGTAGGCGTATGTCTGAAGGCGGAGAAGCAGCCTACCTTTTGTGGCTATAAGTCACAGGTTTTCAGCCTTTTCAATCTTGGGAGTCTCTATCCACTGCTTTTTCAAGCATAGCCTGCAGCAGTCCCTCCTTCCATACAATTCAGAATTCAGGTTCTTGTTTCTGCAAATGAGCTGTTCCTCCACCCTGACTTCTTGCAGTCAGTTTGCCTACTGTCACAGCACTTCACCTGGCAGCTCAGTGCCAACACCTCCCACTGGTGAAGTTGCCATCACCTTTATTCGCTACATGCACCCCTTAGACATGTACCCCCTGCAGCCTGAGATTTCCGTTGCTACATCCTCCCTCTATTAGCTTCAGAAGGCCTCCAATATGCCGCGGGCTATTACTCCAGTTAGTATCACTGCTGTTATTGCACAGATTAACACTCCAGCGTGTCCCAGACTGTCCTCCGTGCAAAGTGCTAACATCCCTATTACCTAATCCTGTTTCTAGGTTTCCTGAGCATTGTGACCAACACTTTACTTACTTAGGTGCTCTCCAGCAGCAGTTAAATAAGAAGTTGAATAGGATTCCTGATCCAAATGAGCAAGGGATCAGTTAAAGTCAGAAAGTATAGGCATACTCTAATCAGGAAACAATCAACAGAAACAGAAGTACAGCTCTGTTTGTAAATACAAAACAATTGTCACATTAACTGCGGAATCCCTGTTAGGTTTGCCTGCTCATCATGCTTCTTTAGCAGATACCTACACAAAAAGCTGTACAAAGAAAGTATTTTCCATTTATGCCTTGTTTGGTTTTGGATATTTATGTTGTCATTTTTGGACCATTTGAAATATATGACTTTGAGTACTCACTAGTCTAGAAAAAAAGGTTTTTCAATGCAGTTAGTCAGAAGAGATAATGTGTTTTGTTTGTTAATGATCAGCATAGTGGATCAGAGTTAGAACAGAAAATTACTATAAAAATGCATTAAAATTCAAAGGCAAATGTAGAGTTGGCATTGTTCATCACCCTTTCATGTTTACTTTTTGTAAAAATGTACATGTTCAAGTTGCATAAGCATATAAACTTGTACATAGCAATTTGTTTGTTTCAGTGCTTGAATAGTTATTGAGGAAATAAAAAATAGGTTATTTTGTAGATAGAAACTTTGACATTGTATAAGGTAATAAACTGTATAGTGAAAGCAACAGTAGATGACTTAAGTGATTAAGCAGTACCAAATTATGTATTTTTTCCTCAAACTACAGAAAAAAATTATAAATACTTATGCATATCACAGAATCACACAAACATTGACATTGGAAGGCACTTTAGGAGATCATCCAGTTCACCCTCCCCCCAGCAGAAAGCAGGGTTAACTCAAACAAGTTGTTCAGGGCTGTGTCCAGTCACATTTTGAATATCTCCAATGATGGAGAATTCACAGCCTTCATGGCCAGTGTTGGATGACCCTCACAGTAAAAAGTAAAATAAAAATGTGACATGGAATTTCCTGTGTTTCAGTTTGTGCTTAGTTCCTTTTATCTGGCACAGGTTGGCACTGAAAAAAGTCTGTCTCCATCTTAATTTCCCCCTCCATCAGATGTTGATTAGATCTCTGCTGAGCCTTCCCTTCTCCAGGCTGATCAGTTCCATCTGTCAGCCTTTCCTCACAAGAAAGATGCTTCAGTTGTTTAATCATCATTTATGGCCTTTTTCTGGACCAATTCTGGTACGTTCATGTCTGTTTCGTAATAGCGGTCTCAGACCAGGGCGCAGCACTCCAGATGTTGTCTCTCCAGTGCTGAATAGAGAAGCATCACCTCCCTTGATGTGCTAGTGACACTGTTCCTAAGCAACCGAGGATGCTGTCAGCCACCTTTGCTGCAAGGCAGAAATGTTGGCTCACATTCAACTTGTTGTTCACCTGGACCCTTTTCTGCCAAGTTGCTTTCCAGCCAGTCAACCTGCAGCCTGACTTGGTTATTCCCCCCCAGGTGCAGGGAAGGAATCTGCCATTTTACAATTTCCTGATATTCCTGTTCATCCATTTGTCCTGCTAAAAAGGCACCACAATCATCTGGTGTATCAATCAATCCTTGCAGTCCTGTAAGATCTAAAAATTTGCTAAAGGTGCATTCTGTTCCATCATTGAGGTCATTACAAGGACTACCAACATCTAGTGTGACCTCAGACACAGCTTTAGTGATTGGCCTCCAGCTGGACTTCGTGCTGCTGACAAGAATCCTTTGAACCTAGCAGTTCAGCCAATTTTCCATTTACCTAACTGTCCACTTATTCAGTTTGTGTTTTATCAATTTCTCAATGAGGATGTTGTGGAAGACAGTGTCAAAAGCCTCGCTAATGTCAAGATAAGCAGTATCCACTTCTCTCTCCTCACCCACCAGGCTGGTCATTTCATCACAGAAGGTTCTCAAGTTGTTAAAGTATGATTTCCTCTTAATAAATCCATGCTGATTTCTCCTCATTAACTTCTTATCCTTCATATGTTTGAACAAGGTTTCTGGGATCATTTGCTTCGTCAAGTATCAAGTATCATCAAACCAAGTATCAAGGTGAAGCTGACCAGCTTGCAGTTTCCTACATCCTCCTTCTTGCCCTCCTTGAAGACAGAAGTGACATTTGCTTTTTCCCAATCCTTAGGAACCTCTTCTAATTGCTATGACCTTTCAAAGACAATTGACATTCTCCAAGTCCCTCAGCACTCAAGTACCATAAACTTGTGACTCTTCAGTTTCTCTAAATGTTCCCTAACTTGAACCTCCCTTGAACCTCCTATACTGATGAAAAGTCATCTTTGCTCCAGACATTACCACTGACCTCAGAGGCCTAGGATTTCTGAAAATCAGTCTTACAGTAAAGACTAATGTGAAGAAGGCATCAAGTACTTTGGCCTTCCCCATGAATTCTGCCAAAAAGTCTTCTGCCCCATTCAGCTGCCAGTCCTCATCTTTCTTTTGCTGCTGATACAACTATCTAAGGTGTTCTTTTTACCATTCACATCACTTGCCAGACTACACCAGGTCAAGTCTGCCTGACCAATTACATAGCGTCTCTGTATTCTTCCTGGATGAGCTGACCCTCCTGTATGCTTCCTTTTTATGTCTGAATTTTGCTGAGATCCTTGTTCGGCTATGCAGGCCTTCTGCCACCTTTACTTAACTGTCTGTATGTTGGGATGGACCATTCTTGAGCTTGGAGGAGGTAATGTTTGAAAAGCAACCACCTCTCCTGGACCCCAATGCTTTCCAGGACCATATCACCTGAGATTCTTCCTAGCAGGTCCCTGAACAGGCTAAAATCTGTTCTCTTGATGGCCAGGGTTGTGATTTTGTCCTTTCCTATTTTCCTTCCCCTGTGCCATCTCATAGTTACTGTAGCAAGGCTGCCCCCAGCCTTCAGATTCCTGACCTTGTTTGCAAGTATATAGTCTAGCAGAGCAAGCTCTCTTATCAGGTCTTTGATCTCCTTTGGCAGGAAATTGTTATCAATGTAATCCAAAAAAACTCCTGTATTGCTTTTCTGTGTTGCCCTTCCAGCAGATATCCAAAAGATAGCTAAAAGCTAAAATACAATTTAACCTGTTGTCCTGGTTTGGGGTGGAACAGAGCCAACTTTCTGTTCAGTGAGAGAGGCTTTTGCTTATACTTGTTGCTGTGGCAACCAGGGCCAGCTGACTTGGTTGTTTGTCCTGTGGAGGGGTTGCACCTGTGGGGAGGAGTGGATGGGTGACCCAAACTGACCCATGGGGTATTCCATCCCATCTGCCATGCTCAGTATAAAAGCTGAGGGATCAAAGGGGTCAGGTTGGCTCTTTTTCAATGGCTCTCTTTCTTCAATGGCTGATGTCTGAGGAGGATCCTGTTAGTTCATCTACCTTTGATCCCTATCAGTGTGTTCTGGAATCCAGTTCCCATTCATTGCTGAGTCCAGCCTGGAACTTTCCCAGTGCATGCCAGTGACATCTCCCTGGGAACTTGGTCTGGTTTTGTATATATTTTTATATATTGTATCTATTTCATTATTTCCTTTTTTATTTCATTATTAATATTTCACTAAAGTATTTTAGGTTTTTTCTAAACTCATAAATCTCTTTATCTCTCTTCTTCCTTTCCTTGGAGTGAGAAGTCGGGGAGAGCATCTGTTGTCTTGTCATTGGCCCATCCCAAACTGCAACACCTGGGGTTTTTTTCAAATTACTTGGGGGTTTAGTTATTATTTTGTTTTTAAGCCAGGGATGTAATTTAATTTTTTTTTTAAATTAGCATTTTGCTATTTAAAATTGGATGTTATGGCCACAGTCATAACTATTATTTTACAGCTTTTTCTTTTTGTTTTTGCTGATGTTGAAAAGAAGCTTGTAGTGAATTTTACACTTAAAGTTTTCTGATGCTTTCCATTCCAAAATACTGTCCTCATTACTTTTTGTCTTTATTCAAACAACGTAGGTATGATATAGTATCCAGTGGTCCTTTGTGTTAATGTGGTTTTCTGTGTCTTTTGTCGGTGGCTGAAAAATAGGTTCTGATAAAAGTGCTAACTACTGATTTTCACAGAAAGAGTAATTTGTATGGATGAATTTGGGATAACATTGTAAGTTTCAAATTGACGTTATGAATTCAGACAATACTCCAAAATGGTCAAATCATTGACATGTTATAGTCCTGTTGAAGGGAAATACAGTTTTGTTCATAACTTAATTTCTGATTCTAATTTATAACAACAAGGATTTCACCCAGTAATATGCCTAGTCTTGGCACATAATTGCATGAAGTTTTTCCTGTCTTTCATTGAAGTCTATCTGCTAGTCAGTTTCCATTATCCTAACACTTGTGTTTGCAGTGGAAGATGTAGCTGTCATTTCTTCATACATCTTCTGTAGCTAAACGATGTGAAAATCATAATTTTGAAATGGAAGTAAAATGTGAGAAAGGATTGGACTCTGATAAGCATTGCTGATAGACATTATATCAGCAGTAATATACTGACTTCTATTTTTAGCTCTGAGGAGATAATCTGTTACTTCAACAATTCAGGCTTAGTTCTAGAAATAAATGACATCACTGTCTTTGTAATCAATCAACATACTCACTAGCAGCCCTAGGAAGGACTAACACATTTGTGATGCAAAAATAAAAAGCAAGACTATTTTTAACTCTTGTAAAGTCTGAAGATGGAGGCATTATGAAGGCTCTAAAGCCAAACGATTTATTAATGATGGCAAAATTATGACTGCGACAGTTATTGCTTGTATGGTCAGGTACAGACAGCTCTGCTATTTCTTACTGCTTGTTAAATTTATCACCATTTCCCACTAAAAGATCTGTTTATAACTTTTCCTAAATCTCATTTTGTGAACTCTGAAAGTTTTGGAAGAAATTGTTCTCTTCTGACTTTGACTTTCTCAGTGTCTAAGTAACTGGTTAGGAAAGACATGTCAGAATAAGGATACAGAGTTGTTACCTATGAAGTTTATCAAGGAATGGTATTCAGACTGAAGTCTAATATATTCTTTTATCATGCTGATAGAAAACATCTAAGAGTACAGTGCAGTTCTGGACTACAGATACATATGCTGTAGATGCTTACAAGTAGACACAGAAATGACTGTGTCAGTATGTAAGGAAGATGTCTGTACATCTTCATACTGTGTTTTTTTGAGAAACAGCATTCAAGTGTCCACACATAAGCATCTGGTACTATTTGAGATATTCTGGGATACTCTGTGTAGTTTCAACTGTGACTCAGGAAACCTGGACTTTCAACGCATCTTGTCTATTACTAATAGTCTACAGGGGTCTCAGATACATTTGAGTGGACAGCTTAATCAACCATTCCCTTTGGCCAGACGGAGAAGATCTGTAAGGATAATCAGAGAAATAAAGAATGTGTTATATAAATATTATAATGTTATAAATGTTGATACATTTAAAGATACTGTTCAGTGCATATGCACACCCATTAAGCAAGCCAGTCTCTTCAAAGATATAATCTATTTATGTTACTGTATATGCTAAGTTATTACATATCACTATATAGATATCTTTCCATTTCAGATATCTGTGTGTTGTTGTGTATATATTTAAGCTGTAAACACACACACATACCCATATATGTATAATATATAAAAAACTGAGAGGAGGTATTGTTTCTTACTGTAAAGTAACAAAGCAGGTAAGCTCCAGGGGTAACGTAAAATTCAGCCAAAAGATAGTCCTGTCATAAAAATGGATAGAAATATCTTTTTATATTTTTTTTATTCAAATGAGTTTTCTCAAAACTCAGTATCAATTCTAATGGCAATGATAAACAATTTTTGACCTTGAGTACCCAAATATCTAATTTCCACTGACATCCATAGAAGCCACGTTCCCATATATCTGATGTACCTATATATTTGAGGAATGTAGATGGGAACTGAAGCCTATAGGCTACAGAGTGGAGATAATAGTATAGCTTTATCTCAGAGACTTGTGAAAGGAGATGTACTAATGTTTATGAAGCACTCAGATGCTAAAGTAAGTGCCATAAAGTTCGATAAGAAAATTAATAGTCCCATCTTTAAACAAGACTTTGAGTAGCGTAGATTAGATAATAATGCCTGGGGCCAGCTACAGAGTAGGGAAAAGAAACTATGATAGTTTCTTACTAAACAATCATAATCCAGCCTGCATGTGCATAGAAGCATATCTCCTGTTGGGGAGGGGTATAAGAATAGGTAGTTATGTGATTAAAGAGTGAACCATACTGCATATACATCAGGGAGAGCAATTACATTTTGTATGTGTTCTAATTTCTGACATTTTCTAATACTTCAGTGCGTGAAAGAATGATCTCAGTGCAGTTCTTTTTCAGTAAAGGCTTGCTCTGTCTTTGCGTTACATATGCACACCAGAGATTCTTAGGATCTTGGATAATTTAGGATTCTAGTCTTAAGAAAGAACTAGTGCTTTAGAAGTGTCAGCGTTAAAGGCACAAAATCAACAAGATACATGAAACATGATAGGTCATCATAATGCTATGTGTGTTGAGATTCTTGTTATTTTGTTCTTTCCTGTTAAGAAATGTTATTTTAACAGACATTCTAGATTAAAATATAGTATTGCAAACTGCATAAAAATAAGTTTAAGTTTAAAAATAAGTTTAAGGTTTTTAAGTTCATATTCAGCAAAGTACTGAATCATCCCTTAATATATTAGCCAATATAGTTTTCAAAATCTGAACCTTAAATTTTAAAACTCAGGTCGTTAATCGGTAGCGTATCAAGATGTGGTTTTTTTTTATTTGTAGATCAACAAATATTTTGGAGAAAAACATTTGAAAAGCAAAGTGGCTAAACTTAGAAAAATAATTCTTCCTAGGAATAAGTTGAAAGCAAAACCAAGGAAAACAAAGAGATAATTTATCAAGCAGTAAGAGCAAAAGAGACAGAATATATAGAGAGGGACAGTTAAGTACTTTCCAATCATTTTTACTAAAAGTTTCAACAAATTTTTGTAAGAACTCTAAGTAGGATTTGCAAATAAGCATAATGTAGTTATAATCCCATATTTATTATTTAAAAAAAAACCCAAAAAACTTACTTTCTACCGAGCAGTCCAACTCCGATGTTATTGACTGGCTCCTTGTTACTAACTCCCTTTATTTTATTTTGTCATCTTAAAATTGTATAAGTGTCAGTGTTTCATATTATGCCTTCAAGAATTCTATGTTTTGAATAACAGTGTTCAGAATACATAACTATGAACATGGACAACTGGGATACTTTTACTGCTTTCATCATTAAATATTCAAAAGAAGAGATAAAACCTGTGCATAGAGAAAAAAGAGAAGAGGAGGAAACATATTATATTTATTAGACTGTCTTGCTTGATTTCTTTCTCTTTTTAATGTGCTGCAGGAACTCTGGTTGCAATCTCATGCCTTGTCATATTTTATTAGGCCAAGGTTTCTAATTCTGTTTTCTCTTCTTTAAAGATGTCATCAGTTGATATAATATTTATTTTTCAGAACTTCATTAGATTTTTCCAGCACAGGGAAAGTGTTATCTTTATGGTTTGAAGACACTGACAAAAAAAAAGTCATTGATTAAAAGAATCATAGTTTCCTACAAAAATTTGTATTTGATAAAACACACATACACTTAATTTTTTAATCCTAAATCCTGCTGCCACTTAAATTGGTGTTAAATCTGGAGTAATACTATTAATGTCTGTGGAATTACCTTCTGTCAGCTAATTAAAGTTATGGTTGCACTTTTCAGGGTCAGACTTTTCCCTGATCCATAGGTGTCAAAGAGCAATTATGGATGTAGTTTATTGAGATCTGTTCAAATATATTTCTGTGTAATCTGCATGGCCTTATTAGCTTTGATGGTAAATAATTACAGCATTGTCCATTTAGTAGTAGTGCTTTGCACTATCTATAGACATTCTATTCCAAATATAATTCAAATTGTCAGTTCTGTTTTTCAAGAACCGTGGGTTTGGATGAGTCTAATTAAAAGAAGATGTTCATATCCCTAAATGGCAATTCTACCAACATAAATACTAAAATACAGTTAGCTGGTTTCCTTAATCCTAGACCCTACAGCTAGAATACACCTGTGGAATAAAGAAGTAATTTAGTCAGCCAAGGATGGGGGTGAAATTGGTAGCCCAGCTCAAGTGCATCTACACGAAGGCACGTAGCATGGGCAACACACGGGATGAGCTGGAAGCCATTGTGCAGCAGGACAGCTATGATGTAGTTGCCATCACGGAAACATGGTGGGATGACTGTCATGACTGGAATGGTGTGATGAAAGGCTATAAGCTCTTCAGAAGGGATAGTCAAGGGAGGAGAGGTGGGGATGTGGCTCTGTACATTAGGGAATGTTTTGATTGTATAGAGCTAGATTCCAGTGATGATAAAGTCGAGTGTTTATGGGTAAGGTTGAAGGGGAGGGCAAATAAGTGAGACGTTGTGCTGGAAGTATGTTACAGGCCGCCTGGCCAGGATGAGGAGACGGATGAGGTATTCTATAAGTGGCTGGCTGAAGTCTCACAATCGCCAGCCCTTGTTCTGGTTGGGGACTTCAACCTGCCGGGTATCTGCTGGAAATATAACACGGCAGAGAGCAGGCAGGCTAGGAGGTTCCTCGAGTGCGTGGAAGATAACTTCCTGGCACAACTGGTAGGTGACCCTACCAGGGGAGGTGCCTTGCTAGACCTACTGTTCACAAACAGAGAACTAGTGGGAGATGTGGTGGTCGGAGGTTCTCTTGGGTTTAGTGATCATGAAATGGTCAAGTTTTCAATTTGTAGCGATGTAAGGAGGGGGGTTAGCAAAACCTCCACCTTGGACTTCCGGAGGGCGGACTTTGGCTTGTTCAGGACACTGGTTGAGAGAGTCCCTTGGGAGACAGTCCTGAACGGCCAAGGGGTCCAGGAAGGCTGGATGCTCTTCAAGTAGGAAATCTTAAAGGCCCAGGAGCAGGCTGTCCCCCAAGTGTCACAAATCAAAAGGGCGGGCAACATGGCTAGTCTGGATGAACAAGGAACTTCTGATGGGATTTAGGAATAAAAGGAGGGTTTACCACCTTTGGAAGAAGGGACAGGCAACTCAGGAGGAGTACAGAGATCTCGTTAGGTTATACAGAGAGAAAATTAGGAAGGCAAAAGCCCAGCTGGAGCTCAACTTGGCCACTAAGGTTAAGGACAACAAAAGAAGTTTTTATAAATACATCAACAAAAAGAAAGCCAGGGAGAATCTCCATCCCTTACTGGATGCGGGGGGGAAAGTTGCAACCAAGGACGAGGAGAAGGCTGAGATGCCTTCTTTGCCTCCGTCTTCAATAGTCAGACCAGCTATCCTCAGGGTGTTCAGCCTCCTGAGCTGGAAGATAAGGATGGAGAGCAGAACAACCCACCCATAATCCAGGAGGAAGGAGTCAATGATCTTTTTCTGCACCTAGATGCACATAAGTCTATGGGACTGGATGGGATTCACCCAAGAGTACTCAGGGAGCTGGTGGGAGAGCTCACCAAGCCTCTCTCCATCATTTATCAACAATCCTGGTCAACAGGGGAGGTACCAGATGACTGGAGGGTGGCTAATGTGACGCCCATCTACAGGAGGGGTCGGAAGGAGGATCCGGGGAACTACAGGCCTGTCAGCCTGACCTCGGTACCAGGAAAGATCATGGAGAGGATCATCTTGAGTGAGCTCTCACGGCAAGTGCAGGGCAGCCAAGGGATCAGGGCCAGCCAGCATGGGTTTAGGAAAGGGAGGTCCTGCTTAACCAACCTGATCTCTTGCTATGACCATGTGACCCGCCTTCTGGATGCAGGGAAGGCTGTGCACGTCGTCTATCTGGACTTTGGTAAGGCCTTTGACACCGTCCCCCATAGCATTCTCCTGGAGAAGCTGGCGAATCATGGCATAGACAAGTGTACTCTTCGCTGGGTTAAAAACTGGCTGGATGGCCGTGCCTAGAGAGTTGTGATTAATGGGGTGAAATCCTCTTGGCGGCCAGTCACCAGTGGTGTCCCAGAGGACTCAGTTTTGGGGCCAGTTTTGTTTAATATCTTTATCGATGATCTGGATGAGGGGATTGAGTGCACCCTCAGTAAGTTTGCAGATGACACCAAGCTAGGTGGGAGTGTTGATCTGCTTGAAGGTAGGAAGGCTCTACAGAGGGACCTGGACAGGCTGGATCGATGGGCCAAGGCCAACTGTATGAGGTTTAATAAGGCCAAATGCCGGGCCCTGCATTTTGGTCACAACAACCCCAAGCAACACTCCAGGCTTGGGGAAGAGTGGCTGGAAAGCTGCCCAGCAGAAAAGGACCTGGGGGTGCTGTTGGACGGCCAGTTTACCATGAGCCAGCAGTGTGCCCAGGTGGCCAAGGCAGCCAACAGCATTCTGGCTTGTATCAGGAATAGCGTGGCCAGCAGGAGTAGGGAAGTGATTGTGCCTCTGTACTCGGCACTGGTGAGGGCTCACTTTGAGTACTGTGTCCAGTTCTGGGCCTCTCTGTACAAGAGGGACATGGAAGTGCTGGAGCGTGTCCAGAGGAGAGCTACCAGGCTGGTGAGGGGTCTGGAGATGAAGTCATATGAGGAGAGGCTGAGGGAGATGGGCATGTTTAGCTTGGAGGGGAGACCTCATTGTCCTCTACAACTACCTGAAAGGAGGTTGGAGAGAGGTGGGTGTTGGCCTCTTCTCCCAAGTGAATAACGACAGGACCAGAGGAAATGGTCTGAAGTTGCAGCAGGGGAGGTTTAGATTAGATATTAGGAAGAATTACTTTAGTGAAAGAGTGGTCAGGCACTGGAAGAGCCTGCCCAGGGAGGTGGTTGAGTCACCATCCCTAGAGGTATTTAAGAAACGTCTAGATGTGGCACTTCAGGGCATGCTCTAGTGGCAGAGATTGTAGGTTCTTTGGTTGGACTCAATGATCTCAAAGGTCCTTTCCAACCATGAAGATTCTGTGATTCTGTAATGTGGTAGTTTCAAAAATTACTGTTAATAAGTTTGTATAAAATATTTAGCTGACCTTAAAATCAAAGCACCAGACTGAGTACGCTATTGATAGTCATAGGGTAAACATATTTTCCCCTACTGCAGTTGTGAAGTCCTGAGCAATGAAAAGAAAGTAGGTAAAATACTAGTGGAAGTGGTTCCTTATGTGAAATGATTGTCCTTTGAAACTATACATTTAAGAAATCAAGAAAGGTTGTTCATTCAATGAATAATTAAAATGTTCATTTAAAAATGAAGTAGCTAGATTTTGCATATTGTTTCCACAGTTCCTGGTATTCCTTTTGGTTACAACCTTTAGAAAATGGCATTATTGATTCCCAAGAATGTCCACTTCAAATTAAGTATCTATTTTATCACAAGAAATAGTCCTTTAGAGAATTATTGGATTAAGCTTGTCATACTTTAAAACATGCTTCTGAAGAAAGTGGTACAGTCATTGTTAGCAAAAGTACCCTTTGTGCCAAAATTGTGTGAAACATTCATACAGCAGTGAAAGATCCTGCAGCTTGCTTAATTAAGCATGGAGCATTATGATCATTCTTAGTTCGTGCTGCAGAACTGCAGGTTTCTCATACAGACAGGATGACATGTCTCTCATTAAACATCTACTGAAAGATACTTACTGAATTTTATAGTGGTTTGTGACTGCCTTATGAGAAACATTTTGAAATCTTTTGTAAGTACATGTATGAGAATTTACTGGTACTAAATAAACCATTTAAACCTATTCATGGAGTGCCTCTTCAACACCACCGAATAAATCCAAAATATCAGAACAAATAGTCAATAGACTGGAAGAATTAAGAATTAGGACTTGCGTTGCTAATTAAAATCTGTCAGTTTGAGTTTTTGAGGATTTTTTTTTTCTAAATTGTATCACATTTATTATTTGCTGTGAATTCTTAGTACTTGCTATTAATTTCTCTTTATCAAAAAAAAAAGAAAAAAAGGAAAAAAAAATCCAAATTACAGACACTGCGTCCTGGTTTGAGGTAAAACAGAACCAATTTTCTGATTTGTAATTTTACATTTTATCTGGGCCTCTTCTAACTGACTAAACTCTGAAATTAACAGCATATTGTTCAGAAACTGTTCACTCTCAGAGTGGTAAGACCTGATTATACCAAGGAACAGTATGCACAGAGGCTCTTGCTTATACTTATTGCTATAACAACCAACGTCAGCTAACTTTGCTATTTGCCCCATTAGAGGGTCGGAAGCAGAGAAGCGTAGAGGGGTCCCACCCACAGGGAGGAGCAGATGGGACAGGTGACCCAAAACTGACCAACAGGGTATTCCATCCCATCTGCATCATGCTCAGTATAAAAGCTGAGGGATCAAAGGGGCAAAGGCAGCTCTGGCTCTTTTTTTTCTTCAATGGCCGACGTCTGAGGAGGACCCTCAAGTCTGGTCATCTGCCTTTGATCCTGATCCGAGCACTCCTGACTCTAGTTCCGGAATTCAGCTCCTGTCCATTGCTGACTCCAGTCTGGGACTTTTTCTGTGTCTGCTGGTGACGTGATCATCATCCTGGGAGCTGAATACAGTTTTGTATATATTGTATATTTTTTTCTTTAATTTTTATTATTCTATTATTATTTACTATTTTCATTAAAGTAGTTTAGTTCTTCTTCTAAACTCGTAAATCGCCTTATCTCTTCCTCTCCTCTCTGAGGAGAGGGGGGAAGGGCCATCTGTTGTTCTGATTGGCCAATCTGGCCAAAACCACGACACTGTTTCAAACATGGGAAAGGTAAATGGAGGAAAGGCCAAACAGGCTGAAATTCTTTAAGGTTCTGTTTATTTTTCCAAAAGGGTATACACTTATTTACTTTATGGACTGTGAACAGAGAATTAAGAGGAAGTATTGGTGCATGAATTGTAGCAAAAGTATGAATCTTGAAAGATATAAATTCTAGTACTTTTAGAATTAATTTGGCAAGTAAATGTTAGGTGTGATGGATATCATTTCCCTATTGTATTCTTTAAATATGTTCTTTTAATTCTGTAGTATATTCATGTATTGACCTAATGCACCTTTGTTTCAATGATAATTGCTTTTTATAAGAATATGGTTTTAATTTTTTTCTTTTATCATTAAATGTAGCAGTTAATACAATATTCTGTTTTTCAAAGTAATGGTTATCTATTAGATTTCTCTCTGTGCTTTCTGGATAACATATAATTCCTAGGGGAGGAACTCAAATGTTGTGAAAACTCTTCTATATTCTCTTAATGAGCAGCTGGCTACTTCATTAAATATCCTGTGATTGCAGAATACCACCATAGCTAGCTGTGTAACTTGAGAGAAACACTTATTTTTGTAGTCATAGAATCATAGAATTGCATAGGTTGGAAGGGATCTTTCAGATCATCTAGTCCAACCATCAATGTAACTCTGACAAAAAACTTCACTAAACTGTATCTCTAAGCACTATGTCTACCCACCTCTTAAATACCTCCAGGGATGGTGCTTCAACCACTTCCCTGGGCAGCCTGTTGGATAAATGCTTAAATGCTATTAAATGGAGAAAGACTGCTTATCAGTTTGAATGCAGTTGAATTTGTCATCTCTTTATGTATGGATTTTGCAGCATATAGTGAAATATTATTTTTTTAATATGTATGCCTATACCTTAGTTTAGAAGAAGGAGATACAGGATGATTGGTTATCTGGAAAAGATGCTCTAGAATAAACTTAATCTAAGTAGCTTATTGAAGAAAAAAATTTGAGATGTATTGATAATTCATAATATAATACAAGAAAAATCCTAGCCTTTAAGGAATAGGAGGTTTCTGTGGCTGCCATTTAAACATATTCAAACTAGACGAAAGATGTAGTTATTTAACTGTGGAATTAGGTAGATCTTAGAAATTTTTTCAAGGAATGCAGTGAATTACAAATTTCTTTAGAGGTTTTAGCTGATCATCCAAAATTATCAGGTATTGTCTGGAGAAATTACACGGTCTTTGAAAGAGACCAGAATAATAAATGTAGTTATTTCATCTGGACTTCATATGAAGGATTTTCATATCCTTTAACGACTACAACTGTTACCATGGCTGAAATTATACTAAACACCATATGAATAGAGGTTTGGGTGAACTGATTCCTTTACACTGACGGGATAAAAGGAATATTAATATTGAAAATCACACAGCAAGCTTATAAGATCCAAACCCCAAAATTTCTTCTTAATTCCAACTAAAAGCCTTACCTCAATATTTCTCACGATTTTTCATCCAAAACATAATGAACTGTTTCTAAAGTTTTCATCTTTAATTATTAGCCACAAAATTATTAATTTTCAAATTCAGAAATAATATCTAAGACAATTAAATATGATTACAGATACATTATCAAATATCTAAAGTTGGGTTGGGCTTTTTGCCTCTTTTTTTTTTTTGTGTGTGTGTATTTGGTTTGGGTTTTCTGTTTTGGTTTTGTTTTTCCCTTTCTTCATTATTTCTGTAAAGGGCACACTTGAGTAAACTTTTATGCAGTAAAAGGAAAGAACACATTGTGTAAAATCAGGAAAGGTATGTAAACTGAGTGGATTAATTTAGCATACCAAAATATCCTATTTAAGTACAGTGTGCTTCAAAACAGACACTATGGGAAAAGTGAAAGGAACAAGTTTTCCTCAAAGTTTTGAGAGACAAAAAAAAGCATGGTGTAAAATTGAGTGTAGAGAAAAAGATATAACTGACAAAAGGTCAATGAATGTGTTCACAGTTACTGCTATGTGCTTCACAGCATTTTCAATCATATTTTGCAGTGTGATGTGATCCCCAATTGTTAGGAATATGTATTAATTATAAACAGTTCTGAGCTACAGATAGGAGAAAGCTACGGAGAAGATGAAAGATGAAGAAGGATAGATTACTTATCAATAATTTTTAGATGTTAAAATGTTAAAAATAAGTATGTATAGCATGTTTTTCTAGATATTTTTTTATTCATAGGTATTGGTACTGTAGATACTTAAGGTAGCTTAATCCTATAGCAGAGTATATTTTCGCCAGTAGGCTTCTAGTCCCAAGAGGAAGTCCAATATGGAAAGAATATAAAATATGTCAGGTTAGTTCCTTCCTTTGAGTAATACAATACAAATCAGTTCAACTATTTCTTAGAAACTATAAACTAATCCAGAAGAAAAATTTGTAACTCTTACCCCTTTTATTTCTTTGCCCTGCTGTAAGTAAATTTTGCATCTACTGCAAATGGAGTGGACAAGACTGAAAATAATTTAACGATTAAGCTTCAGTTTTTTCCATTTCTTTATCCAACATGTATACATTTAAAACCGTTGAAAAAATATGTCCTTTGAACAGGAGTCTGAAAAATCAAGTTTCCTATCTAGAAGTATTTGCCTCAGACATCAGATGAGACTTATGCACTGACTTGTGTTGCTTCTCTTGCAGTGAGAGATTTTTTTATTTATTTTATGCAAATAAACAACTTTAGTATTAGGACTGAATTTGAGACTTTCCTATCCCAGAATTTCTTGCAATGAATTGTGCAATGTAATATGATTGTTCTGCAAGTTGGGAGATAAGGATATAAGTTTCCAATAAAAAAAGGAAAACTGATCCTTTGTCATTCAAGTCTTCCATAAACATTCCAGTAAATAGAATTGTAGATAGAGGAAATAAAACTGATTTTACAAATCTTTAAAGGTAAAAACGGATTCTTTGCCCTCTGTAGGTAATTGTTTTCCTTTTTCATGATCGTGGAATGATAGATGAAATGTAGCAGAGCACATCAGTCCTTTCTGTTATCCTGACAACTAATTATTTTTATGTATTTATTTATTTATTTAAATTGCCTAGTACTCAGTAAGGCATAGCAGCCTTCCCAAAATAAGAAACAAAGTTCTTTGTATAGTCAGTAAATAACTTAATAACTTTTTCAAATATTGTTTGTGATCCAGTTTGATTTCAGACGTCCAGATGTGAGTGATCTGAAGCAAATATATAGTATTGTTGCTATACCATAAAGTTATATACTCAGTGATTATAGTAGTAAGTTTGAAAAGACATCCCAGCATTGTTTAAAAAAAACCAAAAAAAACAAAACAAAAAAAACCAAACAAAAACCACCCTACTTTTTCTCATTCCTGCAGCATCTATATAAATACTGCGTTATTTATAAGTATTGGTTTCAGTGAGTAAGATCTCCTTTATTTTTAAACTACTTGTACACATTTAAGACATTGTCCTTCATAAGACTGGAAAAAGATTGTAAAAAAATCTTTTCCTATGAGAAAAAAATAAGTGTGTGCTTAGTAAAATGTCAGTTACCTAAATCCAAATGGGCTTAACCGTGTCCTTTATTCTGTACTGCAATTGTACCTGTCAGTTGGATAATAGTTTTTTATTTGAAATACTTTTTTGGTAATATCCTCAGTGCATGAAAGTTGTCCTAGATTGTTTTTTATAAACAAACCTCTGTTGTACTCTGCTGCAAAACAGACAATATGAAATGAGATATTTGATTTGGCAGCAGTATTTTTGACTGTGGGCCATCTCATATTAATCCATACCTAAGTAGATGTCAATCCTTCACCCTTCTGCAGCTGATGTCTTTAAAAGGTGGAAAGTGTTTCTACTCTCCATATCTGTTTGCTGTGTTTTACAAGTCTTATTTTAATACAGATAGTCTTCTGAAAACTTGTTGCTTGAAGAATGTCTGTCTTGAAATATGCCTTTTCCATTTCTGTTACAGAAGGACTGATAGGCTATATTTAGATTGGCAAATTAAATGACACTGAGACCAATTGTTGTGGGACAGCCTGCATTGATTCTCTTAAACACTCTTCAAAACAGAGTGGTTGTACAGAAAAGTCTATTGGGAATATTTTACTCTAAGCCAAGTCTAAACTCATGAAAAATACTGACTGAGCGTTCGCCTAAGCAAAAACTCTGACAGACACTGTTCTTACCTTTTAAGAATATGTGTATGCTCAAGTTCCTGTGCTGGGCAACGTTCCCTGTCAACGTTTATCGGTGGTAGCTGATGACATAAGTAAACCAGTTGGCATTTTGAAACAGACAAAGTTAAAGTGAGACAAAGAACTTTGAAGATTTAGCCTGTTGTCTGTTAGTTTTAAGAAGAGAGTAGATTTTCTCTTAGGAGAAGCTAAAATAGTTTTTGAAGTATAGTCAAAAGCTTGTAGACTATTTCTAGAGGGTGCATAAAAAGTCAAAAAGAAAAGCAAGCTTGTTGTCACGAAAAATGCTTGTGTTTCCAGGTTGAAAATGACTAAACACAAGCATCAGGGGTTTGGATAGGAAAGGAAGAAGTTCTGGCTGAAATGCAAGACAGACTCCACGTCAGAGAATGCTTCAGAAGAGGAGGCAGTATGACTATTTATAGGTTTCTAAAAACACTTATTTTTTTAAGGAAGGTGTTATGCTTTAGCCTCAGACAGCAACAAAGAACCACGCAGCTCCTCTCTAAACACCTCCCAAAGGTCATGGGGGAGAATCGGATGAAAAAGGCAAAACGCGTGAGTTGAGACAAAGGCAGTTCAACAGAACAGCAAAGGGAACAAGAAAACAACAACAATAACACGGATAAAGGATTGTACAAACACTCATCGACCAGACCGGGACACCCCAGCCCGGAATACCTGTGGAATACCTGTGTCCCTGCCAGAGCCTGGGGAAAATTAACCCTATCCCTGATGGAACCAGGGCAGAAGGAGACCTAAATGATAACACAATAAGGCTGTGTTTCCATTTGGGGCATATTTCAGGTTCTCTGTTTCAAATCAGATTCTGTTTACAATCATACCTCATTAAGCATACTGTTTAAGTGTTGGGAGGGAGAAAGTACCAGTAAAACATGCAGTTCTTGTGTTTGTGTATTTCAAAAGATTGACAGAGGTATTTCCATACTGTGTGGCATTCTAACCTGTTTTGTACTGGATTGTTACTTTCCCATCCCACTGTGTACGGATTAACTGTAACTTCCAGTCCAGAACCACCTTACTTCAGACTAGGTAGTTTGCTTGGAAACCTGGTCACAGATTGAAGGATGGTCAGCACATTGGTCTGGGCATGGTATACATTTTATATACAAGTGGGAGATGTATCAAATACTTTCTAATACATAGAATTTCACAAAATGCTAGGTCTTGAGATACATAAGGCTTTTTATAGAGATGGAACAGGAAGATTCAATTCGTTTTAAACCACAAAATTTTTCAGCATTCATCTCATGGCCCAAAGAGCAGGAGTCAGTGTGTTAGATAATCGAACCCTAAAACAAAGTGACAGATAAAAACATGACTGTTTCACAAAATAAGCTTCCAGAAGAGAAAAAAAAAAAAAGAGCTGGAAAAATATTATCATTATAAATAATTTTATAAACACCAATAAACTAATCTTAAATACTTTAGTTCTATTTTTATCAATATACCATTATTTAAAACCTTTAAAAGGATGGGCTGTCACTTAAGTAATGCAGAGATTCTATTTTCCTGTACCACTTAATTAAAATGTATCTACAAGTGAAAAATGAAACCCATGGGATATTAGAATACTGCAAATAAATGTGAACTAATGTACTTAGTATCTGATTTTGATATCACATGAGATTAGTACAAAGGAAGTATACTATATAAAGCCAATAATAAAATTAGGTACCTAAAGAAACGTAATACTTATAGCCATTAACAAAAAGTACATTTTCACATGAAGAACTCTAAATGCTGAGCTACTTACTTATGATATTGATCCAAATAGTGATGACTCACTGTTGCTTTGTTCCAGGAAGCAATGTCAGAGATGTGATGAGATCAATAATTTCTTGATCCTGGATTTATTCATAGTACACCTTAACTCTTCATATCTATCTAGGTACCTTTAAATTACAAAATTCTTTCTATAAAGAATGCTTACAATGACTGAACCATTAGGCATGATTTTTTATGACGTTGGTCATGAATAAATCTCACCATTAACATAATATAGCATGCACTGTATCACAAAAAAAAACCCAACATAGTAGCAGCTTCTGATAACACTGGTGTTATGACACTAACATATCCAGATGGTCTTGGAAGGTATGTTTCAAAATCTGTTTAGATGACAGAAATGGACATTAGCTGACTTTCAATGGTCTTTTGATCAGGCTCAACAGCTGAGGAGGTCTTTGAACCTCACAGACCTATTTGAACAATCTTTACTGTTACTGTACCTTCACAACAGATTTGTTCAGTGTATAGCTTTCCAGTACTTGTTATGGCATTCCTCATTCCTCCAGTGAACCTGAATATGGAATTTAATTTTTCTGAACAAATAATGTGGCTGGGGAATCTTTTTCTTTATAAGAAGTAAAAAAAAAAAAAAAAAAAAAAAAAATCAGGCCTGTTTGAAACACATTTAGAAAGCAAATACGGTTAAGTTGTCTTCAAATGCTCTAAGATAAAGGAATGCAGTAGGAGATAGTTTAGACAAACTCACAGGTAAAATTGGCGAATACTTTTGAGGGAGGGGAGGCAAATCAAGCTATGTTCTTTGAAAACCAAACCAAACAAAATGAAAATCTCAGGTAATGCTATACAAGTTTTATGAACTGACACATCTGACTTTGGTTAAGAAAATTCACATATGAGAGGTCTTGTATTTTGTAATCAATATTTTAACAGAAAAGGTCAGATTAAAAATCACATGGCCCCAAAAATACAAGTGAAGTAGCTTTGTACTCGATATACCAGTACATAGAAATCCAAGACAAAATGTAATTCTGAAAGACAGTTTGCTATCTATTTGTGTAGCAGAAAGAAAATTAAAATGAAGTGTATTTCATTGCCTAACCTTATACAAAAGGAAATTTAAGCTACTGATGGTATTTTGCTTCCAGTTGAAATGCATTTCAGTGAAGACAGAATTGTGTGACTGAGTTGATAAAATTGAAATTCTTTGCACACATAAAAAAAATTAATTGCATTTGGATTACCTGAGTAACATATACTGTACAACTATGTCTACTTTTACCTTTTTAAGATAGCTTCTCAATTACTTCATCAGTTTCTATGGTCTCTTTTAAATAGCAAATGAAGAATAAGTGATTATAAGTGTTTATAAGCTTCACACATATGAAATTGCTCATCAGTTTCTTTCTCCTAAAAACTTTTTTTCTGTTTTTCCCCCATGCGAATATTACAATTTTTGTCATAGACTGGTAGAAGAAAATATGGTGATATGACACTGAAATTAAATGGATCTGTGATCAACAGTTCTTTCTCAGTGTTCAACTTATGTTCTTAAAATAGAATTGAAACTAGTGGTTTTGCCTCCATTGCATTCACTTTATCTTTTTATACTATAGATGTTAGAGACATAATCAACACATAGTATGAAATAATATTGAGTAACAGTGTGATGTGTTATATAATTTACAAAGAACCAGTGGTTTCATCTGATCTGTTTAAAAAAAAATGTTGACTGTTTTGCAATGATAAAATTATTTTACCTACAATCCCTGGGTATGTATCTAAACAGCCTTAATATTGTCTTTCCTTCAATGGCAGAAGTACTGTGTAGCATTGTGCCCTGCTTCTTTGGTCACTGTGTGTGTGTAAATATATATACATATATATTTATATGTATTATTCTTAAAAAGTTGAATCAAAGTAAAATGAATGTTTCAATCAGTAAAATCGGATAATTTCAATTATAACTGAAATTATAGTATTTCTTCTTTTAAGATGCAAGCTTTTCGATGCCTTCTGCCTTCAAGCTTTTTGTGTCATCTCTAGTACTATCATACAGATGCGGAAGTTTTGTATATCAGGAACAGTGATGTTCGTGGAATGATATTGTAGGAAGAAGCAGGACAGAACAGATGCTGATTGATTATGTATTTAACTACTGCCTGCAAGGTTTCACACATTCACTTATAGGTCCCATGACAAGGTGGATAAAAATTCTTGAGTGAAAAAATAGTTACTAAGAGAAATTATTTCATCTTCCAAGCATTATCTATTGGCCAGTCTTTTCTAGGTTCTTGATCTTGATTATCTTGTCTGTGCTAATTATGAGGACTGGTTTACAACATTTTAGTAAAATAAATGTAAATATTTTGATTTGATTAAACAAAAGTCTTCATACAAACAAAGTAATATCAAGTGACATTTTCATTGGTATGTTGAATATTTATGTGTTTGAAGCCTTTGCTCTTGTTTTCATCACTGTCATGGTTTATTTCTAACAAAGTTTTGTGTGAAAGACTTTTATTGAACACAAAATGTATTTTGATCTCTTTTTAACTTTATTTCATTAAAATTCTGACTTTTCAAATTTCTTCTTCCTGAATCAAGACAAAATCAGGTATTTTTTTGTTTAGATGAGCATCTAATATGGAGTCTTACCTGCTGTAGAATCACAGCACCACATAAAATAAAACATGAAGTGTTCTTAAAAGGTCATCCAGCAGTTGACTTCCCCAAAGGTAAACATCCTATGTTTAAACTTTTCTTTATGTTTGACCACCTCTTTAAAGTCTCCACTGACAGGTATTCTTTAACCTCTTTACATAATGTCTTTCCATTATCCACTACTTCTATATTTGTAAAGAGTTTTCAAAAGCATGTTTGTATTATGTCATTCTTACTTCATCTTATAGATAAACTGATTTAAACTAATTTGCATTTACATTGTCAAAGTTCTTGTTATCTAGGGTAAGGCTTATCTATAATAATCACCCTTTGTCTTTGGTTATTACAACTTGCTTCTACTGGGACTTTTTGGTTTCCTGTGGATACCTTTAGCCTGGGACAACACTTATTCAGCTTCACTGGCATTATTTGTCACTTCACAGTTACCAAATGAGTCCTGAACCACTGAAAAAAACAAAACAAAACAAAACATAACAAAACAAAAAAAAACACATAAAAATCTGTCCCTGCCGTTTTCAATTAGTACATATCTGAAAATTAGAAGTAATATACCTAGGCAAAATATAGATATGCACTACACAATGAGAAAGGTCATTTTACTGCTTGCAAAGAAAGTCCAGCAAAAAAAAGGTTGCTGATTGACTTCCTGTCTTATATTTTCCTACCCACTACAAATTTCAGGATCACTGCTGTTTGAACTCTTTTGCATGACTACACTGAAGAACAGAAAAGAAAAGGAAAAAAAAAAAAAAGGTCTGGGCAATACCAGTTCCTTTGTGGAAGTCGGTGGCATTTATCACTTAGCTGTATATGATTAACAAGATCCGCAATGGTTTTGCCACAAGTTTGTCAACCCCCTGAGAACAAACTATTTGAGCAGTGAATTCTCTTCACTTTAGATGGCTTAAATTGAAACATCTCTGAGTTATCCTAGTCTTCTGTGCTATGAACAGAGAGAGAGACTCCTGCAGAGGACAGTTCAAGTAAACTATGTTGGTTATATCACAGTGAGACAGAAGCAAAACAAACTGATACAAAAAAAATGATAGCAAAAAAATGGTACATTCTTTACAGTTGTAGTATGGCTCTCATACTTCCAGCATATGGTACTTGGAGAGGCAGGAGTGGGAATGATAACAATGGAGTTATATCAACAGATAATTTGTCCCCAGTGTATATTACATTTCTTCAATCTCTCATTATGAATGCTAAAGCAGAACAAAACACTCATTTTTGGAAGTCTTAATAAAAAATAAAATACAATCTTCATTTCTAATAAAGATTCCATAATGAAGAAGTTTTTTGAGAGTCTGCTTCAATATCAGGACTCCAGATACCTTATTTAGTCACATCATTTGTATTGTAAAATAGTCAAAGATGGTGTGCTATTAATATTTTCATCCAAGAAAGAATTAAAAAACAGAGAAGCTTATGCAGATGTTTTTTGTTCTTCCTGGGAATTTTACTAGGAGAATATTAGTGAATTTACTCGTCTACTATGAATTGTACTCTGAAAATACATATTATCTTGTTCACTGATACCTGTAGCAAGCTCTAGAAAACTTTTCAAGGTCAAGTCAGAAAATATGACCATACACATAACTAACTTGATATAGGTCTTTTGGGCACTAGGTTAGCTGTGGCACATGAACCAACCAGAGGACAATGAACAGCGAATGGACATTGATTTCTGTTTTGAACCTATCTCTTTCTGGGAGTGAAGAAGATAAAGAAAGATATATAGGAATAGAAGAGAACTTAGAAGCAGCTTCACTGAAAAAAAAATGGTAAAATAGGAACAAGCAGATGACATAAATTGTCTGCTATAAGCTGTAGCGAGAAAGCAGAAGTTATTTCGAAGAGTTAGAAAATTTTGGAGAGGTTCTGATAGTTATAGTTAGTAATCTCTAAAAAAGTGCTGAACTGCAGACCACAAAAAAGAAAAAATCTGTAGACATCATCAGGACCAGAAATTAGCCTGCTCCTTCCATCAGGTAGTTTCTGGACTTCAAAAGGAGTAGTTATTCCAACAATTTCCTTTGAGGCAAATGAGCTAGTCCAGCACCAACAGATAGTCAAGGGGAAGACAGCTGTATGGTGTTGCACTGTAATTGGTATCTCTTCCAGTAGAAGCTACTTTACAATGGGCTTTCTCAGAAACTGAGATTGCCTGTGATGAGCAGGGGAAGAAGTTGCATTCTGTTACATACAGATTCATTCTAGCTTTGCTATTTTCATTTCAGTGGATTGTGATCCAAAACCACCTTAATCTGCATAAGGTTTTATAACATTAAATATATAATATAATATATAAATATATATATTGTGAGGGAAATAATTTGTCTAGTGTCATAGAAAATGCACATTTGATTTAGGCTTACAGTATTGTGTCTAGTCTTTAAAAGAAATTAAAATGGGAAGAAACAAGTCTTACCATCATCCACTGGTATATGGAACATTTGCAAATTTTAGGAGAAGAAAGGGTTCTTTGTTCTCTTTTTCCCCTCTGTCATGAATTTAACTTGCTTTGATAGAAATTTTGTAGTATTAATGACTCAATGAGCTATTTTCCAGAAGCAAAATGCTAAAAATTTCTTTGTTATACACAAGAAATGGCAGTTCAGGCTTTATGTGAGATAGAAGGGGTCAATCTGAGGCAAATCTCTAGTGTGTTAGTTTCAAAATAATCATTGAGCTTTAGCCATTTTTAGCTATGGCAGGGATGTTTTAAAATGCACTACATGAATCAGCAATGTTCATGTACACTACATCAATCAGCCCAGGGGCTCAGAAGTCAGAAATGGTGTTTGATGTTTACACAGAGAATCAAATAAGAAATGTACTTCCTATAGTAATGGGCTTAACCTAAGCTTCACTATTAAGAAGTCACACTATCTCATATAGCCTGGGGAGACACTAAACTGTAATATAAATAATATTTGCTTTATAAGTGCAATCACTGACAAATAACAGAAGTATAGCTGGAGTAAACGTGATGAAACAATATACTGTGTATCTTAAAAACAAGAAGGTCTCTGTCTTATCTAAATTGGCCAAAAATTTAATTGATTGAATGAGTTTCAGAAGGTAAAACAATTGTGCATTTTAATGATTATTTGGAAGATTTCATAGAATGTATGTATAGTGTGTATGTATGTAAGTATAAAAAAACAACCAAGATGACACCCTTGAAGATAATAACGAAGCTGTTGTGGCTGCGCTGTGGTTTAACCCCTGTAGCTGAGCAGCTGAGCACCACACAGTTGCTCACTCACTCACTCCACACCAGTGGGATGGAGAAGAGAATCAGAAGTGCAAAAATGTAAAAATTCATGGGTTAAGTTAAAGATAGTTTAATAGCAAAAAAAGAAAAAAAAAAAAAAAACAAAACTGCACATGCAGGTAAAACAAAATAAGAAATTAATTCACCGCTTCCCATCGGTGGGCAGGTGTGTAGCCATTCCAGGAAAGCAGGGCTCCATCATGCATATTGGTTAGTCAGGAAGACAAATGCCATAACTCTGAACATCCCCACCCCGCTTCCTCCTTCCCCCAGCTTTTTGTTGCTGAGCATGACATCATATAGTATGGAATATCCCTTTGGTCGGTTGGGGTCAGTTGTCCCAGCTGTGTCTGCTCGTAACTTCTTGTGCACCCCCAGCCTACTTGCTGGTGGGGCAGTTTGAGAAACAGAAAAGTTCTTGACTCTGTTTAAGCACTGATCAGCAGTAACTAAACCATTGGTGTGTTATCAACACTTGGTACCAAATCTAAAGCACAGTGCCATATGAGCTACTGTGAAGAAATTTAACTCTATCCCAGCCAAAACCAGTACAGGCTGGAAAGATACAATAAATCAGAAAGACATGCTGTGTTTACACACATTCAGAATTCATATATACATACTTCACAGTAATTTTCAGCTTGTTTGCTACCTCCATCTATATTCCAGTCCAGCTTAAAGTGAGACAGTTCCAAGACAGATGCTGCTGTTCTGCATTACTGGAGCGCTGAGACAAATGTAGAACATCTGCAGCTATAGGCTACATATCTTCTCATGGCAGAAGCCTCTGCCATGCTGGCATGGTATATATTTTCCCTGAGAAAAGTTTGATTTAATTTAATTCAAATCCTCTGTTGTCTCTGATACGGTTTCCTACTTTGCTTTTAATGTACATGTTCTGCTCTCTTCTCTCTGTATGCTTCCTGTGAGTCTAGTGTTTAGCTTTCTTCTATAAGCAAATACAGTCTTTCAGGTCACTCAGTCTTGAGCATTGTTCTACAGATGATACAAGCATTTATTTTAAAAGAGAGATGGGATGGCTGTAGATGCACCTAAATAGCAAGAAGTAGTGACTGATTTTCTCAGTTCTGCTTTGGTGCTTCTTACCTGCACCATTTTTTTTGGAACCCGATACAGAAATCCATTACCTTCATTATGCTGTAAATTAATCCTTTCTTTGGTGATTGCCTATTTTAATAGAATTAATTTTGATTAAATGAAAAAAGCAAACTACATCACTAACTTTCTCCCTTGACTATTTCTTATGCCAAGTTCAACCTTTGTTTAATGCTGTTGATTTCAAATACGTGACAGTAAGGGTGAATTACATTTATTATTCTGAATAGCTATTTGAGACTGGAAAATCTACCACGTGACTTTCAAAACCAGATCTAGAAGGATTAGATTGTTAAGCAAAATAGAAAGCAATTTCCATATGTGCATGCAGTGAAGGCAGAAAGCCAAAGAGCTCTCTTTAGCTAGGTCTAAGTATAACCTTTAAATATGCTGAGATTGTAAGGTGCAATATTAGATTTACTGTTATGTTCTAAGAATTTTTGTCCGCATTCCTAAATTTGTCATGCAACAAACTGGTTTGATCCAAGAGACACAAGTATACGTCTGAGAACTCTCTGTCTGATGAATTGGAGGGCTTCTCATGCAGAGCATCCATGCAGAAATATAAATCACTGAAGTCTATTCCTGCTCCCTGACAGGCAAAATCTGCAGCATGAGAGATCCTCTTAATTCAGCATAATGAGGCCTTCCACATGCTACCTGCCTCATATCCAGGCTCTTAAAGCCACTTGCTTTTTGAGCATTTCCTGACACTAATCATCTAATACAACCAGTAAAATCTGCTTAACTCTTCGGTTCCAGGGGGATAAATCTGTCAGGAGACTCTGACCCAAAGAAGAAATCAGTCATCACCCAGTTACGTATCACAGAACGTAGTTTTTAGTTATCCAGTATGAAATAGAACCTGCTACTCAAAGGTGATGTCTTGAGGTTCTCTGTACAATATGCGGGAATGCTGAATGCCTCAGAGAAAGAACATTAAAAAAAAAACCTCTGGATGCTGGCTGTGGAAATAGTCTAGAGCTATCAAAGGGAATAGCTCTAGAATACCTAAACACAGGGGTATTTCTGCACTCTTATCTTTCTCTAGAGCTCAGGAGCTTGAATCAGGTCTACAAGGAGAGAATATCTGTTCACTTGCATACAAAATACAATTGCTAACTGAAGGAGTTAAGCAAGGCTGTTTCTAAATTTTCATTTCTGAAGAAGACAGCAGTGCTGTCTTATTTTAAATCATCTCAGCATTTGAAATGACCATGCTCAAAAGGAGTATATATAGGTCTCTATCAGTTGAAGAGAAGCACTTTTCAAGGGAAATTTACAGAATGTTTCATACTCAGAAAAAAGGAAACAACCTCCCCGCAAGGTGCCACTTGGAAGACCCTAGGTAGGTTGCATAGTCTGCTGTTTTCATTTTAGAAGGGCCAGAAGTTTTCCATTGGTCCCTGTGACTACCAGGAGAGCTACCAGGCGAGCTACCAGGCTGGTAAGGGGTCTGGAGACCCAGCCGTATGAGGAGAGGCTGAGGGAGATGGGCATGTTTAGCTTGGAGAAGAGGAGGCTGAGGGGAGACCTCATTGCCCTTTACAACTACCTGAAAGGAGGTTGGAGAGAGGTGGGTGTTGGCCTCTTCTCCCAGGTGAATAATGACAGGACCAGAGGAAATGGTCTGAAGTTGCAGCAGGGGAGGTTTAGATTAGATATTAGGAAGAATTAATTTAGTGAAAGAGTGGTCAGGCACTGGAAGAGCCTGCCCAGGGAGGTGGTTGAGTCACCATCCCTAGAGGTATTTAAGAAACGTCTAGATGTGGCACTTCAGGGCATGCTCTAGTGGCAGAGATTATAGGTTGCTGGGGGTTTTTTGTTTTTGTTTTTTTCTTTTTTGTTGCTGTTGTATTTTTGTGTGTGTGTGTGTATGGTTGGACTTGCTGATCTCAAAGGTCCTTTCCAACCATGAAGATTCTATGATTCTATGATTCTACTTACGGATAGGTGTCTAAGCTTCCATTACAGTCAACAGAGATCAGGATCATGATCTCTGGTTGGTCACTGTAACAGGTTCCCCTGTTCCAAGCCTGTCAGTGTTCAAGGAGTGTCTGGAAGACACTCTTGCTCATATGTTTAGTTTTAGGTAGTCCAGCATTATGATCCCTCAAGTACCTGCCATATTTCCTGTCCAAAAAGTGTCCATCTCCTTCTAAGACTTTCTCTCCTGTTTCCCTGTGGAGGAACAAAACTGTAAGATAAGGAA
Organism: Larus michahellis; assembly: GCF_964199755.1. Taxonomy (NCBI): domain Eukaryota; kingdom Metazoa; phylum Chordata; class Aves; order Charadriiformes; family Laridae; genus Larus; species Larus michahellis. The sequence continues at coordinate 170,556,395 of NC_133896.1, forward strand.
AGTTTGATATACTTCTGAGTTGGAAGATACAGATGGGAAGATAGCAGGAGTGCTCCCTTCAACAGAGGAATGAGTTGGTTTCCTACGGTCATCAGTTCAGGCATAGTCTCTCTAATTCATTCTCAGTAAATAGTATCAAATTTCTGGAGAATAGTATAGACTGTCTGAGGAATGTTGGTGTTAAATAGATCTATGAGCACTGGATCTTATAAAGTCTGGTTTACACTGACTTATTTGTAGCTTAATGACTTTCATGTCTAAGAACGTATGAAGTATTAATGAAGCATTTTTTTACTTATTTCTGGAACTCATTTATTGAGTTTCTCACCACAGCAAAATGTCATATGTTATTAGGTATAAGAACATGTTAGATTTTTTTCACATTAACCTGGTATGTCCATGTATGCACCCTCTGGATTTAATTGTCTTTTATGTTTCTGAAGGCAGCCAACACTGTATAATCAGATAAAACTTTTTTTAACAGGAAGTCCTTGCAAAAACAAACTAATAAAATTAGCTGGAGTTACAGCTGCCTGTTACAATAGGTTAACATAAGTGTGTGGGAATTTTAATAACTGTTGGAATTTGCTTATGATTTGCATATATATGCCTGGATTTATGTGTGCATGTTAAGAACTTTCTGCGTGCCAGAAAGCTTTCAGTGTCACCAGCAGTTACTGGAATATTTTTCTGTCAGCCTGACTTGTGCAATACAAACTCTCCAGGGGAACATGCTGGTTGAGCCTTAGAACATTGAGAGAGTGCTGCAGAGTTAAGGTACTGACTGCTTAAGGTGATCCAAGGACTGATTTACAGTTTCAGCATACCCTTATGAAGAGTAGCATATCATGTAATCATTAGGGTTGCTGAACCACAAAAAAATCAAACTAGATTAAGATCATTTGTAGATATAATGCTTTATTAATAACACTCAAAATAGCCAACACCGATGTAAATACTTGTAAGAGACAAGTGGGGTAGAAATGAAAGAAAATCTGCATAATGTCTTTACAGGAAGTCAGTACTTCTCAGATATCTCTCAGTCTTCCTTGTTTTAATGACTTGCTGTGTTCCTCCTAAGGAGGTAGCAGTTGGGATTTCCATCTGTATGTCCCAGTCTGAACTATCTGTTAATATTTATCAATAAAATCATTCATAGGAGATAGCCTTTATTGAAGAGCTGCTGTCATAGAACACATTCACGATCGCTTCTCAGAGTGCACATTCAGTAGAATTGAATCTTAAATCATATCCTTTCTCCCATTTATTTTTGGAAGAGTCTGTTAATTTCTTACAGCCTATACCCACTTTGAATTCTTCTAGGAGGTCACAAAAATGTAGTCTTTAATCTAAAATTTCCTCTGTTCTTGCTCTATCTTTCAGATAATTGTACCACTTTCTAGGCTTAAGTAGATGTTGGTTTACATCTTTAGGAAAGAAGATGCCTTTTTTTTGAAACAGGAAGTGCAGTCATCTGCACTTAAATGGCTAACAAGTAACCCTGTATTTCAATGAGGTGTAAAGCATATTTTTTTTCCCCTTTGGTGGCTGCTTGCCGGATTTCAGTATGAAATGCACTTTGCACTGAACTATATTGTATAGCAAACTATATTTTTTTCTATACAAACACTAAACAACATAAATGTTACTAGTTCATAACTAGCTTCTGACCAAGTATGTCTATATTACCAAATAAAATGAGGCCAGAAACTGCTCTTTTGCCATAAGTTAAGTGGTAGATTCTGGCCACATTTACACTATTAAATTTCTTTGTCTTTCCTGTGGCTCCTATGATGCTCTCCAGCCTTAACATGTAGCATTGTTTGATACACTTGTCCTTTTTCCCAACTCAAAGCGTATAAGATAAAGTGAACTTTCTCCTTGCCAGAATGGTGTTTACACAGCATGAAATTTTTGGTGTGTGTTGTATGTCTTTAGGATGTGTCATGAAAATATGTGGAGGTGGTAGTAACAGTGAAGAGCACTGTATGGGGTGCAGTAGCCAAACCTGGTGCAGTGTTAGAAATAGCCCCTCTCCACAACTATCCTTTGAACCATTGTCCCAGAAGCCTTAGTGACATAGGCTACATGTGCAGGGAGCTTTCTAACACTTAAAAATCATTAAATATAATTGATCTAGTAATTAAGATTTTCCACTAGCTCTGTGTTATTTATCAGAATGGATAGAGTTACTGTTGACAGACAAAAATGTGAGTTAACCACTCTGGCATTATAATCAGAATACTATGAAGGATCCCCAAACTCTTCCTTGTAAGTATACAATAAAGCTGACTGTACGTAAAGTCTTGACCTGATAATGTTTTGGGAGTGATCCACTTACTTTTCTAGAGATGAAAAACTATAATTCAAACATTAAAACAAAATAATGGGGGGGAAAAAAAAAAAAGAAAAAGATTTTCTAGATTTCTTATCTGGACTTTTATTTTTGTTCAAGGTGTTTCTTTTCAGGGCATCAAACTCTTGCTATGTAACACGTTACAAGAATGCAGCTGGAATCATGATTATAGTTGTAAATAAGCATTACAGAATATCTGGATTTTGCATTGTATAGAGAAAAGAGTACAATCTATTCCATTATTATTTTTAGAAATCTTCTGGAGAATTGGAAGCAATACTTCATTATGATAATTGTAAAATTATTCTTGTCAGTGACTTCAGTGATTTTTAAAACCCATACTTCTGGAAGAGTCATAGAATCATAGAATTGTCTAGAGTGGAAGGGACCTTTCAGATCATCGAACCAAATCATCAACTACCACTAAACCATGTCGCTGAGCACCACATCTACCTGTCTTTTAAATACCTTCAGGGATGACGATTCCACCACCTCCCTGGGCCGCCTGCTCCAATGTTTGATAACAGTTTCGGTGAAAATATTTTTCCTAATATCCAATCTAAACCTCCCCTGGCACAACTTGAAGCCATTTTGTCTTGTCCTGTCACTTGTTACTTGGGAGAAGAGACTGACCCCCAGGTCTCTACAACCTCCTTTCAGGTAGTTGTAGAGAGCGATAAAGTCTTCTTTCAGCCTCCTTTTCACCAGGCTAAACAATCCCAGTTCCCTCAGCGACTCCTCATAAGATTTGTTCTCTAGACCCCTCACCACCTTCATTGCCCTTCCCTGGACTCACTCCAGAATCTCAATGTCTTTCCTTTAGTGAGGGGCCCAAAACCAGACACAGTGTTCAAGATGGGGCCTCACCAGTGGTGAGTACAGAGGTACAATCACTTCGCTAGTCCTGCTGGTCACGCTATGTCTAGTACAAGCCAGGATGCTGTTGGCCTTCTTGGCCATCTGGGCGCACTGCTGGCTCATATTCAGCCGGCTGTTAATCAGCATTCCCAGGTCCTTTTCCAATGAGCATCTTTCCAGGCACTCTTCACCAAGCCTGAAGCATTGCATGGGGTTCTTGTGACCCAAGTGCAGGACCTGGCACTTGGCCTTGTTGAACCTCGTACCACTGGCCTTGGCCCATCGATCCAGCCTGTCCAGATCCCTTTGCAGAGCCTTTCTCCCTCAAGCAGGTTGACACTCCCACCTAGCTTGGTGTCATCGGCAAACTTACTGAGGGTGAACTCGATCCCCTCATCCAAATCATCGATAAAGATAGTAAACAGAACCGGCCCCAATACTGAGCCCTGAGGAACTCCACTCATGACCGGCCAATTGTATTTAACTCAATTCATTACCACTCTCTGGGCCCGGACCTCCAGCCAGTTTTTCACCCAGAAAAGAGTACATCCATCCAAGCCATGAGCAGACAGTTTCTCCAGGACAATGCTGTGGGAAACCATGTCAAAGGTTTTACTAAAGTCTAGGTAAACAACATCCACAGTCTTTCCCTCATCCACTAAGCGAGTCACTTTGTCATAGGAGATCAGGTTAGTTAAGCAGGACCTGCCTTTCATAAACTCGTGCTGACTGGGCCTGATCACCTGCTTGTCTTGTATGTGCCGCATAATGGCACTCAAGATGATCTGTTCTATAACTTTCCCTGGCACCAAGGTCAGCCTGACAGTCTTGTAGTTCCCTGCATTGTCCTTCTGGCCCTTCTTGTGGATGGGTGTCACATTTACTAACCTCCAGTCAACTGGGACCTCCCTGGTTAGCCAGGACTGCTGATAAATGATGGAAGGTGGCTTGGCAAGCACTTCTGCCAGCTCCCTTGGTACCCTTGGGTGGATCCCATCTGGCACCATAGACTTGTGTATGTCTAGGTGTTGTAGCAGGTCATTAACCATTTCCCCTTGGATTATGGGGACTTCATTCTGCTCCTCGCCCCTCTTTACTAACTCAGGGGTCTAGGTTCTCAGGGAACAACTGGTCTTACTACTAAAGAAGTAACTCAATAATTTGAGTTCTATGAAGATTTTTAGGTAAGTTATTTTTCAAACAATTTTTTTTTTTCTGAAACAGTATCAATAGAGATAAGGAATCAGTTGTAACAGGGTTTTCTCTTTCTTAGTAGATAATTGTTACAGCAGTAAGAAACCAGATTTTTAGAAGTTTGTTTGAGGTAATTGTCCAAAGGCTGGGCACTTGTATCTCAGCAATTCTTTTTTAACACGGCATTAAGTGATTGACAATGAGGATTGCATTTCCTGTCACAGCAAACTAATTTTATTTTTTTTTCCTATCTGTAATACTTCTATAGCTTGCTTCTATCCCAGAATTATTCTTGCATTTCTTGAAAAATTCATTAACTCTAAGAATGGGGTGAAAAAAAAAATCAAAAGGTGAATCGTATCGTGACAGATCAAAGCATGCCTTACAACAAAGGGAGGCTATTACAGGGTATCTGTTTTTCTCACTATTTTCTGGATGTTCTCTGCATGGTGTAGCTTGCTGTAAGAGGGCAAAGACTGTTTGCTTTATCCTATTTGCTAAAATGTGGATCAGAGTAATCCGTCTGGAGTAAGATGATATTCTGCCTTCCCTGAAAGTAAAAGACATACTTAGAGAAGAACATATTCAAGAGTGTAGGCAATGAGAGATACTTCAAATGTGGAGAGTGCAGAACAAGATGAGATGAAGATGGAGAGCGTGGAATAGAAAGATATGAAAATATGTAACAAGAGGGGAGGAAATACAGTTTTTCCTAGGGACTTAATTTAATCAAGTGTCTTACAACTTAGGAAGCCTTAAGAAGTGCTAGATGAAAAACAAAATTAAAGAAAATCTCCTCTTTCCCTTTTTCCAGAAGGATGCAGAAGATAGCAGAGATTTGCAGAAAAAAAAAAAAAAAAATTGTCTTTCACTATCGCTATTTTATAAAGCAGGAGTTGCAAAACAGAGCTAAAGTTTTATTAAGCTGTTTAGTAGCATAAGCATCACGGAGCTGTGTTTCAATTAAGCAAAGAGGGTGCAAGCTAGACTTAGTTCAGTCTGTTCTAGAAGAACCATCTCTAAAATCAGAGTAAATTCTTAAACTACCCATAAAAAAGAACCCAAAAACCTGTGGGCCTATGTGAACCTCATGAAGTTTAACAAGACAAAGACACCTGGGTTGCAGCAATCCCCAGTGTCAGTACAGACTGGAGGATGAACGGATTGAGAGCAGCCCTGCAGAGAAGGACTTGGGGATGCTGGTGGATGAAAAATTGGACATGAGACTACAATGTATATTTGCAGCCCAGAAAGCCAATTGTACCCCAGAACACATAAAAAGAAGCATGGTCAGCAGGTTGAGGGAGGTGATTCGACTACGTTCTGGTGAGACCCCATCTGGATTACTGCATCCAGCTCAGCAAGCCTCAGCACAAGAAAAACATGGACCTATCAGAGAGGGTCCAGAGGAGGGTCATAGAAATGGTCAGAGCACTGGAACACCTCTCCTTTGAAGAAATCCTGAGAGAGTTGGGGTTATCTAGCCTGGAGAAGAAAAGGCTCTGGGGACACCTTATTGTAGCCTTTCAAAACTTAAAGGGGGATTATAAGAAAGATGGAGAAAGAGTTTTTAGCAGGGCCTGTATTGACAGGACAAGGGACAATGGATTTAAACTGAAAGAGGGTAGATTTAGATTAAACATAAGGAAGCAATTTTTTTTTTTTTATGAGAGTGGTGAGACCCTGGAAGAGGTGTCCTGGGAAGCTGTGGATGTCTAATCATCAGAATAGTTCAAGGTCAGGTAGGAAGGGGCTTTGAGCATCCTGTTCTAGTGAAAGATGTCATGGCAGAGATGTTGGACTAGATGATCTTTGAAAGTCCCTTCCAACGCAAACCATTCCACGATTCTATGATTTTATGATTCCATGATTCTACAGTTTCATGATTCTGTTATGTGAAGAAAAAGATGCTTTCATTCCGCTAATGGAATTCTCCCTTTCCCCTCTGATCACTTTCTGTAATACTCATCTAAGAAGGGCTTGAACTGAAGAGTTTGTATCCATTTGAAATCGTAAAGTGTAAAAGTGTATTTGTGACAGTTAAAATACAGATACTCCTCGCACAAGATTTTTTGTGTTGTAAGCAGACAGCAAAACTGTTACTCCACACCTGAAGCTCCCCAATGCATCTACATTAGTTTTTGATGTCATTGACATTCACCACACAAACTGACTTATTTATTATTGTCAGTTATGGATGTGTGTCAGTCACTGTGACAATACCATAATGACATTTGCATCTTGTATATAGTTCTAATAAGGATAAAAGCTCTCTTTAGGAGTTTTGTAAATTTTTAAATCTGGGGAATAAATTTGTGTGGAAACATTTTTTGCCCTCCTAAACATGTGTTTGGTGGTGTGGTTTCAGTTGGAATAGAGTTAACTTTTGTATTAGCAGCTGGTATAGTGCTGTGTTTGGGATTAGGAATGAGAAATAATTTTGATAGCAGACTGGTGTTTCTAGTTGTTGCTAAACTCTCAAGGTCTTTTCTGCTCCTCATACCACCCTGCCAGTGAAATAGGCTGGGAGGGCACAAGAAGGTGTGAGGGGGTACAGGGAGGACAGCTGACCCTAACTGACCAAAGGGATATTCCATACCATGTGACGCAATGCTCAGTATATAAAGCTGAGGGAAGAAGAAGGAAAGAGGGGACGTTTGTAGTTATGGCATTTTGTCTTCCCAAGTAACTTATGCACGATGGAGGCCTGCTTTCCTGGAGATGGCTGAACACCTGCCTGTTGATGGGAAGTGGTGAATGAATTTTGTGTTTTGCTTTGCTTGCGTGCCTGGCTTTTGATCTACCTTATTAAACTCTTATTTAAACCCATGAGGTTTTTCTCACTTTTATTCTTCTGGTTCTCTTCCCCATCCCACTGTGGTGGGAGTGAGCAGGCAGCTGCTTGATTCTAGCTGCTGGCTGGGGTTAAACGATGACAGTTTGGCTATCCATCAAGAAGATAATTTTGACCCTGGTGTTATTCTGATTTCTAGCCATAGTAAAGCATCTATTTTGGTCATGACATTTCAAGGTAGTTCCAATCTCTTGGCACTTTCAGAAGAGTTTGCCTCCCAACAACAAGTAAAAAAGTTCACATAAAATATTTCTGTAATTTACCTACTGAACAGACGGACTGGAATTCATGCAGTTACGTTTCATGAATGTTATGTTCATGGAACCCAGCCTAAGTAATAGTCTTGCAGTTGCATAGATGACAGTTTTCCTTCTTTCATGAAAATATATTTCTGGTACACAATCAATAATAAAAGTTGTAGAAAGCAGTGTTTCTGAAACCTGATATGCTGTTCCACTAACATAACATACTAAAATTGCACCAATTCCATTTTATTGGTTTCCTTCTGGAGAAAATTACTTGCTTATTCTACCGATGTATCTTATCTAAGAATTCAAAAAACTGCTCAATCAATATGTGCAACTGTGTTTACTTAGATGCAAATGCATTGCCTTGATTTAAGGCATGATCACTGTATAATGCCACTTTTACAGAAACAGACAATACTGTAACATACATTTTCTAGTACATATGAATGTATATTTCCTGGGTGAGTAAAGATATATGTGCGTGTGTGTGTAAACATGTAAATGAAGATACCTAAGAATCTAGATACTATTATAAAACCTAGTTGATTAAAAAGCCAGAGGTATACTCTTGTGGCAGTACATGTTCTTTATATTACTTTTGATATCAATGATTAGAAGAGACAATTTTCAATGCAGAAGTCAGCATAAGTTTATCTTCTATGGAGTCCTTTTCTTTTTTTCCTTTCTCTTTTCCCTTATTCTTATTTCCTTTCCCTTTCTCTACCACAGTCACTATAGTAGCTGAGAGTCACACTGATTCTCTCATAGATATAGTCTTATTCTCTCCCTACTGACAAAATATATGCAGCATAATGCATTGGATTAAAAAAAAAAACACACCAAAAAAAATATATAATTTATACTTTTTTTAATGTTACAGGCGGCAAAATCAATCTGAGGTAGAAAGGTTTTTTATTATGATCTTAATTTACTTAGAGTCTTCATGCTAGTTAGTACATCAGAGTAAAATACAAGAAGACATTGCATACACGGATAGTAATTTCTGATTTCATATAATGCTGCCTTACCTCTATCGTGGTTTTGGCCGGATTGGCCGATCAGAATGACAGATGGCCCTTCCCCCCTCTCTCCTCAGAGAGGGGAAGAGATAAGGAGATTTACAAGCTTAGAAAAAGAACTAAACTACTTTAATGAAAATAATAATAAATAAGGAAATAAGAAATAATAATAGAATAATAAAAATTAAAGAAAAAAAAAACCAATATATACTAAACCGTATCCAGCTCCCAGGATGACGATCACGTCACCAGCATACGCAGGGAAAGTCCCAGACTGGAGTCAGCGATGGACAGGAGCTGAATTCTGGAACTTGAGTCAGGAGTGCTCAGATCAGGATCAAAGGCAGATGAACAGACAGTGTCCTCCTCAGACGTCGGCCGTTGAAGAAAAAAACGAGCCAGAGCTGCCTTGCCCCTTTGATCCCTCAGCTTTTATACTGAGCATGATGCAGATGGGATGGAATACCCTGTTAGTCAGTTTTGGGTACCCTGTCCCATCTGCTCCTCCCTGTGGGTGGGACCCCTCTACGCTTCTCTGCTTCCGACCCTCTAACAGGGCAAAACAGCGAAGTTAGCTGACGTTGGTTGTTATAGCAATAAGTATAAGCAAGAGCCTCTGTGCATACTGTTCCTTGGTATAATCAGGTCTTACCACTCTGAGAGTGAACAGTTTCTGAACAATATGCTGTTAATTTCAGAGTTTAGTCAGTTAGAAGAGGTCCAGCTAAAAAGTAGAATTACAAAACAGAAAATGCGTTCTGTTTTACCTCAAACCAGGACAACCTCAAAGAAAAAAACCATAAAATCAAACAATAACAACAAAACAAAATAAAACAGAACCCCCCATACTGCTAGTTTCCTTCATCCTTGCCACTTTAGTCAGTCCTAAGAATTAAAGGCTAGACTATTGAGTTTCTTGAAGATGAAGACAAAGATCTTGAAATTATTTTAGTATCTCTACCATATTGAGACAGCAGAGAATACGTGAGATACAATCCCTGTATCCACCTATTTTGCCAGGTTCCAATTTTTTTATTTCTTTAATCCTTTGACTGTGAGTTTTATCACCCTTGGCATTCGTCCGTACTTACTAAAAAATGTCATAGGGAAATATATCTAAATAAACCAAAAAAATTATATCTTAACAATATTAGAAAAAGCATGAAAATAAACAGCAGTTCTAAGAAAGTTCAAACAAACAAAAATGTTAAGCAGTTCTAAGATGGAACTAAGATACGTACTATACTTACAACCCAAGTATTTCAGAAACAAGAGGAACAGAAGGCTAGGTGTGTTGTGCTGGGGTATAGGACCCCAAGAAGTACTAACCTTCTTTTCTTACATTAAATAATGATCATATTATTTAACAATATAAGGTATATAGAATACTTAATAAAGCAGGAATACTGTAATCTACAGTTGCTATAACTTCAACAACACGTGCATCATATTTATGTTTACTGAATCTCATATTTTGTGGTCAAAATAAACTACTAGTTTATAACATTCTGACTTGCATATTTACACTACCTTATGTAAACTGTGTCTTGCTAACTTCTTTTCTCTTACAAATACTGATTTTGTTTTGTTTGTGCAATTAAAACAGAAAGAAAATATAACCTGAATTGATTTCAGGACTTGTCCTCTTCTAACATACCCTGTTTTCTAGTTAGGGGAAAATCAGTAACTCATACTTTCCATTTGTTCCTAGTGAAAGTTAAACTCTTCTTCATTTTTTCAAACATTATTTTCTGGAACACTTACTTTTCCTTTAATCATATCTAGCCAGATATTTGTACTTAAGACAAGAGTACAAATCAGAACTTCTTGAGCAGGAATGCTTCTAGTTAAGTATATCAGAACATGCTGTTCCATCTAAATAGTGGCAAAAGTGTAAGTAGCTGACTAAAAACAAGGAGGGAAAGGAATGAGATTATCCCTTGCAGGTAGGGATCTTAAAATAAAGACTCACCTACAGGGTACAACTCTTCAAAATATTTTTCTCTTCTCACAAGCTTATTTTCTATGTTATATAATAATAGTTATAATCAGTATAATAGTAATAATCAGTTATCTATTCATCATCTTTGGAAAGATCTTGTCAACATTCAAGACAAGTTAATTAAAGTAATATACTCATATGTGATAAAAAAGAGACATAATTTTCTGTCTTCTGCGGTTGTCTGGCGATTACATCTGTGTTACCTCATTAATTAATTAATTAGGTATATATTAAATAGCATCAAAGTTAAAATTGATCATTAACAGTACAGTTAAAAAGTCTTTAGTAGAAGCATGCTTTTCATTAGAACTTACCGAATGTTTCTCTGAAATGTAATAGCATTCATTACTCTCTTTTCTTCCTGTGTCGCCCATGTAAGAACATGATAGTTTATGATTTATAATGCTTAGTTGTTTGGAGAGATTCAGAAAGATGAGAATGAATAACTACCCTAAATTTGTTGACATAAGTCAATCAGCCTGCAGCATGCTAATACTATTTCAAGTTGACGTCCACACTATATTTATATTCTTATAGTGTACACTATTTCTTTTAGAAATTAGAAGAGCTCGAAGGTCGCTTCTTTATGACCATGTTCAAAAATGAACATGGGATGCCAGATTGTACATGGTTAGAACTAATTTCTGCCTTGTGAGTTTCTTCAGAGGCAACAGACTATTACATGCTTGGTTGTATCTTCTTTGTTGATGTTGTTGTTTTCTTTCTCAATTAGAATGTCAAAGGACACAACGATTAACCAGAAAGTTTGTGAAGGCACATATCTCACCAAAACATATTAATAATTGTGCATTGAGATAGAATTCCATTCTATGTTTAGACTGTTACGGCTATAGCAATGACAGCATTGTACTGTTGTAACTGCCAACAACAATTCTGACAACAGAAAAATATTAGGAAAAAACTTAAAAGGATGTAAATCACTGTGCATGTAGTTATCCTGTGAAATCTAATCTTAAAATAGAGTGAATGCTGCAACAAAAATGGTGTGGCCAGCTCAAGCAAGAGACAAAAAGTTCTTCAGATTTATTCTGTGAATACCCAGCCAATGTCCAAAATGCGATTACACACATACTCAAAATCCAATTTAAGAATAGAAAAAAAATATTTTAAAAAATCATGAAATAAATTTATCAATGCTCATGCAGTGAGCACTTTAATATTTTGTGGTTTAAATGAACAAAAAGTTCAACATGATGATTCATTTTTTTACTATTTCATATAGCTTTATTTTGTAAAGTTTCCCAATGACAACATCAATAGCCCTCACGAAAACTCTGATAGCTGAGAGGGACACAAAAAATTGAAAATTACTCTCTTACAGTAAAAGTTATCCAGCACCTTACAGGCAGGCCTTAAGCAGCAGAATAGCAAGCACTACATTACCTGAAAATGCAAAAGATGATACACCATTGCTATAACAAATGATCTAGTTTTAAGAGCAATTTCAAAAACATGCAAATACATCTTTTTCTTTCTCCTTAGTTCCTATATTTGGACAACAGATACCTGAGAGATACCATCTGTTCCAGCTTCAAGTTCACTAACATCAACATGTGTCCATTTAGAAGACAGTACGTATACACATGGAAGATAGTTAATAATGGAATTTAATAAAAACATAGAATGCATAGGGCTCATTGAAACAAACATGTTAAGCAGCAACATGTACACTCAGACAGCCCCTTTTATACCCTTCTCTCTCCATTTTCCCAAGATTGTTTGTCTCTGATCCACCTCAGTCTCTCCACTCTTTGCCCTAAACATCCTATTCGTCTTCCACATTCCCACAATGTCCTTAAAACATCCCCCATAAATTTTCACACAATTGTCAAATATTCTTTCTCCTGCATACCATAAATCTGAAGCCCTTGTAGGCAATAATCCCTCTAATCTGCAAGGAGATTTGGGAAGACAATCTTTTTGGTTGACTAATCCTGTGGGCTCTCACATCAGGGACAATAATCTTGTTGTTCTCCTTTGTTAGTCTTAGACCATCTGATTCTATATTTTCCATTTGCCTTGATTAGGTTACTAAGGTTTCTCCACCTGTCATTGTTTATCTAACCTTTACTGGATCTTTGTATTTTTTGCCTTTAGTAATGTAACCTGATACTATTTTTCTAAGGATTAACCTATCTAGAATAATGCTGGGGTTTAACTAAACAAAATTAAACCAACCAGCCAACAATCAAATTAAAGAGAATCTCTGTGAAAGGAACTCCTCAATACAAAAAGAGCCTCTGAGGACTTAATGCATCCATAATCTATACTAGCTGTCCTGAAAAGGTTCCTACTAGGTTTGGTAGATTAAGTTTATTGTGATGTTCCAATCCTTCAATCACCCCTTCTTTAAGCGTTAAGCTTTACACGCTTGGCATGGTTCCCGAGGGGAAGTTAATGCTACAGAATAGTCTAATTTGTATTCTACCATCTGAGGTAGAAGACTTTATTAATGAAACATAAATATTTAATTTAGGATATGATGAACTGTGCTGTGAAAAATGACATAATGTATATCATAATAAAGTACATGTTCACATTTAGTTGAAAGAAATTTTCCTAGAAGTGTCGCTTTTTCTCCACTGATTAGAAAGGGAATCAAACACAATTCAGCTGCTGAAATATAGATGTCTAGTGCTGTTTCAGACGCTATACAGCACCTGAGACAACTGAATGGGCTTGGAAGATATGACAGACTCTGAGGAAGACCCCCAGCCCCTGAAACATATGGAGTTCCTGGGTCTGGGAACTTGAACATCTCAAATTACACTAGCAGCTCTGAGTAGGCAATTACAACCTGCTCTTACTCTTCTCTATTTCCATACTGAGATGCCATGAATACCCATCCTACAGTCTTACATAAAACATCAATAAGGAGTTCAGTAAGCTACCAAAAGGCAATTTCTACACTATTTTACACTTTAGCTTTTCTTTTGGGTCAGGTACATGTTCAGCATAATGCTGCTTTTGATAGGGTACTGCAGAGAGACAGAATAACTGGACAAGTAGCAGCTCTGCTGAGAAGGGTCTTGGAATCCTGATGGACAGTAGAGTAAACAAGAGCCAATTGTGTGCCTTGGTGGTCAGGAAGGAACAGCATACCAGGCTGTGTCAGCAGAATAAGGGAAGTGAGTATTCCCCCTTACTTGACACTGATTAGGTGCATTAAGAATACTACATTCAACTTTGGACTTACCAATACAAGAACTATGTGGATCACCTGGAGTGAGTTCCTTGGAAAGCCACCCAGATAGTTATGGGCTGGAGTACTTACACTGGGAGGAAATGCTAAGGCCCAAGGCTTATTTAAACTGGAGAAGAGAAGGCTTTGAGAGAACCGAAGAGCAATTTCCCAGGGTGTAAAGAAGGTTGCTGACCGTGCCTTTACTGAAATGTATGGTGGGAGAACAAGAGGCAGGGGCCATAAATTGAAAAAGGAGGTTGTGACTGTATGTAATGAAAACAAAATCTATATGAAGATAATTAAGCACTGTAAAAAGGAGCCTAGTTGAGGCTGGGAGTGTAGGTTTTGTTTTAATTTTTGTTTTTGATTTATTTTAATTGGCAATAATTTCATTTAATTTTCCCCAATTTAAGTCTGGTTTGCCTGTGACAGTAATTGGTAAGCAGTCTCCCTGTCTATCCTGACCCATGAGCTTTTTCATCTTATTTTCTCCCCCTGTCCTGTTGAGGAGGTGGAGTAATTAAATGGCTGGGTTGGGGTCTGGCAGCTGTTCAATGCTAACCTATGACATTAGGTTACATAATTATAATACAGCAGCCTATTTTCCTTATCTCTGCTCACTACTACATTAGATGCTTTACTGTATTTAGTTATAAATGGAAAAAAAAGGCTATTTTTAACATATTTTAACAAACTTTAATAAATTTTCCCCAAAATATTTCTGTTCAGTTACATCATATTTATATCTCACCTGAGACAAAATTAGCACATTCAAGCTGTTTTCTTCAGGATAAAATATCCATGATTTCTGAAAATACACGAACAATGAAAACTGAGTGCTTTATTGGGAGAGTGCCATTCTGAGTGGTTGCCAACATCTAAACTGTATGATATTGAAGGGAAATAGACTGTTTCCTTACCTGATGGCTAGCTTATAAATTTTTCAACAGTAACTGCATTACACATTAGGGGAATAATCACTTCCATCACCATTATTATGTTGAGAAATTGAAAATAATAATACTGGAAGCACTTTGCATGCTTCTGGTGCTGAAGTAATTTCTTTTTTTTTTTTCCTTTTTTAAGCATTGTAAGTAGATTGACTGAGTAGTGAAAATCTTTGTTGATGTAGAAAAATAGATTCCCTGAGTTATTTCGAACTTTGTACTAGGAGCAGATGAAACTACCTCATTATTTCAGATGTTGCAAGTTTATATGATTTAGCCTCTGTATTTCAACAGGGCTATTTTGTCTAGTGATTTGTGCTAACCCATCAAAAATAAGAACTCTGCCAGACTGGTCAAGACTATAAAAATGAAGAATTCTGAGGATCTTCAGAAATCGTTTTCCCCCTGAGAAAAGTGTACAGGGCATAGTAACAAGAATAAGCAGCAAAATTGAGGTTAATACTACTGGGAATGCTTACTAGCAGAAAGCACTTAAAGAGTGCTTTACTCTCCGTATAGAATCATTCAAATAGTGGATAGTAAGAATTAGATTCAATTCAGTAAATTTTAACAGTCTAAATTGTATTTCATTAACATAACTAGAGATCTAGGTTGCTGTTGCATTCACTTGGTGAGACAGGCAACCACAGGAAGACATTAAATCGACCTGTCTTTGCACAGAATGACCAACCTCTACTTTAGTATTTAACAGACACCTGGGAGGGGTGTGTGACATTTAGCAATGTTTGCTTGCATTCAGACACTGTCTCTGGGCCGTGGTGTCCACGGGAAGGAACCACTAAGGTGGAGTGAATGTACTTTTTTAGTTGATAATCAAAGAAACTAAGCGCTGAATAAAGCTAGATATAGCTATCTTCTTTCACTGATCACAGAGAAACACTGGATTTAAATTATACACACAATATCATACTGTGAATGTGAGATGGCATGCTGGAAAAAATCAAAGAGATCAAGTAAAGGAGAAGTTGAAGATGAATGAAATTTCAGTACTTTCATTTGCTATTATTCAAAGCAATTTCAACACTTTTTTTTTTCCTAAAAAGGAAAGAAAAAAGTTGGAAAAAAAAAAGGACACAATGAAGTTCGAATGGAAAAACTTACTTTCACAGTACAAGTGAATTTCCAGACAGGAAATGAAATGAGGTCAGATTAAAAAACAAAAGAAAGAAAACAAATAAACTAACAAACAAACACCAACCAAAAAACCAAACCAAACAAATAAAAAAACCCTAAACCCAACAGTGTTAATGAAAGAAGTTAGGTGACAAGGGGATTTAGCAAAACATGAATTTGGCAGTGGCATGGTGTCATAGTTAGAACCAAATTACAGTGCACAGACTAAATGGACTTGGACACTGAAACATTTTAGTCACACATTTCTTCAATTTTATTAATTAGATGACTTCCTTGTTTGACAGAAGAGACGATGTGGTCCAGAAGTTAGTCAGGTTATGGTAGAGGGCTCCATCCTTTGCTGTGTGTAGACCTGGGTGAGGACCTGGGCTCCCTAGAGTTCTCCTAGAGTGATCCTGGGAAACATCAGTTACAGAACTGGGCAGAGGATCCCTGTTTCTTGAGTGTCCTGTTCAGAGTCACTTGGTGCCTAACAACTGGTGCTCATGGTCTGCTGTCTGGAAGATTCTGGACATGTTCACAAGTTTCACAGTGACTGACAGGTTTGCATCTTTCACAACCAATGTTTAGCAGGCTGTTTATGTTCAGAGTACTCCCCTATCCTTATAAGTAAGCTATTCCCTTATCCTATAGGTCTAACTAAAGTTATGCTAACACTGTTGTCAACTAGGTCTAATTTATGCTAACTGCACACAGTGCATGACTGAAGAATAGCAAGCAGAACACACATATACAAATACAGATTGTATAAAAAGAAAAGATAACCACAGATTTTCTGGCTTAATTTGATCTTAGTATAATACAAAATTTTAGAACAAGTAAAAGAAAGACCAACAGAAAACTACCAAGTAAATAAAAAATGTAAGAAAATTCAAGATCTACTTTTAGAAAAAAAAAAACCTGATGTTTGAGGAAGAATTTAAATAAAAAGAGGACAACAAGTAATTATAGTAATTATGAGTTTCAGTATTACAAAAGTTTATACTAACTATCTTTATTATTTGTTCCAACATGAAAGTTCTGGATGTGGAATATTAACCAATGGCAGGTTGTGGAAAGGTATGTGTGGGTGCCCTTCTCTCAGTATGGTTATAGAAAATATAATTCAGAGTATTTTTGTTGGAGACAGAGAAGCATGAATATTCTTGAAAAAGTAATTAGTGACATTTTATGTAAAAAAATCACATATGTCCTAATCACTCCTCTCAATGAAAAAGTAATTTGTATTGGGGAATGGATAGAATACTTTAAAGTAATATGTAGGAGTAGATACCCCATCTTATTGTAAAAGACTAAAACACTCAGCCTGTTTATCTCAGAAAAATAAAGGAGGACACTCGTGATTGCTATCCACAGATACATCAGTGGGTTAAAGCTAGAGCAGCAATCCATTTAGAAAGTGCAAGAAAAAAATAGATTTAATCTACCCTCAGACACATGTATGGATGTAATTGAAAAACACATTAAAACTTCTGAAAGTTAATTGCTTCTAGTAACTGTGAATAGTGTTATTGTACTTAACATCCTGGGAACAGAAATACTTTTGGAATTATTAGAATTCACAGTTTCAAGATTTTTTACTAGGAATGTAGGGTTAAACTCTTTAATTAGGCTCATAATTTTCATCCAGGAGCATATGGTGAGACAACATGAGCATTTAGTCCTTATCAAGGTTATACTTTTAAAGTGAATCTCTCCCTTGTCTTGACTTATCCTGCTTTGGTTTACTTTGGCTAAGTTTACATAACAAGTACCGTAAGTCAATAGATGCAGATTTGCAAAGTAAAATAGCTGTTGCTGAGGACCGAACGTTCATATTATGTACTTTTAAAAGGTGTTTTTTTCTTCACTCAGTCACTAGTCTGGACCCATGACCTCAGTGCCTGTTGGCTGCTGATATGGATAAGGCTTTGTGTGATATAAACCAAAGCTCAGGAAGTGGGGTTAATTAGTTGTTTTGCTTCAGAAATGCACTGCTGATTTGCACAGAAACAGTAATGGTGAATCCACTGTAAAATCTCAGGACTCACAAACTGTATTCCTTTTGGATGAAACTACACTGCAAAGCACAAGCCAGGACAGCATCTGTTGTGTATCAGTTACTAGGAGTCAGTTAGTCCTTTGGATCTCACTGGAACTGGTTAAAATAATACCCCCCACATTGTGAAACATCAATAACATGTATGTGACATATTCACCAGCAGCTCTTCTGTTCTGCCAATCCACTTTCATCAGTCTACACTAGCTGCTAATGTAGACATAATTGTAACAAATCAAACTCTCCAGAAAAGGTCTATTTTACTTATAAAAGGTGCTTGTTACTCCATTCATGCTCATCTTTTCAGATTGGTAGATATGAAGACTCTGCAGTGATGTAATGTGAACAAAATCCCTGTGAATGCCTGTAAAAGCAGCGCTGTATCTCCATTGTCACTGTAGGAAGCATGGTCATTCTGATTCTTAGATGCTTCATA
The DNA here is from genome assembly GCF_964199755.1 of Larus michahellis. Classification (NCBI taxonomy): domain Eukaryota; kingdom Metazoa; phylum Chordata; class Aves; order Charadriiformes; family Laridae; genus Larus; species Larus michahellis. The sequence goes on from NC_133896.1 coordinate 170,574,707, forward strand.
TTTAGATGTAAGTTAGGACATGATAAATCCTAATACTTAGCTAATATTCTTTATTTATGGCCACTACCTTTAGGAGGTATCTAAAATGAGGATATAAATTGAAAGAAAATATTTCCATGGATCCTGCTCTTCAGAAGGTCTGCAGTGACTTAAATTACTTACCCACACAAGTTACTCTGAAAAAAAGACAAGGAAAAGAAATGCCAAGAAATAAAACCTAGATTGTTTAAGAGAATGACCTTCAGGGAGCTGCAACGTGGTATCAGTTATACATGAAATCATGGCATCCAATGTCGTTATGAAAAAAGCCTTCACAATAGCTCATTTATTATTTCCACTTTACTGATTTCTTTTTCTTGAATCATGAGATACACATTTAGGTCATATTTTTTGCTGGTGTAAAATGATTCAGATGGATATAACTTCACTAAATTCAAGTAATGACATCAGTTTATATCAGCCATGAATTTGTCTGTATGTGGGAAAAAAGAAGCCTAAGAATTCATTGTGTTGATTCTACAAAATTTATTAAAAAATGAATATAAAAGCATAACAGGTAAAAAGATGAAATTATTATGTTAAGCAAAAGACTTTTTTGACTACAGTTTTAATTATTGTGTATAACTAAACAAAGTGTTTAATTGCACTCACGTTGTGGATGTCTGCAAGTTACATCTGCAGGGCAAAAGGGATTGCCTCTTTTTCCCTCTCATTTTTATTTTGTAGGAAATATAGAATAGCATCAGGTATGATTTTACAGTATTCAAAACGTATTAGGAGTTAGATTTTACATCCTGGGCGTGCTTTTACAATATTCAAAACATTAGAAGAGGCTAGATTTTATGTACTGGAAGTGCACTTTTCTTCTAATCAATGTACTTGTGCAGTACTGTAGTTGATGGAAATTTGATGTAATTTTAAAAGTGAATCATTGCACAAAACCCCTCTACTTGCAGCTGCAGTATCTGTTATTCAACCTTATGTGAAGCTCATCAACTAAAGTGCTGGGAGATGAATCTTCTAATTGATACTATAGATTAATATTAAATACTTTTTGGGTTTCTGGACAAATCCTCAATTGTTAACAGTTCCATTTCTAAATTTTAAAATTATCATCTAACCTGTCCATTTTCTGTATTCTTAAGATTCTTAAGGCATTTACATAACATTGCCTAATTATATCTTAGCTGACTGGTTCTTTCTTTCCATTGTAATTGGCTTAGTCAGCCTTCTCCAACAACCCTGACTGTACAGTATTTATAGCCCTTTGCTAAAAGGCACAGTACATTATTTCTGTGCACCAGAAAACATATTCAACATTTTTTTATGCTTCAGCACCACATCTGGCATTTTATCTCTACTGTTATTAAGAAATAAAATTATTCTGTTAGGTAGACTAAAGTAAGCTACATTTTCCTCTGCTTGAGCTATTTCCAGATGGAAGTCCTTACATTCAACCAGTGCATTGTAGTCTTAAGATAAGTCTGAAATGTGTTCTGACTTTTCTGTATGGGATAAAATATTCTTACAAGGTGATGCCAAGAGATTATTGGTGTATACTGCATGGGACTGCATACAGATTTGAGTTATGGCTTAGAGTCCTATTTTATTTGCAGTTTTAAAATTCAAGCCCTGCCCCAAAATCTCCGTAGGACTCTGATGTTCTTATAAAATTTTACTTGTAACTGAACAGGTTTACATGTCCTTCCCACAATACCTAATGCAGTACACAGACTTTCAGAAGCATTGTTGGGATTTCCAAAATGGAGAGGCCTTAAGATTTACTTTTTGGTGAAGGGATGAATTCTATCCTCATTAACTAATCTGTGTCTATGTTGGGGAATGAAGTATAAGTGCTATCTTGAAATCAAATACCTGAGACACTCTAGCTACAGCAGACTAGAATTATTTCAGTCTGGACTGCTTCATGTACGTGAATCAGACCATATAAAGAAAGTGCAGTGTATGCATCTTTCCACTGGAAGAATATGAAGTCTTTTATGAGGCACTCAATTAACATAGTAGAGGAATATAAGATAATTTTTTGTACCTTTTCTTCTGTTTTATGAGTATTTTCTGTTGCAGTCTTAATTTACTTCAGACATTATCTTCTACATGACATTACCAAAACATTCTCTCAGAGGAACATTGACAAATCACGTGGTAATGCCCTTGTATTTATTCATATATTCTAGTCTTACAGCGTGTGGGATGAAATCCTCAAATATGTATTTGCTTTGGCTCTATGTGCAGTTGCACCTGGTTTTGCATTTAGGACAGTCATAATTCATGGTTCCCCTTTTCTCACAGTAACATGTTATGTATGCCCCTTTCCCCCCCTGTTGATAAGTATCTTGGTCAGGACAATTGTCTCATAACCTATGTCAGTATAATATCATAAAATGTAATAACAAAAATTTCACCAATGTTCATCTTACTATACTTAACTTTTTCTTAGATGTTTCTTTCAGTTATTCTTTGAGAAGCTGTGAAGAAAGGAAAAAGCATGACAAACAAAAATTAGCATACGTGTGGTTTCTGGCTCATTGTAAGTCAGCTCATTTACACATAAGAACTTGCAAGAAGTCAAGAGAGTGATCAGTTTGCAGTTTTGACTCCATGGTCAACAGAGTGAATAGTGTATCAGGTCCCAGTGATGAGATCATCTTAAGGAGTGTTTTTTTTTCCTTACATTTTCAGGTTTATCAGTTTTGTATATTGAAAACCCATTAGGATGCTGAAATCGGGGCCAAACTAAGATAAATACTAAAATTCCCATTAAGTTCACTGGAGGTCAGGCTTTTACTCTATGTATAACATATTTTGGTATTCTTACAGGATATGCTGTTATGTGCTATCTGTTTACTTGCATACTGTCAAAAATCAATATATCTGTGTTCCCTTGTACGTCAATAGAAATAAAGCAAAACATCAAAGGTAATGATACAATTCAATGATTAATGCTTTTGTAGGAAACAGGATATTCTACACTACTGTTGGAAATTGTTAACCCAGGAACTGGTTTTTGATCTGAAGTTAGGACGTCAAATTGTTATTTCAGGGCAAACTCATTATTTAATTGTATGGATTTTATTTGCTTTCTCTCACCTATTATTATAAACCATATATAAGTTAGGTCTATTTATTACTATGTAGTGACAATTAGGCATAATTCTTGTTTTCTGATTATTTTTTTTATTTTAATCTTTTCTGATTTTGGAATTTGTGAATGCTAAGGGACATCCAGTTGACTTGAACAGATGATGCAGTCACCAGAAAGAGTTGAGTGGCTATTGGTTGAGACTGAATAGTAACTTCTTGAAGAAGCAGGAAAATATACTTCACAGCCTATTGCCTGTTGAGTAGTTCTGTGACACTGTAAAGGAAGCATCTGTGGATTTATTTGATGGAATGGTTGCTGCCACCAGGAATTTCACTCAGTGTTTTATGAACATGTAGAGTTTCCGGAGTTGATATATTCACTTGAAACTGTAGAGCTTTTTGGAGAAATTAAACTAATGAAAGCTGACTTATAAATATGCTCTCAGATTTGCATATATTAATAAAATTAGACATAGGAGAGTGATAATTTAGTTTTGCGCTTGCAACTGTGTAAAATTTAATATTACAAAACAAGTCCCCAGTGGTTTTGGTTCCCACAGTCAATAATTGAGGTCAAAATTTTTTTGGTTTATTGCTAATAAACAATTTTTCCCAAAAGGATGAATTTGAAAAGAGAATCATATAATTAATTTAATTTTGTTTTCAGTGATCAAATGTTTTGTTAGAATGTCAGGAAAAGCCTTTGGGGTAGAATTTGGGAAAAACAAACCAAACCAAACAAAACCAACAAACCCCCCCGACCCCTTGCACTATTGATAGTGAGGCGGTAGTTTTCCCAGTTACGGAAATGTAGTATGACTAAACAATCTATTAGTCATAGAATGAGTGATTATTTTAAAACAGCAAAATTAAGAGTTATTTTAAAAGGCTTATTATCACAATTCCAGATAGTGAGGTTTTTATGGTTAATACTAGTTCATATTCAAAACTTTGTTCTAAATTTGAACATCTCAAAAACTGGAAATAATAAGATGTAGTATTTCTGTTCAGAACATTATGAAGGCAGGGATCAGATCAGGAATATCATTAGGAGTCACCTGAGTTTTCAGTGGCTTTTGTAAGGCCTATTTCTTTCATCATTTGTCTTTGCATGCTTTTGTAGAATAAAATGTAATGAAAACAATACACCCTATGTTGATTCAACTTACAAAATTACTTTGTATTGGGAATATCTTTCTTCTAAAATGTACTGTAAACTGAAAGTGATGTTTGTGTTGTGATTTAACTGATATAAAGAGTCAAGGAAGACTGGAAAACACTTCAGGACAAATATTGCACTTCTTAAATGCAGTGCATGCATGAAATTACAGTGCAATGACAATTACAATGCAACACCCTGAATATTAAAATGTCTTGAACAATTTTAAAAATCTGCAGAGTTATTTCTTTTGTGTGTGTGTGTTTTCTAGTATGCAGATTAAGTTCAAATGTTGCTTTTAAAAAATTCATTTTGATGAAAAGAAAGCATAATCTAAAGCAGTTGATAAAAAATCATAGATAGAGTCATTGAAGCAACATCAGTCAACAACAATTCTAGTGAAGATAGTAGAGCTTCATTTAGTTCACAATATGCAACTAAGATCAGAATCTGACACAAACAGATGCTCTCACTTATTTGCAATGATAACATCAAAGTTGGCAGTCATTTGCTTATGTAATTCTGGATCTTAGGACAGAAAAGTGTGGTTTATTTAGTGACAGCATAGTTAGATGGAAGGCCCATACAAGTAAAGAACTATTTTCCTTTAAGAATTCAATCACAAAATGGACGCAATACACAGTAACAGTGGAAAACTCTGTCATTCATAGCATTATGATACCATTATTGTCCTGCCCCCATTGTGACACTGAAAAGCTTAGAACCTGTTTCAAATTTGCTGTAAACACATTTGTTTCAAAGTCTGTTAAAGGAGGTCAAAAGAAGAGATTTAAAAGTTTTTATATGCAGTGAACTTTGGTGTAGGCAGAGAATATGATGTGTTTTTACTGCATCTGCTAGCAAATTCTTAAAACTCCCATATGGTTTACAAACTATAACAGTAATGCAAACCTACTTGATAGCAAGGCTAACTGAAACTGAACAATTGAATTTGATCTGCACAGAAGTAGTAATTCAGTAATCAACTACATTTTTCTGGGCTTTGAGCTCAAATAAACAGTTTGAATATAGCTTTTAAAAATCTATCTCCCACAGCAGGCTGGACATAGTAGCTTTCTTCAGATTGATATGGTTAAGGAGATTCCTAAAATACTGCTAATGTTTAAAGAGCATGTGGAGATAGCTAATTTTTTACTTGGCTACTTTCTGCAAAATGTTTAGTTCTCTTTGGAAAAATAGAATGTCAAGAAAAGTTATTGGTTACCTCAAGAAGCTCAAGAAAGCTTTAGACTATAATCAATAGGAGAAGGGGATACCAACAGGATTGCAGTTGGCAAGCCAAGGGTTGACATGGCATCACCTGAGGGTGGCAATGCTAGTGAGAACATTTACACTGCTTCTGGGATCATGAAGGGCTCAGGAGGCTGAAATGCTTGTACACCAATGCATATCATTGGTATTAGCAAGACTTGGTGGAATGAGTCCCATGGTTGGAGTGTTGGGATGAAGGGCTACAGGCTGTTCAGGAGGGACAGGCAGGGCAGGCAAGGTGGAGGTGTAGCACTATATGTAAGGGAGAGGTTTGATTGTACAGCCCTTACAGTTATTGATGATGTGGTTGAGAGCCTCTGGGTAAGGATTAGGTGGATGGAAAATAAAGGAGCTGTTGTAGTGGATGTCTACAACTGATCACCCATCCAGGATGATAGCACTGATGAGTTATTCTACAGGTAATTAGGAGAAATTTCAGGATAGGTATCCCTTGTTCTTAGGGGACATTTACATTTCCTAGACATTAACTGGGAATATCATACTACTGAAATTAGCAGGTCTTGGAAATTCTTGATGTTTGTAGGAGATAGATAACTTCTTGCCCAAGTATTCAGTGAGCCAATTAGGAAAGATGCCTTCCTAGACTTGCTGTTTGTGAGTAGAGAAGGAGTCACAGGGGATGTAATGGTAGGTGACTGTCTTGGTTACAATGATCGTGAAATGGTCGTGTTCGAAATTTTCAGTGTAACAAGAGAAAAGGACAACAGAGTTGCTATCCTGGACTTCGGGAGAGCAAACATTAAGCTATTAATGGAGCTATTTAGCAGAGTACCCTGGGAATCTGCTTTTGAGGGCTTAGGAGTCTGCAAATGCTGGTCAGTCTTTAAGAACCACCTTTTAGAAACTCAGGAACAGGCAATTTCACTGTGTGTAAGTCAGGAAGCAGGGCAGAAGATCAGCTTGACTCAACAGGGAACTCCTCATGGAGCTCAAGAGAAAAAAGAAATTGTATGATCTCTGGAAGCAAGGTCAGGCTTTGCTGAAAGGTTACAGAGCCATGGTTTGCATGAGACACAATAGGCCAAAGCTCAATTAGAGTTGAAACTGGCCAGTGTTGTGTCAGACAAGAACAAGGGCTTTTTAAAGTATGTTAATAGCAAGAGGATGTCTAAAGAAAACATTGGACCCATACTTGTTGAAGATGATCATCTGACTAGTAGGGATGAAGAAAAAGTGGAGGCATTCAATGCGTTTTCTGGCCTCAGCCTTTAATAATATTGATAGACCTTGGGCTGCCCAGTCCCCTGAGTTGGAAGACCATGAGTGGGAACAGTGACTTTCAATTTGTGGACACTGAAGTTGTAAGGGACTAGCTGTATCAGCTGAATGCTCACACATTCATTGGGCCTGACAGGATTCATCCCAGAGTACTGAAGGAGCTAGTGGATGTTATGGCAGGACTTCTCTTGAATATCTGTGAAAGGTCTTGGGAGTCTGGGGAGGTCCCTGCTGACTGGAAGCTAACCAACGTTACTACAATCTACAAAAGGGGCATGAGGGAAGACCCAGAAAACTGCAGACCTGTTGTTCTAACTTAATTTCCTGGAAAAATTATGTGGAAGATTATACTGAGTACTATTGAAAGGCATTTAAAGAATAATGCACAGTCAACATGGGTTCACAAAGGGAAGTCCTGTTTAACTAATTTGATATCCTTCTATGATAAGGTCTCCCACCTAGTGGATGAAAGGAAGGCAGTAGATGTAGGTTTTTTTGGATTTTAGTAAGGCTTTTGATACTGTCTCTCACAGCATCCTTCTGGACAAATTATCAACCGTGGGATAAGTGGGTTCATGGTGCACTGGGTGAAGAACTGGCTGAAGGGCAGAGCTCAAAGGGTTGTAGTGAATGGGGCTACATCAGTCTGGTGACTGGTCACCAGCAATGTTCCTCAGGGTTTATTTCTACAGCCAGTCTTGTTCAATATATTTATCAATGATCTGGATGCAGGAACTGAAGGCACTATTAACAAGTTTGCTGATGATACCAAACTGGGAGGTGCTGTTGACTCTCTTGAGTGACAAGAGGCCTTGCAGAGAGAACTAGATAGATTGGAGCATTGGGCTATGATTAATGGCATGAATTTAACAAGTTGAAATGCTGGATTCTGCACCAAGGATGGAGTAACACTGGGCATTAGTATAAATTTGGAGAGCCGTGGCTGGAGAGGAGCCCTGGGAAAGGGATCTGGGGGTGCTGGTCAACAGGAGGCTCAATATAGGTCAGCAGTGTGTCCTGGCAGGCAAGAGGGCAAAATGCATCCTGGGGTGCATCAAGCACAGCATCACCAGTTGGTCAAAAAAGGTGATTATCCTGTTGTATTCAGCATCAGTGCGGCCTCACCTTGAATACTGTGTGCAGTTCTGGATCACACAATTTAAGAAGGTTGTTAAGATCCTTGAATGCATCTGGAGGAGGGCAACAAAGCTGGTGAAAGGGCTGGAAGAAGTGTCCTACGAGGAGCAGCTAAGGATGTTGGGACTGTCTAGTTTGGAGAAAAGGAGGCTGAGGGGAGACCTCATTGCTCTGTTCAGCTTCCTGAGGAGGGGAAGTGGAGAGGGAGGTGATGAACTCTTCTCCCTGGTGTCTAGTGATAGGATTCATGGACATCGTTCAAAGCTGCACCGGGGGAGGTTTAAACTAGACATTAGGAAGCATTTCTTTATAGAGAGGGTGGTCAAACACTAGAACAGCCTTCCTAGAGAGGTGGTTGATACCCCAACCCTGTCAGTGTTTAAGAGGGATTTGGACAATGACCTTAATAACATGCTTTACCTCGGTCAGCCCTAAATTGGTCAGGCAATTGGACTAGATGATTGGTTTAGGTCCCTTTCAACTGAAATAGTCTATTTTATTCTAAGAAAAGAAAGAAGCTGCTGTCAGGGCACCTCAAATACTGATAGGTGTGTAAGCAGTCGTAACAGTCAATATAGATAATGAAGTATTGGAAAAATACTCATTGTAGTAAAACTTTGTATTTGGTCACCTTAATCATTCTCTGAGATCTATTTACTGTGTTGACCAGGGATTCAGTTCGGCTGCCTGTGCATTTACATCCTGTGCTCTGTGATGTTTTCTAAGATATCCAAGACATCTGCACAATACTGATAATATGATACGAGGTATAGAACAGAGGTAACAATATGATACAAGGTATAGAGAAGGTGAGGTGAAATACTTTAGGTTGTCTGAAATGGCACAAGATACTAGATTTACACAAATAAATTTAGCACAAGATTTATCTTGACTACTGTGGGAATTTACAACTCAAGCACTGAATCAGGTGCCTGAACGTGAGTCTGTTCAGCTCTTACATACTCTAGGTTAGCTGAGACAGCTTCAGCTATGGTTGGCAGATGTATTACAGATGGCCTACAGGACACCTTAGACCAGCTGAAGATGCAGCCTGAGCTCAGAGACAATACCATATATCATCTAAAAAAACACTAGACACCTGTATTTAAGCAACTGAATAGGTCACTCAGTATTTAGATGTCTGAGCTTAAATCCATTTCTATATTTAGGCACCTGAACATATAAGTGCCATAACTTATCTCTAAATTACACTTATATTGATTATGGTGGAAATGGTAGTAGATAGATAACCTAGACCTTCCCAGTGTCAGGAGGAGAAAATTTCAGGATTTCAGACTCTTAGCACTCCTATTTATTTCTTTACTTATGTGGACAAATTTTGGGTTTCTTAGATTCACGTTTCAGGTATCTTAAGAACATGACCCTAACTGTATGAACAGCCTGTGTACTAGTTAACACCTGAATGAAGAAATACAATCTTACAATATCATGAATCACTATTACTTAGGCACATGGCAAATAATGGAAATTATGGAAACTATGTTGAAATTGGAAGCATTGAAACATTAAGCAGGTTAACCATTGCAATAACAGTATTGGATGGGAGGAGAAGAGTGTTCAGCTAACAAGAAAAAAAAAAAAAAAAGAAAAAGTAACAGCCTTTGAGCAGAGTAGTGAAGTGTAGAACAACTCAGTGAAATCAATTTTGTGTTTAATCCATGAAACTACTGATAAACCAGATCCTACAGCTTCCAAGATATAATTAATTACAATTACAGATCTGATAAAAAAGTCAATAATTGCTTGCTGAAACATTTAAACAATCAGCCTCTGTTTTTAAAACTTCCAGTAATCAATCTCTGTTTCATGCTTCAGGGACATTTTTGCTGTTATGGCATGCCACATGCTGGAATACCTTCACTGGTATCAACAGTATTATATAGGCTTAATTCTAAGTTATTGCACTGGTGAACAAGGGCTCAAATGTCTAATTGTCTCATTATCAGTGAAATAAAATATTAGCTCTGATGAGATGCTTAACAAGAGAAAAGCATCATTTCCATCCTATTTGTACTGGAGGAAAATATCAATAACAACTGCATTACACTATGGAGCAGATAGGCTGAATGAAAGTCTTTTTAATCCCAGTCCTGAGAGAACCCATCATGGCTGCACTGAAACATGTCAGGAAGAGACCTTCAGGCTTGCCACTACTCGCCTCCAGTGATTCCTCTGGAATGAAACCTAAGCATGCAATCATGGACAAAGCTGAAGCGCTTTCTATATGTATAGTACCTACTTTATAACACAGTATCTACTTTATAATACCATGCTCTGTGTGTTCTGGGCTTGGTGGCGAATACCTCCCTTTAAAATAAACATAAATATTGGGATCTATCTTTCAGTCTTTCTTCTTCAGCTCTACAAGTCAAAGAATAATAATTGATCAGTGGAGGAAAAAGCAGTGATAAAGATATCCTTTATGATTCTTCTGTGATATAAAGACACAGAGAAAAATTATTTTAATATTTTCCTGCAATGTGATGGTGTGCTCCCCCTTTGCCAACCTAACCTTTATCTCCCATAACTCTGCCCAAGTGATAACCACCCATGGTGGTCACAATGGGTGCATGTAGTCATGATGGCTGCATCAGGCTCAAAGTGGTTTTGGGGAGACAGATAACAACACAATAGCCAAGGGCTAACTTGAGCAATGCTGGTACTGTGGTCAATATGCAAATACGACTATAGGTCATTCATCTTACCCCAATAAATAAAGAACAGCCCAAGAGCCCTTTGAGCTCTCCTGAATGGCAGCAGGATGCGAGCCAGGATGTCCCCTTGAGCAGGGACACCTGCTCAAGGTTACTTTTACTTCTCGAGGCCGAGAGATTCCTTGTTGCAACAGGTCCTCGGTAAGTGACTAATAGCATACGAAACTTTGAAATCTTAGCTGAGTGGTATAAAAGATTGATTGTACATAAATAATCCTTTAGACATAAACCATTGACCAAGTCTGGGACTAGGATTGGATGCAGCTGCACCTAGACTCCTCTCTGAGAGGGAGTTTAGAAAGCAAGGGGGTCCTTTCTGGACCTCATGACTGAATGGGAGGCTCTCCCTGTCAGTTCTCTCTGACCCTGTCCTCTGTGCAGTAAATAACCAAGTGTGCCTTGCCTTCTCAAATATTGTTAAAACACTGTCTCATTTACCATCAAACTTTGTCAAATCCCTGTTTTATATCAATAAATATATTGCTGTTTCTCTCTTACAAGTGAAGTGCATTGCTCCATCCCTGACAGCATAATATAAATTTTCTTTAAAAGCAAAACCAATTGGTAACTGTTTAGCTGCACAGGAATCCTATATACATCTTCTCCTAATTCAGAGATCTGAATTAAGAAATTATTACAATTTCATAGTGCAAATGCATTGCATGAATTTGAAAAAATGGTCCTAGGTCTCTGTCAGTATATAGATCCATAGCTATATGGATCTAGAAGTTCAAATAAAATAAATCTAGCTTACACTTACGTCTTGTATTATCTCAGGCACATTGGTGGTTGAGATAAAAATACAGATATCTCTTTTTTTTTTAGTCATTACAGAATTACAGTTTTGAACATTACACGACAAGAACAGATTTTTGATAGAAAAATGTATTTGAATGAATAATGTATCACATCCTATGTGTGTGTATATATTTTTATTTATTTATTTTTTCATAGTTTTAGTGGCCCATGAAAATTGATAGCAAATACAAGACAACATGAAAATGTTACCCTTAAAAGGTCTGGTCAAGCAAAGAAGAAAAAGAACCATAACCAGAATCTAAGATTATTTAGATCTACTGAGTTTATAAAAGTTTTCTTTTTGTAAGACCATTAACATTATATTAGTTTACTTTTAAATTATTTTTCTTTGCATGTGGCAGTTACGTTATGGTATCACATATGATAAAGATGACACCAGTAAAATTTTATTTTGACCAGTTTCTATGCAGAGGTGCACAACTAGCAGATTAGCTGGATATGAACAAGTATGTTATTGCCAAGGTCACTGCTAGAAAAATTGCTAATAACTGCCTATAAGAAAAGTACAAAAAATTGTAAGAATTTTTATTTTGTTTCAGTTTATGTTTCAGTCAAGGGACACTGAATTTGTCTAGCTTTACATTACTTTTCTTATTTAAAGTTCCTTAAAATTTGATTAGTCAACTGCAGCAATGACAATGAAACTAGGAATTATTTTTTTTTGTTTTCAACAGAGTTGGCATAATGAGAGGGAATAAGTCTGCGGAAATCTTCACCGCTTTTTTCTTGGCTTTTGTTAGAAAAAAGAACTTTTAAGATATGCAGTCTCAGTGTTTATGGTCAAATATATAAATGAACCATGCCTTTTGATATTAGTCTTCAAGTCAGCATGAACTCCTGAGTTTTTGAGTAAAAAAAAAAAGTGTAAAAAAAAAAAAAGTTTTGTTTTTATCAACATATGCAATAGTAGATAATATATCTTTATTTAATAAAGCAGATGAAGATAAGTATAATGCCTGAATTGAAAATTGAAAATTATAATTAGCTCCTTGCTTCTCAGCCAGTAAGAAGAAAAGCAGTAAATCTCGTGTTTGGAATTGTTATAATGTAAATATGTAAAAGAAATATAAAACATTTATGCAATAATAAAAGATAAAATAAAAAATATTACCATTTTTGACATCATGCGATCATCCATTACTTTTATGTAACTGAGAGATCATTTGAGAAGTTCAGTCAAGAAGATTGTATTCTCAGAAGCTAGGGGATATATATACACACACACAAACATATATTTATAAAGTTGATAAATATATGTATATATTACAGATTTAAATGATAAATAGAAATTATATAGTAAGATCCATATATGAACAAAAATGTTTATTCCTGCAGCTGCCTAATTTTTCAATTTACTTCAATGAGATTTTTTTATCAGACTCCACTTTGTCCTGTGAAGGTACAACTATCATAACAAAATTAAATGGTGGTGTTACAATTACTGAAATTTTGCCAAACAGAGATATTGGTGTAATTTATGATCAAAACCTTGAACACTATGGGTGAATGGAAAAATTAAGTGATAAATTGATCTAGTGAAATATGTGCACAATTTTATTTTCTTTAAACAGAAGTATCTTTTTCTAGATGAATTTGTCCTTTTTTCAGTAGACTTCAGTAGATTTCAACAAATCCTTTAAATTTAGTGTAGTAATGTTATTGCAGAAATAACAGTACAAAGAAAATACATTCTCTTACAATCTGAACAAATGCAATCCATAACAAGGATTAAACATAAGTTTCATACAAAGTTATTCATTCAAAGCATTCATGTAGTAAACATTGACTGTTGTTGATGATTCTTATTGAGTATTGTTAAAAGAAGCAGGGAAAAAATACTACAAAGAAGCAAAGATATTACAGTGTTTGGTGCCTGACCTCTAGTAAATGGAGCATATATTTTTATCTGTCCAGACATGGAAATATTTTTTTTTGAAAGACAGCTTACTGGAAACAGATCCACAACATATAGGACAGAGTTCTGGTGAATAGTCTGTGCAACTGGAATTTTAAAAATAAATTCATATGTCTACAACTGAGCTGGTCACTCAACTCTCTCTCTATACAGTCATCTATGGAGATGCACACATTTGTAAGTAAATGTCATCTCATCATAAAGTCGATGTCTATTTCTGCTTGGATGAATCATGTATCAAAAGTTCAGAGCTGAGCAATGTCCACAGTATAGACCTGTAAAGTTAGTTGCAATTAATTTCATTCTGAGAGTCGTCAAAATGGTTAATTAGGGCATTAGTATGCATCAGGCTCTAAAAAAACCAGTTAATTTAAAATAATATATTTATCCTTGCAACAACTTCCTGTGTATTTCATGAAGTAGCATAAATGAGACAATTTCTCAGCAGTCCAACTGATGTTCATTCTCACCTATACTGAGGTAATTTTATCTTTTATAAGTTACCACTTGCCTCCTTGTCAAGGTCATAAGACCCTTCTTCTTACAGAATTCAAGCCTCTTAAGTGAACTTCTTTTTTTATTTTCAAAATTATTAGAAATATTATTATGCCCTGAGATATTTCTGGCTATTCCATTCATTAGATTATTAGTAAAACCAAAGGCACTGATTACGTTTGCTTGCATTTCATTGCTTCTGTTACACTGTGTACAGTAGTTTTGAGACAGGAAGAACAAATATATATACACATCCATTTGATATTCTATTCTGATAGTGTGTTTCATTATAACAAAGGAATGTTTTTTGCTCTGGGGGAATTAGCTGTTCTACTTTAGAAAAGGACACCTTCCTCAACATTAACAGAGCATTTAGCAAACAGGAGAAAAAAAGCATTTTGGCAAAGCAGCAGCACTGATATATACCACAATTTTCTCAGGGAAGTATTTTGTAGTCTGAGAGGTAATTAGGACAGGTAACTCTCTCTGCAAGAAAAGAAACAGCATTTTCTAAATAACTGAAGATATGCAAAATCAGTAGTAGGTAACACTCCAATGAACTGGAGTTTGGTCAGCCTCCTTTGTCTCCTAAACTGTAGACTAAATTGGGTATCAAGATGATTTTATGGGGTTTTTTTTACGGTGTTTACATCATGGGCCATATTCTAAAGGGAAACATACCCGTGTTGTAAGGTAAACACAATCTTTAAATTAAAAAGAAAACTTGCATATGGATGGAGAGCAGAACAACCCACCCATAATCCAGGAGGAAGCAGTCAATGATCTGCTTCTGCACCTAGACGCACATAAGTCTATGGGACTGGATGCGATTCACCCAAGAGTACTCAGGGAGCTGGTGGGAGAGCTCACCAAGCCTCTCTCCATCATTTATCAACACTCTTGGTCAACAGGGCAGGTACCAGATGACTGGAGGGTGGCTAATGTGATGCCCATCTACAGGAAGGGTTGGAAGGAGGATCCAGGAAACTACAGGCCTGTCAGCCTGACCTCAGTACCAGGAAAGATCATGGAGAGGATCATCTTGAGTGAGCTCTCACGGCAAGTGCAGGGCAGCCAAGGGATCAGGGCCAGCCAGCATGGGTTTAGGAAAGGGAGGTCCTGCTTAACCAACCTGATCTCTTTCTATGACCATGTGACCCACCTTCTGGATGCGGGGAAGGCTGTGGACGTTGTCTATCTGGACTTTGGTAAGGCCTTTGACACTGTCCCCCCACACAGCATTCTCCTGGAGAAGCTGGCGAATCATGGCATAGACAAGTGTACTCTTTGCTGGGTTAAAAACTGGCTGGATGGCCGTGCCCAGAGAGTTGTGATTAATGGGGTGAAATCCTCTTGGTGGCCCATCACCAGTGGTGTCCCAGAGGGCTCAGTTTTGGGGCCAGTTTTGTTCAATATCTTTATCAATGATCTGGATGAGGGGATTGAGTGCACCCTCAGGAAGTTTGCAGATGACACCAAGCTAGGTGGGAGTGTTGATCTGCTTGAGGGTAGGAAGGCTCTACAGAGGGACCTGGACAGGCTGGATCGATGGGCCAAGGCCAACTGTATGAGGTTTAATAAGGCCAAATGCCGGGTCCTGCATTTCGGTCACAACAATCCCAAGCAAAGCTACAGGCTTGGGGAAGAGTGGCTGGAAAGCTGCTCAGCAAAAAAGGACCTGGGGGTGCTGGTGGATGGCCAGCTTAACATGAGCCAGCAGTGTGCCCAGGTGGCCAAGAAGGCCAACAGCATTCTGACTTTTATCAGGAATAGCGTGGCCAGCAGGAGTAGGGAAGTGATTGTGCCTCTGTACTCGGCACTGGTGAGGGCTCACCTCGAGTACTGTGTCCAGTTCTGGGCCTCTCTGTACAAGAGGGACATTGAAGTGCTGGAGCGTGTCCAGAGGAGAGCTACCAGGCTGGTGAGGGGTCTGGAGATGAAGTCATATGAGGAGAGGCTGAGGGCGCTGGGCATGTTTAGCTTGGAGAAGAGGAGGCTGAGGGGAGACCTCATTGCCCTCTACAACTACCTGAAAGGAGGTTGGAGAGAGGTGGGTGTTGGCCTCTTCTCCCAGGTGAATAATGACAGGACCAGAGGAAATGGTCTGAGGTTGTGGCAGGGGAGGTTTAGATTAGATATTAGGAAGAATTACTGTAGTGAAAGAGTGGTCAGGCACTGGAAGAGCCTGCCCAGGGAGGTGGTTGAGTCACCATCCCTAGAGGTATTTAAGAAACATCTAGATGTGGCACTTCAGGGCATGCTGTAGTGGCAGAAATTGTAGGCTGTTTGTTTGTGGTGGTTTGCGATTTTTTTTTTTTTTTTTTGGTGTGTGTATGGTTGGACTTGATGATCTCAAAGGTCCTTTCCAACCATGAAGATTCTATGATTCTATGATTCTATACTGAAAACTAAATTTACTTGTACTTTTTTTTAATGTTCTCTGGGTAAGTAGTGTGCAATTTCATGAAGGAGAAGGAAGGCGTAGAAAGGAAACTAGTATAAGGCTGACAGAGTAAGCCTGCTTTTTATAAATTGTCTTTTACATTTTTTTCTGTCTCCATTGTTTTATCTCTCTGATATTCCCAGGTTCACAGCCCAATTTTTTTAACTATCCATCTCATCTTTGTGAATGCAGAGGGACTGTGAACTAGAGAAGTAGATTGAAAAATCAATTAGGAATAGTGAATCACTTAATTTTCATCTAAAATATATTCACTTGTTCAGTTATTTATTTATTTTTCTCAATGAAACCCCTCCCCCCAAATCTCAAGAAATACCAGAAATAATTTATTTAACTATTACTCTTAAACTATGTCATTTTCTTTTCAAGGACCTTTGCTCATAACTGCTATAAGTGACTTTAATTTTGTCTCCAGTGTTTTCATATTCACATTCTCAGGACACAAAACCTTTTAGAGCAGGAGCATTAAGTGAACCTTGCTTTTTTTTATATACATGTCAAGTTTAAATATGTTTTAATTAGTTTTTAATTTTTATATTGTCATGCTTTTGGCTGGATTGGCCAATCAGAATGCCCTCCACCTCCTCCAAAGAGAGGAGAGGAAGAGATAAGGAGATTTATGAGTTTAGAAAAAAGAACAAAACTACTTCAATGAAAATAATAATAAATAAGGAAATAGTAAATAATAATAGAATAATAATAATAAAAAAACCTATACAATATATACAAAACCATATCCAGCTCCCAGGATAACAATTGTGTCGCCAGCAGACACAGGGAAAGTCCCAGACTGGATTCAGCAACGGACAGGAGCTGAATTCCAGATATGGAGTCAGGAATGCTCGGATCGGGATCAAAGGCAGATGAGCAGACAGGGTCCTCCTCGGATGTTGGCCGTTGAAGAAAGAGAGACTTGCCCCTTTGATCCCTTAGCTTTTATACTGAGTGTGATGCAGATGGGATGGAATACCCTGTTGGTCAGTTTTGGGTCACCTGTCTTGTTCACTCCTCCCTGCAGATGGGACCCCTCTACACTTCTCTGTTTCCGACCCTCTAACGGGGCAAATAGCAAAGTTATCTGACCTTGGTTGTTATAGCAATAAGTATAAGCAAGAGCCTCCGTGCATACTGTTCCTTGGTATAATCAGGTCTTACCACTCTGAAAGTGAACAGTTTCTGAACGATATGCTGTTAATTTCAGAGTTTAGTCAGTTAGAAGAGGTCCAGCTAAAAAGTAAAATTACAAATCAGAAAATTGGTTCTGTTTTACCTCAAACCAGGACACATATATACACACACATCTGTGTTCAATACATATGGCTAACTCTAACAGATCCATGCTTTTTGTTGCAGCTCATGCAAGACTAAAAACAGAATGGAGAACTGATTGATTTGAATAAAAACACAACCTTTTGAGCAGGCAGTCGACTTAATAAAAATATATCGTGCCTGATTTCTGCGTTTTGTCAGACTTCACTCAGTTAGACACATGGCTTGAAGTAGTTGTGAAGCCACTGTTTAATATCAGTAATTCTATATTATGTAGTACAAATTGCAAATAGTTAGCTGTGGTGTGTTGACCTTGGTTGGATGCCATGTGCCCACCAAGCTGCTCTATCACTCCCCCTCCTCAGCTGGACAGGGGGAGAAAAATATGACGAAAGGCTCATGGTTCAAGATAAGGATAGGGAGATCACTCATCAATTACCATCACAGGCAAAGCAGACTTAACTTGGGGAAATTAATTTCATTTATTGCCAATCAAATCAGAGTAGGATAATGAATAAAAAACATCTTCCCTCCACCCCTCCCTGTTCCTGGGCTCTGATTTCTCTACGTCCTCCACCGCCAGCAGCACAGGGGCGTGGGGAATGGGGGTTGCGGTCAGTTCATCACACATTGTCTCTGCTGCTCCTTCCTCCTCACTCTTTCCCCCTGTTCCAGCATGGGGTCCCATCCACAGGAGACAGTCTTCCATGAACTTCAACAGTGCAGGTCCTTCCCACTTGGGGATATACGTGGTGGAACACAAACTAGCCTTTGTCTTACAGAATTGTGGAAATATAATCCACTGAGACCAAGCAAAAATGCCAATAAGGGTCAGATCAAACATGAAAGATCCTAAAAAGTCTGTAATGTCATTCCCAAGGAGTATTTTAATGAAAAAAAAAAAATTACATTCAAACTCACTGTAGATACATGCCAGCATAGCAAAAAGTTTGCTGCCTTTAAGTGACTATAGTCAATACCAGGGTTAGTTCTTGCTTCTTCTAGATATGAAATGTCTTCTCTTGGATTACTATTTCCTGAGATAAAGTATGTGAAATTATTAATCAGATGTTTTCTATGCTTAAAACAAAGAAACAGTCAAATGAATAAACAATCTCCTAGTTCGTTAGTTAAAAAGTAGGCTACCAGCATGTTATCTCGTTTTAAATTGTTGTACACCTAAGAAGTAAGCTTCACCTTTTGGAGCTTTGTTGTGTGGATAGCTGTATTTCAGCTTCCTTTACAATCAAAGGAAACAAATACAAGTATTTGACATGTGGTTAATTTAATTCCAACATAGATGCCTAAAAGTTCAAGTGACCTAAAAGTGTCTGTATATGTTGAGATAAATCCCCTGGTATCTCCTGAGTGGTGTCCATCAAATGAAATGAGCAAAATGAAATGGACGAAATGATCTGACAGCATTACTAGGGGTTTAGACATGATCTGAATGGTCTTCCATTCCTCATGTGCTAAAGGCCATGTGCTTTAAAAATTTTGTAATTTTTCCAAAGTTTGAAAATTTGAATAAATCTTGCATAGGTACATTCATTTTAGTTCATGGCCTAGAGGAATAAGAGATTATATGTCATGTATACGCCATAATTACAAATGCAAATCAACTAATTTATTTCTTTTTTTTCCCCTACTCGCCGCCACTTCTAAAGAACTCTATTACAAACTTCCTTTTTCAAAGCAGTAAGGACAGAGAACTCTGTCATTGTTTCTCACATATTCAGGCTTCAGAGCAAAGTAAGTACAGCATTTATAATAGACTTGTCACTTGGAACTCTGATTTTGCCCCCATGTGACTCCTTGAATTGTCTTGAAAATACTAAAATCACAAGTTAGTATCAAAAGGCATATTTGTAGAAAAAAAAATGCCAACAAACAGCTCTGTCTCATAGTCCAATCTGACAAAATTTCTCCTGCATTCAGTGTTATTTGGCCTGAATAAACAGCATTTCAAAGATCCAAGAAGAGACAAAACGATCTTTAAAGGAGCGTAGAGTACCGAAAATGGGTAATCTAAAATTACCAGATGAATGAATGAAAGATATTACAGTCGTAAATATGCAGTTAAAGCTACTTGATTTGCAGCTGCCTTGATAATTTCCAATTAAGCATCTGAAGACTCTCTAACATATTATCATATCAATAGAAATATAATTATATGTTCATTCTTTATGTAAACTTGTGTTTGTTAAATGACAACCTAATTTCACATACTTTGTCCTATCTTTAGTTTTTAAGTCTTGTGTGTACTTTCAAGTTCACTTCTTCACATAGACTCTTTAATGATAAAGCTAGAGTAAGTACTATCACTAAGGCAAATATTATTGCCTATAGACATATAAATATGTAGATAGACTAAGTGGTAGATAGATCAAAGGACAGTCAAGTGCTGCTAGAGTTCCCTGAAATTTAAAATGTCTGTCTAGTTAATGCTTTAGGTCAGCAATAAGTTATAAAGTTAATACTAATGAGCCATTCAAGTAGAAGTTTTGAGATGGGAAAATGCAGTGCTTTAGAACGACTTTTTTATTTTTTTTAAAGGGTCTTTGATTAACATCCTAAAGAGATTGATAAAAACAGTAACAACATATCTTGGTTAAAATCAGGAAAAAAGAAAATTGTTATTAGAACATGAACATTGGCAGCAAAGAGAAGACCAAAAACTTGGCTGAGACAAAGCCACCACAGAGAAAGATGGTAAGTGATGTTTGAATCCTTTGCCTTTCATTCAGACAAACTTGGGAAGATGTGATAATCCTGACTGTAAGACTGTTGTACTTTGAGTTTAATGATCCACATAACAACTAACCTAAGCAGGCATGTGCTGTGCTGCGTTGCACATACCACTTGACCTTCTGGACTGGACTGTGCTGTGCTGTACATATTATTCCTTCACAGAAATGAACCCAGCTAGCTGACAATAACAGAAGAGTCTGGAGATTACACCCACTTGCAACAGCAATAATGCCACTGGCCTGTCTTTGCCTCTATCTTGAAGTGAAGCAACATCTCATATAAACGTTCTTTTCTAGCATGGTTCTTTTCAGAAAGCCTTATAAAATCTCTGAAGACCACAATACTCACAAATGTCACCTTGGACAGGACCTGTGCAGTATGCCATGGCCACACTAGAGGTCCATCTAATGCTGTATCAACCAGGGTTCCCATCATCAGAAGGGATGTAAGATTTTATAACTGGCTATTACCTTTTCTAGAAAGTTAATGAAATACTTATCTTTCTTGAGAGAGTTTGTTCTTCTCTTGCGGCACCAAAAATAACCAGCACGTGTTGGTGCAAACCATAAGAGGAGAAAGACAGGCAGACCATTTGTTTTCTGAAACTAACTTTTTCTGAAGAACTTTGTCCTTCTGAGAGAAAACCATAGTTTATTATAATTTGCCATTTTTTTTTGTTTTAAGACGAAAATGTTAATTTCTTCAGTTGTTCAAAGAAACATTGGCCTTCCCTACTTTAGTGATAAGACTACCCCTCTTGCTTTCTGTAGTCCCATGAATGATAATGCTTTGTTAATAAAGTTTGCAGGACCCAGAAATACAAGAAAATTAAAAATATAATTGAGATTATAGATAAACAGTAGTATAAAGCTCAATTTAAAACATCACAAACGTATGTATTCTTCTATGAATAAATGTAACTGTGCATCATACTTATGGAATCTAATCCATGGAGCAGTGACCCTAAGAAGAACATGGGGTCCTGCAGGTGGTTGCCATGGGGTCTGGCAAATGGTCTTAAATTTAGTGAAGCATGATGCCGTGTCAGACTGAGCAAAAGGCTAGGAGTCACACATGTACAAACATGAGAAAACAGAGCAGAAGAGGTTACATTTATTTATATTTGGAACTGGTGAGATATCTAGGATCATGTGTCTGATATCCACAATTCAGTAGGTATCTGAATAACCAGAAAGAATTGTGACAATCACTGAAAGACTGGAATGTGTACTTTACAGTAAAAGATTGCAAGACCTCTGTTGAATTATCAAAGATACAATTAAGGCACTGACTTGATCACTGTCTATTACCTTCACATGGACCATAAATTTGAAATTAAAGTGGACAAAAAATAATTGACAAAGCAATGATAATACCTGATGGATGAAAGATGAATTTACACAGCTACCTTTCTACAATTTGTTCTTGCTTTAACTGTCTGTTAAATAAAGTTGCAGAAATCTAAATGCAGCAAAGGGCTTTTATTTTAAGTAAAAAGACAATTTACTGGTAATAAAAAGACCAGCAAGGCTCATTTTAGATTCTTCCAAAGTAAGAATTTTAAATTCTGACCATGTTTCCCTAAAGACATACTCTGCATATAATAGAAATTAATAGGGTGTAGTTCTATGGACAATTTATGCAGAAGGAGAGACCTGATAATTATAATAATTTTTCTGCCTTTACCTTTATAAGCTTTTTTTTTTTAATTTTACCTTAAATAGAGCTCTAAACCTTTTAGCAAAAGCTTTTTTCATTATAATATCTTCATTCACACAAATGAAGCTTGTCTTTCTATGTATTTGTACCTTCTGATAGACCTTTTAACCAAGTTACAATTTTTATATGATCTTTTCTTATTGTTACACAATTCAGTTTGAATTGTTCTTCCTATTAGAAGATCCATATGACTTGTGGTAAATTCTCTGAGACTCAGAGTGAACACTGGAAAAAAAAAAAGGAAAAAAAACAACAGTGTTTCGCTGTTCATTAATGTTTTCACCACAAATCAGGCATTCAAAAATTCTGAAATTCTGCTAGTCAAAAGCATCAATAATGAAAGACTGTTGGTAAGATCCAATGAAAGGCATTAATCAGAGATCATCCTGAAGATGTAGGGAGTCTGTTTTGTAAACTGAGGTCTCAGATAAGAAGGCAGAACAGGGAAAAGGTAAAATGCAGCAAGCAGTACTGTAAACAGGACAAAGAGTCACAGGGAAACACTTCTCAGTTCACCTAATGTAAACCAAATCGGAATCAAAGAGGGTTATTGACTTGTTAGTAACATGCAATTAAGCCACAATAATGGAACTATCCATTCAGGAACAACAATAGCAATAGGACAGATAAACTACAGTGCTAGACACTTGCAAAACACTAATACACAACTAAAATTTTCTGGTGGCCCATCTATAATCCCAAAATGTTTTAATAATGTGCATGTGCTTGCAGTTACATGGGTGGACTTAGAAGTGCACAGCCTTCCAACCCCATCTCTTCTTTCTAGGTTGCAGGAGTTATGATCACTCCCCTTCCTGGCTGTTGTGGTTCCCTCTGGTGCTGTACACCCCTCATGGGTAGCTGAAACCCACGCGTGTATTTGATGGGCCAGGCAAAAATCTTACCAGCTTCATAGTTCAGTTCTTACTCCCATATGAAATTGTCCAGATGGATCCTGACATGGACAGGTAGCCGAAACTCTGGGTTCTTCAGATGACTATAGCCCTAAATGGTGCTTGGTCAAAACAGTCGTGTTTCTTTCATAAATGTATGCTCTAATGTTGAGTACTTTTAATGTTTCTTTTACTTCTTTAAATTTATTGGAAGGATGTTACCTGCACCTGCTTCCTTCACTTCTTACAGCATGAAAAACATCCAATGACCTATAGAACCACTTTCCTCTGTCAACTGGAACCAATTCCAGTCAATATATTCCAAAGTTATTGGCATGGGAAAGAGGTATTCATGGTCAAAAATACATATAAACGTATATACATACACATGCTAACCGTGATCACATAAACCTTCTTCCTGTCAGGGTCCTGCTGTCCCTACCCAGCCCCCCTAGAGCCACCCCCCAACCCTGCCCATGACTCAGGACCCCATTTCATCACCCTGGGACTGTAAACCCCCGCCCCAGACGTGCCGCAGCAGGGCTGGTCTCTGGCTCCCCACAGGCCTGCCATGCCCGGCCATGGGTCCCACCCCCAGGCCATCCTTGGCCCAATCCCCATCCCCAAGCCTGATATGCTGGACTGGGGTTGCCCCTGCCATCCCCTGGCTGCCCTGCTCTTGGCTGGGGTGGTGGGATGGGCCCTGGCTTCCAGGCCCTGCCCTGACAGATGCCCGTGGGGAGGCCCTGACACAGGCCCAGGGAGCCACCAGCTCATGTTGTGCCCTGGCAGTTTCCCATAAAGCAAGGAAGTAGGTGATGATAAAATGACAAAATATTCATTAGAAAACATTTAATAAATAAAGTCAAGCATTGTTCCTTTATGAGTACTGGCTAATTGTTTGAACATTAATTTATGTTGCTAAATGGCCTAAAAGAGCAACACATGGAAGCAGTAGATTGCCATATACTTCATGGACCACCAACTGAAAGTGTGATTAATCTTTCTAAAAATGCGTAATCAACACATATATTGCTTTCATTTTTGTGATTTCATTATTTTTCGTTATCTTGTAAATGGTAAAAATCAGGAAATTCATTTCAGTCCAAGGCTCTGGAGCAGTGTTCTAAAAAGGGACTCCATTTTCGGGTCATTTTCTGCAAGCTTAACACTTTTTATTTTGTTCATTGAAACACAGCTTTGCCCATGTCGCGGGTGGAGTAAATAACTTCACTTGTAAGAGAGTAGTGAAATGTTTATTAACATAAAACAGTGATTTAACAAAGTTAGTTGTGAATGCGACAGTGTTTTACGAGATTCAATCCCAGGGTACACTTGATTATTTACTGCATAGAGGCCAGGGTCAGACAAGCTCTCAGGGAGACCCTCCTGTTGAGTCACGAGGTTCAGAAAGGACCCCCTTGCTTTCTAGACTCCTTCTCAGAGAGGAGTCTAGGTGTGGCTGGATCCAGTCCTAGTCCCAGACTTGGTCAACGGTTTATGTCTAAACGATTATGTATGCGCAATCAATCCTTATATCACTTAGCTAAGATTTCAAAGTTTAGCATGCTATTAGTCACTTACCGAGAATCTGTTGCGGCAAGGAATCTTTCAACCTCGAGGAGAAGAACCTTAAGCGAGCGTCCCCACTCAAGGGGAGGTCCTGTTGTGCATCCCGCTGCCATGCAGGAGAGCTCAAAGGGCTCTTGGGCTGTCCACTATTTATGGAGTAAGATAATTGACCTATAGTCATATTCTCATGGGAACAAGATACCTAGGTTCCCACTCCAGACAGTGTTTTGTTTATGTTGCCAGTCATCTCCCACAGTTCAAGTGCAACTCATAACAACTTCCGCTGATGGCCATGGCTTGAGCAGGAGCCGGGGCGGGAAAAAGGCGAGAGCACACCGCCACAGCCCCAAACCTATTCCTTCCTCTGAGCTGTCCTAAACCCCCTTCTTGTAATTAAAATAGCCTCACACAGCATTCTCAGGCATCTAATCTCAACTCCAAAGTCTTGACCAATGAGTCTTTTGGTCAGACACGTAGATATAATATTATGCTCTAGTTACCCTCATTTCCTGGGAGAGATTTTGGGAAAAGCTAAAATATGTAGCCTTTGTGTTTATAAAATGGGTCATTTATTGTACAGTTTAAGTGTAAAATTTATTATTGTGGGCTGAAACCTCCTGCCCTTATCATCAACAAGTTTTTTCATGTATCTTTAAAGAAGCCAGTTAGGCCAGAAAAAGGCATTTTGTCAAGTAAGAATAATATTTCCTTCACATGCTTTTTGCAAGAAAAAAATACTTTCTCAGCTGTGAAGTCTATGACAATTGGCGATTAAATCTGCACAAGTTCTACAACATATAGAAAAATATTTTTGCATGCAGTGGGCATTTTGAGCCCACCACATTTTGCTATACTCTAAGTAAATGAAAGAAGTAATTGCTTCCAGCATTATTTTGGTTTGAATTTGACAAGGTTTATTATAAAATTCAAGAATTACAAATATTCATATAATTTTCTAAAGAAATAATAAGTATAATTGGTTCATACTTTGTAAAAGTTTCATGAGATATTATCTATAGAAGATAATGAAGACAGTTTAAATAAAATTGCAGTTTTTAGATGGATCTTAGGATATTATGCAGTTGTGTATTAATATATTTCTGTAGCATTAATGCAGCCTTGACTAATATTTGGCTTGACTGAAATACTGCATTAATGTAAAAGTCAGGAAAATAACCGATGAATAGTGATGAAATTGTTATTTCCTGTATGACAAGAGCTATTATATTTATGGAATAAACATAAGGTTGAAATTAAATTTCGTATCGTTATTACAGTCTACATACCAGGGCTGTGTCTGTGTGTACATTCATGTACTTCTTCATTAATTCTCAGGCTGGTTGAGAGCTTCCTAGTTATCTAGTCACCTTCCTAGATAAGACAATGAACAGCCACCTTGTTTCTAGCTTCACCAGATAGAATTCCAAACTGCCTTCACAGAAAAGTATTTGGCTAACTAATAAGAGCTCATCAGGTATCAAATCCAGATAGTCCCAAAGATTCCTCAAGGCAGCTTCTGCTGTGTATAGACCGATAGGCACTATGTCTAAATGTGTTGTTCCTGGATGGACAATCTGGCCATCCCAGAGACTTTCCCAGGTGGTTCCTGCTGCAAAATTGATGGAATCATACATAGATATTTCTAAATAGTCAATAGAAACTCTTCCTGCAGATGCAGAAATGGTCATGTAGGACATTCTTTTTTACATAGTGAAGGAGGTATTTTGTACAGGTTTTAATGTAACCAATAGCAATGAATCATGCATATGATGGAGTGGGGACCATGGGGCAGCTGTATATAAAAATTCATCAGAACAGCAGTTCAGGACGTTTCACCTGACTGAGCTGAAGGTGCTGTTGCAAGGACACCTGCAATACAGAATTCTGTTGCCAACCATGTAGTGACATATCATCCTGCTCGAGTGATTTGATTCCCTAAACAAGTCTTACATATGTAAAGAGCCCAATAATTTTTTGATTTTTATCCAACATTTGTAAGTGTCTGTGCAAAAGGTGATATTTCATATGGGAAATGGTGTTAATATATTTGATGTTAACTGCATTGAGCTTGTTCATTCTATTGGTTTGGTATAATCCCCATGACATTTTCCAAAAATTCACATCAAGGAGTGTGACAGATGATACCTTTGTAAACATGTTAATACTCTTCTCTCTCTGGAGAAAGAGAAGGTTGTGTCTTTTCTGGAAGAGCAGGTGGTATGCTTGGTATGGAAGGGGGAAGGAAATTTCAAAAAGATTGTTGTTTTTGTAAGGCAGAAGTGGAGATTAAGGAATTCTGCTTCTGAAGAACCGGGAACAGAAGCATGGACAAACTTCAGAGGTTCAAGAAGTAACCTCCTATGAACAAAAGGAAGCTATGCAGAATTTGTTGCCAGTCCCTGAGTTGACTGAAATCAAGCCTAAAGCAAGGATCTGCCTGAAAAGAAACAGTGAAAAGTAAGAGACTTGTATAAAAGACCATTTCTTTTCCCTTTTTTATTTATTGCACTTTTTATTGCTAAATAAAAGAGGTCCAGGAAGCAATCTCAAGCACTAGGCCCATTTTTTCATTACTTAAATATTTGTACAATTCTTGTTTCTGTTTTGGACCACTACATTTACTTCTCTCTCTCTCGTTTCCTATAGAGGGGAATAGTACCAAGCAATACTGACATGAACTACTTTGGCTTTAGACCTACAAATTGACCTCTAATCCTGTTTTGTTTAGTGCTAAAACACCTTGCTTTGTTGTGGGCTTTGGGTTTTTGTTGTTGGTCTTTTTTTTGTTGTTGTTTGGGGTTGTTTTGTTGTTTGTTTGATTGGTTTTTTTTTAAAGGCCTTTGGCCTTTTTTCAGGGATCCCATTGAGAATAGAAGGGGTAGGTATATCCACCTTTGATTTTGAGCCATTTTGGTGTGTTGGAAGCTCTGACAAAGATTATTAACATGTCAGTGAAATGGGTTCAAAGTCATTAGTTGTCTAATTGCACAAAAGTTGGTAACAAATGGGAGATAAGCACAGTGCAAAAGCTCAAAGGAGTTGCATGTGAGCTAGATCAGATATGAAAGGAGTATCACCATAATGGGGTAGCATTGTGCCTTACGTCTTCATCATTTACAAGTCCAGAAGCAAATTTTTAACCCAGATATAAAACTGAGTAGCACCACATGAGGACAATTTTCTAATATTTTTAGTAAAGTGTAAACATTCAGCATTAGTATTTAAGAAAAAAAAAAATATATAAGATGTCTAAGAAATTCTAATTCTAAAATTCTATTGAGTTTACCAGAGGTAGATCATACTGGACTAACATGATAAGTTTCTGTGATAAAAAAACTTATTTCTAGTTGCAGGAAATTTGGTAGGTCACTTCTTCCTCCAAGACAGTGAAATGTTTGCTATAGTGTCACGCGGAATTGGGTAAGATAAGAATTAATGGACAGCTTGCAGAGCAATTGATGGCTATCTCATAGAAAGATAGAAACAGGTAATACTGAAAGGAGAAATATAAGTCTGAAGTAAAATAACTAGAGAAAATGAACAGGTATTTCCCTGAATTACACTGGCATAAAAATTGGCTGTGTGCTAATGAAATTTGCTTCTGAGACAGACTTGAAACTCATTGTCAATACTTCGCAATACAGAAGATTGAGTTAGCGCGTATAAAGAACTTTTTAAACATGGGTGATAGAAATAGGATTAAATGAAACAATGCAGGTAGTAAAATTGTTGACCAAGGGACTAATAACAAAAATGTCTGATACAAACTGGGACCTTATTATTAGTTAATTACTGCAAAGGAAACTTGTCTAGCTGTAGTAAGTTCATCACAGTGTGACAAAGAGGTCAATTCAGGAATGAGGAAATCATCTGGAATCTGTTTTTTATTCAACAAGGTATTTTAAACAGAGAGCTGGAATTGTTCTCTCCATTCAAAGTCTTACTGGACCTTTCTGTAGAATACAGTATATAGCTTTAGTCATCCATGGTTCAAGAAGGATGAACTCAAACTAAGGTAGTACAGAGGAAGATTGATAGGATGGAGTTTTACAAATGGAAAATAAAATAATTTTGCTTGTTTAGTACAGAAAAAAAATGCTAAGAGAGAATGTGATTGCTGTTTATAACTATATAAAAATACTGTTTGAACGGAAGGACAGCTTTGGTACAGAAACAAATTATGGGCGGGAAAAAACAAACAAACAAACAAACAAACCCAAACAAACAAATAACACAAGTAGTGGTTATCAAAAGGTTCCTTCCCATTAAAGAATTTCTGAAGCAGCCTTGTGAAAGGACTTTTGAGACCTAAAAATAAGCTCCTTTTCAAATGCAGATCTGCAAGTGAATTTAAAAAAAACGGTTATCTCTCACAGCAGAAGATCAGGTCCAATGGCCCAAAATCCTGTTTCAAAGCTAAAGTATTTGATAATACAAAGTACCCCACATAGTAGAGGGAGGCTTAGGCAATACTTCAAACATAGGTCTTGAGCACCACTAGCTTTTTCATTTACACTAGTGTTTAATCATTTTGAAAAAAATTCATATCCTGAATAATTTCATATCTGGTTCCTAAGAAAAGCAGTAAGAAAATGGGACTATAAAATACATTTCTGCTTTCTTGACCCTGGACCTGACTTGAAATTTTGTCCTTCACTGATTGCCACTGTAATTGACACTGTGAGAAAACTCCCATTAATTTCCACTGGTGAAAAGGTAGCCATGGGGCTTTAGAAAATCTCATCAATAATTTTGACTTGGATGCAAATCTGATACAGGGATTGAGTTTGTTGCAACCACATTAGATCAAAGGCAGTTCTACACTGTCTTACTGCATAGGAAGCAGCTGAGTAGCCAAATCTATGCTTTACAGAAGCATATAGATACAAAATATAATTTTGCCTCAATTCATCATGTTGATCTGAAGTATTTTTAATCCAAATCCCATAAACATGACATCAATCTTTCATGTAGTATTCTATGGTAGGAAAATTGTAGGAAAATGTGAAATCAACATCAAAATTTAATATCTGAACAGATACATCCTTGCCATTTTAAATGTCTTTGATACCCAACAAATCTACTTGGGGCTGATAAATATGACACCAGGCATACAGGAGGTTCAGTCATTTCTAGAATGGCAGCTGGAGGACAAATAGGATGAAGTGAAGTATCTAATATAGCACAAAACATCTATATTTAGGTTCTCAATTCACTTCCCAAATATAATTTTCTTTTAAAGAAAGAAGCCTGTCCTCATGTCCTTATGTAAACAACTGCAAGCCAGTGCAAAATAAGACAAGGAATAAAAGAAAAAAACCCAATGAAACAGAAAACATTTTCTTGACAAAAGAACATTTCCCAAAATACTAATCACTATAAAGAGTATCATTTATAATATATCATACCATATCATGTTTTATACATAACAATACAGTGAAATATTAATACAATTTGTATTGTTATCAATATGTAATATGTCATTATCAATATTATTATTGATTGTAATAATCAATATTACATATTGATTATTATCAAGGTGTAATATGTCATTACCAATATGTAATATGTCATCAACTGATGATGTGTCACATAATTGTATGAGATAGTAACATATGCAAGCATGTAATAATAGAAAATAATATATCAATTGCTGTGATAGGTTTCATATCCCCTAATTTTAAACGGCTAATCTGGTTGTTTACGTCTTATTTTAGTACTATTAGTTGTTTTCTAGTCAGTGAATGGAAGCAGATATTTTTCTATATAGACTCACCTGATATCCTGACTTGTGCACTTTTCAAATGAATTTCTCTCCATATAGGTAGTTCAGAGATGTCTCAGGTCATGGTATTTGCATTGTGGGCTTCTGCATTTGGTTAAACATCTGCTACCTCTAGCAATCAGGTCAATCCCACACTTTGCGATTATATTTGTATATCTATTCTGTGCGTTTGGCATTTGTGTACAAATTGGTTTTATACTCATCGCAGTCAATAAGCATTACTAAGTTCAGTGATGCTGCACTGGCATGACTGAAGTTCCATTTTTTTTTGAATGCTTCTACATGAATTCCCTGTCGTGAATTTCCAGTAGTCTGCTTCTTGCAAATGGATTAATACTGTGGAACTGCACGTAATGAAAATCTCTCTGCTGAGTGACACAAATATTAAAACCAACTGTCTCCACTTCACTAATATCAGCAGGGTCCCCCAGTTTCAATTTTGTTGAACTAATTCATGCCACTTCAAATTTTATTACAACTTGAACTTTCATTCCATAATTAATTACTTGAGCAGCGTGAGTATGCCCTGGATACTGAAAGATTAGAGCCTGCTTTTCTACATCTTAGTCCAGACAGAGCGCTTTATTTCTCAGCACCAAGATATGCTGAAGCCAATACTCATCTAGATACAGAGAATTTAGTTTTGAAATTTTAGTTCAAAGCATTTCCAACACAATGTTAAAAATTAATTTATCTGCCTTTTTAGCTGTTTACAATTTAAAGAGACAGGAACATAGGAGACACCTGTGTTGTTCTGGGGCAGCATCTAGAGGCTAGGAAGGTTACCCAAGAGTTTTTCGACATGGTATTAGACATCTATATTTGGGTAGCTGAATCACATTCAGAATCTGAGCTAGTAGTTTTTATAGTAGCTAGTAGCTTTTATATCATTAGAAGAGACAGACATTTGCTAAGAGCAATTCATCCCGCCTTAAAAGAGTTTTCTAAAAGAGAGAGAATGACTTGCAACTGTTTTAGTTATTCCTAAGCAGTGCTTTACACAGTGCCAAGGCACTCCTTGATAGGAGAGTACACAGTCGGGACAGCTGACCCCACCTGACCAAAAGGATATCTCATACCATATACCATGTGTGTTCAGCAATAAAAGCTGGGGGTGGTGGAGGCTAACAGAGGCTGCCATTGCCCAGGGACTGTCTGGTCTTTATCTCAACCCATGGGTTTTCTCACTTTTACTCTTCTGATTCTGCCCCCCATACCTCTGTGGGGGAGTGAATGAGCTGGTTTTTGGGGCTTAGTTGCCAGCTGGGTTAAACCA
Source organism: Larus michahellis (assembly GCF_964199755.1). NCBI lineage: Eukaryota > Metazoa > Chordata > Aves > Charadriiformes > Laridae > Larus > Larus michahellis. The sequence goes on from NC_133896.1 coordinate 170,606,306, forward strand.
CAAAACTTATAATGGTGTTCACAAATTGATATTTTATATCTGAACTTCTCATTATTTTTTTAGGCATACTTTGATTTCTGTAATAGTTTCAGCCTCTTTTTCTCTTTGTCAAATGAAAAGAGATCAATTTCCCTATTTATTTGTATAAGTTTTTACCCTTGATCCTGTGTTTTTCCCTGAAGTTATAGGGGTGACACTGGGATCAGTGTTCCTGAAGTATGACTGATCATTCAGGTTAGTACAATTTTGTAATACAATCCATAACTCTACCTTATACTCTCCGGAAACAATGAGAAAACTTTTCTGAAATAACATCCCTCAAATAGGAAAGAAAAGCTCTAGGTTGCCTGAAGGTCACCAAAGGTATGTTTCTGGTAGCACTAACTACTTTCTGTGCATATTAGGGTCACCCATCAAATAGAAAATTAACCATTTTTGCAGTGTACATTTAGCAAAATATACAGTATGAATTGCACTAGGCAAGGCCCTCCACGTACAAGATTTTAATAAGAATATTAGCATTAGCATTGTAGGGAACCAAAGCAAGAAAACAAGTGCACGTAGGAAAAACATCTATGCTCTTGAAATACATAGGGAAAAATAAATTTCTTGGATAGTGTTTTCCAAGTCCTCATCATTCCGTAAAGATGTACATGGCAGTCACAAAATCCAATTTGAAAGAGAAACCTTCTCATTTTGTTTGAGAATATAATAAAAGGACAATCTATTAGTTGGTGCAAAATGTCATTCACTTCAGCTGAGACATAAGGATTTATATAAAGCTGAGTAGGAGACCTTGAAACAGAGCAATATTCCTTGAGATGGTTTGTTTTCCCTTTAATAATGTTTATGAATTCTGTTCTACAAATTGTTGAAAAGTGGCCTTGCATGTTGATAAGCTTTTGATTAATACACCTGAAACACATACATGAGGATAAAAAAGCAGATAAGCCCTTTCTGGTATCTCCATACAGTTACAGTTACAGTTACGTGGAAGAACAGGAAACAGACTCCTAATTTTAAAACCTTCCTTGAAAGTATCTAGGTTTTGGGTCCTTGTGGATTACTACTCTTTTAACAGGAAATGGGATATAGCTGCCCAAAGTTGTTTTATGGAAATCTAGTCAATGGTGCTGCTCTATGCATGCATTAAGGTTTTAACTTCCGTCTTTATCTCTGAAGGTGATAAATATAGGTGGTGGAAGGTGCTTATCTCTGAAGTTGCTTTGGTGTTGGTGGAAATAATTGAGAGTTTCCATTGAGCCATGAATTTTAGGGGAAAGGAACTCATTTGCACAATTTCATTCATGCATATCTAAAAATATCTGAGTGCTTCCAGCAAGATGATGTTGTTCCTACGTAGAAAATAATCAGCCACTTAAATCTTCTTTGTATAAGGAAATAATAGAGATGTATTTTCTTCCTTCCAGTTTTCAGATTCTGTCTGGTTATGATCACTGGCTTTGAATGCGTAGATCATATTTTCTCAAATTGTAGGCTGCAGGTTGTTCTATATCTAGTCCATTTGGTGGATCATGGAATCACTTATGAATTGTGTTAATTAATCCCCATGAAATCAATAACCAAGTTCAAATACTGGAGATGACAGCCTTCTGTTACCCTTTAATGAGTATTCCAAATATTAGGAATTATATTATTGTTATTGGTTATGCTCTGATTAAATTATTTCCTCTCTATTTTGTTCAATCACTGTATGATTTAACAAAAACAAAGCTTTTGATGTAGAAGATGCATGCTGCTTTCATTTCTTTGAGCACATTATCAAACAAAAATAGAAACATAACCAATGTATAAGAATTCTAAAGTATTTTTGGTAGAACAGGAGCACCATTAAATTTAAAAGTATATTTAAATTCTAAGCAATTATAACTTTTACACATTATATCTGATATTTTTTAAAGTTTTTCTATATCAAGCTGTTTATCATCAAATTGGGATCAAAGCAAGTAACACCTTTTTTATTACAGGCTTTCCCTCCATTCCTCATTTGTTGGCTCACAACCAGGAGGTTCAGAAACAGAGTTGCTGGGAGATCTACTGCCATTTGAATAATAATGCCTCCCATTGATCCTGTAAAGCATATCTACCACTTATGGCGTGCTACAAAACTGTTGAGAAAACTCGATCCAGAAACTGAAATCGTCTTCTTTGATGTCTTTGAAAGATAACTTTCTCCAAATACAGTCAAGTGCTCAGAACAGAGTGGCAGACTTAAAGGTCTTGCTTGTCAGTAAACCATTAGCATTAGAACTAATTAACTTTGTGCCTGATGTTCTGTAGAACCATTATCATGTTTCTTTAGCAAGGGATTATTGCTTTGATATGGAGGACATAAAAATAAAATTTTAATGTGATACAATGTTCCATTTTATTCTAGCAGGTTGAGCCAAGAAATTTCAGAGAGCTTTTCTCAGCCTTCACATTTATGGAATAGATGGGACTGGAAACTAATCACTTTAAAAGCTCTGACTGTTACTGATGTAAATCTCTCATATATTTGCGATCATATGGAAACTTACTGATATGATAGGCAGAGAGCCTGCAGACAAGACTATTCTTTTTTTTATCCTTTTACTTACTGTCTCTGCGGCACTCAAATAGCTTGGGCATACCTAAAGAAAAAGAACAGGAGTAAAAGGCATGTGTCACAGGATGCCTACAACGTACAGAACTTTGAGTTGGATTTTACTGTCTTTAAAAAAAAAAAATAAACAACCCAAAAAATATGAAAAATGTTTGGGTATCCAAAGCCTTTAATAATGAAGGTAATGACACAAAGCGCAAAAGAAATAGTTTTGGGGAAAAAAACAAACCAAACCAAACCAAAACGAAACAAAAAAATCAGCCAACAAACCAACATCATAAAATTCAAACCAAAACCAAGCTAAAACCACCAACGTTATAATTTTCTGAATGAGAAACATTAAAACAATGAGTTTTGGAAACAAATGTCCTGTTTCCTTTCCAGATGGTCTTCCTTCTTGCCAGACTTCATGGCTTCCTTGGTTAAAAAAAATGTACACCAGTTGTGCTTATAACGCTTTCTAGCATTAATGTAAATGCATTATAATATGGTGGAGGGTTAAGAGAACAACACAACAACAAAACAAGAATAATATAGGCTATTTATTATTATTACAAAACTGACAAGATAAGAATGTTTAGTTATAAATGGGGAAACAAAGAGAGGAGAGGAGAGAAAAAAATCTATTATCCTTTAAAAGCTGTGGTAACTTTCTCCTACTTACCATATTTCATTCTTAAGACTTGGTTGATATTACCCTGTCCATCAGCTTTTGAATAGCCAGCAAATTTCCCACTTTGGGCCTTTTTGCCCATGCACAAATGCACAATAAACTACCAGAACATTTATTTTACTAATTTTTTAACAAAAAGAATCTACTTCATTCAACCTCTCAGTGAAAAGAAGGGTCGAAATACAATTATACAATGATTTCTCACCACAGAACCATAGGGTTGGAAGGGACTTCTGGAGATCATCTAGTCCAACCCTCCTGCCAGAACAGGGTCACCTAGAGCAGGTTGCACGGGAATGCGTCCAGGCAGGTTTTAAATGTCTCCAGAGATGGAGACTCCACCGCCTGTCTGGGCGGCCTCTTCCAGTGCTCTGCCACCCTCAAAGGAAAGAAGTTCCTCCTCATGTTTAGGTGGAACTTCCTATGCTCAAGTTTGTGCCCATTACCTCTTGTCCTGTCCCTGGGCACCACTGAAAAGAGCCTGGCCCCATCCTCCTGACACCCACCCTTTAAGTATTTATAAGTGTTGATAAGGTCCCCTCTCAGCCATCTTTTTTCCAGACTGAAGAGACCCAAATCCCTCAGCCTTTCTTCTTAAGAGAGGTGTTCCAGTCCCCTCATCATCTTGGTAGCTCTCTGATGCACCCTCTCCAGCAGTTCCCTGTCCTTCTTGGACTGGGGAGCCCAGAACTGGAGCTCACAGTACTCCAGATGCAGCCTCACCAAGGCAGAGTAGAGGGGGAGGATGACCTCCCTCGACCTGCTGGCCGAACTCTTCTTGATGCACCCCAGGATGCCATTGGCCTTCTTGGCCGCAAGGGCACATTGGTGGCTCATGGTCATCACTCCACAACAAAATCAGAGTTTAGATGTGGTGCTGGGAACTTGTGACTTTCTCCTGCACATTGTCTTTCCCACTGAGTCAAAATTACCACATGCCCACCTCGTTAGCTTTGGAGGGAGACAAGTGCTATGATATAGGCACTGTACTCTCCCTGCTCTGCTGCACACCTCCTGCCCGCTCCTGTGTCTTGTGAGGCTAGGATGGGTGTCCTCATTGCTTGGTGCTGGAGGGAAATAAGGCTTGGGAGAATTTCATGGAGGGTTGTACAACTCCGGTGTAGATGAACAACAGTATTTCCACAGTAGGAGCCTTTTCTGCTTCACATTTTCCTTGCAAGTCCTGGAAATAGAGTAATACTGCTGCTGGTCACAGACCACAGGCTTTGTGCTGAGTTTGAAGGGTGCTGAGTTTGCAGGGTGTCAGAACTAAGGCTCGTCAGGCTTTTTCTGAACTTGACCCGCTGGGGCGATGTTTTCACTTGGTTTATCTGTAACAGCATTTTTTTCTAATGACCAGGAGTCTATGCCTGATTAATTTTGTTTATATTTGCATAGTATTATCATAATTTTCACAGTAGAAAGGAGTAGTTACTCTGTGTAGAATGAAATATTTGTAACTCAAACATACTGATGTAGAAGTACACAAGCATATAGACCTGTTATAATAAAAGCCTGGAAAAGTCAGGATACAAGATGCAGTGTGCACGTGTAGGGCATGCATGGGATAACAAGAGAGGGGACAGAGACTGGCACTGGAAGTCCCAAGACTATAAAAACACCTCACTATTGGTCAGTGAACTGCAGACCTGGGAACTGAACAAAATTAGGTTTTCAGATAAAATTAGATTCAGATAAAATTAGATATTCAGATAAAACAACGTACAAGTGTCTAACGTATGTAAACCAGGCAAATATTATAAATTCAGACATGAGTTTCACACCAATGAAGAAAAAGCAAAGTGTAAAACATGTTAGCAAATGTATAAAAATGCCAAGTGCATCTTACAGAGAGGAGGGAGAAATCATCACCATCAACCTGATATTCCACCATGACAAAGGACTCAGGATGCTGATGACTCACCATGCCAATATTCAGTACATATTAGGATTCCAAGGTGCAACGGATGTTACAATAGAAATTTGGTAGATACTAGAAAGTATGTTTATACCAACTTTCACTGTACTGTTACTGATGAGACTTTTTTCTGTTTCAATATTCTTTGCTTTGCTTTATTTCTTTTTCCATAATAATTAGATTTGGGCTAATAATAAGACTTTGAAAGTTTGTCAGTGAGAGAAATGGGATTGTTTTCTTCTCCATCTTTCCTCTTCATGCCTGATGTTTTCATGCTTCTCACTCGTTATCAAAAGGGAGGGGCTCATCTACTTCCAATACTGTTTGTTATTGATTTTGCCAGCTACCAGCTCCAGCATGTTCAGCAGGAGACCTTGTCCATTTGAAGTCCCTTGTTCTTCTATTGTTCTTTGTTCTTCATCTTGCAAATTCTGGTGCTCCTGTCATATTTTTCCATGCTACTGAAGTGCAACATCGGTGGTTACATTGCTCACGTACTTACCTAAAACACTTATACGTTATATGTAGCTATGCCATCACAGTGTTACAAAATATTTATGTATTGTTGTCAGTTGTACAATTTTAGTGTATTTACTTATATTTATTACTTATATTCAAGGCATGCCAGTTAATGCACTTGTGTTACAGGCTTCTGCTTTGTCTACAGATGAAAAATACTTATTTTTCGGAAAAACAAAATGAACAAACAAAGAAACAGAAAAAGCCTGTATTTCTCATAATCTGTGTCTCAGCTTTCTTGGAGAGAGTGTGAGGGTTGTTTTTTGTTTGTTTGTTTGTTTTTAATTTCTTCATTTTCTTTCTGTTACGAAGTTCAGCCAATTAAACAAATTCCAGTTAAGCTGTTTTAGAGAAAAGGGATACCTCTGGGAATGTGTGTTTTGCCCTGTTGTGATATGTAGAATGCATATTGGTGGATTTGGAAATGTCTCTTGATTGCCTCAAGCAGTCTTCAATGACAAAGAAAAAGTTATTGAATTTTGCAGCACTACCTATGACGGAGATATGATTGATGAGAAGCAGATGTAAAGAGCTTAATGTAAGTCTCTTTGATAAATGGGATCTCATTTCTTTCTCACCCGCTGAAATGTACAGAATTCAAAATTATTTTTCCTTCAGTCGTAAGATATCCAGGAGAAATGCTACTCAGTCCCTTCTTAAATAAAAGTATTTCATATGCTTAATTAGTGATGAACTACAGTGTGAAAATTCCTGATTCATATTGAACTTGCTTACAGACAAACATATTTTATATATATACTGATATTCTGAAGGGAATTCAATTTAAATTTTCCACTTAATGTGTTTGTGTAAGTTTTCAATCTATAACCATAAATCTGCAAATTGCTGAAGACAGGTAAAAATCATTGGACCCATCTACTGCCTAAAATGATCTTGGTGGTACAAAGAACATCATATTTGCACAAGACCCTATAGCCAGTCATGGAAACTTTTTATGGCTCAGATGCCAGTTCCTACTCTTCCTACTCTTTACATCCATATCCTCTCTCTTCAGGGAGGAAAGTAGTAATAAGTAATAAGTAATAAGTAATAAGAATTTATGCAAGACGAAAGTCATTCTGTATTTGAGTAAAGACAAACTACTAAAGAGATGAAAAATCAACCGTCCCAAATTCCAAACAATCTTAAAGTCTGCTTCTTAAAGTCTCCTCTCTGGTTGAGGAGGGTGAGAGTTGATTGTTTGCTTGCTTACTTGCTTTTTTTCTTTTCTTCTACTGACACCAGTTATTTCATACAAGGGGGTTTTGTGTGAGGTTTTGTTGTTGTCGTCATTTTCCTGTAAAGTGACAGATTATATATGCCCCTTATTCTATAATTATATACCGGTATCTTATTTGAAACATGACTGAAAACAGATAAAGAAAAAAAACAATAATAATCTTGCAAGATCTGTGTCATGACATTATTCTCAAGGGACTAACAGAGGAGCTGTAAAGGAGAAAGAAAATATAGAAGCCCAGGTGTGGAAGAAGAAAACCCTACTGCCAGTGGAATGAGAGGACAAAGAGCAAAAATTAAAACCTTGGCGGGAGGAGAAGGTGGAACGTATAAAATGCCAACAGATGGAATACCAGGCTGCAGGTCTTGTGGGCCATTCTTGTGAAAGATAGAAATGAGAACAGCAGAAACTGCTGGACATTGGCTTTTACTTAATTTCTGATAATTTAGTTTCTTTGATCATCCTAGAGCCTATTCTGACCTTTTCTTACATCCTTTGAAAATGAAGTATTGAACTTCACACATTTAGATGTGGCGCATATTGCAACATACTCTTCACATGTTGACTGTAACAGAGTGCTGAACTACTGTTGTCAAACACTGTCTACAATTACAAGATCTGTTATATGATTTATGGATGTTTCCATTAAAAACTATAATAATGTATATAGTTAGTTATTTTTAGATGTGATTTTTTTTGGATTTATAAACAGTAAATTTTATTTTTATTTCATCATCTGTTTATTCGGAATGTGTGATTTTTCTGCCTCCTTGCATGGCTTTAATTTTTACTTTGAATTAATTAATTAATAATTAATCCTTCGAGCAATGAAGGGATGCTATCCAGAGGGACCTTGACAGCCTTGTGGAGTGCATCCATGTGAACTTCATGCAGTTCAACAAGGCCACATGCAAGGTCCTGTACCTGCATCACAGCAGTCCCTAATATCAATACAGACTGCAGGATGAATTGACTGAGAGCAGCCCTGAAGAGAAGGACTTGAGGATACTGGTGGACAAAAGCTTGATATGAGCCAGCAAAGTGTGTTTGCAGTCCAAGAAGTCAATAGTATCCTGTGCTGCATCAAAAGAAGCATAGCCAACAGGTCGAGGGAGGTGATTCTCCCCATCTGCTCTGCTCTTGTGAGACCCCACCTGGATTACTGCATCCAGCTCAGCAAGCCTCAGCACAAGAAAGACGTGACAGAAATGGTCAGAGTGCTGGAACACCTCTCCTTTGAAGAAAGGCTGAGAGAGTTGAGGTTGTGTAGCCTGGAGAAGAGAAGGCTCTGGGGAGACCTTATTGTGGCCTTTCAAAACTTAAAGGGGGATTATAAGAAAGATGGAGAAAAAGTTTTTTACCAGGGTCTGTATTGACAGAACAAGGGACAATGGATTTAAACTGAAAGAGGGTAGATTTAGATTAGACATAAGGAAGAATTTTTTTTCCGATGAGGGCGGTGAGACACTGGAAGAGGTTGCCCAGAGAAGCTGTGGATGTCTAATCATTGGAATTGTTCAAGGTCAGGTAGGATGGGGCTTTGAGCAACCTGATCTAGTGAATGTTGTCCCTGCCTGTGACAAAGGGGAATTGGAACTGAATGATCTTTAAAGGCCCCTTCCAAACCAACCCATTCCGTTATTCTTTCATTCTATGACTATATTGATACTGTTGGATAATTTACTTAGGCCTTCCCTTATATTAAATGATGGCTTTGTTTATTTAAGCACTTCTGGAAAGAAACTTACTCACAAGATGCATTAAATTCAGTTTAGCATACATGTTTTTTAAAACAACTGTAGCTTCTCTAGCTTTGATAAAACTTTCAAAAGTTTTTTTTGTTTGTAACACACAACAATTTTTTAAATCAGTTTTACCATGTTTTATTTAACCATAATCATTGAATAATGGTATTCTTTATTATATTTTTTACCATGTTTCTTGATATGAAATTAGGCTAACCGGTTTGCTTCTCTTGAAATATTTATTACAGCCTTATTTGAAGTGTAATGTTTGATAGTTACTATATTTTCTTGCAGTAAAGGAACTGATCCAAGCAGCATATCACACAAAAAAATCAATAGTTAAGTAGTTTTGTATTTGACAAGTCAATGCTTCCTGTGGTTTTGTTGCTATTAAATTTATGTGAAGTCTCTGAGTTGAGAAAATGTCTCAGACTAGAACTAATAGGGAAAGCTGTATCTTCATCTACAGTCAACCTCAATCCAAATTCTCAGTGGGACTTCCTTGCCTGATAAGTGTCTCACCAGTCTCTCATTTATGCTCCAGGGAGTGATCTGTAACCTCCAGACCAACTAATGCAGTGTCTCTTATGTCCACAGTGCTCAGTCCTACCATTTCTAGAAGAGCAGACTGCACTCATGTTATGTATCACATAGCACTTACTTCTGTATCTCATTCAGTGCCTCTGTAACACTAAGAAATTCTTATTTCATGCTTGTTTTTTCTTCAGTTCAAAATGTCTAAAAGCCAAATGTCTGAAGGCCAGTTCTGAAGTCCAACAATGATATTTTTATAGCACAAAGTAGAGAGTATGTAGTTCACACTGTGGGTTGTGGTATCAGAACACCTGGAAAGACTTGAGAATGTAAAACCTAATGAAATAGCATTAAAGAACTTTATAGGACAAAAGGAAGAAAACTTGCTACAGTCTTGTTTATACTACATATTGGGAGGGGTCCAGGAGCAAGCAGTCTCAGAACAACATCTGGATTTTGTTTTGGGGAAAGTAATTGTTTCATTTAGAAAAAAGAGCTACCAAGTGAACTCAAATTTTGCTAGGATAAGCAGAAAGATGCTGAGGCACTGGCCTGACATTTAACTAACAGAAGAAATCATTAGAAATTGTTGGATGTGACATGAGAAATGGAAAGGGACAAGCCAGGGAGGAGGAAAAGCCAGTGCAGGTAGGGGAAGAACAAGCGTGAGAAAATAGAGAGAAGAGGGTAATAAAAGGAGATGGTCACCTGTAAACAAGCTGCTTGTCAGCACTCTTGTCTGACTGAGCCTTGGGCCCGAACACCACAGTCTGTCCTGTCTTAGAATCATAGAATCATTATGGTTGGAAGAGACCTTTAAGATCATCAAGTCCAACTGTCAACATAGCACTGCCAAGTTACCACTAAACCATGTCACTCAGCACCACATCTACATATCTTTTTGATACCTCCAGGGATGGCAACTCAACCACTTCCCTGGGCAGCCCTGTTCCAATGCTTAAGAACCCTTTTGCTGAAGAAATTTTTCCTAATATCCCATCTAAACCTTCCCTGGTGCAATTTGAGGCCATTTCCTCTTGTCCTATAGCTCGTTACCTGTGAAAAGAGGCTAACACCCACCATGCTACAACCTCCTTTCAGGTAGTTGTAAAGAGTGATAAGGTCTCCCCTCAGCCTCCTCTTCTCCAGACTAAACAATCGCAGTTCCCTCAGCTGCTCCTCATAAGATTTGTGCTCTATATCCCTCACCACCTTTGTTGTCCTTCTCTGAACACGTTCCAGTATCTCAATGTCTTTCTTGTAGTGAGGGGCCCAAAACTGAATACAGTACTTGAGGTGGGGCCTCACCAGTGCCAAGTACAGGGGGATAATCGCTTCCCCGTCCTTTTGGCCACGCTATTTCTGACACAAGCCAGGATGCTATTGGCCTTCTTGTCCACCTGGTCACCCTGCTGGCTCATATCCAGCCATCTGTCGACCAAGACATCTTCTTAGGAAACTGTGTTTCTAAATATATTCTGTGTGACCTTATTTTCTGTTTTCTTCGTGTGTATAATTTGCTAGTGCATTTCAAGCTAGGATGCCAATTAATAGGAGGAGACCTGCGTCTGTAAATACCAGGGGCCCAGGGTCTGGCCTTGGTTATTAGATGATCTTAGAGACCCTGCTAATGCTTAAGCAGGGTGGGAAGCAGAAACCTCTGGGTCCCAGAAGTCCACTGGACTGAGCTTCTACTTTACACATTTATGCAGTGAAGATGCTCGGGAATCAAGACCCAGGAGTAAAGAGGAGAACTGAATAATTTGACAGTGTAGGTATATCTGTTGTGGCAATAACACTGCTAATCAAAACCTGACTCTTACCTTGTGATCTAGGAGCTCAGAAAGAGCCCCTGCACACCCTCTCCATTACAGCACACATGTTCCAGAAAATAATGGCACCATATTTTACAGCAATGCACCATATTTAATGGCACCATATTTAACAGCAATCTGTTTCTCCAGAAAATGAATTGAAATGTGATATCAGTTTCCTAAGAAGAAACTATTCAGATGAAGAAAGCTGTTCATTCTCTTTGAAATAAAAATATGCCAGATCTTGTAGCAATTTTTCTCAATAATTTACAGTAGTCCTACCCCATTTGAAAACCCTAATAATAAATTAATCATCTTTAAGATGCAAATCAGTAATGCATTCAAGGACTGGTTTTGACTGAAGCATGTCTTCTGTAGTCCACAGCTAGAATGCCCTGTGGGAACTGATCTCTACAAGAGTGTTCCCAATCCATTTGTGTTGGTCTCATTTTTCTTCTTCAAGGCTATGTTTTTTCCTGGTTTCAAGCCTGTAGCATAAATCCTATTGGGTTCAGCTCTATCAGAAGCAAACTGCTTGCTCAGTAAGCTACAACAACACTGGTTTCTTTTTTATCTGTCCAGGGACAGCATTTTATTTGGACTATTCTTTATTTTGAGGGAAGAACTATGGCAGTATTAATCTGAGTTTAAAAAAAAAAAAAAGCTTTAATGAATATCTTACACGTTAAGCTTTTACGTACACTACAAAATTGTATTTCTACTCTGTTCCATCTCCTTTGCTTTAAATTGATGTGATCCAAGATTCAATGACTATTGCAAATGGAGACTATTAACTTAAATACAGTTTTGGTCTGGCTTTGAGAATCAGGAGATGCCTGTAGTGAAATATGACCCTTTTTTTAATAAAAAAGCAAACATGGCCTTAATATCTATTATAATAGTCATCTCATGTATCATAAAGTTTTAATGCATTTTTTCCCAGTTGATATTAAAAAAAAAGAAAGAAAAAAAACAAGTTCCCTTTTAAAATTATAGTGGAAAGTTTCCCTCTACTCAGTTTGTTCAAAATATTTTTGCAGTTAGTCTGTATAGTAAACGAAAACCAAATCAGCTTGAAGTTTCTGAAAGGAAAAAGTATTAACTTCTAATCATGTTGGAATTAATGAAAGTCACACCTTTCTTTCTTCTATTTTTAAATCAAATATTCCTATATGAGATGTATTGTAGTAACCTTTTCTGGTCATCAGAAGGATGATCAGTGATGAACCGTATTGTCAAATGAGATCTATGTTTGCTGACTTAACAGAATCTGTTAGTAAAAGAAATATTTCAAAATGTCTTTACCATGATACTGAAAATAAAAATCTGCTGCTTCTTGCACTAGCTAGTAATTTACAGAGGATTAAACACTGTCAAATGTAAGCATAAAAATCAGAACAGATGTTCTAATACATATATAACTTTTTTAGAAAATCCTGATTTTTGGAAGTAACAACTTATTCTGTTTTTATAAAAGCATTTTGGTTTTAAGCAAAAAGAGGGCTATTTATACTGTACAAGACTGTTTTGTTGCAGTGTTTGCCCTCTAGGTCTTCTTGTAAATTATATCTCCTGACAGCTTCTTCAGGCAAGCCAAATATGTAGCTTAGGTCTTGACAAAGATTAAATCAAAATGACTAACACATCCTTCTTTAAGAAAGCCCTAAACATAACTCAAAGTACAAACAAAATTTTGACTACAGGACAGAAAACAATAGGTTTACAGTGGCAATTGACATTTAATTTAATTTCCTTTTGGGACTGATTACATGTTACCAATCACATCTTGACTAAACACTGTGATATGCCTTATTTGTCTGGTTTTCGTTGCTCCATTAAAATAAAGTGCTACAAAGACCTCTAAATAGAAAGGTAATTTACTATAAACCTATCATTTGCCTAAAGTCTTACCGCAGTTCCCTAGTTCTGATTAGCCCATTCCTACAAATTTCTTATTTGTCTAGCTCATTTTAAATGACAAATCGATACACTCTTGTATCAAAATAAAAAAAATATCATGCTTATCTCTACTGTATTCTCATGATAGCGAGTATCAAAGAAGTACAAATTTACCAAAGTTTTAGGCATGAGACTTCATAGTTTCATTAGTCCACACTCTGTCAGCATTGTTGCTAAATTTGACCAATGGCACTAGGATTTTGCCATAATTAGTAAAAACTATGAGGTACTATATTGATGACATAGCATTATGTCTCAGGACTTTTCAGGGCTTGTATCAGTCTCAGCTAGTTTTAGGCTGCTTTAACAATTGTAGTCATCAAGTGAGTATTGCCTGACCTACTGTAGCTTCAGCTTGGCGAAAGACACACAAGGTAAGCGTTTGTCAAAACTAGGTGCCCGTTGTGTACGAAACAGGCCATGGTGTCAAATAAGGCTGGAGGAAACTGTTGTGCAAGTTCCAGACATCAGTTTGGAAGCAAGAAGTCACCTGCAGTAAGAGGGCTGATGCCATGGTTTGAGCTAAGACTAAGGAAAAAGAAGCCACCACTATGATCAGCATATTCCTGTCAGAAAATACCCTCTATTGCTAATGTCTTGTCACAGCTCCCCACCCCTCTTTTTCTTTACAAAGGCTGAGATATATCAACCTTAGAAACAAGGTACGCTGAAACAGTATGCACAACCACCAGGAGGAAGAGACTTCCCTTGAAGCCTGAGGTACCGTTGCAGAACTGCTTCATAGCTCCACAGAGTGAAAAGGAGATACCTATTGCATCAGGAAAGGTGCTAGATCTGAGTATGGCAACCTGATCCGCTCTCCGTATACCAACCAGTCCAACTAAGAAAAGGTGACAGGTGATGGTAGTAGGCGACTCTCTTCTGAGGTACAGAGGCACCTATTTGCTGACCTGATGCATTCTCTAGAAAAGTGTTCTGCTTACAGAGGGTTCATATCAGGGATGTCACAGAGAGACTACCAAGCCTCATACAGTCCTCTGACTATTATCATCTGCTGTTTTTTCATGTAGGCATCAGTGATACAGCCAGGAGCAGCCTGAGGAATATCAAGAAGGATTATAGAGCCCTGGGAGCAGCAGTCAGGGACCCTGGAGTGTTGGTAGCTTTTCCATCAATCCTCCCAGTCAAAGGGAAGGGGGGTGATAGGGACAGTTGAATCTGGTAAATAAACAAATGGCTACAGGACTGGTGCCACAGGCAGGGGTTTGGCTACTTAGACCATGGAACTCTGAAAAACCTGGTCTACAGGGGTCTGGTGGGGTCCCTCTGTCAGAGAAATGGAAAAGCATCTTCGGTCAGAGTTTTGCCAAGCTTGTGAAGAGGGCTTTAAACTAAAGCTGCTGTGGAGGGGAGCCTCAATCCATCCCACTCCTACCAGCATGATTCCAATGGCAGTAATATAAGCCCAGAGCCTGGAGAAGGGTTTCAGGTCAACAGAAGAGCACCTGGAGTGCAGCACAAAGGAATACCAGCTTCTCCAGACAGTAAGTCATCTTCATTGGGGACCCAACTTCAAAGCCTCTATGCAAAAGAACGTAGCATGGGGAATAAACAAGAGGAGATGGAGACATGCACACCTGCAGGGATATGATCTTACTGACATCACAGACATGTGGTGGGATGGCTCCTATGACTCAAGTGTTGGAATGAAAGGATGCATGGATGAAGAGGGAGCTCCTGGAGAAACTCAAATAGATAAAGGAAGCCTACAGAGGGTGGAAGCAAGAACAGGTAGCCTGGGAGGAATACAGAGAACTTATCCAAGCAGCCAGGGATCAGATTAGGAAAGGTAAAGCCCAGACAGAATTAAATCTTGCCAGGGACATCAAGGGCAACAAGAAAAGCTTCTATAGGTATATTGGTGATAAAAGAAAGACTAGGGAAAATGTGGGCCCTCTATGGAAGAAAACTGGAGACCTGGTCATCCAGGATATTGAGAAGGCTAAGGTACTCAACAACTTTCGCCTTGGTCTTCACAGGCAAGTGCTCTAGCCACACCGCCCAAGTCGCAGAAAGTAAAGGCAGGGACTGGGAGAATGAGGAACCACCCACTGTCAGAGAAGATGAGGTTAAAGACCATCTAAGGAACCTGAAGGTGCACAAAACCATGGGACCTGATGAGATTCATCTGCAGGTCCTCAGGGAACTGGCGGATGAAGCTTCCAAGCCACTATCCATCATATTTGAGAAGTTGTGGGAGTCCAGTGAAGTTCCCCCTGACTGGAAAAGGGGAAACATAACCCTCATTTTTAAAAAAGGTAAAAAAGGAAGACTATAGGCCAATCACCTCTGTGCCTGGCAAAGTCATGGAGCAGGTCCTCCTGGAAACTTTGCTAAGGCACATGGAAAATAAGGAGGTGATCGGTGACAATCAATATGGCTTCACTAAGGGCAAATCATGCCTGACAAATTTAGTGTCCTTCTATGATGGGGTTACAGCATTGGTGGATAAGGGAAGAGCAACTGACATCATCTACCTGGACTTGAGCAAAGCATTTGATGCTGTACTTGCACGACATCCTTGTCTCTAAATTAGAGAGAAACAGATTTAACAGATGGACTGCTCAATGGGTAAGGAACTGGCTGGATGGCCACACTCAAAGAGTTGGAGTTAATGGCTCAATGTCCAAGTGGAAACCGGTGATGAGTGGTGTTCCTCGGGGGTTTGTACTGGGACTGGTACTGTTTAACATCTTGCTTTGTCGGCGACAAGGACAGTGGGATTTAGCTCACCCTCAGCAAGTTTGCCAATGACACCAAGCTGTGTGGAGCAATTGACAAGTTGGAGGGAAGGAATGGCATCCAGAGGGACCTTGACAGGCTTGAGGGGTGGGCCCGTGCAAACCTTATGAAGTTCTACCAGGCCAAGTGCAAGGTCCTGCACCTGGGTCATGGCAATCCCAAGCACCAATGCAGTCTGGGCAGAGCATGGGTTGAGCTTAGCCCTGAGAAGAAGGACTTGTGGGTGTTGGTGGACAAGAAGTTCAACATAAGCCAGCAATGTGCTCTCACAGCCCAGAAACCCAAACGCATCCTGGACTGCATCAAAAGAAGCATGGCCATCAGGTTAAGGGAGGTGATTCTACCCCTCTACTCTGCTCCGGTGAGACCTCACCTGGAATATTGTGTCCAGCTTTGGAGTCCTCAGGACAAGAAGGGCTTGCAGCTGTTGAGACAGTTCCAGAGGAGGGCCATGAAGATGATCAAAGGGCTGGAGCACCTCTCCTATGAAGACAGGCTGAGAGAGTTGGGATAGTTCAGCCTAGAGAAGAGAAGGCTCCAGGGAGACCATATAGCAGCCTCCCAGTACCTAAAGGGGGCCTACAGGAAAGATGGGGAGGGACTCTTTATCAGGGAGTGTAGCGATAGTATGAGGGGTAACAGTTTTAAACTGAAAATGGTAGATTTAGAATAGATATTAGGAAGAAATTATTTCCTGGTGGAGGTGGGGAGGAAATTTAGAATAGATATTAGGAAGAAATTCTTTCCTGGTGGTGAGGAAGTGGAACAGGTTGCCCAGGGAAGATGTGGATGCCCCTGGAATCTCCTGTGGATTCCTGGAATCGTTCATGGACAGGTTTGATGGGGCTTTGAGCAACCTGGTCTATTGGAACGTATCCCTGGCCATGGCAGGGGTGTTGGAGCTAGATGATCTTTAAGGTCCCTTCCAACCTGAACCATTCTATGATGCTACAATTTTAACACATAAGTAAAACTGTACACAGTTATGACATCACTGCTTAACAGTTCTCTCTGTAATATTAATGTTTTTTTTCAATATTAATTACATAGTTTGAAATATTAGCCTTTTAACGCTGCAACTGGACTAACAATCAATTCTTGGCTCCATAAATACAGTATGTTTCATTCTTCTTGTAACAAGTTTTTGAGTGCTACAGTACATAAAAATGAGATAAATAGGGACTTAATTCAGTTTCCCATCTTAGTCATCGCAGAAACATAGTCTCCATTTTCAAAAAAGGGAAAAAAGGAAGACCCATGGGTTTGTCCTTTGAAAATTAAGATGATATCTGAGTCTTTTTGATCAGCAGAAGTAATTAAGGTTCAGAAAGAATTATGGCTTACAGATACAGATTTTTAAAAGTGTTCAGAAGACTGTGACTTTCCATCCCTTAACTCCCCACTTCCTCCTTTAGCCTTCCTATTGCTTCAGGATTTTCTACTGCATCCCAACCATCCCATCATGCCCCATCTTTATAATGGTGCATCTGGCCTTTGTTTCCAGATTTATAGCAACAATGAACTGTGTATGAAAACACAATGACAGCTGATATCACAAACTAGTGTAAAGTGCAGTTTATAGGACTCATCAACTATTAAGCAGGTAGCATGGGAACAAAAATAATATGGGATAAATCTCTTAATTATGAAAGAGGTATGAGAGCCTTCCATTCAGTGTGGACCTAACAGTTTAGCTTGTATCAGATCAACTATGTCACTTTTAATCTGTAGGCAAACTGGGAGCAAAATTGGGTAGTGGCTTGATCCTACACATAACTAACTTGTCAGGTCTACTGTACCTATCTAGATCTCTGCTAGAATCCTATCATAAACAAATACTTTGAAAACCCAAAGTTCTTGCTATCAGTGACTCAGAAGAAGAAATACAGGTCTTCACTGGGATGAGATTTTTAAAACATTAGAACAATGTCAGTACAATAAATATATGTATTTTAATTAAACATTGCTGTGTGTCATTTGTTCAGTAAAAGCAAACTGATTTTTGAAACTCCTTATCATCATATTGCTTGCAAGATGAAGCTTTAACATTCAGTTGAAAAATGGGAGATATTGATCGGACAGAGTGATTACATGAAAGCTGACAAGAGCATGTATCATGTTAACTGCTTCTCTATAACTAGGGTTAGATAAATAATTACTTTGAAGCAGTAAAGGTGATACATTATACTTTATAGCTGTCATTAATGTATTTTTTGAAGAACCTGCACCTGCTTCTCAAAACACACTGTAGTATTTTGAGAGGTCATTTGCTGCAATAAACCATTTTTCTTGTTACTCAAGTTGTTAATGCAAATTAAAGGGGTTTTGATCTAGTTATTCTATAACTGTGTGTTCTATGTCCTTATATACTATTCAGTATTTCTTCTCTTTAGTCCTGCTGGAGTTTAGTTTTAAACTTCTGTATTGATGGGAAGCCAAAATGTCTCTTTTCAGAAAAATTAGCTGACTGCTGAGGCGAGCGGATCTGGTGCTGGCACAGTCTCCAGTGAGGCACTCTAGTGAGGTGCACAGGGGGGTTTCCTGGATCAGGAAAACCTCAGGGGGAGCTGTGAGAGCCACCAGCAGCCTGTATCTCGTTCAACAGTGGCTGGGGAGACCTGGGCAGGACTAGCAGCAACGGTGGCCAAGTCCCTTACACACCTATAAAAGAAGACCCTGGGGAGCACGAGTGACCAGGAGTACTGCGAACAGGGTGGGCAAATACAGCATGGTGTGTCAGCAAGGACATGGTGCAGCAGTTTGCGCAGTGGTTCTTATGGAAGGACCTGAAGGAAGGGCACTGAAGCTGTTCCAGCCCTGTCAGACCTCCAGGAGGAGGTGAGTAGGCTGAGGGCTATCAGGGAGTCTGAGAGAGAGAGATAGACTGCTGGAATCACACCCTGTTGTGAGGCCCAACAGGCAGACAGGATGCATGATATGGAGGATTCCCTATCCTCCCTCCACCGAGTTGAACACGATGACGTAAAGGATAGGGGGCAATGGCAGTAAGTTCCTGCCTGCTGCAACAGTGCATCTCCTCGGTGACTATGCCACCTTCCAGCTGTGCTGACATAATAGATATGAGGCTCTGCAAGTGGAATCAAACAATAATGAGGACGATGGTTCATGTAGCTTGAAGGTGTCACCGAGGTTAATTCAGCCTACTCCTGCTTCCATAAAGAAAAAACGACAGGTCATTGTCATAGGAGACTCTCTCCTGAAGGGAACAGATGCCAGGCAGAAATGGACCTGGGAGTTTTGTACTACAGCTGGCTGAATACGAGCTGTTAGTGTGCCCAGGTGGCCAGAAGGCCAATAGCATCCAGGCTTGTATCAGAAATAGTGTGGCCAGCAGACTGGGGAAGTGATAATCTCCTTGTAGTAGGCACTGACTGGTGAGGCCACACTGCAAATACTGCAAGTTACTGAGGTTTTTTTTTGATATTGTAAGAGTTCTGAGATTGAAATATAACATGTTCTAAAGGAAATGTGCAGTTTTGCAGTATTATCATGCCTTCTTTCACAGCTTTTTCCTGGGCAGTTCCTGCGCCTACCATCTGCAGGTAGGCACCACTACAGTGCTTCATCACAATTGTACCTTTTCCACATAATTATGGTGTGCAGGAGGAGTTCTAAGCCTTCCAAGCTGCCCATAATGCCAGAGAACGCCCTACAAATGATACAGTGTTGGTACAACTGGAGGGCTCTAGAGGCTGTCTAGGAAACTGCACCACGGACAAAATTGATCACTGTAGAATGATAATATAAAAGAAGCAGGAGCAAAATACCTTCTGGAGTATATATACATATATATATGTACACATACACACATACATAAAGGTTAAGAAATCTCAGAAAGACCTAAGCGAGTTATCAAGAGGCAGTGAAATTGCAGTCTAGGTCACAGAATCATAAAATCACAGAATGTTTTTGGTTGGAAAGGACCTTTAATGGTCATCTAGTTCCAATGCCCCTGCCACAAGCAGGGACATCTTTCACTAGAGAAGGTTGCTCAAAGCCTCATCCAGCCTGACCTTGAACACTTCCAATGGTTAGGCATCCACAGCTTCTCTGAGTGTCCTTTTCCAGTGCCTTACCACCTTCATCATAAAAAATGTCTTCCCTGTATCATAGCCTAAATCTATCCTCTTTCATTTTAAAACCGCTACCTCTTGTCCTGTCAGTGCAGGCCCTGGTAAAAAGTCTTTCTCAATCTTTCTTATAAGCCCTCATCAAGTATTGGAAGACAGCAATCAGTTCTCCCTGAAGCCTTCCCTTCTCAAGGCTAAACAACCCCAACTGTCTCAGCCTGTCTTCACAGAAGAGGTGCTCCAGCCTTCTGATCAGTTTCATGGCCCTCCTTTGGACTCGCTCTAATGGATCTATGTCCTTCTTGTACTGGGGACAACAGAGCCAGACACAGAACTCCAAGTGGGGTCTCATGAGAGCGTAGTAGACGGGGAGAATCACCTCCCTCAACGTGCTGGCAACGCTTTTTTTTATGCATCCCAGGGTACAATTTGCTTTCTGGGCTACAAGTACACACTACTGGCTTACGTCCAATTTTTCATCCACCTGTATCCCCAGGTGTTTCTCTGTGTTGCTGCTCTCAATCCATTCATCCCCCAGTTTGTTTTGATACTGGGGATTGCTCCAACCCAGGTGCACGGCTTCGCATTTAGCTTTGTTGAACTTCATGAGGTTTGTACATGCCCACTCCTCAAGGCTGTCAAGGCCACTCTGGATGGCATCCCTTCCCTCAAGCAAATCAACTGCACTCAGCTTGGTGTCATCCACAAACTTGCTGAGGGTGCACCCAATCCTACTATATATGTCATTAATAAAGATATTGAAGAGTATTGGGCCCAATATGGACCCCTCAACCACTTGTTACCTTTTTCCACTTGGATATTGAACCATTCACTGCAAATCTTTGGATACGGCTATCTGCATTTCAAATCTATGTCTGGAATTTTGCCACATTTCTTTCATTAAAATTAATGAAAGACGTCTTCTCCAGGCACTATTAAAATAGAGTAGATTTCCTATTCTATGGAAAATTCTGTACAGTGTAATAAATGTTACTACCAACTGGCAAATTCTAAATGTTTATTTTCTTGCTAAAGTTTTATCTTCTTCATGGTGTGTAAATTACACTCATTTCAAGCAGTCATTAAGTGCATGACACTACAAAACCACATTGTCTTTACCAGTTGCTTCTTACACTTCTGATGAATTCACAGCTTTAATATATCTTATGCCTTCATTTCACTTATATTGGCCTGTGTGATTTTCTGATAGTTGCAGCTGCTTGTAAAGTGAAGGATTTTTTATCTTGTAGTGTTTAGTTATTCTAAGAATTGAGAACTGCAAATGCAATAGAACTGCTTTGATACCAATTGTCTGAACTAACAACCTGAAACAGTTTCTTTATTGAAATGTCTGTGAGTTTGCCAAAGATTTGCACGAAATGATGAGTGGGTAATCAAGCTTTTGGAAGTTACTATTCCAAAGTATTTATTACTGAAATTTCAGCACATAGGAATTCTAGCATAAGACAAGCAGGTAAAACCCAAAGACCATACTGAGAAGGTTTCCTGGTTTGGGGTGGAGCAGAGCCAACTTTCTGTTCAGTGAGACAGGCTCTTGCTTACACTTGTTGCTGTGGCAACCAGGGTCAGCTGACTTGGTTGCTTACCCCATGGAAGGATTACACCTGTGGGGAGGAGTGGACAGGTCAGACGACCCAAACTGACCAATAGGGTATGCCATCCCATCTGCCATGCTCAGTGTAAAAGCTGAGGGACCAAGGGGGGTCAGGTTGGCTCTTTTTCAATGGATTGCTTCTTCAAGGACTGATGTCTGAGGATGACACCATCAGATCATCTACCTTTTGATCCCAGTCAGTGTGTTCCAGTTCCCATTTGTCACTGAGTCCAGCCTGGAACTTTCCCAGTACCTGCGAGTGACATCTCCCTGTGAGCTCAATATGTTTTTGTGTATGTTTGTTTATATTGTATATTTTTCTTTATTTTCATTTTTATTGTTAATATTTCATTAAAGTAGCTTATTTTTTTTCTAAACTCGTAAATCTTTTTATCTCTCTTCTTCCTCTCCTTGGAATGAGAGGTGGGGGAAAGCATCTGTTGTCTTATCATTGGCCAACCAGGCCCAAACTGTGATAGAAGTAGATCAGATGGATGACAGGGGACTCCATATCGGATCCACTTTGTCTAAGATAATTCTTTTTAAAATTATTTATCTAGTTTTAACAATTCATTTATGCATCCTTCATAGCCAAAGTAAAGGTTAAGTACTTTGAATAATGATAGACAAGTGGTTTGAACTGGGAGCTGTCTAGGAGGTATGAAGGTGGTTTTACAACCTTCTTTCTTTCCCCATGCCCCTAAATTTTCCCTCCACTTATTCCTCCCTTCCCTGTCTGTTATTTCCAGTGACACAGTTCTATTTCTTTTCTTTATAGGAAAAGGGAGCTCTCATCAACTCCTAAGTTGATCTAAGTCATAATTGTGCAAACCTATCCCTTTGTTTATTTTTTGTTTGCTTGCTTTTGCCCTTTAGGTTGTGTTCTGCATTAGTGATTTTTACACTGAGGTCTGAAAAATACTTGAGCTAGGACAAGATAAATAGTGAAAATGCACAACAGAAATTGGGGGAATGGAAGGAAAATGAAGGGACTATCTCATTTCAACTATTTGGAATATATTTTGAGGTAGCTGAAGCTAGCTGACTAATTTTATTCTCTTTTATCATTATGGTTGCTTATATCTTATATTCTGATGGTTATAGAAGTATCACAGTAATAAAGTTGCAGTGAGGAAAAAGTAAAAGTTGTGTATTTAACCTCACTAGAGTTTAAGTTAAACCTGTGTTTTGTCTCACTTTGTGTGTACAAAGCAAGCTTACACCAATTAAGGCACAGATCTCATGGTGTTGAGGCTATGGTGTGTATGTTGAATGCCGTCCTGATGAAAAATACCTGTATCTGATAGACATTTGCAGTTTACCTGTAAAAACACATGAAATGACACTTAACACTTCTATAAAATAGGATGTAACTCAGTTTGAATGTGTACATGCAAAGTCTATTTAAAGTTAATCTTTAAAATGCTTTCACAAACCCTTACCACTATTTTGCTCTTTGGTAATTGTTCCCAAGAGGAAAAAAAAAAGGAGAACAGAAAAAAAGGCAAACAAAACTAAAAAAGCCATCCAACCTAAGAAGATCATAAAGCACACTGGCTAAGTTAAGCCATAAAGCCATAAGTCATAAAGCACAAGCTAAGTTAAAACTTGTGCTTGCTATGATATCTATGTCTTCCTCCCTTCATGGGGAAGAGGATTTTCATTTGACAATAATGTCAGTGGTGACTGGACTAGACATTTAGACCCACACAGCCAGATCAGTATACAGAATAAAGTATTCCCACTTTGTTACTGCATTATAGGTACTGTTTAATAGCACTTTATGTGAAGCCAAACCTTTGTGTTTCTTAAATTAATCTGGTTGTCAGAATGTTTTTTGTTGGAATGGTTTTCAATGCAGGATGCAATGGAGTTGACATAGCTAATAAGAGGTGATAGTATAGTAAGGTTCAGCTTATTCTTTCTCTTTTGTTAATTTTGTCCATGTACAGTCCACTCCCATTTTATTAACAATATAACCATTCTTTGGTACAGGCAAAGCGTTACAAATATATTAAGTACTGCCCAAATAGGTGCAGAAATGGAGGATGTAAAAGTTAAAATCAAGACAGCTCTGAAGTAATAAGCTTTTAGATAGCAATTAACCAGGCACCATGTGTCATAAAATGGCTTGTCCAAAACACACTTTTCCCTTGGCAG
This sequence comes from Larus michahellis, assembly GCF_964199755.1. NCBI lineage: Eukaryota > Metazoa > Chordata > Aves > Charadriiformes > Laridae > Larus > Larus michahellis. The sequence continues at coordinate 170,629,942 of NC_133896.1, forward strand.
CTAAAGTTAAGGAAAGTCGTCTTTGATGATAAATTGCTTAACAACTTCTGAGAGCAAGAGCTGTCACTTCATATAGTACCATCACAATCTTTATTTATGATCTAACGTTATCGTAATATAAACTAAACAAGAAAAAAAAAAAAAAACAAAAAACAAAATAAAGCAAAACAAACCCGAAATATCTCCAAACACCTTTCCTAAACTATGAAGAGCTGAATTACTTCCCGAGTGATACAGAGAATAAAAACCTTAGAATCATAGGGTTGGAAGGGACCTCTGGAGATCATCTAGCCCAAGTCCCCTGCCAGAGCAGGGTCACCTAGAGCAGGTTACACAGGAACACGTCCAGGCAGGTTTTGAATGTCTCCAGAGTTGGAGACTCCACCGCCTCTCTGGGAAGTCTGTTCCACTGCTCTGCCACCCTCAAAGGAAAGAAGTTCCTCCTCATGTTTAGGTGGAACTTCCTATGTTCAAGTTTGCACCCATTACCTCTTGTCCTGTCCCCGGGCACCACTGAAAAGAGCCTGGCCCCATCCTCCTGACACCCACCCTTTAAGTACATATAAGTGTTGATAAGATCCCCTCTCAGTGGTCTTTTTTCCAGACTGAAGAGACCCAAATCCTTCAGTCTTTCTTCATAAGAGAGGTGTTCCAGTCCCCTCATCATCTTGGTAGCCCTTTGCTGCACCCTCTCCAGCAGTTCCCTGTCCTTCTTGAACCGGGGAGCCCATAACTGGACACAGTACTCCAGGTGCGGCCTCACCAAGGCAGAGTAGAGGGGGAGGATGACCTCCCTCGACCTGCCGGCCACACTTTTCTTGTACTGCCAGATGCCATTGGCCTTCTTGGCCACAAGGGAACATTGCTGGCTCATGGTCATCCCGTTGTCCACCAGGACTCCCAGGTCTCTTTCAGCTGAGCTGCTCTCCAGCAGGTCAGCCCCCAACCTGTACTGGTGCATGGGGTTATTCCTCCCCAGGTGCAGCACCCTACACTTGCCCTTGTTGAATTTCATAAGGTTCCTCTTTGCCCAGATCTCCAACCTCTCCAGGACTCTCTGTATGGCAGCACAGCCTTCTGGTGTGTCAGCCACCCCTCCCAGCTTTGTGTCATCAGCAAACTTGCTGAGGGTGCACTCTATCCCCTCATCCAGGTCATTGATGAATATATTGAAGAGGACTGGACCCAGTACTGACCCCTGGGGTATACCACTCGTCACTGACCTCCAACTAGACTCTGTGCCCCTAATCACTGCCCTCTGAGCTCTGTCTTTCAGCCAGTTATCTATCCACCTTACTGTCCATTCATCTAACCCACTCTTCCTAAGCTTCCCTATGAGGATGCTGTTTGACCGTGTCGAACGCCTTGCTCAAGTCAAGGTAGACCACATCTACCGCCCTCCCCTCATCTATCCATCCAGTCATGCCATCATAGAAGGCTATCAGATTAGTCAGACGTGATTTCCCCTTGGTGAATCATGTTGAGGACTTCTGATAGCTTTCTTTTCCTCCACATGCCTTGAGATGACGCCCAGAACAAATTCTTCCATCATCTTTCCAGGGTTGGAGGTGAGGCTGGCTGGCCTGTGGTTTCCTGGATCCTCCTTCTTGCCTTTTTTGAAGACTGGAGTGACACTGGCTTTCCTCCAGACCTCAGGCACCTCGCCTGCTCTCCAGGACCTTTCAAAGATGATGGAAAACGGCCCAGCAATGACTTCTGCCAGCTCCCTCAGCACTCTCGGGTGCATCCCATCAGGGCCCATGGACTTGTGAATATCTAATTGATCCCTCACTCGATCCTCCTCAACTGAAGGGAAGTCTTCTTCTTTCCCCGTTACTTCCCCCAATGCCTGGGACTCCTGAGGTCTGGGCCGAGCAGTAAAGACCGAAGCAAAGAAGGCATTCAGTAACTCCGCCTTCTCCGCGTCATCTGTCACCATGGCTCCTGTTTCATTCAACAGTGGGCCCACAACTTCTCTAGTCTTCCTTATTCTAATGTGGTTCCTGTCCATCTATTATATTTTTTATCCAAGAAAAGTCTGTCTGGATCTTAAATAATCACATAATTTTGCAGAAGACAAAGACATTGTAATTGGTAGGAGAGCTCACAGGCAGTACAGCAGTAAATAATATTTATTTAGATATGCTTGCAGAAGGACTTCCAAATAATTTATTCTGCTGTGGATATAATATGAAAATGGGGCTAAATAAGGCTTATTTCTCTTTCCAAAACTCAGAACATTCATTTTTTCAAATATATGAAGCTTTCCATGGAATTATGCTTTTGATTACAGAGCTTGCAAATTGCTGAGTTCATTACTAGATAAGGGAGTCAATTCATAATGCTGGTGGGAGAAGCTACCAAGCAATACTTGAATTAGGCCAGCTTTAATCTAATTCAAACTGCAAAAATAATTCTGTACTTGGAAGCATTTACAGATCAGTCAGTCTAGCAAAATATAGTGGAGAATTTGTTTACGACTAAATCATACATAGTCATAGATTTTTGCTCTTTTTATTAATGACCTGACATTAAATTTACAGACTTACGAGGCTTGAGTTCAAATGGCTAATGAAAGAATATAAATACCATCATGAAAATGAAAGTGTACTATACTGTTCTCTAAAGGTATGGAAGGTTTACATATCTTACAATTTTTCATACACAGATCTCAATCAAAACAAACAGCCAAAAATCTGTCCATATCTCAGCCAATGTTTAATCAAAAAAGATTGGGAAGAGGCAGGTTAACTGTGAGATAGTCTGCATAACTCAACAGTCAATGTAAGATCCATCTATTTTCTCTAGTTATCTAAAATTTTGCAGTCTAGTCTGAGCTGATCATGTGCACTACATCCTTTGCAATGGATTGCTCCAGAGACAAGTGTATCACATATTTTTCAAACTGACTTCAGAATGCAATCAATCTCCTGAATGTCTAGACACTTTCCAAGTGTCTAGGTATCATGGCAATAGACAACATGTCTATTGTCATGGCAATACCTGAAGCTTGAGATTTGGGCATTCATATAATCTCTTTGAATTCAGTGGGCAGTGGTGCAACAGCAAAACTTAACTATGGTTAGAAACGCTTGAAGACATGGAAAAGTAACACTCAGTAAAAAGTCTGGGAATAATGAACATCAAGGTCCAAACTGTTCTAAGGAGTTTCATAGCATGAGAACATAGAGCTGGAAGGGACCATTAGCTTTAAGTTCAGTATTCTGCTGTTGTAGAAAATATCCTCTAAATATGTCATTTAGAATTCTTTGCAACAGAATTTTTAATATGATGATCTCCACCACAGATAAGACAATTTTAACACATCAATAGCAAACAGAAGTTGTCATAAAAACTAAAAGCCTCATAATCTGCCTTACAGTCCTTAAAGTTTTCCAGAGCTTTGAGGTGGATTGTCTCCATCTTTTTCTTAATGTGAGCACCCAAAAGCTACTAAAGGAACTTGCCAAGATGTTCTGCTTTCTGGGAAGTTTTTCTTATGGGAATTCTTCACTGGTCTTAAAGTTTCAGTCTTCTTCCTTCCTTTCAGAGGTCTCCTGTTCACCTGGTGTTCAGTTGCTCAAATCAAGCAAACTGGTTTTCTCCCTAATATCTACTTGAGTTCTTCTAAAAGATGATAACTTATAACTGTGTGTATATATATACACACACATGTGTGTGTAGGTAGGTTAGCTATAGAAGGAAAATCCACAGTGAAACAGTTTTACAACTTACAGGAGTTTCACAAGAACAAGAGAAAACAGGAGCATGAACAATTGCTTGTACTCCTTAATTAGGAAGATGAAGGCTTAGTAAAGCTTATTCTGATCCCAAGTTTCAGAAGTTACAAAGAAAGGAAAAATAACTGGTGAAATTTTGATTTTCTCACTAAGAATTCAATACTACTGAAAGCATTATTATATCCTACTGACATGGCAGACTTAATTTTTAATTCTTCTGAATAACAAGAGAAAAAAGTTAGATTAAAGCTAGAATAGCAGAATAAAGGACAGAAGGTTTAGAAGAGAATCTGCCTTATATTTTAGAGGTGACAAAGGAAATTCAATCCTGGTTTGCTCCTGTCTGTGTATACATTCTAGGGGACCCTCTTTAGAGTCTTTTCTTCATAATAATTAAAATTTCAACAAATGAACCTCCTGCCAGGGCCCATAAAGTGTACTTTTCTATCTTTGATGTTCAAACCCAAGTCCCTGAGTAGTTGCTATCAGGATTTACGTGTTGGATTTAGTAGATGGAACAGCCAAGTGACTTTAAGTAGCCTACTCAATGGAACTTGCCAAAGGCCTATAAGGATGGTGATTTCTAGGCAGTGTCTTAGAAGTCCCCTTGGTTCTTCCTCTTAAGTATGTTAAACATGGCTAAATAAAGATACTGTTTTAGTTGGCTGTGGAATCTCCATCCTTGGAGGTACTCAACGCTCAAGTAGACACAATCCTGAGCAACCTGCCCCAGCTGACCTGAAGTTGGACAAAAAAGTCTCAGAGCTCTTTTCCCACACAACCATTCTGTGATTCTATATTTACCTGTGTAACTGTTTCCCAGTTGAAGAAATCAGTGCAATTGAAAAATGTATGCGCTGAAATCTTGGACCATACTGGACTGATCAAGAGTGTTCATTCCTCATGTTTATCCTCCCAAACCCATCAACAATCTGTCAACTAATGATTATACTTCACTGGACTTCTACTGATTTTGCAATGAATAAAACAGCTAATCAGAACAGGTTTGCAAAATGAGGCTTATTTGTTGAGATCAGAGTCAGTGGCATGAATTTTTATCCAAATATTTCAGGAACTCCAATGACATAATTCACTAAACCACCTAGACTCCTTTTTTGGGTTTTGGGGGTGAGTGTGGGGTGGTTTGTTCTATATATATCTATATAAACACACATTTATTCCTTATAAGAGATCTGCTGGCTATTGCAGCATACCATGTTCTATCACTGCCATTCTAGACAACTATCATATGCTGTAAGAAAAGAATTAAAATATAAGAAATGTCATTGCCCATAAAAAATGAGCTGTAATTTTGTGCTCTGGTACGCAAATGTGATCACTTTATGTTTGGGTCACTTCCTCAGCCATACATTATCCTTTAGTTTACTGCCTACCATAAAAGTATGCAAGCTTCTTCTGAACTCCTAATATTAAATGTGCGGTTTTCGCTGAAGTGAAACTACTGACTTTGTAATATGTGCCTTTGACTAGCTCTTTTTCCTCAGCACTTCATTTATAAGTGAGAGGATATTCAGCATATTTCTGTATATAATTATGCAGACAGATAATTCAAGGCTCACACTGTACTTCAGTTATGTATCTCTACATAATTGCTTTCAATCTAAGAATGCTGAAGGCCAATTAATATGGACAATTACTGAGGTTTTATTGGTTCAGTTACAGCTGTGTACGCTTTGAAATTTCCAAACCCTTGAAGAACTCAATATGCTTGAAGGTATGTTTAGAAACTTTCATGTACCTTGATTTATGTCTTTGTCTCTGGTAAAATAAACAATTTTATTTTAATTATATAATTAAAGGAACAATATCAAGAACTGCTGAGAGGACCAGCAAAATAAGGCAGTCTAGTAGCTAATAATTTTTCAGTACACACTAAGGCAGTGTTTACAAAATATCTACACGTTTTAGGAAAAAAAGGAATCAATGTGCTTGAGTCAAGTGGTATTCAAGAACACAAAGTGAAATTTACATACCTGTACTTTGCAGACCTGTCAGTCTTCAAAAACGCACTCCTCCAGGCAAGTACATATCTGTTTCCACATATGAAGTGACTGAGTAATGACAATCTGTGTATCTCAGCATTTACTTTATTTCTGAACCTTAAAGGAGTTCCTAAGGAACTTAAGAAATTAGGAACTTTGCCACCCATCTCCTTGAGAGGTCAGTCCAGTAGGTTTGTAAAGATCTTATATAATCCTCAAGATGAACATACAGGCAGGTCGCTTGCTGCTTTACCCTATTTGCAGCTGGTAAACTTCAAAACTTTTTTAGTTGAAAAGACAGATGAATGGCACAATCACCACTGGTTTCCTCTACACCTTCACCTAGAAATCACATTCTTCCTTCTCATTCCCTTCTCTGGCTTTCCTGTACATATACCTTCAATCTTTCAATAAATGAACTAAGATGGATTTGTAAACGGTTAAGTGTCCGCTAAATAAGATTTTGCATTACACTAATTGTTTGCCTAATGCTCAATCTGGAATTAAGAGAAGTAGCAATCTACATCAGGAAGGAAATCTCTGTAGATTGGCGGTTCCTTGAACAGTAAAATGCTTCAGGTGGATCTGCCTGCCCCTTTTCCTTACAATGAGTGTTCCAGTAACATCAGAAAGCCATTTAATTTCTAGTCTTTTATCAGTGTATGAATTAGAATGGGGTAACTTTTATACAGAGAAAATTCAGATCACACAGCTGATACATATTTTAAAAAAATAATTTGTAAACAAATCTTCCCTTTTCCTGCAGTCTGTACACAAGGACAGACTTGATTTTAGTCCACCAGCTTTCACTGTCTTCTTGTTTGCAAGAAACTCCATTCAGTCCTCCCTGGGTTCTTAGGGCATGTTGTTGTGTCTCTATCACATCTCTAAGTTAGTATTGAGTCTCTGGATCTCTGCTGAGGCACAGTACTTGCACCTTCTCTCATTCCTATGTGAACCACCTGCACAGAGCTGAACATCCAGCTAAACAAACTTGTAGCCCTCTCTTTCATCTGCTGCAGATGGGAAAATTAAAACCACTAACATTGTAGATCACAAGAGTTCCCCATTCCTTCCCATTTTCAAAAATGCAATTTTGAGAAGTCGTGTTTATACAAAAAGTGTTATGGAAAACAAACTAAAGAGGTTTAATGGGTCTACCTTTGCACAGAGAGAAGTCTTCCCTGTGCTTTACTCTTTATTCTATTACACAAATCAAAACCAGATATAATCTACTACCATTCTTTATTTCTCCCTAATTAAACAGCTCAATCAGCATATTTATAACTCAGGCATTTCTAGACAGAATTATTTTTTGACTGTATTATTAGTTTATAGAATTTATAGGGATTATGCTTGACTGGGAAAAGAGGATGAGCTTTTTTGTTATCTGATTTTGATTCTGTCACGTTTCTTTGGTTTGTTGGTTTGGTTTTTTTTCATGACCAGAACTGGCATAATGACTTAAGATAAAGACAATGGCAGTGCTTAGATATGTATTTTGAATTCCACAAAAATGAAATGCTTTATTCCTTTTTTATAATCAAAAGTTGGAAAAGCTATATGAAACAGCTGTCCTTTCTGCTGAAAAATTACTATGGACAAGAATGTCAATGTTTCTTGTGTTATCTCACAATTCTTTTGCTACAAAACATGATCAATTTTGAGGTAATTTCCTGTTCAGCAACTTAGAACATGCGAATCAAAAGGAAATTTGTAATTAATTTATGAAATAACTTTATCCTTATTACTGAAATGTAAACACTTGTATCTTAAACTTCTTTGACTAGATTCGATTAAGGATTTGGAAAGGTCAGTTTAAACATTTCTCTCCCCTTCTCTCCCCTCTGCCCCCCTCCCGCCCCCTTCCTTGTCTGTGTCATGTAAAGATCAGGTTCAGTGATCCTGAAAGAATAATTCGCTTTCTGTTAATATTCTACTTTTTTTTCATTCACAACATCAGCTAAGGAACATTATGTCTTATGAAATTTTGCCAGGGAGGGACAGGAAAAGTCTAAATGATAGAGTCTAGCCACCAAGCCAGAGCCCAAGTCTAGATTTTGGGTCTTGGCAAGGACAGAGTTACTTCAAGGTGGTGAGGGAAGCCAGAACCCAGAATGCTTGATTTGTGATCAAATCTTAAAGTATATTGCCCTGTCCCTGGAAAATGAAAATGAGAGAGTAGAAAATCAGAACTTTATTAGTCTTTATAAACATCATTCATTCTGTGGATATTTCAGGCCAAGGGATTTCTGGCCAAATAAATTGCTTGGCTCAGCAAGGCTCTATCAGAAAAAATGACTTAATCAAAAAACAGATCTAGGAAAGCAGGCTGCCAAAGTCACCATTTTGTGGCCTTCACTGGGTCACCAGTTCTTCATTTCTCGAGATTTAAAAGTCAAGGTTGTTCATTTTACTTTCTTCCTGGCTCCCAAAAGTGAATGTCTCCTGACATGTTTGGCTTCTGGTTCAGGAGTTCCTGCCTCAGAAATTTTGGAGCTCTCTATTTGAAGCTTTATTTATAGTTCCTAATCAATACAGAAGTAGTTTTAGTGTTTGACTAAGACAGCAGACCTTAGCAGTTTGGGCTGATGCTTTGTTCAAGCACAGTAATAAAATTTCTTAGGCCATTAACAGAGCTGTACAGTCTGCCTAACATTGAAGTATATTATTCTTAACTGACATACTGTTTGCCTGCATAAGAAGCCTAGAGAGTGCATCTCCTGCTCTGATGTTTACTCTTCAATCCAAAGAATATTTTCCATCAGTTAAAATAATGTAAGCTTTGCATATATAAGCACCTCTGCAAAATGAACCATTGTATGAGTCAGAGAGATGTAGAGTCAATTTTCTGTAGCATGTAAAAGTTAAAGCTTATGTCTTTATGAAAAACAAGTTTAATACATTTTAAATGAGCTCAGTCAACCATGTTATCTGGTATTACATATACATCCAAAAAAATATAAGTGTAGCGGAAAAGATATTTGTTAAAACCACTGCCAAATTTAAGACGGGAAGATAGTTATCAGATCAACTTCAGGATTTGAAGAAGAGATAGACTTCTGCAATTTCCTAGTCCAAATGAACACTTCAGAAAGTCAGAGTTAGGTTAATAATGTGATAGAGAGTGAGATATTATATTGCAGCATATTTCTGAAGTCTGCTGATCATATATTTCACAAGTTGTGATTTTGACATTAGCTTTCTGTTTTACTTCATTAACACCCTTGAAAAGAGAAGTGTTGCTTCTTTTACAATGATAATTAAATTAAACCAAATTGCTAGGTGATTTTTTTTTTAATATTACTAGTATTTATACTGTAAAAAAAATAGCTCAAGAATTATATCACCATCTTACAAGCTGGAAGAGTTGACACAAAAAACGGTTTTGTTGCTAAATTTCTTTGTGATTTTGGTCAGATGGTTTAATTCTGAACCACTTCCTGGGATAATGATGCTTTCATCTTCACTAGGAGAAGATAAAAATTAGAGAGTATAAAAACTGTGACAAGAAGGGTATTGTAAATAAGTTTGAGAAGACTGATCTTGGTTTTATCTCACGATGACAAAAAATATTATTCTAGGTTCATGCATTTTGGACTCTTACTCTGGAATATCTTATCACATGAAAAATGGACACTGTTAAAGTTGAGTACTATGTGAGAAATTCAGAAGATGATCAGTGTTTGCTTTTGCATGATGTATCTGCTAACTGAATCCCCAAATCATTCCGCTTATTCTGGTCTAAATTTGTGCATTTATATTTATGAACAGGTCACCATCCCTCTACGGAGGGAAGAAAAGCTATGTGAATTCTAAAGCTTACCTAGTAAATCCACAGGGAAGAGGAAATAAAAGTACCGGATGAAGGAGGGAAAGAAAAAAACTTATGGATATGACAGTTCTCTAGGTTGTAATGTTCCTCCTGTGTCATCTCCAGCATTCCATTGCGTTAACTAGTTATTTATATTACAACTTCTTCTGTTAAGAGGATAAATTTTAACAGGGATACTACCAAATTATTTTTAAAAATAAGTCTTCTATGAGGACAGTGATTCACCCTATACCTTCTACATAAGCACATCAATTTCTTGTAACATACAAAGGATCTCATTCATTTGAAGCATCAATACTGCCAATATGAATAAATGAAATTTATAATTTTAGCCATTTTGGTTATTTATTGAGTAGTGCACATCCCATTGCTGATGGTTCTTATGGTACAGGACTTCAGCATCTCTCCTTGGATGATTAATATATGTATTTTCTCTACTCAAGAAAGAGAGAAACAGAAGTTATTGGAAACTGTTGAAGGTGACAGTAGTTAAATGCTTTGTTCACTCTCTCAAGTAAGAATTCTGGACAGCTAATTCCATTCAAGACATCCCTTATCACAACAACAACTTTCCTTTGACATGAATCATAATAATTTTAACAGACTTCAGAAATAAATAGCTGGAAACAGTAAAATATTGGCTTTCCTGCAGTGAACAAAAAAGGAAATGTAACAATTGTTCCACGCCAAAGAAATATTATTCCCTCTATGCAGCACTTCAGTTCAGAGACCTTTTAACTACATATGCCTGTATTTCTGAACTGCCATCATGTTGAGTAAAAAAAACAGCAAAAAACATTACTGATGCAAGTAGAGGTATATTACTGTTTCCATCATATTTGATTTTTCTTCCCTTTTTTGGTGTTAAAAGTCATACTTTCCATTCCTTTTATTTGCCATCCAACAGAAGGATTTCTTAATGTAGTTGCATGATAACTACTAGTATGCATGTTTATATAAAGGTAAAGAAATACAGGCTTTATAACTCTCCCTTTTTAATGGTATTTCTCAGGGCTTTTGTTTGTGTTAAAAAGAACAATCAAAGTCATCATAATGAGATAGTATTCACACAATATGCAAAGAAACTAAAATAAAAAATTGTTGAGTTGTCACACTTGTTATATTATTTGAATTAGACTCAGTCTCGAAAGGGTGTGAGACAGCCCTGCATTTATTTTTGTGTTTAGTGTGATCAGGAAAGTACAAGCTGATTAAATGATCTGTTTAAAACAAAAAACTTGTTTAAATTATATTAACGTAAAATTAGTAGACCCAATGATAGATATGTGTGTTTAGGATGACCCACTGTTTTTGTTTTCTTTTTTAGAGGACAGTCACTGTAAGAAATGCTTGAATCTTTTGAAAGAGTCAATAACTATGTTAATAATGGTGATTCAGTCAAGGTGGTATCAAAGTTTCCAAACATGTTCTCACAAAAGAAAATCTAAGGTTCTAGGAAACAAATTAAACAAATAAAGGCTCAGGTTTCTCAAAGGAAATTACACACACAGAATCACAGAATGGTTCGGGTTGGAAGGGACCTTAAAGATCATCCAGTTCCAACGCCCCTGCTATGGGCAGGGACACCTTCCATTAGACCAGGTTACTCAAAGTCTCATCCAGCTTGGCCTTGAACACTTCCAGGGATGGGGCATCCACAACTTCCCTGGGCAACCTGTTCCAGTTCCTCACCACCCTTACAGTAAAGAATTTCTTCCTGATATCCAATCTAATTCTACCCTCTTTCAGTTGAAACCATTACCCCTCATACTATCGCTCCACTCCCTGATAAAGAGTCCCTCCCCATCTTTCCTGTAGGCCCCCTGTAGGTACTGGAAGGCTGCTATAAGGTCTCCTCGGAGCCTTCTCTTCTCCAGGCTGAACAATCCCAACTCTCTCAGCCTGTCCTCACAGGAGAGGTGCTCCAGCCCTCTGATCATCTTTGTGGGCCTCTGATGGACCCATTCAAACAGGTCCATGTCCTTCTTGCGCTGAGGACTCCAGAGCTGGACACAGTACTCCAGGTGGGGTCTCATGAGAGCAGAGTAGAGGGGCAGAACCACCTCCCTCGACCTGCTGGCCACACTTCTTTTGATGCAGTCCAGGATGCGGTTGGCTTTCTGGGCTGCAAGTATGCATTGCTGGCTCATGTTGAGCTTCTCATGAACCACCACCCCCAAGTCCTCCTCAGGGCTGCTCTCAAGCCATTCTCTGCCCAATCTCTATTTGTGCCTGGGATTGCCATGACCCAGGTGCAGGACCTTGCACTTGGCCTGGTAGAACATCGTGAGGTTCATACAGGCCCACTTCTCAAGGCTGTGAAGGTCCCTCTGGATGCCATCCCTTCCTTCCAGTGTGCCGACTGTGACACACAGCTTGGTGTCATCGCCAGACTTGCTGAGGGTGAGCTAAATCCCACTGTCCATGTCGCCAACAAAGATGTTAACAGCACTGGTCCCAGTACGGACCCCTGAGGAACGCCACTTATCACTGGTTTCCATGTGGACTTTGAGCCATTGACTGCAACCCTTTGAGCGCGGCCATCTAGCCATTTCCTTACCCACCGAGTGGTCCATCCACCATGCTTTTCCAATTTAGAGACCAGGATGTCGTGTGGGACAGTGTCAAATGCTTTGCATAAGTCCAGGTAGATAACGTCAGTTGCTCTCCCCTTATCTACCAATGCTGTGGAAACATCGTAGAAGGCCACCAGATTTGTCAGCCACGATTTGCCTTTGGTTGACGCCATGTTGGCTGTCACCAGTCACCTCCTTATTTTCCATGTGCCTTAGCAGAGATTCCAGGAGGATCTGCTCCATGATCTTGCCAGGCACAGAGGTGAGACTGACCGGCCTGTAGTTCCCTGGGTCATCCTTTTTTCCCTTTTTGAAAATGGGGGTTATGCGTTCCCCTTTTCCAATCAGCGGGAACTTCACCAGACTGCCACAACTTTTCAAATATAATGGAAAGTGTCTTGGAGACTTCATCTGCCAGCTCCCTCAGGACCCGTGGATGGATTTCATCCGCTCCCATGGGCTTATGCACCTTCAGGTTCCTCAGATGGTTCCGAACCTGATCTTCTCCTACAGTGGGTGGTTCTTCATTTTCATAGACCCTGTCTTTGAATTCTGCAACTTGGGTGGTGAGGTTGGAGCCCTTGCTGGTGAAGATCAAGGTGAAAAAGTCATTCAGCACTTCAGCCTTCTCCATATCCTGCGTGACGAGGTCTCCTGTCTCCTTCCTGAGAGGGCCCACATCTTCCCTAGCCTTGCCTTTACCCTGATGTATTTATAGAAGTTTTTCTTGTTATCCTTGATGCCCCTAGCCAGATTTAATTCTATCTGGGCTTTAGCTTGCCTAATCTGGTTCCTGGTCACTCGGACATTTTCTCTGTATTCCACGCAGTCAACCCGTCCTTGCTTCCACCCTCTGTAGGCATCCTTTTTGCTTTTGAGCTTGTCCAGGAGCTCTTTGTCAATCCACGCAGGCCTCCTGGCATATCTGCCTGACTTCTTCATTCTTGGGATACACCGCTCCTGAACATGGAGGAGGTGAACCCTGAATACTAACCAGCTCTCTTGGGCCCCTCTTCCCTCCAGTATTTTCCCATGTTACCCTGCCAAGCAGGTCCCTCAAGAGGCCAAAGTCTGCTCTCTTGAAGTTCATGACAGTGATCTTGCTGTGTGCTGTCCTTCCTGCCCGAAGGATCTTGAATTCAACCATTTCATGATCACTGCAGCCAAGGCTACCCTTGAGCTTGGCACTCGCCACCAGCCCCTCCTTGGCGTTAAGGACAAGGTCCAGCATAGTTCCTCTCCTTGTTGGCTTCTCTACCATTTGAAGAAGAAAGTTATCATCAACATTCATAGAATCCTACAAAGATTTACATAAAATTCTGGAGCATTTAGAGTATTCAAACATTAAAAGGACAAAATTTGCAGTAGACAAAAAATTATTCAGGGTAGTCAAAAGTAAAACAAAACACAATGAAATACAGAAGGATGTAATGATTTTGAATGTCCATGTAACAAAATGAAAGATGAAATTCAATGCTGATAAGCAAAGATTAATGAATAGTGAAAAATGTAACTTTAACTTTAACTTTAGACATTAGGAAGAAGTTCTTTTACAATGAGGGTGGTGAAACACTGGAACAGGTTGCCCAGGAGGCAGTGGAGGCCCCATCCCTGGAGACATTCAAGGCCAGGCTTGATGAGGCTCTGAGCAACCTGATCTAGTTGAAGATGTCCCTGCTTACTGCAGGGGGGTTGGGCTAGATGGTCTTTAAAGGTCCCTTCCAAACCAACACATTCTATGACTCTATGAATAAAATTTCAAATTTAGTTGTTATCACATATTGTTATTTCCATATTAAGGAGTAAGAAATACTGAATAAACTAAAAGTGTCAGCTTGAAAAAGTGCTAAACGAGGTAAGTTACAGCATTAGCCCATAAAATTACAAATACAGGGAAAATGAATAGGGAAGTTGGACTCAATGATCTTAAAGGTCTTTTCCAACCGAAGTGGTTCTATGATTCCATGATTTACTGTTTCTCCTAATGTAAAACCTTATGATGAAATTACCAGATATCTTGCTTGAAATAAATAAAAGGAAGAACTTTTTACACACTGTACTTAAATTGTGGAACTCTTTTTTTTTCCCACTAGATAGTGTACAGCCCAAAAGCATAAATATGTTAAAAAAAAGAACGAGATAAATTAATGAAGAGTAGATCCATGTGTACAATGGTGTAAGTGAAGTCTCCAGTTCCAGAAGTCCCTAACCTGCAAATTGCTGTAAAATCTAAGGATATACTAGAGTAAAAATAAATCTCTATTTATTTAATTAATTAATTAGTTAGTTTATTTCTTAGACAATCTTTTTTGCAACTATCAGGCAGGGGGTTGGTTGACTGGCCAGACCTTTGAACTGATCCAGATTAGCTCTTTTTACATTCTTATGTATAATTCAGTATACCATGTTCTTAGCAAATATACTTGATTAGTGTTCCTATGATTTTTTTATGATTTTTACCCCATTTATAATAATTGTTTCTACATTAATTTTTATAACTTTGCATATATATCACAGGTCTGAATAAATGGAAACATTATGTCTTACCTTGTCAGTGCAGTCAGTTGAATGAACATTTATAAATACATATTGTAAATAATGTCTCTTTTCCAGCTATAAAATCATTCTTGAAACAAAAATTAATGTATTTCTCATTCACAAACTCGATTCAAACAGAATTCCCAGTAAATGGATTCTTCATAAAAAACATCTCTAATTATTTCATTACCTGCTATTTTCCTATTCCTAAATCAGCTAAGTTGCCTATGAGATTGGTTTTGTCCTCTTGTGGGATTTTTACATAGGCTTTACACATTTCAGCAACCAGAATCTGTACTGCAATGCTAGCTTTTTTTCACAGTGTATGCCATGCCCTGGAGGACTAAAAGAAACACTGGACAAGTGACTTCAGAGCTGGGGTAGTCAGCTGCCCCATGGCTCTGCTATACATTGTCTTCTAAGCTCCATTTATTGGAGTCAGAGAGAAGTCAGAAGTACAGATGACAATTTAATAAATATCACTACATTTTGCAGCTTGACCTGCTGTATTTCAGCCAGCTTTGAAATTCATTGCCCCCTACAGTATACGACGTTTGGCCCCAACTAGGAACCTAGTGCATGCACGATCCTCAAGGGTTTGGCTGCTAGTGCCCAAGGCTGACTCTGACACAGGGCAGCTGGGTGACCTGGGACCAGTCTAGAGGGTGACAAAGAGATGAGAGAAGCCTTATTTGGGCCTTCCCTCTCTGAACTCAGAAGCTGCTTTCAAGCTCAGGCCCTGTGCTGGATTTCCCACGAACACTTATAAAAGCCAAACTACTCAGCACTTTCCTAGAATTAAAAATTAATACCTTCCACCAAAATAATTATAAAAGAATCCACAAACACAGTGTCATTTTTGCCCTGTGGATATTTTTTGTGCTTTTTGTATTGTGTGGGATTTCTACCTTTAACCTTAATGAAGGGAGGAAGAAGGAAGAAAAATAAAAATGAGCAAAATCACTAGAAGTCTTAAAGAGTGCAGTTCCCTTGTATTCCATACACACTGGCAAATATTAATTTCAGTTTCATATTCCTATCAGGTTTAGCATGCATGCTAATTTTCTCATGCACTAGCACAGCATGATTTATTTATTTTATATATGAATCACACCCTTCCGAAGTCATCTGTTGCCTGTAGCAGAGTTTACTTGAACCATAATTTGCAGCACTGTATTCTGACCAGAATTTTTCATCAATTCAAACACAGTAATTCTACTGTCTGGGAACTGTGATATTGCCATGACCTTTACATCTTCTGCTCTTTATTTCTCATTCACTGATGATTTCCATGCCATTAGATGTAGTTTAGACTTCATTATTATACTCGACAGCTCTACTTCATTACACTTTTTTTTTTTCCCATATTGAATGGAGGTTTTATGTAACTTAAGTTTTGACTGCAGTATGCAATTGTTTGCTACAGGCTGACTACAATGTCTATGTATTTGGGAAGATTAGAAAAAGCTAACTCCTCTTTCCTTGTATATTCCCCCCCCCGCCAAAAAAAGAAAACATATGATGAAAAATGAAGGACCCAAGGGAAGACTGGTAATACTTCCAAATATATCTATTTATTATTCACATGCAGAGTAAAGCTGAAGATCCAGGCAGTATCATCTACGTCCTCATGTTCATGCAAAACAGGCTCGTATTTCTTTCAAAGGGACTGTGCATAAGTGCGTGATCAACAATTCAAGTAAGGTTCAAAATTCTATTGAAAATTTTAAATAAAAGATCAGTAAATCCTATATGAAGTGTTACAGATAAATGTAAAGGGTAGAGCAATTTAAATAAAATTATTTCAAACATTAGGCAATAATTATGCTACTAATGTTTCATTCCATTTCAAAAAGGGCAAACTATTTGCAAGTCATTGAAATTGGTACTCTTAACTCACAAAGGCACTTTCATAATGTCTGCAGTAAGATGCATAGTATGTTACCTTGAAAACTTAAAAGAAAGACTGAACTAGTAAATATGTATTTGTAATAGAGTCTTGGTGGTCTTGAATTGAGAATCTTCATTTAATTCTCAAATTTTAGGTGTTTATCAACCGTAATCGTAATTTTGAACTGAGATATATTTGGGTACACAATACTTTCCCCCGCATATCCTCTTCCACTTTTTCCTCAAAAGAAAATAGAAGCTGACACCAACTACTACTTCCTGACATTATGTTGTTTTGGAAAGAGAAAGGAATGATAAGCACTCGAGCCCTTGCTATCTATCAAATAGGAACCTGGATGGCCTTAAATCCTAGAAGTTGTCAGGTCGGGGCTTTGCAGCTGAATGGTTCAATCAGTAGCTTTTTAAAGTGTACTATAATAATTAGCTCTTACATTAACTGTCTGTTGTGGAAAGAATTTCACTTTAATCCACTGTATAAGGATCCCAACATTTGAGGTGTTCTGTGTTTTTTTGTTGTTTTGGTTTTTTGGGTTTTTTTTGTTTGAGGTTTTCTTTTGTTTGTTTGTTGGATTTAGTTTGTTTTGGGTTGGGTTGGTTTTTTTTTGACTCTTCAGCTTTTTAATTTCCCATTGCCTTTAGCTGGTATTAAAGGAAGGGTATTTGGACAGGGGATAAGTACTCAGTACTACAGTCATAGTAGATTATATAGCAACAAAAGTTTGCATCTTAAGATAATTTAATATAGAAAGTAGAGTGAAGAGCCTTAAAGCATTTGAAATCTTTCAGCGTTCAGAAATTTAGGTAATTTTTACTTTGAATCTTTATGTACTGTTGTCCTTGCAATGATGGTAATGCACTTCCATAGACTGTTGTACATAAAGATTTCAATGAAATCTTTCTTCATTCAGTCACTACTTTGTTGATGGCATTTATGTCAGACAAGACATTTGTTTTACTCAGGTTTAAATTAGAAGTCAGCCAGTTAGAATCAATAGGGTTACTCTAGCATAAAATAGAGAAAGATGAGAGTCCCAGAGATAGTGAGCAGAAGGACCACCTACTAATGCAAGTAAAAATAAGGGACAAAGTGAAGTTTTTGGAGAGTATTTCTAAAATAGCATAAAGATTTCTTGACACTTCATTATACCTAATTTGGAAAGGCCCTGAGACACAGTCAGCAGACTGGATCCTTGTGATCCTGAAGGACAGTAAGCAAAATGTGGGGAGATGTAGGTAAAAACCTGCACATTCTTTCTTTGTTCTTGTTTTTCTCACTGAACAAAAACAGGGAGAGGCACTGGTGCCCGATACGGGCATCCATATTTCTCCTAGGTCACTGATGATTCCATGGGCAACCAGAGTCATGTAGAAATGGAATTCTTTTTTTTTTTTTTCATTAGTTTTGTGCCATTCAGCCACTAGACTTAAATTAAATTCTCATTTGTATTTATGCATATTCAAAATAAGCATGAGACCTCCTTAATGAATTCAAGAAATTTCTTCTGGGATACAGCTTCTTTATTGCAGTTGATTTTTCTATGTTAATAAGAGATTGGAGAGCCAGCTGTTTTAAACATCCAGACTTCATAACACTTGTGGGCCAGGCAGTAGATGTTTCTAAAACTTCCTAAAACATCTAGAACTGCCTGTGAGCAGGAAACAGCAATTGACATTTCAGTATCAGAGAAAAAAATACGTATAAACACACCACAGCAGAGTTCTGTAATGGAAAGATAAGTAGCATTAACTATATTTTTATATATATATATATATATATATATAAAAAAAAAAATACTGATTCTTGAAATGCAACTGTTTTTCATGGAAATTTGTAGATTGCTTATCAAAAGAATAAAAATTGGTAATTTCACTGAGAATATGCCATGATATAATCTACAATATGGGGGCTGGCCCTGTAAGACTGAAAATGTCAATATATTCTATATCTTTCTATATCAATAGATATCAAACTGGGTAGGTAATGAAAATATTAATTCACTAAGAAACAATTATGTGATTTTCAGTCATTGTTGAATACCATCCCATTCTTTACAAAATACGTAACTGAATAAGTGTGTTTATTTGATGAAAAATGCTAACATGCAGGACATGCAGGTATATTTTTCACAATGAAAGTGAGCAACTCTTTTTTTTTTTTCTTTTTTTTTTTTTTTTTTTTGCGGGGGGAGAAGACACAAGCTTCAGAAGTCCTTAACAGAAGATAATTGCTTTTAAAATAAACTTCTGCTTTTTTCTTTTTTTTTTTCTGAAAGTGATTTGAAATATATTTAATGTAGTGTACTGCAACTAACAGTTCTATTCATTAAAAGTTTCATTATGCATTAAACTCAGAGGGAAAAGTAACTTCCAGAAAAGTAATCTATTTATCTTCTCAAACACACAGACACTGATTGTAGTCAGTATGAAATGCATTCAGGTGCCTAAAAATGTCTTGTTTCTTAACATATTAATTTAATAATTTTGCCTTATGACCATTCAGCAGTAAAAGCTGCTCAACGAAGTGGCAAAATAAACATTTTAAAAGTGAAGTTGCATTCCTATATACTTATAAAGCTTCAAAACACATTTTTCTATACACATTCATTTTTTCATTTATACTATTGTGAATATTATAAAATGAAAAGGCTACTGAGTATGTTGTTTATAGAAATCGCATTTTTAGATAAAAAAATAATTAATGATAGACCTATACATTCTTTGAACAGCAGTCATATTCATAACATATTTGACAATTATAACATTTTTGTATGCAGTTCTTCACAAAAAGTAGTTTTAGGGGAAAAAAAGATTTATCTCAGCAAACAGCTCTTAGGAGATCATTTAATTTCATTCAGATCTCAGCTTTTTAGACTCTTAAACTCTAAAAAAGCAAATAGGTTATTGTAACTAAATCTGAGTATATGAAACAATGTGACAGAATAGCTGACAAGTGACACTTGCTCTTGTTTAACGTGAAGATTATACATAACCTAAGTTTTGAATATCTAAAAAATAATGAACCAGTTGCTCAATACAGTCTTTCATTTGCTCAATATCAACACTGAAAGTGACATAAGTGATTTCTGTAATAAATTTGTTTTACTTTGATTGGAAATTGATTAGAAACACACACAAACTGCTTTGTAATGTATTAGCTGTGGAGATGCAATTTCACACTGAGAGTCACAGAATCACAGAATCTTCATGGTTGGAAAGGACCCTTAAGATCATCAAGTCCAACCAAACAACCTACAATCTCTGCCACTAGAGCATGCCCTGAAGTGCCACATCTAGATGTTTCTTAAATACCTCTAGGGATGGTGACTCAACCACCTCCCTGGGCAGGCTCTTCCAGTGCCTGACCACTCTTTTACTGAAGTAATTCTTCCTAATATCTAATCTAAACCTCCCCTGCTGCAACTTCAGACCATTTCCTCTGGTCCTGTCAGTGACAAATAGCTGTCTTTTTTTTTTTCATACTACTCAAAGTGGATTTTTGTGGGTAAGATGACAGTGGTCTAGGAGTCAGAATGATTAAAAAAAAAATAAATGACGTGCTTTAGCAGAATTAAAATGGCATTAAACTTCTCAAGGTGACTGGTAGAGCATTGTAAGTATTATCCTTTTCATAGAATCATAGAATCATTTTGGTCAAAAGAGACCTTTAAGATCATCTAGTCCAACCGTTAACGTGACACTGAAGTTACCACTAAACCGTGTCCATCAGCAGTACATCTACACATCTTTTAAATACCAACCACTCAGCCATTTCCCTGGGCAGCCTGTTCCAATGCTTGTTAACCCTTTCAGCGAATATTTTTTTCTTAATATCCAGTCTAAACCTCCCCTGGCACAACTTGAGGCCATTTCCTCTTGTCCTATCGCCTGTCACTTGGGAGGAGAGACTGA
Organism: Larus michahellis; assembly: GCF_964199755.1. Taxonomy (NCBI): domain Eukaryota; kingdom Metazoa; phylum Chordata; class Aves; order Charadriiformes; family Laridae; genus Larus; species Larus michahellis. Next base: position 170,650,454 of record NC_133896.1, read on the forward strand.
CCCCCACCTCTCTACAACGTCCTTTCAGGTAGTTGTAGAGAGTGATAAGGTCTCCCCTCAGCTTCCTTTTCTCCAGGCTAAACAATCCCAGTTCTCTCAGCTGCTCCTCATAAGACTTGTGCTCTAGACCTCTCATCAGCTTTGTTGCCCTTCTTTGGTAGTGTTTCAACACCTCAATGTTTTTCTTGTAGTGAGAGGCCCAAAACTGGACACAGTATTTGAGGTATGGCCTCACCAGTGCCGAGTATAAATCTCTTCCCTAGTCCTGCTGGCCACACTATTTCTGATACAAGCCAGAATGCTATTCTTGGCAACCTGGGCACACTGCTGACTGCTGACCAATACCCTCAGATCCTTTTCCACCTGGCAGCTTTCCAGCCACACTTCCCCAAGCCTGAAGCATTGCATGGGGTTCTTGTGACCCAAGTGCAGAACACGGTATGTTAGCCTTGTTGAACCTCATGCAATTGGCCTCGGCCCATCGATCCATCCTGTCTAGATCCCTCTGTAGAGCCTTCCTACCCTCAAGTAGATCAACACTCCTGCCCAACTTGGTGTCATCTGCAAACTTACTGAGGGTGCACTCAACCCCCTCATCCAGATCATTGATAAAGATATTAAACAGAACTGGCCCCAACACTGAGCCCTGGGTAACACTACTTGTGACCCACCACCAACTGGATTTAACTCCATTCACCACAATTCTTTGAGCCTGGTCATCCTGGAAGTTTTTCACCCAGTGAAGTGTACGTGCATCCAAGCCATGAGCAACCAGTTTCTCCAGGAGAATGCTGTGGGAAACAGCATCAAAGGCTTCATTTAAGTCTGGCTAGACAATATCTACAGCCTTTCCCTCATCCACCAAGCGGGTCACCTTGTCATAGAAGGAGTTCAGGTTAGTCAAGCAGGACGTGCCGTTCATAACCTATGCGGACTGTGTACCAAAGTAGTATTTGAGTATGTTTGTACTGATGACTAACTGGAATTAGGAACTGAGTTTAAGCATTGCTACCGTAATCTCATCAACATTGTTTAGTTGTTAGGTCACTCCTTGTGTCTATTTTGGATTATTCCAAGTAGCTCTCTCCAAGAGAAACCTGCATTACAAGTGTCCATCCCAAAACAATGTGACTGTGAATAAGTCAGTGCCACTTAATCATGGGGGATGGGATCTACCATGCTGTCTTATTTTGCAATATGTATATATATCCTCTAAAACAGTTTTATTAGATCATGATTTTCATAGACTCATTATGAGGCAAAGCAGTGGTTATATAGCTGGTTTACACTAAATTCTGGTAAGAGTCATTAAACAGATGTTAGAATAAAGATAAAACTTAGGAACACTGGGAGGAAAGAAGAAGGTCAAAAGAGATGCTGGAAACAGAGGCTAAAAGGAATCAGTAAAACTGAGTGACTGCTACTTGGACAATGCAAAGGGAAGCACAGTTCCCTCAAATTTAGCTTCTTTTTTGTCCATTCCTTCACAGAACCAAGTAGATAAAATCTGTGTTTCCTGGAGAGTATCAGATTGTTTCATGACTTTTTGAAGGCCCCTATATGATCACAATATTGATGAGACACTATTTCCTGTCCAACTCCAGATGTGGACTGATCAAGTCACAAAAGCTTCAGAAAGCTTCCACACTTCTAGGTGTTTACAGAAACAGCATCATTTTTTTTTTATGGTGAGAGCATCCAGTCTGAGCAGACTGACTCCTGTCCATTTCTAAGGTGAGACACAACTAAACAAATGTAGATTTTTATAATGCAGACAACTCCATATATCTAGTCAGTGAAGAAAAGCAAGAATTTCTACAGAAGTATTACTCTTTTGGAATTTTGGCTGTCTAACATATATCAGGAAAATCCATGTCCTAAAAATCCCTATTTCTCCACTTCAAATCAAAAAGGATCCTAAGCACGAGTTGATCAGATGTAGCCATTCCTCATGCAAATACTGTAGGAGAAAGTAACCTGCCAAGCCACATCCACAGTCTTTGCTATTTCAAGGTCTTGTCAACTTAAGGAGGTCCCTAAGTGAGCTGCTAGTTTGTATCTCCAAGAAGTCTCTGAAGTCATTGTGCTCAGCTGTATGGATGATGAGCATCTACTTCATCCTTTTTGACTAAAACACATTACGCAGGCCTACAACTCTCCAGCTCTTGGACATACCTCACATCTGCAAACAGTGACTGTTCATCTCTGTGAGCTTCCTTGCTCACATTTCCATACCAGTTTCCATGGCCTCTGAAAAACAAGGTATTTTTCATCATTAGCATCCTTCACATCATCTCCATATTTCTCCTACCTTGTCTCATTAGAGAAAAATCCATCTAATAAATCTCAGTCTCATCATGAAACTTCCAGTATCAGTAACAAGGAGGATGAAAATTGCATTGAAGAATGCTTAGTAGTGACATCATAATACACAGAGAAATTTTTGTGAATAGACACATTCTGTAGGGAAAAAAATCTCAGTAAACTACCCCATGTATTTAGGCATTTGTTTACATGAAAGCAAGAATTTCTTCCTTTAGGAGTGAAAAGGTTCTAAGAAAAAAATATGTCCTTGACAGTTTTATATATAGATACCAGAAGGATAGCATTTTATTCCAGAACAATGAAATAATTAAAAGATGACTACATAGAAAACTAATGCTGGGCAACATAGACCATTAATTCCAGCAAAACAAATGGTGAATTTCTTTAGTACAAAGCTAAATACTCACAAAGAAAGCAGAGAAACAAAGAAAGGAGCCCACAGAGTACAGCTGATCCCCTGACACTAGTGGCTATGGAGTCACCCTGGGAACTTACACAGTGGAGAGATGCATTGGAGAAACTCATCTCCAGTTGCCTCTCATTGACAATTCTCTACAATACTTCTATTTTCAGTGAAGGGGCTCAGAAGAGTCCCTTGACATTATTTTCATTGTCCATTCACACTTTCTGAATTCCTGAATATAGCTTTTTATGTGTGATTTATGTGTCTAAGCTTCTATCACAGACAATGGCAGGCAGGGCTGTAATTTGCTTTCCTAAAAACTGTTGTCTATTGCATTTAAAATGTTTTATGATATCCTCCTGGTCCCAGTGCTCCTCCAGAAGGCCATTTACATCCCACAGATCTTTTGCCTTATTTGCTTGCCCCCTACAGGTATGTTAGATTCTCTAGGACTTTTCAGATTGTGCAAGACATCTGTTATTTGGCAACTTCACAGAGCATATGATATTCATTACCTTTAATGGCAGCTTAACACATCTCGGGATGTATGCACATAAACAGAATCTCACGCTAAGATTTGTCTGAAACTTCTCTCCACTGTTCCTCAAATGTCTTTTGAGTGACACCAACTGCTTTTGTCTAATAGAATGATGTGGTATGGTTCTAGGAATAGTTCACTTAAAGGATTTCTCAAAAAAAGTTATATACATAAGTCCCAGATTTTCCTTTCTCTACCAGCCCAGTTATCTTCCATTTTATCATTGTACTTTGAAATGGCAGCATGCTCACACAGACTCATACTACACTTCAAAATATATGACACATGCCCTCCATTTCATGCAGTAGAAGAGCAGTACTCTGAAAGCTATCGCAAAGCCCTCATATTATTTCAGATACTTTTAACTTAGGAAAAAATCTTTTTAAAAATAAACATTCACATGAAAAATGCTAATTAAGCCTTGATTCCCGCACTAGATAAGAAACAAACCGAAGGACCATGTAATGTGGGAATCTAGTTTGTGCCGGGGAAGCTAGCCCTCTGTATAGATGTAAGTCACCTGGTTTAAGAATCTGTCCCTCTATTATTTAGTGGTATAGACAAAGTCAGATGGTTAATAATGTCTTACTGGTTAATAAACAACAACCAATATCAAATTTTGAAAACTTTAATTCCCTTAAGGTACTTAAAAATTTAGAAATTCATTATTGATACTAGAAAAAAAATATACTCCAGATCTATAGGCAATGTGTGAGGATAATTAATCTCGCTACAGTAACCCAAAATACTGGTTGATGTTCCTCACAAAAGATTTTCATTCCATTCTTAAAAGATCGGAGTAAGCATAATTAGTATGATCAATCCTTTGTTCTATTACTTGTTGCTTCTTTACATCTTGTCAATTAAGTCGTGGGCAATCTTTTTTCAGGGAAAGAGAACTACAATGCCCATTCTACTCCAAACCCGTAAAACTCCACTTACAACACCATGATATACTTCTGCACAGAGAAAAGTTGATTGACAGTCTTTATTGACTTCTGATGGGAAATGTCAGTGATCCTGGGGTGGCGAGGTGAGGTGGGACGAGGCAAGGCAAGGCAAGGCAAAGAAAGGAAAGATTCTGTTGCTTACACTAAGAAATAAAAAACAGAGTTTAATAATAAACTACTGACTGGAAAATCTGAATCAAAATAAGCTATTTTTGGTGTGCCATATGTTTCCTTTGTGATTTAGATAATTTATTTGGCATCATAATATTTCTAGTATTTATACTGTGTGGTCAATTTCTAAAGAAAAGGTGGTTTTAAAGTTATAGTCCACACTCTTTTTCAAGAAAATGTCATTGCCAAAGGATTGCACACTTCATGCACTTTGTTTTTGAGTTTCATTTTCTAAAAAAATAAGGTTTGATTGCAACTTGATTTAGCTTTTCACACATCTGACAGTGATTCATTTCTCAGTGATATCTAGTGCACATTATCAAAAGCATAAATAAATATGTAAATGTATATATGGGAGTGTGTGTTTTCAGGAAAATTACCCATTTCTCAGCACTGACTTAGAGCTAGTGATTGATTTGATAAAAGCTGTTTGACATAGGGAATCTGTGTTGTTACATTTATGTCTTTTCACTACCCACAGAAGTATTTTTTACAATTACTAACTGCATTTAGCTATGAAAAAAACTTCACAACTTTTGTTCAAGGGTGGAGTGTACGTTTATTTCTTAGTCTGTAAATAAGCAAAACCTGAAAGATACTGTGAACTAGTAAGCCTAGATGTATAAAGAGAACTGAAACATCAACTTGATTATTCAAAAGAAACTATTTTCTTTAAGAAGACCAATTGAATAACTTTATTTTATAAATCCTTGCTGAGAAGGAAAATTACTACTTAAACCTCTTTCTTCAAGGTTAATGAGAAAGACAAGTACTAACCAACACAGACTTACAACTTTTCTTTGTCCCTTCAATTACTGGAGTGAGAATAAGACACTTTTCTTTGGTAAAAAGTTGATCAATACATTTTTAGATAAAAAGATGCAAACAAACAAATAGAAAACAAACAAAGAAGATTGAAACTAGGGCAAGCTGAGCATTTTAAAAGCAAAACTAAGCTTTTTTTGAGCTCCATATCTGATAAAATGTTTCTTATAGTCTTATAGTGTCAGCATTTTACGAGAAATTCAGGAGAAATCCCATACTCAGACAAGCTCATATTAATCACTGCCTAAGCAAAATAGCAAATGCTAGTATTTCATGACAGAAAATGTTTATGAATTATTCACCAATACAGTTTTGTCCTTCTAAGGGCTATCAGTTTGACTTTCTTCTTTCATACTCATGCTTATAACTGCATAGAACAGCAGCTTCTGTTATGAGAAAAATATAAAATATTTCTGTAATATGGCAGAGGAAAACGACTGTTTCAGTTCACTTATACAACTTCAACAAAATTTGTACATCCACTAGCAAGACCAATAGATAATGTGCATCCCTTCCATAACTGTTGCACAAATGTGACTTTTTACACTAATTCAGTTAAGAAAAAAGGCTTCCTATTGCCTTGTAAATCACTATGCATTTAAGTAAGGCAACATCCTTTCTGAAAGAACAGTCTTAAAATGCCAGTGCTTATGATTGGGACTACCAAGACAACTATTGTGCAAATGTTTCCAGTTTGCAGACTACAATTTGAAACCCTGCAGGTGTTATTTTTACAGTCTGCATAAACAGAAAACATCTGAAGCTTTTAAGAATTTAAGCCTAATGTTTGGCCTTTTGTTTTTAGTATATAAAAGAATCCATAGCTGATGTATCTCAAACAGCAGAGTTAAATCAGAAATTAGTTGCATTATATATGTATACACATACACACACTCACATGCATACACGGAAACACAACCATAAACTTAAATTGGTATATGTGTCCCCACTACTGCAATCTGTTTTCACTAGAGCCAGCTCCAATTAAGAAATGTAATAAGTTGTTAGTTTTTAGTTCCAAAATAGAAAGAACACGAAGGTGCTCATAGCAGTGCTTTTGACTCTCTCCTGTTTGACTAGACAGGGGTAACTTTCTCGGTTACCTGTTTTCTAATGAAACTAAGCTTCAGTTTAAGTGAGATATAACTCGTGTTTAAGTCAAGATCAAAGAACCAAGTGGAGATATTTTCAAAGTCTAATGAGGGCTTTTCTCACCTTCCTTCTTTAAATTCTTCTGCAAGAAAGGCAGAAAGAAGAAACAATGCAGAGTAGTCAGAGGATCACTAAGAGCCATCAGAATTGTTTTCTTTTCAAAATTTTCCAGATGCTTATGTCCACTTTTTATAACTAATTAAGTCCCTAGTTCAGCAATTGGAACTTTTGTCCCGAACAGGTCCTTCCCCATTCTGGAAGACTGAAGTCATCATCTCCAGACAGAGAGGGAAGATAAAAAGCGCTGCTGCAAAGAGGATCATGACTATTCAAAGAAGTCTTAAAAGCATTTAAGAAAAGATTTAAACACACAAACAAACAAAAGAACCAAAAAGCTAAAACCCATTCCTAGTATTATCCTGATTGCTTTTTAGCAGTTTTGCCTACCAAGCTGCCATTGATTTCAACTGATAGCAAAGCATAGGGATAGAGAATTGGGTCATTAGGAGCCTTTGTCAGTGCCTGGAGAAGGAGATGATAGCCTTCTGCTGCCTAACTACTCACTTTGTGTGTTGCTAATGCTGCTGACATTTCTATTTGCCTATAGCATGTTTCATACACCTATGGGGTTGTATAAATAATAATTAGGATATTGTAGGATACCAAGTTTCATTGCTTTTGTCTGAGTGACAGTCACTTTCTGCTTCACTTCTTTTATTGCCATTAGCATCTAGTGCCTTTCCAAGCCTCTCCATAGTTAGTGAGTTTCATATAAAAGGAGCCTTTGAAACAGTTTAAGATTTGCACATCTCACAAAAGAAGATACGAAGGTCAAATTTAGAAGACTACTTTGTACCAGGGCTATGTATTGAAAATGTAGGAGTTGGGCAAATGAAATGCATGAAATCTTAAAATAACAAGCTCTGTAGGTATATGGTGACTTCATTCTTAATCCCCTAGAGAGACTTAAGTAATGTTCCAACTGTAGCGTTTATTTCCTTTTCTGAAATTCTCCTCTCTTTGTGACATGGTAGAAAGATAAATACATAAATATAAAAAGACATCAAATACCTCTGAGGTAAACTCTTCTGAAAGCTTACTGCCAAGAAAGTAACACAATGTGGAATTTAGAAAAGGTATTTCTAGATCCTTTTTTTTTGCTTTGCTGAAGTGTATTTTTCCATTCCAACTTTTGGAAGAGTTTCTTCATCTTTCATACTTAGAATTCAAATATAATTGTTGTAGGAGAATAAAATATTTATTTATCTATGTTTTTATTTAATTTGGATATTACCTTGTAACCAGTGATAGAATGTCTGGGAATGGTTCAAAGCTGCATCAGGGGAGGTTTAGATGTGACACTAGGAAGCATTTGTTTACAGAGGGGTGGTTAAACACTGGAACAGGCTTCCTATTGGGGTGGTTGGTGTCCCATGCTTGTCAGTGTTTGAGAGGCATTTGTAAAATGCCCTTAATAAGTTTTGATCATGCCTGAATTGGTCAGGCAGTTGGGATAAATGGTCAATGTAGGTCCCTTCTAACCAAAACATTCTGTTCATTTATTTCACTGAATCACTCTTAGTATTCTTATTACTATTTCCTTTATTTTCAGTATCTCCTGGGTTAGGTGGTCATGGTATTCATTTGAGCTGATACCAACATACTACAGTTTGTATAACATAGTAGGTTTGAAGGGCTTTAGAATAAAATATGTAAGTTTAGAAGTTAACTGAAGTTAAGAAGTTAAGTTAGTGAACTTTGCATTGTATGTTCAGCTTGCATAAGTATCAATAGACATGAGCAAAGGAAGTCTGAGAGACAAAGGAGAGACAAAAATCTGGCAACATGCAGTTGAGCAAGATAAACATGAGATAAACAAACCTTGAAGAAAAGAAGGACCTTAAGATGAGGAATGGAACCCTGCTTAATTGAAATTTGCACATCAGCAAACAACTCCTTTTAAGGAAAAACAGCCTGAAGAGCTGGTCCCAGGTTAAACAGCAGATAGGGTTGGAAGCGCCAAAACGACCACCAGGGACCACCAGAGACCATCGACTCAATTCAATAAGCATGCACAACTGGGAGGCGAATATGTAAATGACTTCTGGGAACTAATTGATATGTATGATTTTTTGAGAAATGTAGTGAATATGTAAATATTATGACCATAAATATGTCTCCTCTGTGTTGCCAGACAGATACACTTTGGAGGAGTGATCCCTGTGTGTCTCCAACGCTGCAGCTTTGCCAGTAAAGAATGTCTGCTTTCTAAGATTTTCAAATCAAGTCTTAGAGAGTTTTATTTGACGCTTTTACAGTACCAGAGTCCATCAGTTTGGAATTATGTGTTAAAAAGTACAGTGAATTATGATTAATTGCTCTGTTCTAATACACTGGAAGTTGGTTGTTTCTGTGCAAGTATCTCTTCCCACACATCTAAGCCACAAACTGTAATGCCATAATTTTATAACCCCATTATAATTGCAGAGTGGAAGAGATAGAAGGTAGTTTGATGCTAGAGGTTACAGTAGGTTAATGTACCTTGATTAAAGCAATGAAACATATTAATAGAAGAATAAGGGAGGGTCATCCTCCTGGAATTATATGTCACAAGGATTGAAAACCATTTATTCTGATTTGCAACATTAGAAGAACCAGTTTATATTTATGAATAGCTTCTTGTGGTCTTCATACTATTATTTTTGTATGAAATATTCTTTTAAACAGTGCATGTGTTTGTGTGACTACACACACACATACGTACAGGTTAACATACATGCAAGAATGAAAATCTGTTCCTCATATTAGAATAAGAACACACAGTGAAGTCCCTTTCCTATACCTTGGAATAATGTGGTTCAAGTAGAAGCACGAAATTACTGAAGTCAATTGTAAAATCTCTATTCATTTAATTGTGGCAAAAATTTCATTTTACTGTTTATATTCTTTATTTTACCATTCATCATGTACCTTTCCATAAAGTTTATAGATTTGATTTTTTCCTCACCTGTTTTGTCCTATTTTAGTTACTTCTCCCTTCTTCCCTTCTACTTCCATCTGATAATCATTTTTACATAAATGTAGCCACTGAAACTAGGTTATTAAGGGTAGCTTGAATTCTAGTGATAATATGTCCAATCATTTATTAAGACATTAGCAGGGACATCAAGAAGAGCTTAGTAAAATCTTGTACTCCAGTGCTATATGACACTCCTGTGCCTGTTAAGATGTCCTCTTCTCCACACAAATCACCCTGTCATGCACAGTCAGTCCCAGTGCGACAGTCCCAGCTACTGATAAGATTCAGGATGTGGATACAGCACTGTCTCTTTCCCACTATATGCACTTCCAAGAGAAGAGCATCTGAGAATGCTGCAGCCTGTGTGTTTGGAAACAAAGACTGGTGTGCTGCGCTGACCTGAAGGAGACAGCACAGAGCGATGTGATAACACTAAAGGCTATATTTATACTAGTCAAATGAACATGCTTAGGACTGTTCTCTGTCACTGGTAACAACTGGCATGGGATTGCACAGGTCTGAAACACTGTGAGCAATGTAAATGCTGGATTGGTCTTTGGGTCATGGTATCTCCTGAGCCATACCTGGGAATTGTTTGGAAGAACACCAGTTTGTTCAGGAAAAATTGTTAGAAACCATGCTAACAATAAAACAGTACAAATGCTTTCTACGTACATTAACTGTTGGCATTCGTCATATAGCCAGCTTAAATTAATTTAAATGAATAAAGGCTGTCACTGCAATGGTGAATATAAGTAGGAGGTGCCAATCCTTAGGGGTTTTGATGGGGATTTCAAATGGAACAGGAAAACAGCTATCAGAATCAGTTATGTTCTTATTGATATATTATTTTTTAATTCACTAAAATCTCTGAAGCTGAAATTACTCAATATGGAAATATCATCCTGCAGCCTTTAAATTTTGGGGTTTTTTTTGTTGTCTCTGTTATGTCCATGGGTCCTGATGGAATGCACCCATGAGTGCTGGCATATGTCATTGCTGGGCCACTCTCCTTCATCTTTGAAAGGTCCTGGAGAACAGGCGAGGTGCCTGAGGTCTGGAGGAAAGCCAATGTCACTCCAGTCTTATAAAAGGGCAAGGAGGAAGACCCAGGAAACTACAGGCTGGTCAGCCTCACCTCCATCCCTGGAAAGGTGATGGAACAGCTCATTCTAGGAGTTATCTCAAGGCAAGTGGAGGAAAAGAAAGCTATCCAGAAGTAGTCAACACGGATTCACCAAGGGCAAATCATGTCTGACTAATCTGATAGCCTTCTACAATGGCATGACTGGATGGATAGATGAGGGGAGGGCAGTAGATGTGGTCTACCTTGACTTCAGCAAGGCTTTTGACACCGTCTCCCACAGCATCCTCATAGGGAAGCTTAGGAAGTGTGGGTTAGATGAATGGGCAGTGGGGTGGATAGATAACCAGTTGAAAGACAGAGCTCAGAGGGTCGTGATTAGGGGCACAGAGTCTAGTTGGAGGTCAGGGACGAGTGGTGCTCGCCAGGGGTCAGTACTGGGTCCAGTCCTCTTCAACATATTCATCAATGACCTGGATGAAGGGATAGAGTGCACCCTCAGCAAGTTTGCTGATGACACAAAGCTGGGAGGGGTGGCTGACACACTAGAAGGCTGTGCCACCATACAGTGAGACCTCAAAGGCTGGAGAGTTGGGCGGAGAGGAACTTTATGAAATTCAACAGGGGCAAGTGCAGGATGCTGCACATTGGGAGGAATAACCCCATGCACCAGTACAGGTTGGGGGCTGACCTGCTGGAGAGCTGCTCAGCTGAAAGAGACTTGGGAGTCCTGGTGGACAACGGGATGACCATGAGCCAGCAATGTTCCCTTGTGGCCAAGGCCAATGGCATCCTGGGGTGCATCAAGAAGAGTGTGGCAAGCAGATTGAGGGAGGTCATCCTCCCCCTCTACTCTGCCCTGGTGAGGCCGCACCTGGAGTACTGTGTCCAGTTCTGAGCTCGCCAGTTCAAGAAGGACAGGGAACTGCTGGAGAGGGTGCAGCAGATAGCTACCAAGATGATGAGGGGACTGGAACACCTCTCTTAGGAGGAAAGACTGAAGGATTTGGGTGTCTTCAGTCTGGAAAAAAGACGGCTGAGGGCGGACCTTATCAATGCTTATAAATACTTAAATGGTGGGTGTCAGGAGGATGGGGCCAGGCTCTTTTCAGTGGTGCCCAATGACAGGACAAGGGATAACGAGCACAAACTTGAACATAGGAAGTTCCACCTAAACATGAGGAGGAACTTCTTTCCTTTGAGGGTGGCAGAGCACTGGAACAGGCTGCCCAGAGAGGTGGTGGAGTCTCCATCTCTGGCGACATTCAAAACCCGCCTGGACGCATTCCTGTGCAACCTGCTCTAGGTGACCCTGCTCTGGCAGGGGGGTTGGACTAGATGATCTCCAGAGGTCCCTTCCAACTCCTGTCACATGCAGAGAAGGAATTAATTTTTCATTCTTCTCCCTGCTTTTATTATGATAATAATACAAATAAAATGCTAGTAAAAAGAAAAAAAAAAAAAAGAAAGGTATGTATCTGAAAATAATTCCATCATCTACCATCTGGTAGAATATAAAAAAAAAAGAAGCATTTCAGTCTGCAGGTAAGTGAGAATAGAAAGGTTCATATTTCATCAGTAAGCATTTTTTTGCAGTGGACTTACACAGCAGTTGCACTCCGTTACTCCAGCAGTCTGTTTTTTTCTAATGGCAATGTTTCTACATACAAGGACAGTATGTTGCTATATGGCAAGCATGAGCCAATGTATGCTTGTGCCAAAAAGAAACATTTTCTGTTTTCAAAGCAACCTGTTTATCTTTAAGAAAAAAGACTAGATATAACTCACAGATACCCACCAGAAATTCATTAGAGGCTTCTGAATTTTGTGAGCCAGAGGGTGTCCCTACTTTCCCAGCCAAGCAGATGTGAAGCTGATATGGTTCCCAGCTGCAGCCAGGGAGCCAGCCAGAGACTGAGCAAGTATTCCCTCTAGATGCACACATGCGCGTGCACATGCACACAGTGCACAAATGATGGTCCAGGCATTGGCTCCAGACCTTGCCTCCTTCAGTTGCTGGCTTCTGGACCTACAAGCCTCTCATGTTTGCAGTCCCACTCCAGTTGCTGGTACTCAGACCTCTAATCCTGTTTGTTTGCTGGCTAGTCTGGTTTAAAGTTTCCTGATGTTCACCACTCAAAGCAGAGAGTGCACACACAGAGAAGACAGTTAGAAACAAGATTTAATAAGAATGTAGCACAGGCTGCGGTGGTCTAGCACAGGGCTCATTGAGAGAAGCTTACGGACCAGAAATCCATTTCTATCTAGTTGGCCACTTTTATACCCCTCTCCCTTTACTTTCTTACACTCATTCCTCACTGACCCACCTCAGTCCCTCCCTTTCTCCGCCTTTGCCATTTCCCTAAAGACTCCAGAGCAAGCTCTGCATGTTCCCACATTTCAACAATCCCCTTAAAACATCCCGTAAGAAGATTTACATACTGCCTGAGTGCTTTTCCCTGGCACCCCAAAGAAGTGGGATGTCACATACCCCTTTAGGCAGTAACTCCTTCAGCCTGCAAGGCAATCTGGGGACAGAGATTCTCCTGTTAACTCCTCTCAAGGGGAAACCAGGGCCTGACCATCCTTCTGTGGAGCACCACATAGGAGTGCATTTATTGTTAAGGCATTTCAACGCTTGTGAACCCAGGTCAGGTTGGTTTTGAAATCCTGGATCTGAATTCATCTCACCTAATTTTTGCACTTTAGGAGCCCTCACAAATTATGAGCATGGACGGTTTTAGGGCCAGCCAAGTCGGATGCTCTTTTTGCCCTGAAGACTTTGCTAGAGTTCCTCCACCCAGCATTGTTTCTCTGATTTTCACAGATGTTCGTGTTTAGTGTGGTTAGCTTTCAGTCATGTAGCCTAAAAAGCTGCAGGTCTTATCCTGACTTCACATGCCTCTCTCCTAGGCATATTTGCTTGTGTGCTACAGGTAGTACTGAAGATTTTTATTTAAAATGGAATAAAAAATGTCTCTTCATAAAATAAAAAATGTAGCACAGATTACCCCTCAGTATTATGTAGTTGATTTTAGAACATTTAGTAATTACTCCTAAAAATATGTTATATTTAAAGACAAGGATAGAAAGGACTGTGACATAATCTTTATTTTTTTATCGAATATTCAATCTACAATTAATTAGATCATTATATTTCACTTACCCAGTTGTGCATTATTCATCCATGTCTTAATCCTGTAACTGAAACTTTTCTAATCCCACTTAGACTTTACTGTACCCACTTTTACAACAGGTTCTTCTTATACAGCACTTATATAATCCAGATTTATATAACAATTCTATTTATCTTAATTTACCTCACTGAAAGCCAGTGCCTGCTGCAGTATTTCTTCAGAAGCTGAAAAATTTGTAATATACGGGGAAAAAAAATATTAAAAATTGTGCATGTATTGGTACATATTTATATATAATCCAAGCTAAAAAAATTATTATATTGAAATTAAGACTGAAAGCATATATCAGCTCTCATGGTTGTAAAAAATACAATAAAATTATAAGGATATTTTATTTTTCTTGAAATTCAGGAAATTCAGGAAGTTACAAGTACAGGAAATTTAGAATTACATTTACCCATAAAAACAGTACAAAGTGGTGAGCTATGCAAAGCAATCAACCTACCTAATTCTATTTCTGTACTGTAGAACTGTGTTTGTAAAATCCAGACCTGACTTCATTTAATTTTTGCACTTCAATGACTCTCTTAAATTAGGAAGCAGTTTGTCCATGGCTATCTCCAGGCAGAGAATTCACTAAGAGGGGTTTGTCCCCACTTTTCCTTCCATTTGTGGACACTGGCTGGTGTGACTTGTCATCCTGTGCCATCTGATACACATAAAATCTAATGACCTCACAGATCTCTCATCCACCTAATGCTGGGGTAGCATCTACAGCCCTTTATAGTGGGTGGAAGCATACTGTCAGAGGAAAAAAATCAGATTTTAAGGGGGCTGAATAATCCCCTCAAGAAACCTCCTTTGATAAAAGGAGCATATAGTGCTCCTTGTATCCTGTCTCAAACACCTAAACTGAGAGCATAAAATTAGATGGGATTATCCAAGCAGTATGATATATAACATCAAACAAGGAATAAGATCATTGATCCTGTTAAAACCAATAATGTTTGAGCCAGATAATTAAATTCTGAGTGCTTTTGACCTCTATCTAATCTCTCTTATATCTTAACCATTATAATAAAGAAAACTATTGCCTGCAGGTAAACTGTAAAGGAATAATGAGCTTCATGAGTTGTCTGGTACAGCAGTGGTTTGCTTTTTATCGTTGGAAGCCTAGTCTTAGCCCCTCTCATTATAAACATTAGATGTCATTATCAATACTTACAGCAACGATAATCTTTTCTTCCCCAACTGTGCTTTTTATACAGCATACCAGTTAATTTTAACTTTGTTGTGCTTTCAGTATTCAGAGTGTTCTTTTATTTAGATTAACTAAGAATACATTAAAAATAGTGATAAAATGAAGTATATAAATGTTTGTATAATTTAAAACATTTTATTACAGAAAATACTTAACTCTTTAGAACCGTAAAAAAAAAAAATAAATGCTAGCTGTAAGCAGTTCAGGAGTCTCTTGGAGACCGTGAAGAAAAATAAACAGGGCTTCTTCAGGTATGTTAATCAGAAAAGGAAGACAAAAGAAATCATGCCTCCTGAATAAATGAGACAGGGAATCTGTTGACAACCAACATGGGAAAAGCTGAGGTCCTCAACAACTTTTTGCCTCAGTTTTCACTGGCAATTGCTCTTCCTGTATCTCTCCAATCCCTGAATCTCAAGGCAGGAACTAGGGAAATTCAGTCCCACCCACTGTAAGAGTTCAAGTTCAAGACCATCTGAGGAGTCCAAACATGCATAAACCCATAGGACCCGATGAGGTGCATACCAGAGACCCGAGAAAACTCGTAGATGTAGTTGCTAAGGCACTCTCCATCATATTTGACAAGTCATGGTAGTCAGGTCCCCGGGGACTGGAAAAAAGGAATCATCACACCCATTTTTTAAAAGGGTAAAAAGGAGGACCCTAGGAACTACTGACCAGCCAGCCTCATCTCTGTGCCCAGTAAGATTATGGAGCAGATCCTCCTGGAAGACATGTCAAAACATATAAAACACGGGGAGGTGATTAGAGACAGCCAACATGGTTTCACCAAGAGGAAATCATACCTGACTAATCCAGTGGCCTTTCAATAGAATAACTGCATCAGTGAACAAGGGAAGAGCTATGGATGTCAGTTACTTGGACTACTGTAAGGCCTTTCACATGGTCCTACGCAACAACCTTGTCTCTAAATTGGGGACATGGGTGGACTGTCAGATGGATAAGGAACTAGATGTATGACTACATTCAAAGAGTTATAGACAATGTCTCAATGTCCACATGGAGACCAGTAGCAAGCAGTGTCCTTCATAGGTTCACATTGGGCCTGATACTGTTCAATACCTTTGTAATGACATAGAGGGACTGGGTGAATCCTCAGCAAGCGTGCAGATGACACCAAGCTGTGTGGTGCAGTTAATATGCTAGAGGGAAGGGATGCCATCCAGAGGGTCCTTGACAGGCTTCAGGACTAGGCCCTGAAGAACCTCACGAAGTTCAACGAGGCCAAGTGCAAGGTACTGCACCTGGTTCATGGCAATCCCTAGTATCAATGCAGACTGGGGGATGAATGGATTGAAAGCAGCCCTGAGGAGGACATGGGGATACTGGTGGATGAAAAATTGGACATGAGCTGGCAATGTGTGCTTGCAGCCCACAAAGTCAATCATATCCTGGGCCACATATAAAGAAGCATGGCCAGCAGGTTGAGGGAGGTGATTCTGCCCCTTTACTTTGCTCTTGAGAGACTCCACTTGGAATATTGCCTCTAGTTCTGGAGTTCCAGCACAAGAAAGACATGGACCTGTTAGAGCAGGTCCAGAGGAAAGCCATGAAAATGGTCAGAAGGCTGGAACAAATTTCCTGTGAAGACAGGCTGAAAGCATTGGTAGTGTTTAGACTGGAGAAGAGAAATCTCCAGGGAGACCCGATTGCAGCCTTTCAATGTATGAAAGGGGCTTGTAAGAAAGATGGAGAGAGACTTTATTAGGGCCTGTATTGACAGGACAAGGGGCAAGAGTTTTAAACTGAAAGAGGGTAGATTCAGACTAGATATAAGGAAGAAGGTTTTTGTGATGAGACAGGTGTTACAGGTTGCCCAAAGTTGTGGATGCCCCATCAATGGAAGTGTTCAAGGTCAGACTGAATGGGGCTTTGAGCAACCTGATCTAGTGAAAGATGTCCCTGCCCATGGTGAAGGGGTTGGACTAGATGATCTTTAAATGTTCCTTCCAACCCAAACCATTCTATAATTCTATCATTCTATGATACAGTAGTAACTGCTCTTGTATTTAGGCTGTTCCATGCCTCCTCCTCTGTCTTTCTTATTCTTTTGTATTTCTGCCAACTTTTATGGCTTTTATCCCATGTTCATCTTCTAAGAGGCATTTGGAAATTGCCCTTAGTAACGTGGTTTAACTTGGTCAGCCCTGAATTGGACAGGCAGTTGAATTAGATGATTGTTGTAGATCGTTGTAGATCCCTTCCAACTGAAATAGCCTGTTCTGTTCTATTCTATTCTATTCTATTCTATTCTATTCTATTCTATTCTATTCTATTCTATTCTATTCTATTCTATTCTATTCCATTCCATTCCATTCCATTCCATTCTTTCCTAATTTACCAGGTTCCTATCCTTATGGCAAGCTTTTATTAACTTATGCTTCCCTCTCTTCCTCCCCAACCGTTCTTCTTTTACTAAGCACTTCAGTGCAATGGATGTAAAAAGACTGAACAGTGAAGACTATTGTTCCAAAACAGATCCTTCTCTTTTACGTGAATGCACAATTTTTACTTTGTCAGAAACCTGGGACAAACAAAATTGCTTTCAAACAGCTTTTTCTCAAAGATGTCTCAGTAAGCTTGTTTAATTTTGTTATTCATTCATCTCTTCATCAGAGATTACACACTGCTAGGATTTCTCTACATTTCTATTTTGTATTTTTTCCTGCATAGAATAACCTCAGCCTGGGCATATTCAAAATCTCCCCTCTCGTACTTAAGCAATATTAAATCTTTCTGTTGTATAACTCTCACTTTAATATTCTCTTACAAAAAATTATGACAGTGATATTTTATGTCTTATGTGCTCACAGCTTCTAAAATCCATCTGTTTCTCTCCAACCCATATGAAAGAAAAGAAAAAGAAAAAGAAAAAAAACCTACCAAATAAACAAAAACACAAACAGGACAAAGCCCTAAGTAGTATATGAAATATTTGTACTCTGAAAACAACTTTGTATTTCAGGTTGCCTAGCTGGCATTCTGAGTGCTTTTGAAACAAAAATCTAGTCAAAGTCTAATTGTATTTTAACACCAGAATTTATAAAGAAATTTAGAAAGAAATTTGACAGAATTTAGAAAAACACTGCTAGTCCAGAGCTAACTATTTGCAAAACTAGGGAAAAAAAAAATCTTCTGACAAAGAATGGATATGCATTCTCCATTGTGTTGTGTTTCCAGCTCATACAGTTTGTAGTGTGATGCTTGGTCAAATTCAACTAAATAGTTTCATTCTAAGTTGTTTTTTATGTTGTTGAGTTCTAAATATTATTCAAAGTCAAAGAATGCTGAAGGAATGTACTACTGCCCTTTTCAGTGCAGTGAGAAAAACATAAATAAATGAAGCAGACAGATCTGTTCCTTAGCTGGTGTAGATCAGTATAATTTTACAGAGTTCAGGGGGATATGTTTTTCTCTTATTGCATAGTTTCTGGTCTTTAACAGCTAGACGAGAAATTGGTATAATCTGTAACAATTGATTACACAATGGCTGTCTTGAAATGTGTGAGAAAAAAAAACAAGTTGCAACAATAAAGATTAATTTAAGATTATAGAATGCTGGGAGTTCCCTTTAAGTGATAAAAAACAAACTGAAGAACTGGGGGATGATTAGACAGTAAGAGGTTGTTCTTTGTAAAATGAGATGAAATTTTATTTTCAAAAGGTTAAGATAAAAGGCTACCTGACAGTCAGAGAATAATGTTGAGGATGCTGCATATTAGATTCTCTCTCCCTTGACTAGGACAGTATTTTACTCTAAAATAGACAGACCACTTTTGGACAGGCACTCTGTACTCTGCTGAAATCTGACACTCATCTTCAGATGCATTTCACTCTGCTTTAATTCAGTCCCACTGCACAAAAGACATTGGTTAGAATGTTACTCCACTCAACATTAAGTTTTATCTATCTAAAAGTTACGCTAGACATGTCCTTTTCACTCTGAAACAAAGATCATAATACCCAATGTTTCTGTTGGAGTTTTAACCCTAAGACTATATAAACTTATTAAGTAGTCTAAATCCTTGGAACTCACAGTAAAAAAAAGCCATGGACCTGGTGGAGCCTGATCATAGGGGTAGAACACTTCCCCTGTGAGGAAAGGCTAAGAGAGTTGGTGTTGTTCAGCCTGGAGAAGAGAAGGCTCCGGGGAGACTTTATTGTGGCCTTTCAGTACTTAAACGGGGCTTAAAAGAAAGATGGGGATAGATTTTTTAGTAGGCCTTGTTGCGATAAGACAAGGGGTAATGGTTTTAAACTAAAAGAGAGTAGATTCAGAACAGATAGAAGGAAGAAGTTTTTTTACAATGAGGGTGTTGAATCACTGGAACACGTTGCCCAGAGAGGTGGTAGATGTGCCATCCCTGGAAACATTCAAAGTCAGGTTGGATGGGGCTTTGATCAGCCTGATCTGGTTGAAGATGTCCCTGCTCATTGCAGGTGAGTTGGACTAGATGACCTTTAATGGTCCGTTCCAACAGAAACCATTCTATGATTCTGTGATTCTTCCCCTAGCAGAGTATTCTTCAATGCAGCTATTATTAGAGGCGGGAGGAGGAGGGGTCAAAAAAAAAAAAAAAAAGGCTGAATTCTAGGTTAGAGAAAATGGGAATTAACCAGTAACTCCTAGATATCTGTCAGCGGGTTGTTTGTTTTTTTTTTTCCTTTTTTTTTTCTTTTCCTTTCTGCCTCATCCTGTTTTCTCCATCTTTGCAAATATTCAAGCAAACATATCCCACAGTAAAAGAAGAGGGATGACAACATTAGCAAGGTAATTTAGAAAATAATAATATGGAGAAGGAAGAAACAAGATTTTATCCACACTAGCAAATAGCAAGGAGAAATAATAGCAAATTTGTAGAACAAGACAGCTTATGCAGAAGACCCATACAATGTTTGAGCAGGTTTCCTCACATAACCTCCAGTTTGGTGCTCTGAACTGAACAAAAATTAGTGTCTGGAGAATGTGAGGTGTGCTTCAGGCATATATCTTTCAGTTTATTTTCACCTAAAAGAGAATAAAATAGAAAACCCAAACCAAACCTTTGTGTGTTCAGTCATCGTTCCACAATGTGTGTCAAAATATATTAAATGGGGACAATCAAGACACTTGATCTGAACTAAAATAGTACATGTATGCACCCAAAGAGTTCTCTCTGTATGCATGTTTTAACAAGAGAAGGAAAAAAAAAATCTTATATTTGCATAGGACAGAGCTTTCAGCATCTTTTATCATCTTAATAATTCTTATCACAATTATTCACCACTGCTAATCTCAAAAAAAAAAAAAAAAAGCTATGGCTTTAGCTAGGGGATACTGTCATACCTATGCCCATACCTTGAGACATGACTCAAACTAGACATGAAGTTTCTTATGTCAAAACTGTTGCTTAAAGAAAACAAAAAAACCAAACCAAACCAAAAGAAAACAAAACTGAACAGAATTAATTTCTTGTGCTTTTAAACATAAGTTATTAAGCACTGTTCCTATCTCTTCTTTTCCTCTGAACTAACCCATAATGAATGGAATCACCATGTTCAAACACCACCACCTGGAGTGACCAAAGCAAAGGAGTCATCTTAGTTGTTGTTTTTTCTCTAATGCTGGAATGAGCAGTAAATTGTTTAAGATCTCTGCAGATATTCCCAGAGGAATCTATGTTGTGACCCATCTCTGCTGCCCAACACACGCAGAGTATCTGGGGCCATGGCTCTCCCTGCATAGGTGAAGGAATGAGTTTTCCACTGCAGTGTCAGTGCACTCTGATTTGCCAGGGAACAGTTGTTAGGGCACTCAGAATTGTTCATACTGTATGACAATTATTTATTTGATTAACAGGTAAATTGGTGGTTTTGTTCTCTGGCTGTTACTCTTCCCTTGCTCATAGATAGGAATTTCTGATACAGGGAGACACTCCTTGAAAACCTGAGTAGATTCCTTTAAAAAAAAATCAATTATATGGTAATGTCCTTAAAGAGACATAATAGTGAAGCAGCACCATCATTATCCAGAAAACTTATCTCCATACAACTCTGGAAGCCAAACTTTGTTGTCTTTACTTATAACTGATCTTACCTCTTTTCAACTTGCATCATTGGGTACCGCTATCATTGGTGATCAGCTGAACTTTTAGAGCATTTTATTTTGTCTGTCAGCTCAGTAGTGAGAGATCAGGACATACAGAGATCTCCAAGTTTAACCGTATGATTGCATAATGGTAATGACTTGGTCTTTAATTCATTTTAAGACCTTTCAGGACATTGTGCAATAATGTTTTTAGAAATGTTATGATACACTATGCGAAATACTAATTTCTTCTTACCTTTTTTTTTTACTTTTTACCTTGATAATTTCTTTGTTTGCGTCTATGTTTGTATTAAAGAGATAAGAAATAATAATTCCTTATTTACATTCTCTTCGAACTTTTTGCTTCTACAGGCTTCTGGTAAACCTAATCAATCATCTTTTTCCAATCTAAAAACCTATTTAATATCACTTCTGATGGAAGCAATACCTTACTTCTGATGTTTTTTTAAAAGGGAGTGAATAAATCCACAAGATGTAAACACAAAAATGTTTAAGACATATACATAATTACATTTTCTGGTCTAGTTTAACTTCCTTTGGTAATCTGTGCTAGCATGTTTTCTGTCTTTTTTACTGGAAGTGAGCACTGACATAAGGATTTTAAAGAATTCCTCACTGTGATCCCAAGACCTCTTTCCTGACCATTAATGACTAGTCTAGCATAGCCCTGGGCAACCCATTATGTTTTCTTTCTGCCAGGAATTAAGATCAGTTCTCTTTAAGTTTGTGTTTATTTGTTGTCATTTTACTTCACAAGTAATTTTATTGTCCAGGTCCCCAGTTTTCTTACAGCTTTTTTATATCATGCTTGCTTGCTCATTTCCTAGGACACGTTGACATTGTCTAACACAATTTTGCATCACCTCAGACACCCATAATTTTGAACTTTCTGGTTCCAAAGGTAGATTATTTATGTCCGTCTCTATGTTAGGCTAGTGCTGTGGTGAACCACTAGGTCTACATCCTTGGCATATAGGTTAAACTAAGTGGTGGAATATGTCTCTTTTCAAGGTATTCCTTACAGTAATTTTTCCATCTCCTTTTAGTGAATTCCACAATGCAATATATTGTATCCTAACATAGGTTTTTAGGGAAAAAAGGGTAAATTGCTCTTTAGTGACACTCTCCATTAATTATCATGGACTGTTAGATAAGTCTTCTGAATTAGATTAAGATCATAAATGTTTAAAGGGTAATGAATCCCAGCTTTAGTACCAGCTAGTTACTGATACTTACTTCATTTCAGCTGAACATGCTCAATGGGTTTTAGAAAAGGTCATGAGAAAGATGTCAGAAGCGTTACAGTTTACCCATCATCCTGCAAAGAACCACTTCAGACACTAATATTTCTGTCTCACAAGAGGGATCTTGAAGCTTTTTCCTTCCTCCTGTACTCCAAAAGTTATTAAGTTTGCCTGAAGGAGAGTCACAATAGGTGATCCTATTATGGTAGTTTCCTAAATCAAGAGCCCACTATACTAAGGATGGCCCTTCAAATCCAAGCATAATTCAGAATATTAAGACAGTTTATAATTGCAGGTTAAAAGTCCTTTTAAAATATTTTTAAATTACAAAGCTAGTAATAATTCCTTTTGTGTCAATGCACTTTCTAGTCTATTAAGCCTTGGTCAAGCCTCAGAGCTCCAAGCTGTTTGAAGATGTACTTAAAGCCACTTTTAACAGCACTGCTTTCTCTAAAGCTTGTCGGTGTAGAAGGTGTTCTTACACACAACAGATTTCTGGCATTTAGTTATTCTTTCCCTCATCTGTTCTTTGGTCAATATTCTATCTTTGTCAAAGTAATTTTTGTCTCGTCAGTCTGCTTTTGTTACCACTTTAACAGTGATTTTTACATTTAAACCTTATTTTTCATTTTATCTGTTACATATAAAATATAGAATCACATTTGGAATAAATTCAATTTTTCAAGTCTCTGATAAGTTATGAAGGAGTTGAGTTAGGCATCTGAATGATGTAAGTAGGCAAAAGATTAGCTTTGCCTAAAATATTTAGAAGAACTTGAGAATTCCTACAGGACCTCCTATAAACCTTCAAGATGTTTTAGGAGTTTACTGAGATAAAAATAAAATATAGAGGTGGGAGTTCCTTTGCTCCCAGCATTCATAGCAATCATATTTAGCAATACCTATTTATGAGGTGGATTTGTAAAAAAAAAAGACAACCACAACTAAATCAAAGGTATTTCCATTTGAGTAATTAGTATTTAGTTCAAAGGATGGACACAACTGATATATTGAGAGCCTAGTTGTTTTCTGGGGGGAGTTATCAAGCATAATTCCCTGCCATCCAAGAATCACGAAAGAAATACAAATTACATAAGATCTTGCTTTTTTAGTGATACGTTTAATTCTTAGCTTTGGTAGAAGTATTCCAAAGCCTTCAGGCTCACAAATCACTTCTGTCTGGATGTTTGGAGCACCACTTGTGTTCAATTGCATATGCTGCCTTTCTAAAGAGGGGATAGGTACAAGTTCATGCAAAAGGAACCACCAAAATTATTTACATCCCAAACTATTAAAAAGCAAATATGCTCCAAACACAGGTTTTCTGTGTAGGAGAAAGGTGAGGTGGTGCCTGAATGCCCAGACTAACATGAGAAATGTCCACATTTGTGCAAATGTTTTGGGGTTTGTTTTTAATTTCCATCTATCCAAGTAACTACTCAAATAGTTCCTTATGTATAAAGGTATTCTTTTAAGTATAAACCTTGTCTGTCCCTTTAATATCACAGTATTGAAATAAATTCAACAATGGGCAAAGAATAAATTTCAATTCATAGTCCCAAAAAATACACGTTGGCTTGTTTGCTAGCTTTGAATTGAAGTGGAGGGTCCACATGATTTCAGCTAGAGTAAATGTAGTCCAGTGATGAATACTTCTGAAATTCTCACTCTTGGAAGAGAAGGTACATTTTTAAAGGGCCTATCACAATGGGAGTGTATTATACCTAGAACCCATTGATCTGCATTACTAAATAGAATGCGAGCCAGTTATTTTTGCTAAGTCACTCATTCTCTATTAACAGCTGCTGGGAGCATGCAGTGAAATGTTCCAGACTAACAAAGCCTTTGAACTGCATTTTCCATCTGGTTATCACTGTCTTCCAAAATATGGCTATTTTTTATTCTGCTAGAGTATCTGAGAATCCAGTTCTTGCTACGGGCTGGAGATTGCGCTTTAGAGGAGGATTGTAAGAGGTGAGGACTGCACTCACGGGACTACGTTACTGTCAGGTGAAGTAAACTAAAGGTTGGTATTGAATGGCACTGGCAGGACAGATCAAGGAGAAGTCATAAAACACTAACCTGCTTTTAACAGGAAACACCTTAACTTGGAAAACTGCTTGTGTCTTTTTTTTCAGCTCTAGGGTTTCATCTGTCCATGTAGACAAATTATCATCCATCCGGGAACAAAGACTCACTGTGTGAACTCCCATGAAACACGATTTTTATTTTCTTTTTCTTCTGTTGATCTCTGCAATCTCTGTGTCTCTTTGAGGTCAGTGTTGAGAAAAACGTAATGAATTTAAAAGAAATGTGTGCCTGTATTGGTTTGTATTTGACTACACCTTATGTCTAGTTCTTAGTAAAATTTAGAAGCACATTTAAATGAGGTAATTCTCCTGAGTTTACATTAACATTCAGTGCAAATGGCTATGGCATGCATTTCTTTTTGCAATTTGTGCATTGCAGTTGGGTTGTGCAAGGGCTGAATGAATGCTGATAATTCTCATGATGATTCCCCAGACTGTTTTAGGAGGTTTTGAGAAATCACGCCCCTACAAAGCTAAGACATATGTAAGATAATTTGATTTTGAACATACCCCCCTACCAGGCCCAAATCACACAAGCACTTAAAAAGTGTTTTCTAGAACTGTGTATTATTGATATGTTAAATCCAAAATTATGGCTGAAAGACATAATATTATGGAAAAGCTCTAGCTTTGTAATGAAGGACAAATTATTTTTACAGAAATTAACTAAAAATGTTGAAAGAATGATAATTTGAAGGAGGGGGTGGGGCTTTTTTGGTTTTGGTTTTTTTTTTAGTAAAAACTAAAGAGAGAAAGGAGAAAAAAGATACAAAATAGCCAACAGCAATATCTTCAGGTAACAAATATCTAATGTAGATAGCTAGCAATGGCAACATTACACTCAAGATGGAGAAGAAAGAAAAATCTGAATACTTATCAAAATATACTCCCAAGTGGGGTCTTGGAAAATGTCAATTATATAACATTTAATGTTACAGTTTAATGAAGAACTACTCCTTCCCTCTGATCTCGGTAAGTATTACTAGCCTGGACATGATCCATACATTAGTATAATCTCCTGTATGCAGTCATAGAACCATAGGGTGATTCCGCTTGGAAGGGGCTTGAGATGGTCACTAGAGCAGCCTCCTGTTCAATGCAAGGTCACCTAGGAGGCCAAACTATGTTGCTCAAGGCTTTATCCTTCCATGTCTGTAAGGGTACGTGGAGGGAGAGCATGTCTGCTCCCTTAAGATTATCTGATTAAGGATCTTGTCAAACAGGATGATAAAGGGAAGGGGAAGGCAATAAATAAAAACATACAAGAGATGAAGACCTCATAGACAAATACTAATGGAAACAATGACAAGAAAAAAACCTTGTCAGTCACAATAGTTGATGGGACATTATAAAACTCCAGGTACAGGCCTGGAGAGGACCACCTGGACTTTGTAGCTGATAAGAAGGGGGAGCAAAAGGAACATAAGTAGTTGGGAAATTGCAAAGGGATTGGTAAGTCTATGCAAACTAATAGACAATTGTGCAGGGGAAGGAAACTGGGGAGGAGCAAAGGGGGAACAGACAGAAAGGGGTATAAAAGGGACCATTCATGTGTAAAATGGGGATTGTCAGCACACTTACCTGATCAGGCTGAGCCCTGTGCCTGGTCACAGAATCACACAATCACAGAATGGTAGGGACTGGAAGGGACCTCTGGAGATCGTCTAGTCCAACCCCGCTGCCAGAGCAGGGTCACCTAGATCAGGTTGCATAGGAACGCGTCCAGGTGGGTTTTGAATGTCTCCAGAGACGGAGACTCCACCACCTCTCTGGGCAGCCTTTTCCAGTGCTCTGCCACCCTCAAAGGAAAGAAGTTCCTCCTCATGTTTAGATGGAACTTCCTATGCTCAAGTCACTGCAGGTCACTGCAGAACAGTGCAGACTGTGGTCTGTCCTGTCTCATTAAATCCTTCCTTAACTATTTCTGCCTAGTCTCACTTTCTATTCCACATGCGTGTGAGTGCTCCAAGGACTAAGTGCCAGTTACTGGGGACTGGTTGGAGTCAGACCTGTGGGAGCTCCTGGACTGTAGTATCAGCTACTGGAGCCAGTGGGGTGTCAGTGTCAGCTACTGGAGTAAATGGCTCTCTTTAACTTCCAGCTCCTGAGGCAGGAATGTTGTGTGTCCCAAAAAACAGCTATTAAGGGTACTGGGGTGAGTGAGGCAGGTGAGGTGTTCCACGTCAGTGGCTGGAGCAGGACCATGGGTCATAGCCTGTGTACCTGGTGCTGGCTGCTGGGGGTGTGAGTGTCTGTGCCTTCCCCAAACCAGGTGTGTGTGCGGTGTGCCTGTGTGTTCACTGGAAAACTTTCAGCTGGACCAGATGATGACAAGGAGGCCTTGGGTACAGACCAGACTGCCAGCTGAATGGACGTCAGTGCTGGTACGCCTAGAAGAACTTGCAAATGCAGAGCGCTGTGTGCTTGCAGTGAGCACCCAGATGGACCAGCCGGCGAGTGGGGATCTATAGTTTGGGTAAGAGGGATCCCAGCAGGAGTGCTGGAAAGGCAGAGGGGCCATGCCGGTGCTTGGGGGATCCACAAATGTGTGTGTACTTGTGAACCTGGAGAGTGCCATGTATGTGCTGCACTAGTGACCTTCTGCATCTGCAGCCCAGAATGCCAACCATATCCTGGGCTGCATCAAAAGAAGTATGGCTAGCAGGTCAAGGGAGATGATTTTGTCCCTCTTCTCCACTCTGGTGATACCCCACCTGGAGTACCGCATTAAGCTCTGGGGTCCTCAGCACAGGAAAGATATGGACCTGTTGGAACGGGTCCAAAGGAGGGCCACAAAAATGGTCAGAGGGATGGAACACCTCTCCTGTGAGGACAGCCTGAGACAGATGGAATTATTCAGCCTGGAGAAGAGAAGGCTTCAGGAAGACCCTATTGCAGCCTTTCAGTACCTAAAAGGGTCTTATAAGAAAGATGGGGACAAACTTTTTATCAGGGCCTGTTGCGGCAGGACAAGGGGTAATGGTTTTAAACAAAAAGAAGGTAGATTTAGACTAGATATAAGGAAGAAATTTTTACAATGAGGGTGGTGAGACACTGGAACAGGTTGCCCAGAGAGATGGTGGGTGCCCCATTCCTGGAAACATTCAAGGTCAGGTTGGATGGGGTTCTGAGCAACTTGATCTAGTTGAAGATGTCCCTGCTCATTGCAGGTGGGTTGGAACTAGATGACCTTTAAAGGTTCCTTCCAACCCAAACTGTTGTATGAGCCTATGATAAGTGGAGGAAGGGATGTGGCTGTCTCAGCTTGTGTCTGATGTGAGTCCCATCTGAGGGTGCTGTTGAAGGTCGTGCCTTGTCTGTGGCCGTCAGTGTGACCAGCCATGTCTGTGTCCTTTCTGTGTGTGTGTGTGAGCCTCTTGGACACATGCTCAGCTTTGCTGCTGGTTGAACCTGCAAACTGGAAAGCAGCAACTGCATCTCAGCCTAGGATGGAGACCCAGCCTGAACTGGGCTTGGTGCATCTCAATGTATTCCTGGGCCCAGAGCTGCTCAAGGCAGTGTCCGCTTGTAACATCCCTTAACAGTCTTTAAAACCTCTAAGAATAGAATTCTAAAGCCTCTTTCATCAAAGTTTTCAAATGCTTTACTGTCCTTGTGGTCAAAAAAAATTTTTTTTTTAAATATAGTTCAAATTCATATATACAGTTCAAATTCGTAATACAGTTCGTAATTCTGAATACATCTTCCAGGCTCTGAAATAAAGACAGTAAAAAACTATATTTTTTTTTTTTGGTACTCCCCTAAGAAGGAAGTAAAGACATCTTAACATAGAAAATCAACAAACTTTTACTTCACACAAGAACAAAAGAAGCAATTGTTTTCCTCAAAACTATATACAATGTGTGAATATCGTTTCAAGCTGTTAATGATGGATGCATTTAGTTTTGGGCCAGGTTGGATGACCTGGTTGGAGGAATATACAGCTTACTGGCTTAAAACGGACTGCTAGGTAAAATTCCAGTCAAAATAGAGGCTCTATTAAATTCCACGCTGTATTAAATTCCAGGTTGTATTAAATTCCATTTCTGATAAGAAAACCAAGACACCTAGAGCTACTTGCCCACATACTTCCTTGTAAATTATTGCAATCAGACAATTAAATTACTTTTTGAAATAAAGCAGGTGGGAAACCCAAGCATTGTTTAGAAACACAAAATGGTTAGGTTCTTTTGATTTTATTTCAATTATGAACAAACAAGTGAGACTGATTTACTCATTTTCATCCTCTCAGTTGAATAAAAAATGTTTGAGCTGAAGCACTATGGAGTTGCAAATTCTCTGTCTCTGTCTGGTTAAGTGTATAATGGAAGTGAAGTAACAGTTACTATTCTTAAATATGCACACATTTTTTAATGTATTTTCCTTATAACTCTAGCTTTATGTAAAAACAGGCATTTCCCTAATTATTCTTTCTCCTCTCTGATGCTTCTTTGGCCTTTATGTCACTTTGAAATATGGATTCCTACATGTTTTATAAAAGTTTTCTCCTTTAATCAGTAGGTCACTAAATATCAGTAGGAAGTTTGTTATTTTCCACTACTTAGAAAAAGCATTAATATCTGTTTGGAAGATGGAATTTTCAGAAATTAATGTTACTGATTACAATCTATCTCCTTGAGTTATGAAGTGTCTCCACTTGAGAAACATATGGGTATGCATGAATCCTAAATGTGGCAGACGTAACAAAGGACTCATGGGAGATTTGCTACCTTCTGGTGGAGCAGCTGGAGAGAAGTTGTGGTAGTCTAGGCATCCCAAGTGACACTTGATGCCTACATTCATGTTTATTATGTTCAAATCAACTTGTTCAGTATTCAGTTTCAGCATGTTGACATCTAAGTGTAAGGGTCTACACGGTTAGCCAGGTGCCTGAGCTCCTATTGTATGGGAGTCAGAGTGCATTCAGCAAAGGCTTTCTGTACAGTAGTCTGACACTTTGGAGCAGCAGTGCAGTTCTGAAGCAAATCCCCTTATTGCCGGTATTTGCTTGTGTTTGTTCAGTTCTTGAGTAGCTTTGATAAAGTCATTCCTTTCAAAGCAAGTTGAAACAGCAACTCTGTTCCAGGACTCCAAAACTCAGTGGAGTCATGTTTTTAACCAGTTTGTGGACTGCACTACTATGAAATACTTCATCATTTTCTTACCCTGCACGTGCCTACAGGATTCTGAAACTACTCAGAGGTCCCATAATACCTGAAGTACTTCCTATGCTACATAAAGAGCACACATTAAGTTTTTTGCAGCTTGTTGCCTTTTTTCCCCACACATTTTTTTCCCTGTTCCATTGTTGCACAGTGGCCTAGCAGAAATGGTATTGACATTGTTAATTAGAGGTCATTTGCTTTATTTTTTTGCAAATGCAAAGCCATTTGCCTTACAAAACCCCACTCCTTCCCTATTAGACTTCTAAACACCTTGTTGTAAGAACCGACTGGGTGAACAGGAATTCTAAACCAAATGCCTCTTGAAATGATACGCAGTTTGAGTGTGGGATAACAGTAAAGGCTTTGAAAGTAGGGAAAGATTGAAAGCAGAGACTCCAGAACTATTGATGACAGGGTATTTGTCACTGCCTTGACATCTGAGAAAAAGATTGATTGAAATATAAAAATATTATAAGGAAAAGAAGAAGCCATTAAACAAGTTTAAAAAAAAAAAAAAAGCACTTGAGCAATGAGATAAGCACCTGCTGCGACCTGGGAAAGTAACACTCTGCAACAATGTGCAGTACATAATTCAGGAAGTGGAGGCCAAAGGCCAAGGACTGTCTAAAAACTCAAAGATCTCATAAAGAGAGAAGAAAGAACTGTTAGTATGGGAATGGCCCCAGACTCATCGTAAGACAGAAAGAGATACCTGTTCTCCCTGCCTGCCCCAAGAGCCAAGGCTTCCCCTGTGGTCCAAGCTCTCCTTCTCTGTCTGTGACAGTGGAGGTCCCTGACTTTTCCAAAACCCTTTGATGTACCAGCCAATTCTTCAGGACTGTGTACAGCAGTATGGCTGTGTGTGTGTTTTTCTCACAAATTCTGTGCATTTCTCTGCTTTTGTGCTGTAGCCCCTCAATAAGGCCTTATTGCACTCAGTTTGGTTAGTTACTATTTTGGGCAAAATCCTGACTTAATTTTTATTACTATTCTCCTTTCTAAACCCCTTATTATTCTTTTTTTTTTTTTTTAATACCCTTGGCCTTTTATTATTTCTTTTCTACTTCATATGCTTGTTTCTGCAATTACAATGGCAACCTTTTCTAATGCTCAGGAAATTCAAAGGCAAGTAACCTGAAGCCCCGAGAAAATTATACTTCTTGTAAATCAGTGCTGTGAAAAAAGCCAAGAATTTCTCATGTGGGGGATAACCCTCTGGGTCATATGGTAATGACACCATGCAAGGTGAACACCACCACTGCTTCACAACCAGAAGAGTAAGTGAATGGTTCAGGTTTTTTCATGTATTAGACTACAAAGGATGACCAGCTGAGGCAGTGGTTGTTGCTCTTCTCTTTACTTTGAACTGGTAGGAAAAGTGTCCCTCCTCAATAAGCCACTGAAGGTGATGTAAGGCTGTTGCTGAAACTTGCTTTGATCACCTCATTCAATTTTATGCAGATGTGCTGCAGGGAAACCAGTAAGAGCATAATATAGTATCCTTAACACACATACACACGCACATGCACACACCCCACCCCACCCCAAACAAACCAAACCAAACCAAACCAAACCAAACCAAACCAAACCAAACCAAACCCCAAACAAACCTGTAAGAACAGGGCTGTAGATATGGAGTTTATAATTGTTTCCATCTACCTGCAATTTTTCTTTCCTTGTTGCAAAGTTTTACATCATACACTAGATTGGTACTACCCAAGGAAAAGAATATAAAATCAGAGCCAAACAGATACACACTATCGGTTACACAAACAAACCTGTCTTTCTACTCATGTCAGTTTCAAATCTCCACAATAATCTATAAAGGTTACCCACACCTTGAAGGATGCATAAAGTAGGAAAGGATTTGAACGCATATGCTTCAATAATCATTGAATAAGCAATGAATTCTAACTAACCTTTAGCTTCTATAAATGCTCCTTTTTATAAGGGGAATCTTTAGAGCAACCCTGCATGACCTTAGGTGTTTTGGTGGGTGTCTAGGGAAGGTACCTCTCCATCTCAAATATTTTACACATTGTCCTGGTTTTAGCTGGGATACAGATAATCTTCTTCCTAGTAGCTGGTGTGTTTGGGATTTAGTATGAGAATAATGTTGATAGCACATATTGTTTTAGTTGTTGCTAAGTAATGCTTATATTAAGTCAAGGACACTTTCAGCTTTCCATAGAAGCTGTGAGGGAACATAGACAGGACAAGCTGGCCAAAGGAATATTCCGTACCACAGTCATCATGCTCAGTATATAAATGGAGGTTGACTAGGGGGGCAGGAATCCACAAGTACTGCTCAGGATGGGCTGGGCAATCAATCATCAATGGTGGTGAGAGCAATTGTATTGCATCACTTTATTTTTTAAGTTCTTTTACCATTATTATTATTATTATTATTGTTATTATTATTATTATTATTAATCTTCCATTACTGTTTTATTAAACTGTCTTTATCTCAACCCGTGAGGTTTTTTTCTTATTCTCCCACTTCTCGCTACCCTGCGGAAGAGGGAGGGGAGGGAGTGAACGGCTGCGTTCTCCTAGTTCCTGGCCGGGGTTAAACCGTGAACCACATCCTTTCTCCTAAGATCAGATCATATTGATTTCTATTCACCCATTGTGAATAGAACAATGACAGTCAAAGTAAGAGCACAGAAACTTGGCAAAATACTTTGTAGAAGTATTTTACAAAAAAAAGGGGAGGTTTAGGTTAGATATTAGGCAGAATTACTTTAGTGAAAGAGTGGTCAGGCACTGGAACATCCTGCCCAGGGAGGTGGTTGAGTCACTATCCCTAGAGGTATTTAAGAAACTCCTAGGTTTGGCACTTCAGGGCATGCTCTAGTGGCAGAGACTGTAGGTTGGTTGTTTGTGGTGGTTTCGTTTTTTTGGGTTGTTTTTTTTTTTGGTATGTGTATGGTTGGACTCGATGGTCTCAAAGGTCCTTTGAGAAAAAGCAATTACATTTTCCTCACAGACAAACAAAAAAGAGATGTTTAGATTTACAAGAACAAAACCAATTATCAGCAATCAAGACAGTATTCATATCCTTCCACTCCTTAGGAGAGCCGGCTTCCTTCCAGGGTATCCTCCTGCCTTCTCTTGTATTCTAGCCTTTCCCTCTGGTACACAAGAACTTCTCTCCTCTTAAATGTGTCCTGGACATGAAACCCAGTGAGACCTCCTACACTAGGCATTTGCATGTATTTATATAACTCTCTGTTTCAGGAGAGTCTCTAGAGAGGGGAAAATAGAAGGGAAGCAGCTGAAGAGAGTGAGCGGCACAATAAGGAACATTTTAAAGTCACCAGTTTTAGGATGATAGTCATCTTTGTCCTCCCAGGGCAGAGTTTAATTCTTTAGAAGTGACTGCTCATTCAAGGACATAAAAGCAAGTGCTGTTGTCTTTTAGTATGTGTGCAGGGCCTGATCATTACACTTATACGTCAGCTGCATATGTGCCTTTATGTGGTTTATCTGGGGTTTTAGTATGTATTTATTTGTTGTATTTTTTTCTGAATGACCTTCTGATATTATTTGGAATAGCAGCGTCCTATTGGCAACCTATTAAATAACACTGCAGAGCTTACTAGAGTCACCTGCTTTTTAAATGGTTATAGTCAGATGATATGAATCTCCTCCTAAGTGGTCCAGGCAAAAATGATAAAGTGACCTCTGTATAATATTGAATACTAGCAATAGAGTTGCATGATATTTGTACTTCTTTTGATGTTATTGTTATTTTTAAATTATATTTTAAAACACTGTGTTCCTATTCAGGAGTTTAGTCCTGACCTCAGTTGGAATAATAAATGTCCCCAAACTGGTGAAACAGAAGATGTTTAAAACTCTTTACCTTCTTTATATGACAAGATATAAAGAGTGTTTCAAGGTGATTGGACCAAAAGATCACTCTTGGTTAGCTATCTCAAAATACAAAACATAGTCATAATGTTCCCTCAAATACTGATCAGGAATGATATCAAGTGCAGGCAAGAAGAAAAGAACAAGAAAAATTGTACAATGTCTGCAGAGCGTGCTTCCAGAGAGTTACAGATTTTTGTAATTTGGCTGAGTCACCTTGGTTGTAAAGAAAATAAAAGATTACTTTCTGTTACTAGTTTTAGAGGCTTTCTGATATTAAGCTCATTAAAACATTCCATATGAATGTTATCTAAATTCCTGGTCTGTGTGCAGTAACGAAGTAATACTATACTATTTATTAATGGTATCTATCTCTTAGATATTACTAATCAGTTCTAAAAAAAAAAAAAAAAGAGAAAATATTCTGTGGTATAAAAAACCTACGATTTTAAATAAAAAATCTAAAAATAACAACTAACAAGATTTATAGGTGAGAGAGCAGAATTATATGTTTGTTTTTTTGTTTTGGTTTGGTTTGGTTTTTTTTTGTTTTGTTTTGTTTTTTTATTACTTAAGATGCATATGAACACCCCAAAAAGGCTTTGATTTTCAAATCAGATTTTTTAGTTTCTATATTTTTATATATATATACATATAAATTTACTACTTAATATTTAAATCTAGTTATACCTAGTGTATTTGAAGCATTTAAGGCAAATAACATTTTAGATAAAAAAGACAAAGTTATTTTTCTAATTTTAAAATGCTATGTATATACAGTAAATTAGAAGTCATCGGACAAAAGGTTCACGTAATGACTCAAAAAAACAAAGGACGTAATTTTATTCATGTGGATTTCTAAATTTCTTGAAAAAAGCCCAACCACAAAACAAACCAAAAAATATTGCAAAGAAACAAATGAGTACTTTTAATATCTCAGTATTTAACAAGAAATTTCAGCACTCCCTGACTCACTTAAAGTTTACTGTTTACTTACTTAAAGTTTGTGCTTTTCTGTTACTAATTAGACACTTTAATGATATCAGAACAAAGATTTTAAGTTAATAGTTAAATTCATTAAGTCATTTGACTTGTTCTTCATTTCCATGGCCCTTGCAGTTGTGTAAGTCACCACTTAGGAAATGGAAGTCAAGTTTAGGCTGATCTTTATTTCCATCTTCTTTTCTTCTCTTTTTCCAAACCTGATTTTTTGGCTACAGTTGCCAGTAATGAATAGCAAGCACTCCCTGACCATAAAGGTACTCAGTCACACACAGCTCATGATATAAAAATAAATAAATCAACTAAAAAATCCCTCCTTTGTACAAAGGAAATTTGAAATACAGTAGGATAAAATTTATGAAATTTATTTTAATTACAAAATTAAAAATAAAAAAATGACCAGACAATTTACTTAGCAGAAGCAGTCATTATGATTTCTCCTTTTGGACCTTAATACACAAAATCTTCTGCTGGCTGATGTCCATGTAGCGTACATATATTGGGAAAATGATATTAAATTTGTCTGCCTTGTCAAGCTTATTTTTATACAGTGGATGCATCGGTTAAACCAGATAAGTTCTATTCAAATTTAAACAACTAACATTTGAACTTAAATTGTATTCAAGACAATAGCATGTAACAAAGAGAGGTAGATAATTATTGGATAGTAGGGAAATGGATGTTTGCTTGTGTTCTATTTCTCTTCTTGTCAGAACAACTCTGTGGAATTTTGACGTTCCCGAAATGCTTTGACACAAATTTGATTGATAAACAGTCATGGAAGCCTCTGAAGAAAATTACAGATGTCTTGTCAAGCTGCTTTTCATCATGGCAATGACATTTTACATTTTCTACAGTATTTTTCTCTTTGTTTTTTTTATCCCTCCCCCTCTCCTTCCCCTCTTTCCATTAATACATGCATGCTTGAAAAGTATATAGAAATTACACATAGTTTAAGAAATAAAAGTTGTTGGTGTATATAACTACCATAATATTACCATGTCATATTGTATTTGTGCGTTTGTATTGCATGAGTTTTTTTCATTTTTCTCTCATTCCATATATTGTTATCTTACAATGTATTGATTCAAATGATAATTCTGTTTGATAAGTGTAACTCATAAATGAAGTACTACATAACCCTGAAGGATTTAGTACTAATTAACTAATTTTACAAAGGGGACACTATAAGTAGTCGACAAGCAAAAAACATCCTTTTAAACGCATATATTATAAGGTATTTCTCTGTGTGTTCACCAGTATGTCATGTAATGCAGTCTGCAAATGAATACCAATGATTCACTTCAAAGTTGAATATTTAGCTATTAATTTTCAGCAGTTCAAACAAAACCAAACAAATCCAGCAGTCTGAACTCAGTAACATTGCAACATGTTTTGAAGCTTTGGATCTTTTCCTTGTGTTGGAAACAGAGTGTGACACCACTATCTACAGTGTATCTATAGTCTAAGCAGTATATAAGCGTAGTAAATAAATGGCTCCTTTTGGCCTTTTTCTAGTAGGAAACATCTAACTCTAAGCAACATAAGAATTTTAATGAAAATTATAAAAGTGGTTGGAAAAAATCCTGATTGATATTTCTCTAAATGTTAAGGTAATTTGTTTGTGTTATCAGTATTTTTATCTTAATGACTGTATTTACTAAAATTAAAAAAAAATAAATAAAAAATAATCCTTATAACAAAACAGAAGAACTTTAACAGTCTTTGAGTTATTAGAAAAAACACACCAACTGTTTCCTGTTATTAAAGTTCTCTGAGGAGAAGAACCATTTGTAAAGGCACAAATAAATAGACATAAAGTTCACAAAACACTGCTGCATAAAGATGCATTTTCTAAAAATATAAACAAAAAGAGTACTTATGAAAGCACAGATTTCTTTATTATGACATAAGAACATTGCTCAGTTGCAGGGATAAAACTGTATCTTTTCCTTTTGAAGAAAACGCTCCTCTCTTATTTAGGTTCTAGATACATTCAAGAATATATTTTTAAAACATTTATCTAAAACTGTGCCACAGTTTTGTGCACATATTCATTCATTTAAACAAAACTTTACTGAATGCATGCCACTTAAGTTTTGCTTGTATCTTTTCAGGCACTACCATGTAACTTCAGTCAGATTCTCCATTGATTTTCCTCAGTGCCCGCAAGTCAATCTCTGAAAGGAGCAAAATGATTTTCACTTAGTGTACTGATGTAATTTATAGAGCAATCAAAATAAATTGTTAAAACTGGACAATTTTTTTGGCCTCAGATTTGAATGTGCTTTAATCAACTGAGGCATCTGTGTTAAAATACAGTCACTCTCTGTAATCAATGAAGAGAAATAGGTTTACTTGGACAGTTCTACTGTTCCTGAGTGAATTGAATCTCTCACTCCAAGTGTCAGTCTGCTGAAAATTATATTGTGAACACCGGAGTTGTTTTAGAAAACTCGGTCCCACCAGTGGGAAAAAGAATATAATTTGTTTGTTTTCACACTACTTGCATTAAAATGTTGGTTTGACTATTGTGAATAATGCAAATTTATTTCACATTAAAAGTCCAATAACAAGATATTTCAAAAAGCGGACACTACTGACAAGCTTTAATAATTACCATGACTCTCTGTTTCGTGCAGGGCATCAAATTTAACACAGATGTGCCTTGCAAATTCAAATGTTTCAGGCTTAGGAAAGAAACAGTGGAAGCTTTTCTATTTTAAGAAACTAAATTCATCTGCAATGTGTGGTGATTAGACTTAGAAAGAGTTACAGTCTTTTCCCAGCTTAGAAAGCACTTTATAAGGTCACCTGACAGTTCCCAGAAGAACCTGTCCCCAGGAAAGACAGCAGGAGGATTAGTTCAGCTAGAGGGGAAAGTTTGTCAGGTATGTAAGGAATACCTAATGCTTCCATCTGCAGCTGGCAGTGCTAAAGTATTTCCTCTCTTGAAACAAAACATGTCTGTGGGAGAATGTGTGCTTGCTTCAGAACCTTGCTTCAGGTAGTCACTGGCTTCAGGAGCAGTTTTGTTTCTTTGAGGATTGTAGGATAACATTTCAAATGAAAACAAGAAATAGAGGGACAGGTAGATCCACCCTAAACTGTGAAGGTACCTTTGTCCTTGTCATGTGAGTGGTCCATAAGCAGGAGTAGGAGGGAGTTTTGCTGGTGAAGTTCAGCGGGAGCACAGGCTGCAGAGGAGGCTGTCCAAGGAAAATTCTCAGCTCTTTAGAGCAGACCAAGGATTTCCACATGTAAGAAAGGGTCACAGGAGGTACACAGCCCATAATGAATTATAGGTTCATGGGAAATGGAGGATTGGGTGATGGGTACTATGGGCATGCTTTTCTTTGTCCTTTTAGTTTGTTGGATTGTTTTTGTTTGGACCATTCCAAAGAGTTAGGAGTAAAGAGGCTGGAGCACCTGTCCAGAGAGGCTGAGAGAGCTGGGACTTTGCGTCTTGGAGAATAGAAGCCTCAGAGAGATCTTATCAAAGGGGAGGGAGATGTTAGCAAGGCAGAGCCAAACTCTTCTCAGTGCTGCCCAGTGAGGACAAGAGGCAATGTGTATACTCTGAAATACATTAAATTCCCCTTAAGCACACACAAAAAGATATTTGATTATTGTGAGGGTGTCAAAACCAGAAATAGGTTTCCCAGGGAGGTAGAAAAGTCTCTATGCCTAGACTATATTTCAAAATCCAAGTGGACATGGCCCTGGGCAATCTGCTCTAGCTGATATGTATTAAAAATTAATCTAGAATCATGGCTATTAATCAATCATATATTAATACTGAATAGACCTTTTCAGAAGAAGAAAAACAAAACTTTGATTCAATAGTGGGACATGAAGTAAAATTTGTGTTAGTTTAAATTGGAATAGACCTTGTTCATCAAAGCTGTAGGCAGTATAAAGAAAATTGTGTTGCCTGTGCCACCAAATGGAACAATAACTGCCTCCATACAGCACAGTTCTGTTGGTAAAATAACACTTGCAAGACAGTCGGAAGATGACATTGAAAACAGTGAATTCTATTAAATTAGCACTAAGATAAAGTTGCAACATGGCATTTAACACAGTAAAAAACCCTCATGAACTGGAAATTAATTCTGTACAATTAATCTTTTGCTTACTCTTAATCCTTCTTAAGAGTCCTTCAAGAATCACTTCAATTAAACAAATTTTACATTTGATTTCCTGCGCTCTTTTGGAGGACACAGAAGACACTTTGTGTACTATGAAGTCGTCAATTTATTTAAAAAAAAATCATTCCACATAGCAAGAAAAAAATATTTATAAAAACAAATCTGTCACCTTGATGTATATATGATTCTTTTAACATTTTACAATCACGTTATCAGACTATTTATTCATTTATTTATTTTTAATATTTATGAAAAAAGTCAAAACTCTTGTGTAATTTAGAATTCATAGGCCAAAGTAATAGAGGTATAGAAGAGAAGAAATTAGCAGGAAGAAGTAGCTAACAAGTGATATATAATGGTAGCATGTGCTCTGAGTATTAAACAAGGCATTTGCAAATGTATGTTGACGTTATGTGTTAACTGCAAATTTCAATGTAAATTTTTTTCCTGCTGTTTGTACTGCCAACTATGATTTTGTCAGTTGAACTGTATCTCATTAATAGCCTGGAAAAGCAGATAAACACTATGTTGATGTAATTTGCATATGAAACACAACCGTGAGATTCTGGAATTACATTTAGAAATGAGAAAAAATGAAAAAAGAAGGTTGCAAAAATAGGCAGAATATAGTCAAACAATGTTAAATTAGGAAAAACAATGATAACGCCAAGTAAAAGATGGCACCAACAATAGATACAATTCAGGAAAACATAACAACCCACTTAGTCTTGAACCTTACAAAATTAGGCATGTACTTAACTGTGCTTATATAATAGAATTACTCTCATTCTTAATTGAAAGTACATGAACAAGTACTTTGCTTGATTTTAGTGATTCCAGAGGAAGCAGAGTTGTATAAATACCAATTTAGGCAGCAGTTCACAAGTTACATAGCCAGACAAGTTGCACAAAAATAACTGGACTGATTGAGCTGCATAGACAAAAGCAAGTTGCCAGTAATAAGCCTGCTCTTCTTTCCCATCTCGCCTTCAGGTAGAGCCCACTTGACAAGATATGTTTAGTCATATATGCCCTGTTACAAAATATATTGATAACTGGAAGGAATTCAGAAAACAGAGACCTTAATGACTAGAAACCTGGTAAGATGCTTTATAAATGAATAACAATAACAA
The DNA here is from genome assembly GCF_964199755.1 of Larus michahellis. Taxonomy (NCBI): domain Eukaryota; kingdom Metazoa; phylum Chordata; class Aves; order Charadriiformes; family Laridae; genus Larus; species Larus michahellis. Next base: position 170,690,089 of record NC_133896.1, read on the forward strand.
AAAAAAATTACCTTAAGGTTTAATCACTTTAATGAAATGAACCGAGATCTTTCCATTGTTTCCAGCATTTCACAGGTCCAGCCTTATGTTTATATCTTGTAGTATAAGATGGGCTTTAAATACCGGAAAAAAATGTAAGTTCTGAGTAAGGAGAAATAATTTTTAAAAGAAGTACAAAAAATGAAAGTACATAAACTACTTAAAAAATTTTAAATTCTACTGAATACATAAGAGCTTTCAACTGTGGAATAACACTATTATGGAAAAAAATAAAATAGTTACCTTGTTATTGGTAATAACTTTATTTACAATGTGGTCACTTAGAACTTTAATATTATCTGATCATTATTTTTAACCATTAACCATCATACCCTTTCATTGACTCTTAGTCAACAAATGAGAAGGGAAAAAAAAAAAGAAAATTCAAGTTTGCCTGTGGTTATGCTTTTCTTTCTTCGTAGGTTTCATATTTTTTATCTGAGGTGAGCAGCCTTCTGTTTTCTATGCCAGCCTTCTGTTTTCTAACCACAAGTTCTTCACTATGCTCATATTGTTCTTGTGCAAGAGTAATTTTAACAACTGTAGATGTATGTGAATGCCTTTTGATTTGGGAGAATGTTGCCACTGCAGCATATACTTGTGACTCTAGAGATCATCTTAAAATTGGGATTTTTCAGGAAATTCCAGTTCTTGTGAAATTTGAGATAGAATTTAGAGGACTTTATCAATGACTATATAATAAAATTGGCATATTCTAGGAAGTATACAGAGTTTCAACGATCAGTATTTTTTCACATTCTTGTTCAAAGAATCTCTGAACTTGCCAAAGATAAACAGGAAAGACAATTTGATGAATCCAGACATTATTTCTGTCTAAGGACAGTTTTCCTAAACACAGTTTTCAAAACAACACACAGCTCCAATGAATTTCAGCAATGTGGCATCACAGAAGTTCATTAAGGTATTTGACACAGAAAGGTTAGGCAGGTTTTGCCATTATGATCTGGTTTGTAGTGTGAAATTAAGTTTCTTAGATGTTCTCTGACTCAGAAACCAACTGGCATTTAATGACAATTTTTCTGTGGTTAAACTCACTCCTCCAAATATTTTTCAACTGAATATTAGTTAGAAGGAGACAAACTATGACAAGGAAAGTGATAACAAACAATGTAGACAGCTGTAAATCAATACTTGACATCATGTGCAGTACCATTTTTTACTTTCAATATGGAAGCCACTTCTGACTATATCCACGGTAGTAAATTAATTACGAAGAGTGTGTGATCTCAGTAGCAGACTCCTAATCATCTCATTGCTTGTTAGCACTACCTGACTCTGTTTTTAACCACTCCAGAAAGTTGTCCCCAGGAAAATTCATAATGAGCAACCTAGCCAGAAAAAGCACTAAGTTTGAGCCAGTCTGATACCTGGCTTCAGACTCAGGATAAATTCCTGGCCTCCGTTACCTAGAATATATGTGTATAATCTAAGTACATAAAATGTATGAGTAAATTAGGTTGCTAAATTAGGCAAATTAGATCTCATTTCCATCTCTTCCCTCATTCTGCAAACATTTTAAAGGATGAAGTATGTATTTATCATTTCCTACTATTCAATCCTCTAAATAGCCAAACGACAGTTTTCCCTCAAGAGATGGATTCTTCTCAGAAGAATCTAATCAAATGAAGTGAAAAAGAGGAAGATCTGATTCATGTTACTGATGTCAAAGATGAATTTTTCCTTAGTTACCTACTTCATAATAGCTGTATCCTTATGTGAAAAAACTGATATAACTGATCAAACTGAAAAAACTGATATATGTTATGTGAAATAACTGATATAACCACCTTTAGATGTGGTGTTAAGGGATATGGTGTGAGGGAGAACTTTGTAGAGTGGAGTTGATGGTTGGACTCGATGATCCCAAGGGTCTTTTCCAACCTAAATGATTCTATGATTCTATTCAGAGTTTCTGAACGCGTGCCTTATCTTGTTGACATGCATTTGCAGAGGCATGACCAATAAAGAGAGCAGCTATCAGCATTTTAAAATCACAAATGAAAAGATTACCAATGAAATATGGAAGGCCAGCCTCCAATTACTTTGGGAAAAATAGTGAAATTCCATATTTGAAAACATATTACATATGAACTGATCCAAAAATTAAAGGTGTGAACTCACAGACTGTTGGGAAAAAAGAAATAGGAAACAGAAAATATATTAAATTATTCAGAGCAAGAAAAAAGAAAGCATAACAAAACAAAAAAAGTGACTAGAGATTCAATGATGACATAGGATACCATCATAGCCTAAAATACTTTAGTAATACTCAGTGATTTGTGAAGCAAGGCATTATAAACCCTGAATGTTGAAACAAATGATAAAACAAAAACTGAATTTGTCATTTCATTTTTCATTCTTAGCAACATTTACAAGCAACACAAGCAGTTTATTTCATCATTCCTGTTTGAAAATATTATTAACCCTAGAGACAAATAGAAAGAAATATGTTTTACCCTATGTCACAGCCTGTAGGCTGCTCTATCTTGAATATAATCAAGGTCAAATGTCTGTGAAGGCTAGTTAATGTAAAAACATTTATTTACATACTACTGTATATTTTTTTTTTAACATTGCAAGGCTAAGACTGATAAAATATTCTGAGACACCATTAAATTAATGCAGAAAGTTTTAAACTTGACACAAATTTTCTTACATGTATGAATTAATGACGATTTAATTAACCCTACTTAATGTACTGAGTTTGTTTGGTGCACATTCACAGATAAACGTCACCTGAAGCACGCATAATTGTTCAGGCTCTGAACCAGCTCCTATTCTATTAACATTCACCAGCATTTTGGAAGCAGTGTTGACATTGGAACTATAGAAGTCTAACTTACTATCAAGTCTTTTTTTTTTTTATTACTTCGACAAAAAGAAAGGAACAACAATATAAAATTAATTTCTCAGCTTCATCTAAAGTTTCTACGATGGTTTATGGAGCTTCTTTCCCTTTAAATCCAATATGCCCGATATAACAAGATCAGTACTATTTTGAGGTTTCTGTCCAAGCCGTTAGTTTGTGATGATGGTATTTGATGAACCAATGGCCTAAGAGAATCAGAAAAGGCTCCAAACTCAATGCTAACATTATAAATATCACAGTTTGTGGATTTCCTGGTTTCACTGCCAACTATTTAATGTAACCATCCTGCTTTTAATGAGCGTTGGACCTAAATCCTTGTATCAATATTCACCATATTTTTCAAGTGTGACATATCACAGTCACAGTTGCATTAACGAGATTGGGAAACTTTGCAGTTCCAGAAAAGAACTTTAAATGAGTTTGTCTTAGAGTGTTATACAAAGCCTGAGGCTTGAAGTCTGTGGAATAATTTCCTTCAGTCAATATTTCTGCCTCCAAAGCAGTTTAGCGTTATGCAGAAATAAGTTCAGTTTCACAAATTTTCTATGTAAGTATTAGTTATTGTAGCTTAATATCTTAGATTACAGTCAACATTATTCCTATACCATTTGCTGAATTGGAATAAATTATATTTGGACAAGAGTGTAATTTTCAGACTTGGTATAATATTCAATAAATTTAAATTGGAAATTATCAAATATCCTTCCACCCTATAGATAAACATCTTCTAAGAAGCACTTAAAAACCTTGACAACAACAGGAATAAACAAAAAAATAAAATATAATTAAATATTTATATGTTCTAGGAAACATTTCCTAATTTCTAGTAGAAAAGATTATGAATTCTACATTTATCTTCAGGTAGCACTGCTTCTTATGCTCTCATTACTTCAAATACTAGCATTACTGGATATGTTTGAATAATGGTAGTTGACAATATCTCTGCAAGAACTATTTTAAAAGCTTTGGTAATTCAATTACTATTGGATGTTTGTTAAAACAATTTTAAGCAGTTCTATTTATAAATCAGTAACGCATTGTTGAATGTAATCTCAATAATGAAAAAAAAAAATAAAATACCCTAATGAAGTTTTCAGGAACCTCACTTGTGGACTCCATTTTTTTTCTTGAGAGTTTAGATATTTTTAATTACTTACATACTAGTATAAATTGACTAAGATAACAAAAGAATCTATTCTGTTATCTCTCTTCCCTTCCATTATCTGTTTCTCAGTTCGTGAATGAGTAAATTGAGCATGACAGAAATGTGATTTTTCATTGATGTTCGGCCAAATTACTAGATCTACATTTTCTTTTAATTTAAATGAGACTCTGTGGAACTGGTATCCAAATGACACTTATTTATTGATTATTCAGTCCAAATTAGGTAGCAATAATGATGTTCAGTGGGAATCAACATTCGTAGTTGGCATATCAATATTTTTTGCAAGGTAGATGTATTCCTCATTGTGCTGTATGTTTTAATGTCCTCACCTATGAGGCAGCTATAATCATTTCCGTGTGATGCAACAGTATCAAAATAATATTTATGTCATCTCATGAGAAGACTTTTGTGACACAGTCCTTTAACATTTCAGAACAACTTAGAAACATTATCTTCTTTGGGTTGTACCTCTTCATAACAGGCTTTAATCCAATTATGTAGGTGTAAGCATCACTGATTGAACCTTCTCCCACTTATATATCCTGTTTTGTTTTCACTGTAAGTGAAATTCAGTTCCTTTTAACTTAATGTTGCCATTTCCTTTCTCTGCATTGACACAAATGTTTCAGTTTTCAGTTGCATTAATTTAATGGTGTCTCAGAATATTTTATCAGTCTTTGCCTTGCAATGTAAAAAAAAAAAATTATACGGTAGTATGTAAAAAAAGCTCTCACAGCTTTTATATTTAGTAGCTGAAAGGCAGAACAGTACATGAGCTTCGTCTGTGTAATTCCCTTTTTCCATATGTAGCACTCACTGCTCTATTTGCTAAAAGCAAAATCCACTACAGAATTTAGGCACCTATGAGTTCAGGGCTGGGACACACAGGTTTTAAATTCCAAATTAGAGATTAGAACAGAAAATTCAGAATAAGATATTGTTCTTATATATAATTCTTATACATAATGAGAAAGTATCCTAGAAATAACTAAGAAAAACTATGTGCCTGAAACATGATGTATTTATTGAGTTTAGAACTAGTAGTATTCTTGAGTATTTGAAGCTGAGGTGACAGAAGTTTCAGTAGTCAGAAAATATAGTGAACATTGTTCGTATCTCGTTTTAACCATTTATGTCTTGAAGTAAAAGAAGGGCACTCCTGTCATTTATATTTCTTTATATTTTGAACTGTAAAATAATCCTTTTGGTATATTAATGAAAATGACTTTTTGTTCTTCCATCTCATGACTCTAAAATTTACTTGCTGCTCCTTTAAAAAACAAAACTAAACAAATATACAAACCGAAATCCCAAACCACAAAAAAAACCCACCTTGTAAACAAACAGATTTATCCTCAGATTCTTCACACTACTAAGTGTTCTGTACTGTTGCATAAAATAAACTCTCTTACTGTCTCTTTCCAAGAAGTTTCTAAGTAAATTGCATAACTTTTGCTGGTAATATGTAGTCATGGTGTTAATATAGTTGTATTCTACATCCTACTTGAACAAACCTTGAAAATCCTTGCTCTCTGACAACAGAATTCTTTTTAGCCCATGTGAAAGAGTCACATCATCAGTTAACTAACTGGCTAAATGGCTTTCAAAGATTTCTTCCCAGGTGGTAAAATGAGTTTTCAGTTCATATGGGCACTGTGAGAAAACAAGTATAGCTTAACTGATTTAGCAACTGTCATATGTGCTATTGCATTCAGTGGCCTCAGCACAACAGAAGTATTGAGAATGCAAAATGAATTACCCTTTTTCTTTCAATTACAGTGTAACATTGAAAATAGGACTTCATGTTGTTTCTAGAAGTCATTCTCTAAAGCAACATTAATTTTAAAAAAGCTATTATTAACAGAAGTATGACAAAGTCTTCATTTTAAGTTTGTAGTATTTTAAGTAGATAGATAGGCATAGGTAAGTAACAGATCTACATTCAACTGATAGATAGAAAAATATCAACATTGATGATAATCATCTATTGCGAGAGCTACTAATGCATTCAACAAAACGTCTGTTCAACAAAAGATGTGAACTGTACTCCAGTTTGATCTTAATTGGATTGCTAGCTAGGGCAGCCTTGTAAAAGGATGAGGTTTTGCCCCTCTCCCATAGAGAAATGCACCACACCAGGTGGCAAAGCTCTAACTAACCTCTGATAGCTGTACTTTGAAATTAATCATTGATTAGCTCTGGGAGCTGTACCCTCGGTGTGGCTCATATACAGGCCTCTCCTGAGCACTGGCTAAAGAGAGTTTGACCCTCCCTAATCAGGGAGCAATAGAGCTGCAATAAAGGCTTGTGGTACCCTAGATTAAGGGCTGCTCTTTAGAAATTGCTAGGGCTTCCTTGGATCTACAGCCATGTTGCTGCTTCTACCTAGCAGGAGCTGTCAAGGTTTCCAGATGATCCTGGACCTTGTCCTCAGAAGACCCCAAAGCAGAAACCAGAGACTGTTGCACAAGCTGCTGCTTCTGTTGTCATATATATTATATATATACATGTTTGTTTCCTGAATTTCTTAAAAGCTCTTTCTGGTGGGTCAATACCAGAAATGAAGAATAGATCAAAATCCAGTTTCAAGCCAGTTTTATTTCCTTTTGGAGAGGAGTGAAAAAGCAAGAAATTAGGATGGTACAATGTAAAGAAAAAGATAAGCCTTCTTAAGAAAAAAATCTGGAATAATTTTCCTTTTTACGAATGCCAGGGAAAACAGTTATTTACAAAGTATAGCTCTGCCTGAAGCATAAGAGCTTGTGACTACAGTAGTACCTTTCACGGGAAGGAATCCTTTAATTAAAGAAAAATAAAGAATTACAGAATATCTACAAAAGTTAAAAAATAGCCCATACCTGAAAAATACAGCTACTCTAACCCCAGTGATTTGAAGTATTCAGTTATTTAATGAAAATTTTGTATTCAGGGACTTATTTTGAGTAGGACTGAAAGAGTTCAGGATTCCTTTCACTGAATTGAAGTACATTTAGGTTTTTTTCCCTAATGCCTTGCCCTCTTCAGGTAGCTGAAATAAAGAGACTGACTTTCTGACAACACAACTGACAGCACAAGAAGAAAGAGGAAAAGTGAAAGAGAAATCACAGAATATAATAATAAAAAAAAGTTCTGTCCCTGAGGAATACAGTCAATATTTCATATATTCCAGAGTGTGAGATTTTATTTCCTTTCTTGGATTTAATGTATGCACATTTTTGGTAATTTGTTATTATTCTGCACTATCAGCTGAAAAGAAACAGCAAGACGTGTAACTCCAAGCAGCATCTTGTACCTCCCTGAACATTGTCATTTCTCCACATTAAGACTAACTGCAATACTGGGAAAATAACCTGTTGAATGAAATTGCTGTGAGGTGCTCTCCTGTCTTCCACTTCTGCCACATTCCCTCATAAACTACATCAACTATTATGACTTTACCATCTCTGTGGTGATTCTTGAAGGGATGAAGAAGTATATAATCGAAAGCCATCTTATTTTGTTTGAGTCATTTGATTTGGAGCTCTTGGCAGTGATAGTCATAACGTTTCTTAACCTGCAGGTCTGTAAGGAAGAGTGAAATACAAAGAACTACACAGAGACTCTCACAGAGGTTCATTTCTACTATAAAGGCAGACGTGTACACTTTCCCACATCTTGATTTTTTAAAATAAATTTAATAGCTATATTTCAGAAGCACATGTAACCTTCAAAATAAGAAAAAAATAAGAAAATAATCACAATAATATAAGCAGGAGATGTAACTCTCCCATTCTGTGGCTCAAAAAAGTTATATACGCAAAGTTATATATGCTACCATTCTTATTTTTCCAGTAGTTGTGCAGTTTGGTGATGATATACAGGCAAATAAAAAACCATCTGAGTTGTTTTCAATGTATAATAAATTTAACTGATTAGGAGCATAAAGACAGAGGAACTATGGGAGGGGACAAAAGTCTCTATCGAGATGCTTAAGTATATAAATTAATTTCCCCGTTAATGAGTTGTTTATACCTTAGGTCTCTTTCTTATTTTGTGGTTATTACCTTATTTGAGTACACATTTTAAAAGAAGGGAGAGAGTTTAAGGACAAGAAAATTCTCATAGAGGTACATTGTGATGTACATTGTGATTGTACTTTCTCTATTAGTTATGATTTCTATTTAAAGCAAATATAAATTTTGGAAGCCCAACTATATCTTTAAACAACAATCATTGGTATCAGATGATAGAATCATATTTTTTTTACTTCCTATTTGATCGAGGCCATTGGAAAATAAGATGGATATCGTGAATATAGCAAACATCACCCTTCCCATGGTAAATCAGGATTACTTATGAGAAATCCTGTCCTTTTTTAATCTAATCTGAATCACAGCAGAGTTAAAGGAAGATATTTTAATGGCAGTGATGAAGTTCTTTTGTATAAGGGTACACTGCATGATAGAACAATGCTAACATTGCAGCATATTAAACAGAAACATGAGACCAAATTAAACAGAAACAGGTTCAGTTGTGTGACACAAACACATGAACAGAAGTGGCTGTTTTGCTCTTATTATTTAAGATATCCACACAAACATAAAAGAAAACATTAATCATCGATGGATATGCTGGAAAAGGATGCAGGAGTGGCCATTATAGCTGAAAAAAAAATGCTTTTTTTCTCTGCTTTTTCTAAAGGAAGATATTTGTCTACAGATTTTTTTTTTTTTTTTTTAACGGAAACCAACTATATCACATATTCATTATTACTTTTCAGGGGAAAAAAGGCTTTTAAAACACTGAAAGAAATTTCACAAACTTTGTATTGTAAAGTATCGAACTATTTGAAAGAAGTTAAAAAATTAAATTGTTTTTAATAAAGAATTTAGTCTAGATTTAAATCATCACATAATTGAGAAAAAGAAATCAGATTTTCTATCATCCCCTTTATATTCGCAGCCCTGAAAGCTTTTTAGGTGAAGTATGCAACTTTGAAAGACAGTACACTGAATTTTTAAAGACAGAGTTCTTAAAGACTGTAAATGATAGTTGGCTACTTTTTTGTATATTTTCGGCAAATTAGAATATAAGGTCACAATGTCACACTAATGATGATGTGCCTTATTAGCAATTGTTTTCACAGTTCCATTGTGAAGTGGTCTAGCAGCCACATACAAAATCTATTTAAGAATCTATTTCTAAATAATTTTATTTATTACTTTTGCATATCAGAATTCATTAGGTTTTCATTTGATTTATAAAATAAAAAATCATATAAACTGATACTAAAGTTATAAATGCAGTATTAGTCAGCATATATTATTAGCTTGAATTATCATTTGCTCATTAGTCTGTTTTTTGTTATTTTAAATTTTAAAGGAGGTGCTTGTGTACCATACAAACAAAAGACAAAAAAAACCCATGTAAGTCTGTATTTGGTATAATAAGAATGATATACTATACATTTTTTAAAAGATTTTTCTACTAGTACCTAACAACAGTAGTTTAAACAAGCTCTTTCTAAAACTGAGCAGGAAAACTACTAGAGCCACTACTCATGTTGATGTTCTTAGAAGTCAGTATGTATTTCAGATTGCCTGTTCATTTTACCAAGGTGAAAATTAATCTATCTAAATAAACAAAACTAATATAATATAATACAATATGATATCAATAGCAAATTCTAAGTGCCTTTCATTGATCCTATGTGAAATCCATTTACAGAAACACATTTTTAATTTGGCCAAATAACTATTTAATCCACATAGGAGATTTTTTTTGGCAGAGATAATGATTTCTGGAAGTGTTCATACTAGCATATTCCAGTCAGTTAGTTCATCCCTTATCTTACATTCTTTCAACCCTATATATTAGCCCCAATGTTCCTTGCTTTTCCAATTTACACTAGCTTCCTGACCTCATTGAGAATAAGAGCTTTAAAGATGTGACAAAAGTCACAGCAGGCATTATATCTACATTTTTTTGTGCAAAAGGTAAGATATTTCAAAAGCAAGTTAAGTGTCCTTCACAACTGCATGGTCAATAAGTGTCATGGTTTAGAAACTATTATACTGATGTTATCTGATAGTATGGGATTTGTATACGAAATGCCACCCATTTTCTCTGCAATTAAAAGGTTTGGGCTTCTGAGATTGTTGGGCTTTTTTGCTGTTTTTTGTTTGTTTGGGGTATTTTTTACAAAATATATTAATTAATTGATCTGCTATTTCAGTGTTTTCAATGATTTTTTCTTCCTGATAAGAAGCAAAAATTTCCTATGTAATAAAAATAAAAGATGATACAAAGCCTAATGCGTTTAAGCCATCACACAGTAAAAAGCAGAGCAGTTTTGTACATATCATCAGTTTGCTCATCTGAAATCTGACAATTATATTTCCTTTAGCAAACTAGTAATTTAAATAGTAAACAATAGTAAACAAATTATAGATACATGCCATTATAACTAGATTTTTATCTTTTTTTTTTTATAATTCCCTTTCAAAGCTACAATAAATAACACGTATTCCAAGAAATAAGACATCACAATTAAAATGTATGTGGAATTCCAGTGGCAATCTGTAGTTTGTGATATTTCATTTCACCTGTTTTCCACACTAGGAGACATAACAAGCTCTAGAAATATCATTATATTTTACATCTCTGTATGAAATCATACACAGAATGACACACAAAACATAACACAGTTTCCAGTTAGTGACATGTGATTTTATAAAAGGTAAAATGGCTCATAGCTGAAGACTGAACGATGATCTAAGTTTTTTCACATGCTTTCTGTGTGACCTTCATTAAATTGCTTATGCCAGATTGAGGAAGGAATTTAACCACATGATGAATTTTAAACCACAGTTTGGAGTTTATTTACTATTCATTACTCTTTGTTTCTTCTATTTCAATTGTTCCATTAATCCAAAAGTGGATTCACAAACTATTGTGACCTTGGCGATCAATCACACCCAATGAATAGTAAAGAGTTACTATTAACAACTCAAGGACAACTGTCAACAGTTAAAGCATTTGAGATATCTTTGCTTCTTTTTTGACTGCACTTGCCTCAGGTGCTCCAGCCTTTTGCCTGCATGTAATTAAAGCTTGAATCTCACAATTATTCTGATCTCGTGTCACGATTTAGCATATCATGCTGTCCCTTGTCCTTCCAGCAATAAAGTTTGGGTACTAGTATTTCTTCCTATTGAGAACTGTTGTTTAATAATACAGGGCCATACTAGCATATGTGTTAAACAGGGAATTCTCATAGTTCTTCAAGGTGACACTACATTGTTCATATCTGAATTCAGCGTTGTGGTGGTGCAACCCCCCCCCCATCCCCCCCCAGCTTCAGGCCACTCGGTACTTGGCGTGATCTCCCTCCCAACCTGAGCTGCAGAACAACACAATGGACCAGTGTGGAATTTGAATAATGAGGTGAAGTCTCTGTGCTCAAAGGGCAATTAAGACTGGCTTTGCTATCTCTTGTGCAACCCAGGGGAGTGAAGGCTTGTCTGGCTATCACAGGATACATAAATGATAGGGTAGTCTTGGGGAGCCAGGACAGCCCTGCTTTTCGTCAGCAGAGACAGTAAAATCAAGATAACAGGGACTTTGTGTAGCTCTTTGTTTCCTTGAGAGGCTGCCATGCCTGGTAATTGACCTTTGCCTCATTACCTGTGAAATGCATATTAAAGTTGACACCCCTGTATATGCTATGAAGATTTTAGAGATCATGCTAAACATCTATGACTGTAGCACTCGTCTCTCCACCCAAATCATACTACATGTCACCTAGGGGAGGGAAACCTCGTAATTTTGGGGATAAAAGGATGGAGAAAATGACTTAAATTGGGAGAGAAGAAACTTGATACCTGATGGACCAGTTGACGGGCTGTGTTCTCTTCCTCCACCCCAGGCAGGGACGCCTTTCTGGGTAAGCGCTGCGCCTTTCACCCTCTGGTGAATGTTACCCCGGGTTGTTGTACTATCGTTATTTTTGCTAGCAATATTAACCTTAAGTAATTAGCGCTATTGTAGTCAGTGAATTTATCAACGGCAATCTCGAATCTGCAACTGTCACTCTCAATAAAATAACTAATTTCGATTATTTGTGAATCTGATTCAGTGAAAGTCCTTTGGTGGAACTCTGATAGTAAATCAGTGAAAGTCCTGGGACTCTGACAGACAAATGTCGAAACTACAGTCTTTTTAACGCGACAACCAGAACGTAATGTAATGGTCTAACATGAAAGAAAGAAAAGGCAGAGCGCAAGAGACCAAGAACACAATAGTGTGCCTAGTCCCCATGGCTCCTGCTACTTGTAGATAATAACTATAATATTGACACCATACGGATTGTGGCCACAGAGGGGGGATACTGGGACCTCATGATCTAGCAAGCTCTGGGGTTGCATAACTATTGTCCAAGCTGGGCCGTAGTGGAAAAGTACCTGATGAAAGTCTATTGTCTCGGATCCTATAAGTAGCGATTCTAGTAAGGAGCCTTTGAGCTCTTTTGGATCGCAGTTGGCTGTGGCCAGTAACTCCCCTGAGTTGAGATACCTCTCAGGCTGACACCTCGAGTCCAGGGCAGGAGAAGACCCTTCTCAAGCCTCAACTATCACCTGTTGAGGAACGCCAATGCATTGTGAGTATTTACCCTAAATCTGAGAAAGAGAAATTTTAACTACAGGCTAGTCTCTCTCTCTCATCCACCTCTCCACCTATATGTTGTGAGATACACATTAGCTTTATGGATGTGGATGCTCTTCTGTCCATCTGTTAGCATGTAGGACCTAAAAGCAACACCTTTCAGCTTGCTAGCATTACCTGCTATTAAGAAATTCCCGATTGGAGACCTGTGTGTGTGTGTGTGCACGCATGCTTATATGCTTCACTTTAAGATATAGATATGTATATATGTGTGTGTGTGTGTGTATATATATATATATATATGAGCATTACTTTGTGATTTGTACTTTTACTCATATGTATATGTATTGATTTGGGATACCTTCTAGTAATTTAGTGTGAATTTTGCCATCTTCGAATCTGTAATTAAGTCACTGTTCAATTATTTTGTTCACTCACTTTGTAAACCCCTAAACCAGTTAATGATTAAGTGCTGCTAAATTCAACCTCTCAATGTACCTTACATCATTAAGAAATTTTGAATAGCTGTTAAATCATAACTGTGTCAAATATTTTCATCTGCGACAAGCGTGGAATTCAGTTCTCAAAGTACTCTCCTTAAATTTCCTAAAGAAATAAAATGGGGAGTTAGCTGCTTAAAAATTAGATTTATGGAGGTCATGTCTACCAGAAAATCTTAAGGTCACTTAATAGAGAATGCCAAAAATGCACTAGAATACCGTATTTCATCTAGACACACATGACCTGGGAGGCCAGGACTCTGACCAATGTACTTTCGCGATCAAGTATAAGTCAGCTTCTTTTCATGAAGATATTATTCTCTAAAAATGAGCTAGAGAATGGTATCCTTTTTCTGCCTCATGTGATTTGAACTTACAGGAGACTGCTCTGGTTAAAGCTAACTGTTGAGACCGAGTCAGTGCTTCGAAAAAACATACAAGACTATGAAAGAGGGGAAAAAAATAATTACAAAGTATATATATATGTGTTGTCCAAGGAAGCTGTCAAGGGACTTCTGGATTCTTGCTTGTGTTCCAGCAACTGCTTTGGGCTAAAGAATCCATGACTCTGTGCTTTGAGCAGGTTCATGAGCAGAAACCAGGATCCAGAATAACCTCTTTTTTTGTACTACCTAATATTCTGTCACCATTTCTATCAGTTTAATATGTCTTAGTAAAAAAAATATTTCTAAAAGTTCTTCTATTTGCCACTCTAAAGTAGAAGCCATCTTATCTTCTTTGCTTAACCCATTTAATACAATCCCCTATTTATTTCATCAGAGAAGTTTCTATATCACAATCTAGCTAACATGTTGTCATACTCCTAAAAAACAGCACCTCTGTATGTCATAACAAATTATTGTACAGGCAGATACACACCCCCAACCATTCTTGGTTCTATAAGCCTTGTTTCATAAGTAACTAGGCTAAGTCAAAATTATACACGCATTTTAATTCAGAATTACTTACTTTTATGCAGCCTTATAAATACTTGGGGTTTTTGTATGTACCACCTGATGAGGCCTTCTACTACAAATAGGTTTGCTTTTGAGTAGAAGACATACTTCTGGTACTATGTAGAATTTGGTCCAACATATTTTTTTCCACAATTGTGAAACAAAGGACAGACATGGTTCTAATTTCACAAGAAAAAATTGTATTTTTCAGAGCAGTCACTATAATCAATAATTCTTCACAGAACTAACTCAAGAGTCTTAGAATCAAGTCTTAATGCTGGACACTAAAACAGCTGCTCCATTTGCAGGTTTCAAGTAGTTGCTATTTCCAGTCTGAGGGGGTAAGTATTCTCCAAACCTAAAAAATAACCAACTAAAACAAAAAAAATATATTAAAAATGCAGTATTTTCACAGTAGCTTTTTCTGTTTTTCAGTCAACTCTACAGTGACGAGACTGATTCTTCATTGCAATTCTACAGTAGAGTACTGTTATCACTGTCTGAACAGCTGCTGTTATATACTTGCAGCACAAATAAGCAAGAGCTGATGCCTCAGTAGCAGAGCAGAAAATTCAACATGGAGACAGAATCAAGGAAAAATAACCAAGACTTCAAATCAGAAAAAAAAAATAAAATTGTTATGGTTAACTAAAGATTCTCTATAGTCCTTGTTATGATATCGACTTTCTCAACCACTGTAATTGCACTTTTTTTTTTTTAAATGGAGTTTACATTTCAAAAATAAAAAAATAATTTCTATGACACTTAAACGAAGATTATGAAAAAGAAGGAGAGGAGGAAAGAGGAAAAAAGACCTACATCAAAAACATGGTGCAAATTTTGCTATGAATCAAGTAGAAAAATAAGAAAAAAATTCATTTTCAGTTGTGACTAAAGAAGCAGTCAATAATCTCTTCAAGTTTATCTTCTAACGAACATGTAGTTTAGTCTGATTATCAAGTGCTTCTCTGTAAGAGAGAAACACAAAAAATAGTAACAAAAAAAAATTGCTACAGAATACCTTAGAAGGTTGTACTGTTAGGATGGTTTGATTTTGCTTTTATTATTCTCAAGGGTATTTTGCTGTGTTTTGGTTCTGTTGGTTTTTTTGTTGGTTTTTTTTTTTAAAACAAAACAATGGAAACCATGAGAACTCTGAAAACTGATTAGTAGGAATCAAGATATATCTCCAGGTCAGCTGCAGCTGATTCCCACAACTGATAATACATGAACATGGCTAGCTGTCCAAATCATATTCTGCTGTCATTAAATTTGGTGCTGTTTTTTTCAGAAGTGACTAGATGCTACATAAGTTTTCTGAAGATGTAATGGAACAATGTGAACTACTTAAATTATTTTACTTTTAATCATTAATTAAATTATTTAAAAATTATTTACATTCTCATGTTAATAATTTGAATACTATTGCCTTTGCTTACTATCTTCACAGCTTTTTTAGTTGTCATTTGAACTAAGCCTTAGTTAGGTGAACCGTTGCTGCAAGCCCTCAGCACAAGAAGGACATGGACCTGTTGGAGCAGGTCCAGAGGAGGGCCACGAATATGATCTGAGGGCTGCAGCACCTCTCCTATGAAGACAGGCTGAGAGAGCTAGGGTTGTTCAGCCTGGAGAAGAGAAGGCTCTGGGGAGACCTTATAGCAGCCTTCCAGTACCTGAAGGGGGCCTATGAGAAAGCTGGGGAGGGGTTGTTTACAAGGGCATGTAGCAATAGGACAAGGGGCAATGGTTTTAAACTAGAGCAGGGTAGGTTTAGATTAGACATTAGGATGACGTTTTTACGAGGGTGGTAAGACACTGGAACAGGTTGCCCAGAGAGGTGGTGGAGGTCCCATCATGTCATGGAGATATTCAAGGCCAGGCTTGATGAGGTTCTGAGCAACCTGATCTAGTTGAAGATGTCCCTGCTTACTGCAGGGGGGTTGGACTAGATGACCTTTAAGGGTCCCTTCCAACCCAATACATTCTATGACTCTAAGCAAAATGCAACAGGATTTAGCACTTCAACATTTTCATCTCTTTCTGTAATTTGTCAAAAATAAAGCTATCTTTGGTGTGGATATTCAAGAAAAAAAGAAAGTAAGATTCCTTAAACAGGTTTTGCATTTTATATATAGTTTGATTCTTAAAAGGGACAACCCACTGACTCCAGTGATGCTTGTGATTTCAGCTGATTACTTATGGTTACCACTACAACAGTTCTGAGATTCATTGTGTATCTGTCCCTTTTTGACCTCTTCAAGGATGCACTGTATATGATCCAAAGCTTGACACTTTATTTTCTTGAGACGAGACACACAGTCCTTCTCCTTGAGAAAAAAATTTCTTTGAGGGATGAAGTCCTCAGAGAATTTCCTATGAATTTCCTAGCGGATCTGAGCTTAGTGTAGTACATACAGCTCTTCAAAATCTCCTTCAGGGAAGTATGACACTTAAGCAGTGACTAGCCAGCTTACTAAATACTTAGGTTTTAGTATTTTGGATGGAATAGCACAGAGAAAACATAAAGCAATCAGCAGATTACAGGCATGTAAAACATATCAGGAATTACCTCTCTCCGTAATGCTGGGAAGCTGGAAAGTTTAATATACAAATATATAATTATTTTATTTTTTTTAATTGGAATTTCAGAAGAGAATTTGTAAGCCTCAGGAGACTGACTGGAGATTCACATTTGAGATTTGGATGGACACTTCTTGTACTGTCAATATAGTCAACCATAGGCAGTGTACTAGCCATCATCCTAGGCATGTCAGAGACCTTCAAGAAAGAGTACATAAGGTTTGAAGAGAGTCATTCTTATTCAGTGCAATAATACATTGAATGAACACAGCTCCACTCCACCCCCTGCAGATGGCCCATGTGTTATCTACTGGCTTCAACAGGAGCATTTTCACCCTTCAAAATAATGGCTAATATGGGTGAATATGTTATGTTACCTTTGCTACAGCTCGGAACTTAAATTCTCCTCTCCCATTTCTGTTCTTCATATCTGGACTGAAAGACAGAGCATCAACCTCTTACAGGTTTTAATGGCATCACGTAATTTTTCCTTCATATTACACTCATTGCATCCATGCATGATAGCATATAGGTGTATATGTACATATATATATATACACATAAAGCATACTCTGGAATGTATTATATATGTGTGTGTATATATATGCACATAATATCCTCTTTTAGTATGTTTGTATGTTCCTGGTCTATTTTGGAAGACCAGCCTGAGTCATTAATTGCTTACTGCTGTGACAAAAAAAAAAAAACAAAAAAAACCAAAAAAAAAACCCAAAAAAAAGACTGGAAATGAATTGCTTACATGAGAATTTACTTGTCTTTCTATTAGTCTAAAATGGAATAAAAAGCTATGTTTTACATTTTTGATACCTGTAAACTCCACTGCCTGAAAAAGCACAGCAATATAGAGACACGATCTTAATTTGCCTGTTACAAACACATTTTATAACATTCTAAAGCAAATAACTCTAAGTCCTTTCCATGTTGTTTTAGCTATAGACTGGAAGTGGAAGAGAAACTTTTTAAAGATTTTAATCATGTCCCTTCTTTCCACTAATAATGTAAGGGAAATTCAATAGTGAAGCAAACCAAAAAAGAAAAAAAAATTACTCAGGTGGCTCAATACCACAAGCTAATTTAGCATTTTATCCAATACAGATAAATAGATGATGAGATGATGACCTCAGTTGTTTAAGCAATTTCCTTTCTTTTAAAATTTCAGCTACAAACATTATTCTTTTCTTACTTTTATTAAATCTCTGGATTTCTTAATTTGTGATCTCAATCAATAATATGAACTTGAAGTCTGAAAAGGTCATGAGAAATATTCTGTACATTTTCATACCTGAGAACACTCAGACAAAACTCTTGCTTACCTATAGTAAGGTCAAGTTTTTCCCTTTTCATAACAACAAATACCATACTTCTAAGGAAATGTATTGTTTCATTTTTAATGCAACTTGACACTTTTGACAGGGAAAGATAATGACAGCGTAAAATAGCTTTCAAAAAAGTTCAAAGACTGAAAAAGACGGGTGCATGCTACATAGCTTTGAACTTTTCAAGAAATTGAAAGAAAATAATTTATTTATGTTGCCGTATGAATGCAAATAATATGTTTCTGGTATCAAAAGGAGGGGACTCTCAAATGCTAGTTACAGATAGAACAATCTGCTTTCATGGCCCAAACACAACTTTCTCATTTCTCAAAAGCTTTTGAGCTGACTGTTTCAACATAAACTCTTCTGTATTACTTTAACTTCCCCTATTCTAACTCAGACACCCATCCTTAAACCTAAATTTTATGGATCTATGGAGTAATTAATGTCTTCACTTTGCACATCCAGTATAGTCGTGGTTTAATCCCAGCTGGCAACTAAGCAACACACAGGCACTCATCCACTCCTCCCTCGCAGTGGGATGGGGGAAGAATCAGAATGGTAAAAGTGAGAAAACTCATGGGTTGAGACAAAGACAGTTTAATAATTTATTAAAAAAAACCAAAACCAACCAACCAAACAAAAAGAACCCCACAGAGATAGGAAAAAAAATGAAAGAAAAAATGAAAAAATGAAACAAGCGATGCAAAAGAAAATAATTGCTCACCACCAGCCAACTGATGCCAGCCAGTCCCTGAGCAATGGCAACCCCCACCAACCTCCACCCCCCAGCTTTTATCGCTGAGCATGCTGTCATATAGTATGGAATATCCCTTTGGTCAGCTGGGGTCAGTTATCCCAGCTGTGTCCCCTCCCAACTTCTTATGCACTCCCAGCCTACTCGCTGATGGGTCAGTCTGAGGAGCAGAAAAATCCTCAACTCTGTGTAAGCACTGCACAGCAATAATTGAAACATCCCTGTACTATCAACACTATTTTGATCACAAATCCAAAACACAGAACCATGCCAGGTAGTATGAAAAAAATTATCGAAGGTAACAGCAGTACAAGTATATAGAGGCATAAGCTCCTTTCATAATCTATGGCAAGAGACAGGTACCTCCAGGGAGAAAATGTTAAAATCTATCTTTACAGTAAGATAAATTACCCTCTAGAAGTACGTATTTCATGCCATAGACAATAGAGGTAGCTGAAGTTTAACACCATCTTTCTAAATAGAAGTCTGTGGTGAAGTAACATAACAGGAAGTCAGAGCGATTAGCTCACACTTAGGTATCTAACATTAAGACAGACAAATGTCTGTCTTAGATGTTATAAGACACTCAATAAAAAAATGCCAATTGTATTGTAGTTTATAAAATTCGATATATGCCTTTGAAGATTTTCAGAGGGACATGTTATCTGCCTAAGTTTATGTTCTAAATTTACAGCTTCAGAAACATTACTAATAGAAACCTAGAATAGAAACTAACTGGTAAAAGTATACTTTGGGACACTTGTTCAGTATTAGAAGTTTTAATCCTCTACAGAGATCTGAGAAGTTGGGACAGAATTATTGAAAACTTCTAGGATGTCATTGCTCCTACAAGACAGTCACTTTTGCTCAAAAGACTGAACATCTCCATGGCAGCTTTAGAATTATGCAACTTCTTTTACAATAACAAGCTTTATAGAATTATAACTGTTCTGAATATTGCCTTGCCCTATTAAACTGACTGATGACATTTTATATAGACACATCCAGTCTATAGCTATGTATTAACTTGAATCTCCAGATTTCATTTTGATTTTAGTTTTTGATTTAGGCATGTCTGAATCTTGTTTAAAAATTTCACAGCTATCAATATAAAATGTTATTCCTACAGTCAAATTCCCAATTGTCATATAGCAGAACAAAATTAAACGCTAAATCTTGAAGTTCTGATCTTTCTCAAATGTAGACAGGTGCACACAAACACTCGTGAACAAATGCACACACAAGATTTTTCAGCATTCTTGAATGGCGAAGCAAAACTGATTTCAGGGAATCATTCTGGAATTCAGACAATTCTACAGAAAGTGATGCTGACAGAACGATGTTTAGTAGAAAAGGTTTGAGGTGAAGTGTGGAATTGCCACTTTATGTCAACAACTGAGCCAAGTTTAACTGACCACAACTTTAAGTGAAGTCACTACTATGTTAATAATAATAGGGAATGGAGGCAAAAATACTTCCTTTTTTTTCTTTTCATTTGTCTTTTTCTTATTCTTCATGTCTTCATTCTTATTCATTTGTCTCCCTACATTACAGTGGTTTGGATGATCAGAATTTTATGTTTAGATTAGAGATGAACCTTCTTTTCAAACATCAGTAAGTTTCTGTGTCTGGGATTTGAACTCTGTCATAAGCAGACAGGCCTTGGATTTGCTTTATTGGAGTGAAATCTGGGGGAAAAAAGGGAATTCTCTTCAAATATTACCTTGAAAAGTAAATCTTAAGAATGAAAGTTATTTTGTGAGATGTAATATAATCATGTTATTTTAATCAGATTTACAAAATGTTAGAATCATAACATCTCAGAATAATAGAATAGAATAATACAATTAATTTGGTCTGGAATAGTTGTCCTGAGGTCATCACGTCGACTTCCTGCTCAAAGCTGGACTAACTTCAAAGTTTGACAAGGTTGCTCAAAGCCATGCCCAGAGGAGATCTGAAAATCTCCACAAGTGATGACTCTACAAACTCTCTGGGCAACCTGTTCCAGTTGAAATGTAACCAGCATTGAGTACTCGGGATTAAAAAAAATAAATAAATAAAAAAAAAATTAGAATGCCTTCGCAATAACTTAAGTTTTTCAGAAACCATTATTACACAGCCACTCATTATTTCATAAGGTACAGACTGATTAGACTATTGTAAATGTCAAATCATAGTCTGCTCTGTAGAGGAATCTTTAACTCTGGACCTAGTAGAAAACAGTGGCTGCAGAGTGTTAAAAACAGAGAGAGAAAACACTTCTGTCAAAAGAAACTGAACACTTTTTTGTGTCATTTTGAAGAATACACTGTAGAATAAACTTTGACATATCTTTACTGCTCTGTGATTGAAAAAGCAAGAGAACTTTATTGAAAATGACACAGTCTTGATGAATTATTGATTTGGGCAACTATAACAGAGGCCTACTGGACATACAGGTGAATTACAAGTGTGTTAGAATGATACGTAATTGGTAATGTCAATACCATCAGATGCTACAGGAACACTGTGTTTGGCAGAAGAAAACTACATTCTTTTCACTGCAGAAACTAATTAGTTGTGCACTAACATCTCCACAGAACTTTGAATTGCCCAGATAAAAGTATTTGGCAACTCAGCTGCAAATATTTATATTTTTATTTCAAAACTTATGTACACTAGGTGAAGTTCTCTAGCCTCCCCTGGTTAATGTTCTGTAACTTGATTTTTCCACTAGATATGAATATAGCTGTCTAAATCATTGGCAATGTGATGGCTGAATAGGAAAAAAAAACACAGATATTCAGCCCATGAGGGGAACCAGGAAAATAAATTCATCATTTAATTAGTAAGAATTAGTAAGAAACCAGATTCCAGACAACACAATTTCAGAATTATGCTTACCATCCAGGCAGTTCTTAACCTACTATCTTAAATCATTTTTTTGTTCCCATCTTCAACTTTACCTGAACTGCTAGAGTAAATTAAATTTGCTTCAAGTAGAAAAATAAAATGATAAAAACCCTAAAACTACCTTCTTAATGTTTTATGCATTTAAGTATAGATGAACCTAAACCAAACAACACTTGAGGGTTCTGAAGTGGCAACATATTGCTAGAAGCAATTTTCTCCTTGTATTTCTGTCTCAGCTTGAAACAAGTTGCATGCTGTATCACAAGGTGAAATATTTTTTTTACAAGACTTCCAGACCAAGAAGAGCTAAAAACTCCATAACAAATTAGAAAATACAGACACATGAGGACTAATTATAGTCAAAGACAGTCAAAGGGAGGTTCAAAGTTGAAAAATAACAAAATAGTTATTTTACCACAGATTCTCACAGCAGCTTCTGACATGACACTTTTCTCAGTCTTAATACAAAATGTTTAAAAACACTTGGTGTTTTCACCAAGAAACACTTTCAATAAACAGATTTACATGGAAGTACTTCTCTTTTAATTCCCTATTAATCTGTTAAAAATAAATAAATAATATTACTACTAATAATATTACACTTCAAAAATATATAATTGTGGCTTATCTTTGCCCATTTTAGGGCAAAGGACTTGTTGTTAATGGGATGACAAATCAATTTACAGTGAGATTAAAACATCTAACAATGGTTGCTTACCTAAAAAATGGATCAGAAGAGGATTTCTGGAGTACCTAGTGCTAGCACAAAATTTTAAAAAAGGACATTATTGTCATGAATAATATTTATTTTTATTATTAAATCAGAAGTCTCAAGAAGCAGTGAAATTTTATCATGGAAGGTGTGTTACAAACAGACATAAATAAACAGTTCATGCTCATAAAAATGACAAATTAATGAAAACTTAATTTCATGTTGATATGTTAGGTAAAAATAATTTTTTGAGTTATGCTATTGATAATTCCATCCTATTTGGAAATTATTAAAGGTGTGGGTTTTTTTCCTTCAGGTATTTTAAAAAACATAACTTAGATTTCCCCCCTCACCTCCCTGATTACAGCATAAGTATAGCTTGAGCAGCTGTGACTGTTCTTTGAAAACTTACAACAATGCATCACACTAGGGACTAAAATGCATTCTACTAAGCATTACTAGGTATAATAATAATACGAGATAGATTATTTTTTCTTTGGACAGAGTCCAGAGCAAGTAAAACAAGTCAACCCTCTGAGACTCAGTTCATCCTTTGATTTTCCTCACTGTAAGGTTGAAATGATTTGCTACAAAGCTGGTAACAATTCATGACAGTGACCACACTACTTAGAGATTCCAGGCTGACATATTAAAGGTAGAATAAAAATTTTCAAATCCACCTGTTCAAATGGAAGAACTGTCAGGGAGAGTTCTTATTGCCTTACCACGTGATGTGTGCCTATAGTACATGTTAGAGTCTTTCTAAGTTTGGCATGTACATTAATACCTGATTTGCAAAAGGGCTTTTGAAATGTAATTGCAGTAAATTTTATTCCACACCAAACATTTCTGCAGTCCCTATAAAGCATTTTTAATGCTGACAATATAGTGAATATAATGAGCTATAATGAGGGTAATAAATTATACAGAAAAAAATTATTAATTATACTTTCTTTCGTCAGCTTTCCTTTCCGTTACTCTGGATGATCCTTTCTTCTTCTACTGTTATGGAATGAAATTGAACATTTCTGAATCACTTTCTCAATAACATTATTTGATTCTGTGATTTAGTATGTATTTTTCACATCTCATTTGATTAGTTGCTTCTTTAAATTAAACAAGACCAGTTCATTGTTTTGTTGAGATCTTTTCCTGGCCCATGATTATTTACTCAATATTTTCTATTGGTTATTAAAAAGCAAGAAAAAAAACATAAATTTGTTAGAAAGAACATGCATTAAGGAAGTATTTTGCCCAAGAGAAACCCATACCCAAAAGTAGAAAAGCTGTTTATAATTTATTTTTCTGTGGCTCTTTATCATTGGTTAGTATGCTCTTGAGGGTAGAACTAGCTGTATTTTAATTAGTTAACAGTGAATATTTTAATAAGGACTAGTTAATAATTAATGTAATATAAACCTGGAAAGATTTTCAAAATATTAAAATATATATTTAATATTAAAATGCTATATATTTTTTATAAGAAAAGATAAGGAAAAAACATACAGTCCTAAGTTTCTAGTGTGCTATGCAGAGCTATTGAAAAATGTTTGTGAAACCACGATGTGGAGTTAGGGCCATGTACATATCTAACAGCAATGTAGGCTGCACAAGGATTTTAGTGGTTTATACCACAGTAATGAAGTAGAGAGTTAAGACTGAAAGGTAGGGTAGGATTCAGCAGCCCACATGTAGGTGTCTAGTGTCATTTGAAGTCTATTAAGGTACCAAGGATATTCAAATAAGTTTGACAAATATGACACTGACTTTCTGGCAGACTCATGGCCTTTCATTTAATCCTGTTGTGTGGTCAGGTGAAACACTGGCAGGCATCCGAAAAAGAAAAAATGGCATAGAGGTGGCGGAATCCTACCCTTGGGAAGCATTCTGAAGTTCTTACAAAGGAAAGAATTTGAAGGAAACAAGAATACAGAAACCCTTCTTTAAAAGGTTGCCTATACTGTCTGAAGGTATTTGAAATAGAGGTATAAGTAGGTATCTTCAGTGGTTACATGTTGTTCAAATTTAAGATTCTATAAGTGAGCTCAGTGTTCAAGGTCCATCAGGACCAGTAAAGCATCAATAAAGTGCATAAAACCTAGGCAGTTCAACCTACCCCAAAATGAGACATTAGGACTGAGAATCTGTTCTCTAAATGAAGGCATCTAGTCATTTGTAGGCACTATGAGTTGCCTTTCCTAGCTTCCACCTTGCTTTAGGAGGAGGCAGATCTTTTATAATTTCTGTGTGTATTGGGTTTGCATGGCAAGGTTTTGGTAGTGAGGGCGCTACAGGGATGACTTCTGTGAGAAAATGCTAGAAACTCCCTCCATGTCTGACAGAGCCAGTGACAGCTGGCTCCACGACGGACCTGCCACTGGCCAAAGCTGAGCCAATCAGTGATGGTGCTAGCACTTCTGTGATAACATATTTAAGAAGGGGGAAAAACTGCCGCACAAAAACAGCCAGGAGAGAGGAGTGAGAATATTTAAATGAAATAGCTATGCAGACACCAAGGTCAGTGAAGGAGGGGGAGGAGTTGCTCCAGGTGCTGGAACAGAAATTCCCCTGAAGCCCGTGGTGAAGACCATGGTGAAGCAGACTGTCTCCCTGCAGTCCATGGAGGACCTCATGCTGAAGCAGGTGGATAAGCCCAAAGCAGGCTGTGACCTCATGGAGACCCCATGCTGGAGCAGTCTTCTGGCATGACCTGTGACCCTGTGGGGGATCATAGAGAAGTCTGTTCCTGAAGGACTGCATCCTGTGGAAAGAACCCATGCTGGAGCAGTTTGTGAAGAACTGCAGCCTGTGGGAAGGACACATGTTGGAGACGTTCATGGAGGACTGTCTCCCATGGGAGGAACCCCGTGGTGGAGGAGTGGAAGAGTGGGAGGAGGAATAAGCAGCAGAGATAACATGTGATTAACTGATTGCATTCCCTGTTCCCCTGTACTGCTTGCAGGGAGAAGGTAGAAGACTTGGGAGAGGTGGCTGCAGGATGAACTCAGCCACATTTTTGTACCAGAGGAGCCTTCAGGCAACTCCCACTCAGTACTGGTGATCGCACCACCTGCCCTGGCCTTCCCTTTGTCTAAAAGAGCAGCAGCAAGAAGTTGTCATGTGAAGATCCATTCTGCTTGACAGTAGAAGCAATGAACAGAGTGGTTTCTTGTAAGAAAATCCAGTAAGAGGTTGAATGACCGAAATGGAGTAATCCTTTCTATGGATGGGGTCTGCAGAGCTTGCTTCAGGCTGGTTGGAGGCCCGCTCAATGCTAGGCGACTAGGGGTTCCCAGCATCCAAAGGGCTGTGAGGCTATCTGTACTACCCTCTTGCGCTTTAGAGTGTTAGCCGGAACAAAGAACATTGGAAATGATGCTGTGCAGAGTGCGAGTGCCTTTATTACTGGGTTCATAACAGAACAGCACCTCCTGGTGCAAAACAGAGACCTTCTTCCTTTATTTCCTGTTGGAGCTGACAAGAGGAGGCTAAAATGTTTTCTCAGTCTGCAACTATATTACTAAGTTCCTCTTATTGGTGAGATCTTCTATTTCCATGGCAATTTTGGACATTTTTCTTGCCTTTTCTAATTTTGCCTTGCCTTCACTTGTAGCTGTGTCTCTCTTGGAGGAAATGTCAAGAGAAGGAAGGAGTGGTTCTCTGCAACACAAAGGATAGGTTTTGGAAAAAGTCCACATCAGTATGATGTAAGAAGCTGGTAGTAAAAAACTCTCACAACAGAAACAACAACCCTAATAGTTGCAGTTGTTCAGCCTGGAGAAGAGAAAGCTCCAGGGAGACCTTATTGCAGCCTTTCAATATATAATAGGGGCTTAGAAGCAATATGGAGATAGACATTTTACCAAGGCCTGTAGCGACAGGACAAGGTGCGGTGGTTTTGAACTGAAAGAGATTAGATTCAGATGGGACATAAGGAAGATATTTTTTACAATGAGAAAGGTGAGACACTGGAACAGGTTGCCCAGAGAAGCTGTGGATGCCCCATCATTGGAAGTATTCAGGGTCAGGTAGGATGGGGTTTTGAACAACATGACCTAGTGAAAGATGTCCCTGACCATGGCAGGAGGACCTTTAAAGGTCCCTTCCAACCCAAACCATTCTACGATTCTATATGTCATCCCTGTCACATTGCTTGGATTAGCATAGAAACTTTTTGTTTAGCTAACTGAAATCTGATCACCTAAATTACCGATGTCTGAATTTAAGTAAATTGAATGATATACAAAGTATCTTTCAGAGGTTGCATAGACATCATGACAAATTTTCAGTCCTTTACAGAAATATTACTGATTGCATTAGATTGTAGTGTAGCTATAATCCCTACATATTGCAATCATATTAGAGCTGGTAGAAATTAGTAGAAACAGATATGCCTTTTATAAAAAGGAAATTTGAGCCTCCCTCTGCTATTCCACTATGAATCAGCCAGGGAAGATATTACAGCATAATAAAGGAAAGGGACATGCTTGTGGCCAGGCTGAAAATGGGAAAATTTATGGAACTTTGTAAATTTGCATCCTGGCTGTGCCACAGGCTTCCATGGACAAATGAGTCAGTGCCATAACCAAAGAGGAAATGAAAAAGAAAAACTCAAATGCAGATTTTCATAAAATATGCTTGGATGCTGCCCAATCTCAGAAATGCCATGTGGTCTTACTCTCACTATTATGGTGTTAAATAAAAAGGAAGCACTGGAAATACAAAGCTTTTGGAACTCTACAAATGCCTTACATATCTGAAGCTTATTTGCAAAACATATTACTGAAATAATCAATATTGCTAGTGTTCGAATGCTAATCTGTGGCTTCAGTATTGAAAGCATTCCTGCTTATATTTATAAAACACAACAATTTTCTGGGAGAGTTACATTCCAGGATAATTAAGACATTAACTTAAGACATCCAGCTAAACATAACTTCTTAGTTTGGTAACGTTTTGTTCATAGGACTTAATTATGTTTACATGTTAGATGTTGACAAGTTCATTAACTATATTTATTCAGCAAGCAGTATGGGAGATCCTGCAGTGCATCACAGGTTGACTACATCTCTAAAGAGTCAGTCTACACTGTGACTTTGTTTTCTGAAAGTATATTATTTAAAACTTTTAAAATATTTCATAACAGTTTGTTTTCTATGATGTATTTCTTATGTCTTAAATCACCTGTCTTCAAAAATGTATATCTTTCTAAGACAATAAAATAGCACATTAATATCATAACAAATCATTACAGAGTTTCTGCTTATACTGTTTTTAATGGACTGTGCCTTCTTTTCTGTAGCATAATACTGTTGAGTTGTTCTAGGCTTATGAACTTTTGGGTCTTCCTCAACTCCAAATTTTTTAAAGATTTTTGCACAAGATTGTGCTGGTTCTTTTTCTGGATTTCAACAACAAAGACGCAAACACTCTCAAAAATGATAACTATTTTATTAACATCCTAGAACTAGAATCCTGCCTAACTCTCAATTAAGTAGGATGATTAAACCTAATGACGTGCAGTCTCTGGATTCCTTAAAAATACATGAATAAATGGTAATTCTTAGCACCATTTATCTGTTTGTATAAGACTGCTATCATTTAGTTGTACACCATAGTCCAAATTTTGGTGGCATTTTAAATTTGTCTCAGAAGAAATTGTCACTTTTTCTTTCTTTGTGTGATCTCTAGATCACATAGAATATATTCTAAATTGCACTGTAAAGTAAAAGCTAGAAACACCTATTATTATCTTTATTAGAGATATGTTTAGGTGAAATTAATTCAAGCAATTTAGTTTTATATACTATTTTTGTATCTCTTTCTATTTAGTCTTATTTTTTGCTTAATATATATTTTTTTTTTATTAACTTGTTACTGAATTTTGCTAGGCATTTAAGAGTTCTATAAAAATTGTGATTGAATCTGCAGTAAATTATTTTCAATTACTTAATTGAAACATATTTCATTTCATCACTGACTTGTGCAGTGGATGTGGGATTTTGGCTGCCTGAGTGGGTAATGTAACTGCAAGAGTGGGAGTGCTCTGAGCTTCCCTGTTTTCCCAGATCCTCACAATTCATAAATCATATAGATAGCTCTACTTTCCAACATCTTTTCACACAGTTTTGCAAGAGGTAATTATAGTGTATAAATAAATTAACAAAATCGATGTTTATTGTGCACTTAGAACAAAAGACCTTACTGTAATCCAACACAATCATTGGAAAAATTAAATGTAAAGTAGGAAACTAAGAAACAAATATTTATAATATTAATGTCAGCCAGAGTAAGACAGCAGGTATATTGCAAGTAAATATAGAAAAGAAAAGGTTGGAGTCTAATTTTAACAAATGTTGATGGTTGAAAGAATGGAATATAAATTCTAAAAGCTGCATACAAGAAGTTATTTTACAAAAGTAATCTTAATGCATTATTATTAGATAAAAAAGCTGCATTGGTCTTTATTTATCCATATTTTTCTTCAGTTTTGTTTGTAAAAAATATATTGATTCTTCTCTGCTGCTCTAGGGATATTGCATCAACTTAGGGGCTGAAAATGGACTTTGAAATAATAAGGTCTTATATTTTTATAAATGCTTTTGTGTATCATTAGTAAGAGGCATCTCTCTATGACAGATGAAAGGTATTAGTTTAGCCTTGCAGATGGAATATTGGAGGAAGTTGTAAATCTCCAATTTGGACTGATTACAGTATGTGGAACTCAAAGAATTTTAATTTCTGTAAGAATTAACTGCCTGAACAATGTTCCTATATCAGCTACGCCAGAAGACATCTAGTTAATAAGTGAACATCCTTTCCATTCCTTCCATTTGACCTCACAGAGACTTTCCTCTCTAGGAGAATAAGTTACTTGAAGTCTATCTTTTTGAGACATGTAAAGCAAGACTGGACATAGCTGAGAAAACAGAAGAGAGGAATAATAACAAAATGAACGTAAGCTTTGAGATTATGACTAACATCAAGAAACATAAGAAACATAAATCTGTGACCAAATAAAGAAAATTATCATTATGTCCGTTATGGTGCCAAGATGGCTTCCTGTGCCGTTAGTAGTATTAATGCTTTTCTCCCCTGCCCTTTATTTTCTGATTATGTGTCTGCACTAATTTTTTCACCGGTATTCTTTTTTAATTAGTAGTTTTCTATCTGTGATTTTTTAAGGTAATAAGAGATGGAAACTTCTGTTAATGAAGTCATGTTGTTCGAAAGAATAGATAAGCTTCCAGGTACAGAGTTCCATCTTCATGTCTGAAAGTGAAAACTTCACAAAACAGGAAGTGTAAGAAGTTCTGTGTGCAATTTAATTGTTATTGTGCTTCACAGTTTCTAAGAAGATGCCTTGTGTTTTTCTAGTTTACTTTAAAATTTTTTTACAAAGCCCTTGCTGAAGTCTGGCCCCACCCTCCCCTCACTGAATATCTCTCTGAATATCACTGAACAAAAGCCCGTTTAGTGATCAATTCACAGTTCATCTTATGGTGCCCATATCAGGTTCTATGCAGCCTCCAAGATGTTCTGCTGGCTAAAAGCCAGAGCTGCAGCAGTAACTGCAGCAGCAGCAAGCACTACGACGATATCTACTGCTCACTTTACTTCTAGGATACCTAGTTTAAGTAAGATCAGTCAATTTTAATAAAGAAAGGAGAAAAAAAATTATTTGTAAATGTGTCTAAAAGAAACTACAATGTTAATTAAGTACAAGATGGTAGCATTGGCAGCCAGTTATCCATATACTGTGTTTTATTTTTACAGAGAAGCCCAGCCTTGCTTTCTTCATGTAGGCAGTCCTTTCTCAATGGAACTTCTTACAAAAAGGTGAACAGAATTTGATAAATTGGATGTTAAGTACTGTAAATGACATGCTTTCAGCATAAATTTTGTGTAGTAATCCAAGTAAACATATTGATCTGCTTGAAATGAAGAAAATAATCTCAAAGGCTGTAAATTATATTATCTACTTAAAGCTATCATTTACAAGATGTATCCCAAATACTCTCTTTTCACCCTAGCTTGCAAACTATCTTGCTGGTATGTACAAAAAATTGTTATCTATTCAAACTTTAAATGCTTTATTTTGCCTAAAAATATCACGAGTAGTTTTTGAAGTGGGTATTTCATTTCTTTGTCTCTGGCTCTTTGTCTCTTTCATAAAAGGAGGCTTGTTGGAATTTAAAAAGTGAATAAATATGAATCAAAGACATAAAACTGAAGGTATGTGAACAGAATGCAAAATCACAAATTATTGATTGTTTTTATATTCCAATAACTATACTTAAGAACAGAATGTTTTATTCTCTGTGAGAGTTATGCCTTTCAGTAAGACAAGTATAATTAATTAATATGAATACAAGAATCTCGACTGGAAGGAGAGGAAATGAAAAATCACTGAAATAATTAGATTTTAAAATTGAATACTTCAAACTGTACCCATGAATATGTTCTTCAGAAGGCAATGTCAGAGATCTGAAGACTCCAAGTATGTAATAATGCAAGTACAGTTTAGGACAAGTCCAATGGACGCTATTTTAACTATGACCATAGTGAAAAAACATTGTTCTTCGTTGAGTGATTACAGAGACCCAACCTATATATAATGTTTCAGAAAAAATAAATAAAAAAAGAAAAAGAAGTGAGGAAAAGCAATCATTTCAGAGTTAACAAAGCCAAGCATCCATCCCAGGGAGGAATGGACTCCTTAGGTAGCTTGCTAACTGCCACACTACTAAGAAGGAATAAAATATGTAAATATGTAAATATTGTGCCAATATGGCTATTGGTGGAGGCTATAGGAGTGTCACAATCAGTATTATATTAACTCAGAAGTGGGCAGTGGGAAACCATCACAGACTGTTAGCTTCTAGTTGAAACGTATGTTCTTTTAGTTAGGATAAACTTCTTAGCCAGACCTCTCAAATCTTACTTATAATTTTACCATTAAAGTAAGTACCTCTCTTCACTAGGAACAAAACAGAATTGGACCTGATAAATGTCTCAAAAGTTCTCAAGGACTGGACCACTGATAATAATACTGAAAACAACAGTGAAATCCCAAAGCAAAATTTAAAAAAAATATTAGGTGTTTGTACAGTATTAAGCCTTCAAGGTTCACTACCTTTAATCAAGATAATAAAATATATTTGACATCCATTAAACTATTACACTTCAAAAATGTAGATTTTTTTTTTCCTGATCAGATTAGTACAGAGCAGAAGTGGTTTATTTATAATCAAAATACTCTATACAAAGTTGGTATATGTACAGGGCCACTGGCAATTCCTTTTGATACTCCTTTATCTCCAGAATTGTGATGCCCAAAATCGTGCAATGTTGATATTGATGTCAGTTGTCTGCTGGAAGAACGGTGAGCTTACAACAACAAAGAGATTTTCAAATCCAGAAATTAAGAGAAAAGCAACAAAGAGAAAAACAACTGTAATAAGGAAAAGAAAGGAAAACAACTTTGTTAAAGTATGCAGTCTAAACTACCTAACAGCACTAGAAGGTTACTCTGCTTTTTTCATCCCTTTATTTCCATTTCTACAGTTCCTGCAGAATCAATTCCAGTCCTTTTGAGTAGTTCTGTTTTAAGATTTTAAGCAGAAAACAAAGCTGGCAAATTTAGCATTTACATTGTGTTTAAAAGACAGTGTGAAGCCAGCAAAAAGTAGTATCCTAAGTTCCATAACTTATCCATAAGTTCAAATGATTTTTCAGTGGTATAGATAGCCTTATGCTCATTAAACAAAAAAAAAAATGAGCATCTTATCAAGACAAAATAATGAAAAAGTATATTCCACATGCATATAGCTGCAGACACTCGCACCAGATACAGAACTGAATGAAAGGGGGTTAAATCATAACATTGCTGCTGTTGTCATTCTGGCTTCCAGGAGGGGTATCACTGATGTCCTGAGCTGTGTTTTCATGCTTCCAGGGAAGATACTAGCTGGCCATGAATTGCTGGCTTTACCCAAGGCCACCTCATCTCTGAAGGTGAACTCTGCCAGAATAGCCACAGAGAAATAGGCAGCGTGTACTGTCTACCTGTTAATGGATGGGTTGAGATAAAGCCAGTTTAATAAGTAAAGTGAAAGCTATGCATGCAAGCGAAGCAAAACAAGTCATTCATTCACGATTATTATCCACTACTGATATTTCAAGTAGGTAATGATGAGATAGCTACGAAAAGTCTAAGGGCAATGAAGAGAGACTTCAGAGCCCTGGGGCGGCTGGTTAAGGGATCAGAGGCACAAGTAGTGTTCTCCTCTATCCCACCAGTTGCAGGGATTGATGAGGGGATAAACAGGAAGAATCAGGAGATTAACTCCTGGCTCAGAGGCTGGTGCAACTGGCAGAACTTTGGTTACTTTGACCATGGATTGATATACAGGACACCAGGCATGCTGGCAACAGGTGGGGAAAGCATAACCAAAAGGGGAAGAAGGATTCTGGGACAGGAGTTAGCAAGACTCATTGAAAGGGCTTTAAACTAGGTTTGAATGGGGACGGGGATGTAACCAGAATGACTAAAGAGGTGCCTGGGAGCAGCATGCCAGTGCTGGTGGGTAAAAGCACTAGCAAGGTCTTGCAGCCTGTTCTTGCGGTGGAGGTGGGAGAAGATGACCCATGTGCTAGCAAAGACATGAGGAGTAGTGATGAGTTGGCAACTACAGAAAAGTCTGAGCGCGGACAGGTGGGAATAAGCGTTTGTCCGCCCAGTAAAGTGGCAAGGCAATTAGCCCAGGTGAAGTGCATCTACACGAATGCACGCAGCATGGTCAACAAACAGGAAGAGTTGGAGGCCATTGTACAGCAGGGAAACGATGACATAGTTGCCATCACAGAAATGTGGTGGGAAGACACACACAACTGGAGTGCAGTGATTGATGGCTACCAACTCTTCAGAAGGGATAGGCAAGGAAGGAGAGGTGGTGGGGTGGCCCTCTATGTCAGGGGCAGTTTTGAATGCCAAGAACTTAACAATGTGCATGACGACATTGTTGATTGTTTATGGATAAGAATCAAGGGGAAGGCCAATAAGCCGGACATCGTGGTGGGAGTTTGTTATAGACCCCCCAGCCAGGATGTAGAGGCTGATGAAATATTCTATAAGCAGCTGGCAGAGGTCTCGCGATCGCTCGCCTTTGTTCTTGTGGGACTTTAACTTCCCAGAAGTCTGCTGGAAATATAACACAGCAGAGAGGGAACAGTCCTGGAGGTTCCTGGACTGTGTGGAAGACAACTTCCTAACACAGCTAATGAAGGAGCCAAGTAGGGAAAGTGCCCTACTGGACCTGCTGCTTGTTAACAGATAAGGTCGTGTAAGGGATGTAAAGACTGGAGGTCGTCTTGGGCAGAGTGACCATGGAATGATAGAATTTTCAATTCTTGGTGAAGCAAGGCAGGGAGTCAGCAGAACTGCCACCTTAGATTTCCGAAGGGCAAACTTTGGCCTGCTTAGGAGCACAGTTGAGAGTGTCCCTTGGGGAACAGTCCTGAAGGGCAAAGGTGCCCAGGAAGGCTGGTCTTACTTCAAGGAGGAACTCTTAAAAGCTCAGGAGAAGGCCATCCCCAAGTCCCAAAAAATGAGCAGACAGGGAAGAAGACCAGCCTGGCTAAATAGAGAGCTTTGGCTGGACCTCAGGAAAAAAAAGAAAGTTTGTGATCTTTGGAAAAGAAGGTTTGCTACTTATGAAAAATACCAAGATGTAGTGAGGCTATGCAGGGCGAAAATTAGAAGGGCCAAAGCTCAAGCAGAACTCATCTTGGCCACCATGGTTAAAGATAACAAAAAGAGGTTCTTTCAGTATATCAACAGAAGAAGGAAGACTAGGGAAAATGTAGGCCCACTAACGAACGAGATGGGCGCCCTAGTGGTGGAAGGCACAGAGAAGACAGATCTACTGAATGCCTTCTTTACTTTAGTCTTCACTGTTAAAGCTGTCCCTCATGAATCCCAGGCCCTGGAGGCAAGGGGGAAGGTCTGGAGATAGGAAGAGTTTTCCCCAGTAGAGGAAGATCAGGTTAGAGACCACTTGGCCAATCTGGACATCCATAAATCCATGGGCCCTGAGTAGATGCACCCGCGAGTGCTGAGAGAGCTGGCAGATGTTATTGCTTGGCTGCTCTCCATCATCTTAGAAAGGTTATGGAGAACAGGAGAGGTGCCTGAGGACTGGAGGAAGGCCAGTATCACTCCAGTCTTCAAAAGGGGCAGGAAGGAGGACCCAGGGAACTACAGACCGGTTAGTCTCACCTCCGTCCCTGGGAAGGTGATGGAACGACTCATTCTGGATGTCATATCCAAGCACGTTCAAGAGCAGGAAGTTATTGGAAGTGGTCAACATGGATTTACCAAGGGTAAATCATGCTTGACCAATCTCATAGCCTTCTGTGATGTTATAACTGGTTGGCTGGATGAGGGCAGAGCAGCGGATATCATCTACCTTGACTTCAGCAAGGCTTTTGGCACTGTCTCTCATAACATCCTCCTTAGGAAACTGAGGAAGTGTGGACTAGACAAGGAGACAGTGAGGTGGATTGAGAGCTGGCTGTGTGACAGGACTCAGAGGGTTGTGACTAATGGAGCAGGGTCGAGTTGGAGGCCTGTAAACAGTGGTGTCCCCTGGGGGTCAATACTTGGACCAGTACTGTTTAACGTATTCATCGACGACCTGGATGAGGGGACAGAGTGTATGCTCAGCAAGTTCGCTGATGATACCAAACTGGGTGGGGTGGCTGACACCCCAGAGGGCCTTGCCGCCATCCAGCATGACCTAGACAGGCTGGAGAGCTGGGCAGAGAAGAACCTAATGAGGTTCAACAAGGACAAGTGTAGGGTCCTGCACCTGGGGAGGAAGAATGTCAGGCACCAGTATAGGTTAGCGGTGGACCTGCTGGAAAGCAGCTCTGAAGAAAAGGATCTGGGGGTCTTGGTAGACAGTAAATTATCCATGAGCCAGCAATGTGCCCTTGTTGCCAAGAAGGCCAACAGAATTCTGGGCTGCATAGGGAAAAGTGTGGCCAGCAGGTCAAGGGAGATCATTCTCCCCCTCTACTCTGCACTGGTGAGGCCACAACTGGAATACTGTGTCCCATTCTGGGCTCCCCAGTTCAAGAGAGACAGGGAACTACTGGAGAGAGTCCAACGTAGGGCAACAAAAATGATTGAGGGATTGGAGCATCTCCATCATGAGGAAAGGCTGAGAGAGCTGGGACTCTTTAGCCTGGAGAAGAGAAGGCTGAGGGGAGACCTTATTAATGTTTACAAGTATCTAAAGGATGGGTGGAAGGAGGATGGAGACAGACTCTTTTCAGTGGTCCCCAGTAACAGGACGAGGGGTAACGAGCCAAAGCTGGAACATAGGAAGTTCCGTTCAAACATGAGAAAAAACTTCTTTATGGTGAGGGTGGCAGAGCACTGGAACAGGCTGCCCAGGGAGGTTGTGGAGTCCCCTTCTCTGGAGGCTTTCAAGACCCGCCTGGATGCAGTCCTGAGTAATGTGCTCTAGGCAGTCCTGCTTTAGCAGGGGAGTTGGACTAGATGATCTCTAGAGGTCCCTTCCAACTCTGAAAAATTCCGTGATTCCATGATTCCATGACTTCCCATAGGCAGGTGTTCAGCCATCTCCAGGAAAGCAGGGCTCCATCATACCTAACAGTTACTTGGGAAGAAAAATGCCATAACTCCAAACATTTTCCCCTTTCCTTCTTCTTCCCCCAGCTTTATATACTGAGCATGATGTCATATGGCATGGTATATACCTCTGGTCAATTGGGATTAGCTGTCCCGGCTGTGTCCCCTCCCAACTTTTTGCACACTCCTAGCTTACTCACTGGTGGGGCAGTGTGAGGAGCAGAAATGGCCTTGATAGCTTAGCAACAACCAAAAACATCTGTGTTTTACCAGCACTGATTTAATCCTAAATCCAAAGTGTAGCACTTTACCAGCTCTTAGTAAGAAAGTCATCTCTATCCCAGATGAAACCATGACACTTATACTGAAAACCCACAACTGGTATAGTCATTACCCAACCATGGTGATGCTTCTCTTTCTGTACACTGAAAAGTAAAAAAAACCAACCAAACAAAAAAACCCAACAAAACAAATAAACAAAAAACAACCCAACTCTTGTTTCCTAGCCGGAAAACTGGAAAAGACAGAGAGGACAGAAGACATTTTTATCCTTTTGAAAGTTTTCTAGTGTCATTTTGGAAATGTATATACCACAAATATTTTATGATAATAACACAAATACAATTTATTTGGCCTGTATAAGAGTCACTGAATTAAGAGTATGTTCAAACTAATTCACAAACTTGGAGTTATTTCCTATTGCTTTTTGAATTAAAAAAAAATTCCAGTGCAGGTGAGATAAAGAGTACAACTCCTAAACATAAAATAAGAAAATGGCCAAAAATAACTTAAAAATTGCCCAATTAAAAGTTGCATCTGAAGATGTGTCTTAGAGGGGGAAAAAATAAGGAATTCTAGGAAGCAGGAGACCAACATATGCTAACTTACACAGTTTTTCTCTAGTATGTTACTTAATTTACATATTTCTTGGAAAATAAATATTTCCATATGGCAAAGATAGCATAAGCTCCACATCTTGAAAGGACACATTTGTACTGCAGATAAATTTGTTATTATAGGTCAATAACAGAAATGAAAGCAAAGGAATGAAGAGTTGATAAAGTAAAAAATATTGTACCATATTTGAGATCACCAAACGTTGATTTATATAAAATAAAAATAAAATAATAGAAATACAGTCAAAATGATCTTGACAACCATACATCTTGTACCAAAAGATTCTAACTGGTTTCCCATCTCTGTCTTTTCAAATTTACTTTCTTATGCATACTATTGTACCACTGTTTCCAAAAGGTCCAAGGGTTATATTTTGGAAACCACAGTGTATTTTTCTTCAGGTAATCAATAAACTCACAAACTGTGGCACACAGCACACAAAGTCATGCATGCTCTTGAATATATGTTATTCTTCATCATTACATCAAACTTTTCATATGAATGGCATAATTATGTTTTTTTTTTTGAAACAAAGCATGCATAAATTAATATTTTAAAAAATATTTTCTGGTCTTCTGGGACAGACCATCTAGTCTCACAGGAAGTCATGTTCTACTGTGTATTATGGACCATAAGTTAACAACAAATATTTACTATTATAAATAAGGGCTTCAAAATTTGGCCTAATAAAATGAAGGATTTTGTTATTACTTTCTGTTTTCTGATGTATTGTCTTTTTGTCTCAATCTTGTTTTAGGTCTTAATGTAAGGCTGAGCTACAGTCTAACAAGAACCTAGGCAGAGAGATCACTTGCGAGCTTATTTAAGTTTTGAATCTTCTGTTTCAGATCGTTCTGGTTCTGTTTAAACTTGAAGCTTCCCTGAGTCTGCTCTGCTGCCATGGCTCTAATTAACTTTCTGCAACTAATGGACCCCAAAATACCTGTTTGTCTTTTAATACAAGCACCTCATCCATTCTTATTTAACTGAGACTTGCAAACTCTGAAACCTAATAATATCTCCATGCCTTTAGAATTCTCTAGAGCCTACTTAAACTAGCTTTATGCCAACGTATTAGCAACAAGCTAATGTAAGATTCTGTAAGAATCTAGACTAGTTGGCTTAAACAAAAGGTCTGAAAACTACTGTTGTGTAGGTATTTATAGTGGATTTTCCACACAGTATATATGTATTTGAATGACACTTCTATGAAATACTGTGCATAGATTTTACTTGCTTTTATTTTTCTCATTCCCTAAGAAAAACCTGAAAGCAAATTTCAGAGGAATTAGCCTATTTTGTTCTTTGTACAGTAGCCAGAACAACAACAACAACAACAACAACAACAGAGAGAGAAAAAACATATTCAAAAATAAAATAATAAATTTTCTTTTGCAACTCTATTGTACATACCTGCATAGACACTTTAGGCTACAATAATGAGCTCCAAACAGATTTATTACAACAAATTGAAGAGATTAATGAAAACGTGATGTACATTTCAGAGACATTCCTTAGGGGTAATGAACGTTCTTTCATGCTAATGTGGGTGTTAACTTACTTTGTAAATTCCCAAATACATTCTTAAAAGACTGCTGGTACTATCAACCATTTTATATACTACAGACATTTTGTATATAAACTATTATTATGTTTTAACTGGTTTTCAAAAATATTCATTGAACTGAACTGGAAAACAGAAGTTCTTTTCAGAATAAAAGTTTTTGTCTTACCAAATGTAGAAAGCTGTCTGGAACTTAAAGCCTTTCTCTGAAACAAGCTTTTAAGTACTGTTTCTGATGGGAAAAAATTGTCGTGGCAAATGGGAAACATGAAAACTGAAGAACACAAACATATACAGGAGGATAAATAAACTTAATAAATATAGCAACTTGTTAAATATCCAACAAAAGCGAACCCATTATGTAAGTTCAGTAAAACAAAAAAAAAAAGTCATTTTTGAACACTTATTTTAGAATAAGTGACTAAAATACTTAAATTTCTATGTGGTGATTTCTTTAAGTGGAAAAGTATTTCTAAGGCAACATGAACGATTTGCAAAAAAAGAGGAGAGATGATAGCAAACAACAAGGGCAAACATTAGTGTCATAGAATATGTCACAGAGGAGGTACATAACACAAAGCAGTATACTTCTGAATGAAGTATACCTGTCTCAGGTACCTGAAATTTGGTATGCAGTTTTATGTACTATAATCCACAAATAGACTGTATCAAAAGAGATAGCCATGTCTCCTATTTATTCCATTGCCCATGTATTCCTTTGCCCTTCTTTGCACTGAATCTTGAAAGTCTAGAGGGTAAGGTTTAAAAAATAATCACTTTGCTTTTGTGAAGGTTTTTTCATTACCTTCTGTTAATTTTTGGATCATCTGATTCATTCTGCAGTCTCACAATAACCACCTCTGATGCAAGGAAACCAGCAGGAACAAGTAGCTACAAGACGGCTAAAGGAGGGTGAGAAGGGTCACCATGTTCTGTTGCAGCTCACAGTCAGATCTACCTACTCTAATCCTTGACCAATTTGTAGACCTGTCAGTGTTTTTCTTTCAAAATAAATAACATTGCAGTGCTTGAGTAGAGACTAGCAAAAGGAGGCATGCAACAGAAGTGCTTCTGTGCTTGGAGTAATGTGCTGCGCCTATACATGTCAAATGATTAAACAGTCTCATCATCTCCTTTACAGCCAGGGGAGTATCTACCTTCTAGTCAAACTTGATATGAAAACTCTTACTGGCCATACCAGGGTTGTGAAATACTAGATGTTGTATGACATCTAGGACTGTGGACGCAAGTGAAACAATTACATGGAGCTACAACAAAAGTGAGTATGAGGAAAAACTAAAAATACATGCCATTAACCTGAAACTTAGCAAATATGATTTGGACTTGTCTACAGATATTTATTTGTGTGATTGTTCCATGCTGGCCAGTTATCAGTGCAGGAAAATAGTACCTCAATTCAAAACATGAATTTAGACTTTTTAACTTTAAAAAACATGTTCTTAATACATGGGAGAAATGAAAAAGTTAATTGCCTTGCAAATCAGATTGAGAATAAAAAGAATAAAATGAATAAACAAACAAGTAAAGATCCAAATAATATTTACTGATTAATGGGTTGCCAGGAAAAGTTTCAGAGAAAGTACAAGAAGTTTTTAGCAAGAATGTCATAAACATTTAAGATAAGCTCAGGCTCCAGACTCCAAATGTCTAACTGTAAGTGTCTGCATATAGGTATTTAAGCTTCTATAACAGAAGTAGGGCTTAGTTGAATTGTCATAATTTCCTAATTTGCCTTTGTTTCTAGTGCAATTTGAGATAGTACACTACCTTACCTGAGCTCCAGCTACCAACCTGGTAGGGCAGAGGTTAGCTGCAGATCCAACATCATGTAGACGTCTCAAATACCCTAAGGAGTTTCCAGGGACATTTGATACTGATGTTTGCCTATGAGAAACTACCCTCAAGTTAAGGGTGTTGGAATCGGATATTTCACTTTAAGGTAGGTATCTACAGTTGGTCAGATGAATAGCTCTCTAAATCAGTGAGCTGCCAGCACAAGCAAACTGAATCCCATGACTAAATTTAAAAGCCTGCAGTCTCAAGCTGAATCCAACCCATAACATTTAGAGACTTAAGTTAACACAGATAAATCCTGCTCTAAATCTTCCATAATGAGGGAAAAGGGAATGGTATAATGTTCTCAATATTCTAGGCAATTGAACTGATACTGTTTCTACTATTTGTTGCAAAGCTGTATAAAGAAAAATATACCAAGTGCTTTGAGATACTTTTTTTTTTTAAATATGATCTCAAATTGCAGCGTTTTCAATAGATAATGTTATCAAAGTATGAGTATAGCAATTAATTAATTGGCTTCAGAAGAGAGACATCACCACACAGAAAGATTGACAATTGGCTGAAGGAGGCTTCGCACTTCTGTTGAGATATCTTGCAGAAAAGAGGTAGTATGAATGTCATCATTTTGTTCAAGCAACACTGAGGCATAGGAAGATTAATCAGAGTCACAGCAAAACAGGTTGTTTGTTTTTTTTTTTTCAGTATGCATGAGTATCACTCACCAAACTTTCTCTAAATCTAAATTTCAAGAGAGTACACTATCTATTCCAGTAGTGCTCATATCAAAGATTCAGCCATTTGAAAATAAGCAAATAAATCAGCCCCTGCTCACATGCTTTGGATTCAGGCCTGTGCTGTGAGTTTAGAGATTAAGGGGAAGAAAACTATGTTGGGGAATTTTATCAAAGTGCAGGGACTCTTTTCTTCAGGGAACACTGTTCTTTCTTTTTGCTCATGCTCATTGCCCGGGCAACAGCTTATGTGGTGATCAGTCCTCACCAACATAAAGCATTAGCATAAAACTGTACAGATTTAGCATTAATATGTACAGGCTTATGGGTTCCAAGAAAATTTGTCTTCTCATGGCTTCTGTATTTGTCATCTTTCTAAAATGTACTGTAAGCAAAATTGACCTCAACGTGGACCATCCTCAAGGCCTCTGCAATGTGAACAGACTCAAAATGGGATTTAAAGGATGCAAGAATATTGGTCTGAGTTCCTGGATAGTTGAGGAGAAGATTAAGTGTAACTCAGCATAGCTAGTGAAGATTATTCTTTTCTTATTCAATTTATTCACCCCTTATACCAATGTTACAGGGGATAATCCCAGTGTAGGTCATTTGTGGATAAAGGTTCAAATTAAAAGACTCCTTTTCTTCTAATTTTTTTCTCTCTTACTTTTACACTTATTCATGTATGAAGCAGTCATTCTCCTGTTGGATCTGATATGCTGGTGAACTCTCAGGCTCTGGACACCTGGGTGTGCAGTACTCAAGACTTGGAGCCAAGCTCCAGGTTTGCATGTTTAGGCTCTTACCCTAAGGGAGAAGGAGGATGGAGGAAATGGCACAGAAGGAAAAAAAAATAACGTCACTCAAAGATCTACACCTATAACCAATCCCTTCCATCTCCTTTGCATTGCCAGAATGGCATAAAGTGTCTGGGGTGGGATCTGACCCTAAACACATAACTTTGCTCACTTCCTCAGGAGGTCTTTTGTCGTGAAATAAGCTGCTGAAATTACGTATCATTTTATCTGTGCGTGTAACCAGATAAATTCTTTAAAGGTGGCAAAAGGCTGGAACAGGTTGCCCCATCCTTCAAAGTGTTCAAGGCCAGGTTGGATGGGGCTTTGAGTAACCTGTCTAGTGGAAGGTGTCCCTGCCCATGGCAAGGAGGTTGGAACTAGATGATCTTTAAGGTCCCTTCCAACTCTAACCACTTTATGATTCTATGATAACTTCCAGTTTTTTCCTGATCAGCACCTTCTGATCTACAAGAAAGAGGTTGCTGGTTTGGGTTGAAAAAACACTAGACAGAAACACTCTTAAATATATTGCAGGATTATTTCTTCTTCATGGCCTTGCTTACATGTTTCATCACACACTATCCCTACCCCTTTCATATTAAAAGGACCTGTGCCTCAGCTGTCCATGGCTCCCTGGGTCACTGTGGACATCTGAAATCCCTTCTGTACTACTTTCAAGACTACATTCAGTCTAAAGTCAAACTCTTTCAAGATTTGAAGTAGGCATAAAATACGTCATCCATCATAAAAATACACAATAAATTATATAATAATAGAGCACATTCTTACACAATTTCTATCTATAGCCTTTTGACCACATTAAGACTCAGATCCAAGTCCTCTGAAGCATCCATTCAATATTGTTTAGCACATGACTTTTCTTTGGGTCACTTTTCTCTGCCCTTAACAGGTCCTGCATGCAATAAAATAACTTTTTTAAAATCAAAAATAACCACTTTCAGGTGTGTTCTCTTCCCAGATGTACCTAGGAGACTGGTTGACTCAGCATCTGTTTTTCATTTCATTCAGCTTTAAATTTCAACTTGTTTCACCCGTGTGTGTGTGTGTGTCTCTTTTTTTATAATTTATATGTGAACTGATTGCAGATGCTGCTTGATTTAGGAGTATCCTATCTGCCAACAAGCTAGAAACTTATTCCTCCTTCAACACTTTATTTAGAAATTGCTTGCCTAGTCTTTCTGCAAGACAGACTAATTTGGAGCTACTTCAATCATCTAACACTGTCAATGCATAATGCTTAGCATTTATTTCAAAAGTGTGCATGTAAAGCTCACAGCCAGAAGATCAGAATGGGAAATGAAATCTCACAAAATCCATTTCTGCTCTCCAGTCCATTTGGTGATGAAACTAGAAAAGTATTGTAACAGAGAGCTTTGTTGGCAAACTGACCTACTTCAATTCCCCTAATGACACCCATTACTTAAAGTTATTGTATATAAGCTTAAGTTTTCAGCAGTAGCTCTTCCAAAGAGGTTACCAGAGGAAAATGAGTTTTGATCTTGCAGATGAAATTATTTTCAGGGAACCAAGATTCTTCATGGGTCCCAGGTGTTCTTGTTTCCCCTTGTTATGGGAATGCTAAGAGACAGCATGCTGACAAAACTGGCAGAAACTTTCATGTGAGAGAGAGTTGAGAACAGTAATGGACAAAATGAAATAGAGAATCTAGGCATCTGCTATTTGATACCTGAGTCAATAAACTAGGACAAGTTTTAACACATCTTGGCATGATCAGGAAAAACTGCAAAGACATAGGGGACTCTTCTGCTATTTAGGTATGTCTTTCTGGACCTCCATGAGGTATATAACAAAATCTATCTTTTATGTTATGAAATACGGATCATTTAGGGCTCCAGCGCTCAATGGAACAGATGTCTCCAAGAAAACTTTGTGCAGCGTGATTGTCCAGAAAAATGGCCATCCATGAAATGGGCAGATACTACCAAATATTTTCTGTCTTGTTTTATTAATAAGAAAAAAATGTGGTTACAGAAGTAATTTTACCCTATTTTCTTACAAAGTCTTTTTTATTATGATATGTTTAACTAATGATCACCCTATTTTATCAAATTAAGTTTTCTCTGTGTGCTGGTTTTGGCTGAGATAGTGTTAATTTTCTTCATAATAGCTTATTTGGATTTGCGCTGAAAACAGTGTTGATAATAAAGGGATGTTTTAGTTATGGCTGAGCAGTGCTTACACAGAGTCAAGGCCTTTTCTGCTCCTCACACTGTGTCGCCAGTGAGCAGGCTGGGGATGTACAAGAAGTTGGGAGGGGACACAGCTGGGACAGCTGACCCCAACTGACCAAAGGAATACCCCATACCATATTACGCCATGCTTATCAACAAAAGCTAGGGAAAGAAGAAGGAAGTGGGGACATTTGGGGCTATGGCATTTGTTTTGCCAAGTAACCGTTACACATGATGGAGCCCTGCTTTCCTGGAGATGGATGAACATCTGCCTGCCAATGGGCAGTAGTGAATGAATCCCCTATTTTGCTTGCACGCGCAGCTTTTGCTTTACCTATTAAAGTATCTTTATCTAAATCCACAAGTTTTCTCACCC
This sequence comes from Larus michahellis, assembly GCF_964199755.1. Lineage (NCBI taxonomy): Eukaryota > Metazoa > Chordata > Aves > Charadriiformes > Laridae > Larus > Larus michahellis. The sequence continues at coordinate 170,734,619 of NC_133896.1, forward strand.
ATCCAACTGTGGGGGGAACGAGCCAGTGGGTGTATGGGGCTTAGCTGCTGTCTGGGGCTAAAGCACAATACTCTGTTTAGATGCAGTTTTCAAGTACTTGCAAGGAGGGTAGTGCTGTCTGGTAGGGAACTGATGAGAGAGCTTTTTTGTTTTCCAGTGTTTTGTTTGGAATCTCAAACCCTGGATATACTAAATTTATACTACAATTCACAAGCCCAGATTAGTTTCATCCCATCTTTTGAAACAACAAAACATCGTCCCTGGAAGTGTTCAAGGCCAGGCTGGATGGGGCTTTGAGCAACCTGGTCTAGTGGGAGGTGTCCCTGCCCATGGCAGGGCATTGGAACTAAATGATCTTTAAGCTCCCTTCCAACCCTAACCATTCTATGATTCTATGATTCAATCCATTCACAGATTGCAGTAATTAGGCTAGAATTTCTCCAAGATAATAATTCTCTGCTTGAGTTTCTCCCCCCTATAGCTGAATAAAATGGAGACTTGCCCCTATTCAAGCTTTTAAAAATGTCCTTAATATTAGTGAGTTATCTGACATTGTATTACAAAAATACCAGGAGAAACCAGTTTTCATACTCACAGGATTTTTTTTATTTTCTACTTATGAAAAAAAAGCTGTTTTATAATTGTCCTTTGTCAGTATGGGATTCAAATTGAGTTAATGACTGACTCAGTTCAGTCACTTGGTAAAATGAAAGAAAGCTTGTCAAAAATAATGGTGGATTGTTGTTTTCTCTGGCCAGATGCTTTTTGTTGTTAGAAGCATCAGCAGGATATTTGTAAGACAATGGTGGCAGAATCAATACCTTTAACAGAGAAAATACATGCTGAGGAATAAATTGAGCAAAATTTTACACTACAATGAATGAGGACTGATATGTCTGCTGCTAAGTCTCAACTTAACCAGTATGTGCTTATGCATCCTATCAGAGATCTTGCTCATATGAATGCAAAAACATTCTGGTAGAAAAGTACAGAAGTTCAGCACAGGTAGCCACTACTTTTCAGTAAATGTGTAATGATAGGCCTAGTGTCTCTCTCGGTCATTGAAGACAGTCTGTGACGTGCACTTTCCACAGCGTCAATGCCAGTGTATCTGGGAGCCAAGCTATAAAAGGAGCTATCTCTTAATGCAGTAAAACAGTAGGAAACCATGAGTAGGACAGAAGCTTAGGATGTTCAAGGATTAGATAAAATATTACCAGCACTTATATTGTTTTCTGGGTAAAAAGAAGGAAAGGGAAAGCTTTCCTTTATGCTTTTCCTGGTTTCACAGAAATTATGTGAAAAAATATATAGAACGAGATGTATTAAAAGTAGTATGTTTCCTCACTCCAGTAATGTAATGTTTACTCTTCCAGTGCTTTATGTAGCAATACCAAAGGCAAATACTGCTTATTTGAAATAACACTAAAGAGGAGAGGGAGCTATGACATATGGGGGATTTTTGTGCTCAGGACATAGGGATCAAAGTACTGAGAATTAATGTATGTGAGAGACAGAGTCCATAAGAGATCTGTAAAGAGACAGGAGGTCTGTGATTCTTTCTGCTGAGGAGTGGAAGGACTAACTGTTGAGATTTTTATTTTTATTGTTATTAAGGTCAAACAGTAGTCACGAAGACTTAGAATCACAGAATCACAGAGTAGTTTGGGTTGGAAGGGACTTTTAAAGGTCATCTAGCCCAATCTCCCCTGCAATGAGCAGGGACATCTTCAATTACATCAGGTTGCTCAGAGTCCATTCTAAGCTGACATTGGTTGGATCATAGACTTCTCTATGAAGGGACTCCAAGATTTGTTTTCTTTTCATGAAAGCTTTGAAAACCTGACTTCATAAAGATTGTCCCCTCAGGAGACACACATGACTTACTGAGCTTCTATGTGACCTATGAAAGTCACATATATTTGATGGAGAGTAAGACAACCCAAATCGTTCTTGCTGAGGGAAACAGTGTATGCCTAAGTATGATATACTGAAACTTTTCTATGATTCTGTGATATGAGAAAACATGGCAGACTAATGAAAGATTACGGGAACAACTTTCCCTTTGGGATACACATACTGGACACAGAAGAGACACCCCGTAACACATAAGGGTTTGTGCTTACATTCATTTTTCTGTAACTTCCACTATTTTCTTAAGGACATTTTGTCACTAAGATGTTTTAGGGCAGTTATGTGAGAATAACTTTTGTTTCAAAGTTGGTAGAAATATATTTTATATATAAAAACATGTTATATATATTTTATATATATATTCTGAAAATATACCTCTATTGATCCATTTGCAGTCAATCTTGTATTTTGTGAGCATCGTTTGGTGTGCAATGCTTTTCATTCATGTAAAAATCTCCCCACTTTCAAAACTTTTTTGCACTACTTTCATTATCCAATATGTTTTTCTCCTTTTTTTGGTAATTATCTTTATGCGTGACTAACAAATGGACCTAGGGTAACTGTTCTAAGACGTTCTCTCTGTAGTACCATCCCTCTTCATATTTCCCTTCTGCAAGTATGGTCACACCGATCCAATTGGCAACACCTTTTTTCTCTATCGCACCATGGATGAGATAGCTGGAGACTAAAATAATTGTCAGTGTGGGAGCTAAGATTTTCTTTACAGAATAAAGAAAAAGAATCTGTAATCTAAGATACATGCATCAAATAAAAGAACATGCTAAAGAAAACCTGACTATATGACTAAGAGGTCTGGGTTCACAGTTTCAAGGAGGTAGATCTTTTCTACTTTGTCCCTGGATTATTTTCCAAACTGTGACCCTCTGCTTTTCTTTCCCATCATGATATTTCTGCATAATTTCCTCTATACACAGGGTTCCAACTATTTTTATGTAAATGACTCAGTGTTTCTCACTTTTTGCTTCTGACCTCTTTCCTTTGTTTAATCCATCATCTATGATATCCATTTTAACACGGTTCATAATGATGTTCCTGTTTTCTTGTAATAATCCTTAGGGGGACTGCTGAAAATAGGATTATTCATATGAATAAGGCAATTGGATTTTAGCTTTTGAGCTCTTCTATCTTGGTTTTGAATCTGAGAAGGACAAGGTGCAAGACTGTTCCTATCAATGAGTTGCAAAATTGTTCTGTAGTTTATGCAGCTCTGTACATTTCTTTCTTGTTAAATATTTAAAGAAAACATGCAAGGAACTGTTGTACATAAGTTTCAAAGGATCTTATACTCATTTGGTACAGACTTTTGATACTGCACAAAACCAGGGCATATGACCTTTTAAAGAAATTCATTGAAGTTTCCTTTTTTTTTTTCTAGCCCATATTTTTCAGAGAGAGATTTTCAGAATCTCATTTCTCTGCTTGACGTTAATTTTAATATGTGATTTAAATGTATTCACAGTAATTTTATATTTATTTTGTGTCTATATTGTCCCATAGCCTAATCTTATTTCTAGTGCTAATATTTGCATCAACACCCTTGTACAAGCTGCCCAAGGGTCTTTAGAAGCACAGTCGTAGCAGCCAGACATACATTACCAGAGTTAAATGCACACAAATTTCCCATCTCAGCACCAAATCATAAAAGCAGTACTGGGTAGTAACACGACCACACACACCTATCTGTCATCAGTAAGTGGATGGTAACCAGCAGTTAAATCTACACATCTAAATGTGGTTAATGATTCTGGTCCCACAGAGCAAATAGTGCAGTCATTTGTAGCCACTACCTTGACATCAGGCTGCCATACTCACACTATCTATTACTTAAAAAGTACTCCTGTGAATTAAATGTGGTGGCCCTGATGGCCTTGCATGATGGTTTAGTTATTTTTTGGGGGGTGCTTTCTGGCAGTTGAAGCTGTCTGGAATACCTGTGAAGGCTGTGCTGCAATTCATTAGGGTAGTTATTTTTAAACAATAAAATTGAAGATATATGCCACTTAGCAGACAGTGTAGCGTAAGGGCATGTGACAGTGTTCAAAGCCTGCTAGGATAATGTTAATAGACTCCACAAAGTACAGTGTATTTGAGATACACTGAAAACTGGAAGCAGTCTTTGCACTTAATTGCCACCAGAACTACACCAGATTTTTGTTCTAAAACAGTCTAAAGATTTGCTCCAAAAGAAGTCCTGGGAGTGACTTAGCACTTCATTGGATGATGAGGACTGAAGAGTAGTCTGTGCTAATTAACAGTGCAGAATTACTGGGAATCTACCATATTCTCTCAAAATGTCCTGTCAATAAGTAAAGTTATTTGTTATCAACAAAGGGAACAAGGTACAGTTTGTCAGTTTAGCATAAAGCATTTCACAAAATAAGGTCCTAAATCATGGTGAACATTCCATACCATCAGACTTTCAATATCTGTTGTTTGCATGTTGAGAATCCAAATGAACCACGATCCATTGAAATTTTGAAGGACAGCGGTGCTCTGCATAATTGCAAAAATTTCTGAGCTTAGGTAACTATTGTTATATGGAAGATAATATAAAGAGAGAATCTAGAACCCAAACACAAAAGAAAGACTTAATGATCTTAATTGCTCAAAAGCTAATGAGTGTACTGATGATACAATGTGCTACATTTACAGTGCTCATTGTTGGAGGTTCTGATCTACCTAGTCTGAAGCAAAATCACACTGCTTGGCTCCCCCACCTTTCTTTTCTTAGACCTTTCATTAGTTATTTTTTCAGGTGTCCTACGTTTTAAAGTGTTTTTTATATGTACTAATGACTAGTGTGTGTGTGTATCTATCTATCTATCTATCTATCTATCTATCTATCTATCTATCTATCTGTCTGTCTGTCTATCTATATCTATGTACCTACATCTACGTCTACATCTACATCTATCTATATCTAATCTCAGTCAATCACATCTTTGCAAGTTTCTCCTATTTTTCTAGCCATGATTCATGATTTCTAGCCATGATTCATGATTTCTAGCCATGATTTCTGAGGCATCAATAATAACTCAGACAATGTTTTACTGTAATTTTCCAAACTATTGATTTTTAAACATTGATGACCACAGTACTTTGAGAAGTTTAGCTTTAGTTTTTCTCATTATTACATTCATTTTTTTTCTAATGATCTTGTCATTGCATTTATAACTAGTTCAGAAAATTTGTCATGTTTTTACTAGTTTCCTTTTAGAATTATTCTTATTTTAGGAATACCCCTTCTGGGGATCTTTTAATAATTGAAAAAGTTAGAAGCTGTATCAGTTAGGTTGTCTTCCGCAATTAATTCTTAATTTCAAGGAAATATTAGAATAAGAAAAAAAAAAACAATCAAACAAACAAACTGTTCAATACATTAATAACTTGAAGAATCATTTCATTTAAAATGATGATGGCTGTTAAAAATATTAAAACAAGTTCTTTCTAGTCCAAGGAAAACATAAAAGTGAAATGTATTAATTGACTGGGTAGAAAGAACATGTCTGCTTTGATTTAATGATGGAAAAGCTAATGATTTTTGTGTGTTACTAGATTTATTTTGAAAACTCAGAAGGAATACAATCAGAAATGAATAATGTGTTTCACATCATAGTAAAGAAGTAAATGTCAAAAAAAAATATTTTATCAGGACAATTAATTTATAACAAATACAGTTCAGCATAGTTTTATTTAAAAGTTTTCATGAGAAAAGGGAGATATTGCTACATTTGTTGAAAAACTATAATGCTTACAGATTATCAAGATTTATAGCTGTGGGTTATATGCTTTCCTAGAATAAGCACTCATTCTGAAAAGCAACACGATGAAGGAAAAAGCAGTATAAAGTAAATATTTTTTTTTAAGTCAGAAGAAAAAAAAAGGAAATTTAATTTAATTATATATTATTACCATTGGTTTAATATTAACTCCCATCATCCATGAATTAAATTCTGTTTAATAAGATGATACCAAGTTTGGGAACATTCAAAGAATATCTTTTCTCTCTGTTTGTTTGTTTGTTTGTTTATTTGAGTGATTGTTTTATTTGTGTCTCTGTGAGTGTGTGTTTGCTTTTATCTTGTAGCTTCCCCATTTTCTTTCATCTTTTTTTATCTTCAACTCATATAAAATTTGCAGAATTGACCAGGTATGAGATAGTTCATTACAATATTTAAAATGTACAGTTTAATTTTGTAATTTAAAATCACAAAATTTCAGTTCTAGTAACACTTACTTACATAACCATATAATCATAGAACAATTTAGGTTGGAAGGGACCTTTGGGGTCATCTAGACCAAAGTCCTGCTCAAAGTAGAGGGGAAAAAAGTCCTTAACCAGTCAAATTCTAAATATCTACAAGGATGGAGATTCAACAGCTTCTCTCGGTAGCCTGTTCCAGCATTTGACTGCCTTCAAGATAGGAATTCTTTTCTTATAAGTGATCAGAATTCCTCTTGTTTCAACTCATGAGAATGGCCTCTTCTCATGACCCCACCTGGAGTAATGTGTCCAGCTTTGGAGTCTCCAACATAAAAAGGACATCACCTGTTGTAATGGGTCCAGAGGAGGGCCACAAAGAAGACAGGGCTATGAAGACAGACTGAGAGTTGGGGTTGTTCAGCCTGGAGAAGAGAAGGCTCCGAGGAGACCTTATAGCAGCCTTCCAGTACCTAAAGGGGGCCTATAGGAGAGATGGGGAGGGACTTTTTATCAGGGAGTGGAGCAATAGGATGAGGGGTAATGGTTTTAAACTGAAAGAGGGGAGATTTAGATTAGATATTAGAAAGAAATTGTTAACTGTGAGGGTGGTGACAGACTGGAACAGATTGCCCAGAGAAGATGTGGATGTCCGCTCCATGAAAATATTCAAGGCCAGGCTGGATGGGGCTTTGAGGAACCTGGTCTAGTGGGATTTGCCCCTGCCAACACCCTGCAGGGGAGTTAGAACTAGATGATCTTTAAGGTCCCTTCCAACCCAAACCATTCTATGATTCTATGATTCTCGTTCCCCTGTGGAAATCCAGGGAGAGTTTAGTCCTTTCTTCTGTACAACTAGTCACTAGGCAGATAAAGATGGCAAATACATCCACACACCAAGCCACCCCTGACCCAGCCTTTTCCAGGTTCAACACAGTTCCTTCAGCATCTCATTTGGATGTCTTTGACTTGAGTATATAGCCTATTATATACTGTAACACAGCAAAACGAGAAGGACTACTAACAATTAAAAGCTTGTCAGAGCTCTCTAATGACCCAAACTTCTGAAAATAGATTAAATAATAAATTAGAAATGGGGGTAGTTTGCATGAGATTTTATTTTATTTTATTTTATTTTATTTTATTTTATTTTATTTTATTTTATTTTATTTATGTTATTGTTGGCTAAGACTAAAATGACGCTTCATTTTTGTTTTCAGAATGATTTTATGCATGATTTGACTCACTTTTCTGAAGAAATTTAGAACACAGGTGATTCAGCTGCACTGAAAAAAAGACTGCTTATGGATTTAGGTGTAGGCAGGTGTCAATAAATATTTGTCTAAATTGTTTTCTGTAGCTACTCTCTGTAGCTGGGGCACAGAAGACAAACTTCTTGTCTGAGAAGAAAAAGTGAGGGGTTTTGTTTGTTTGCTTTGATGTTTTCGCTTTTTTTTGTTTTGTTTTGTTGGTTGTGTTTTGTTTGTGCTGTTTTTTGGTTGGTTGGTTGGTTCGGTTTGTGTGGCAGTATGCTCCACTCCCAGCGCTGCTTAAGCAATCACCACCAGTGGCAGTCACCATGGCATCTGACCTAAGTTGGACTTCAGGGAGATGGATGGCAACACAGTAGCCAAGGGCTGTCTTTTGCACTGACTTAGTCATCTTGCTGGTATGCAAATATGACTATAAGTCAATCATCTTACTCCATAAATAGTGGACAGCCAAGGGCCCGTTGAGCTCTCCTGCACAGCAGTGGGCTGCGTACCAGGATCTCCCCTTGAGTAGGGTCGCCTCTAAGGTTACTCCTTGAGGCTGAGAGATTCCTTATTGTGTCAGATACTCCGTAAGTGAATTGGGAATGAGAGTGCTGAACCTTTGTAATGTCAGCTGAGTGATATAAAGGACTGATTACACATATATAATCCTTTAGACAAAAACTGTTGACCAAGTCTGTGACTAAGTCTGGATCCAGCCGCACCTAGACCCCTCTCTGAGAAGGAGTTTAGAAAGCAAGAGGGTCTTCTCTGAGCCTCATGACTCAACGGGAGGGTCTACCTAACAGTTTTGTCTGACCCTGCCTTCTATGCAGTAAATAATCAAGTGTACCTTGCCATCTAATTTTGTTAAACTACTATTACATTTACCATTGAACTTTGTTAACTCACTGTCTTATGTCAATAAAATATATTGTTGCTTCTTTCTTGCGAGTGAAGTGCACCACTCTTTCTGCAAAAGTTTGGTTTGTGGGTTCTGTTTGTTTGTTTGGGTTTGTTTGGTTTTTTTGTGTTTTGTTGTTGTTGTGGGTTTGGTGTGGGGTTTTTTTGGCTTTTTTACTTTATCTTGCGGCTTTATGGGTTGTCTAAGGGTAGCTTGGAAAGGTCAATTATAGGCCTGCAGGAGACCAAAATATTAGAACCCACGACTTTTAAGTTATCACAGGTTTCCTGATTTTCTTCCTTCATGAAACTGGTCTGCATGGATATGATACTTCTGTGCTCTCACTGCTTAGAATAAACACAACGTAACCAACTCATTAATCTATGCCTACCTTCAGTGGAACATTTGTGACACCTTTCGGTGTTTTACATGCTTTTTAACAACTCTTTAGTATGGTACATGTTAGATTCTCAGTTAAGGGAATCCTCCTACTCCTCAAGGACTCTTTTGCATTTGCATTTAAAAGTTACTGAATAAAATTCATAAGGAAAATTGGAAGAACATACCAGACACAAGCACTCCTCCCTCCCAAGACAGTCTCTCTGGCACTAGACTACAAAATCAGGCTTCCTCTTGCTTGGTTTCTCTCCTACCCAATAAATGTTATATTTTTTTCTGCATAATAGTATAGCTACAGCAGAGAGTACTTCCTAATGTCTACCTAAATTGGCCTCCAAAATTGTTTAAAAAGCCTGTGAATTCCCTCATATCATTATATGCTGATTGCACAGTAGTGTGAGAAGCCTCTACTAAAGATAAACTGGATTCTATATTTTTTTCCAGAGGTTTATATTACAATAAGAATTAAAGCTTTCCACTACACATTGCTTTCTGCTAAGATGTAACTGTCCAAAATCAGGTGAAAATGAAAAAAATCTATGGAGAGAAAAGCAATAAAGAAAGGTATGGTAGAAATTTAACTTGTAGATTTGTTGTATGAATACAGTAATGTAGTATGTCTCTCCATCAGTAACCTTTATGATTCACTGCTGTTTCTTCAGCTTTTGATAATACCAGAAGTGGAACACATGCTACTAAATGTAGGATTCACCTTCACAGTAGAAAGAATGCTTCAGCCACTGGGTTTTATTTGCAGAAACAGAGCTACTTGCCTATGGTATGGATACCTTAGAATCAAAGAGAGAGAAAAAGACTATGTAACTAAACCAGATACTTATAGCTGTCAGCAATTATGTTAAAACATAGGAAAGAGCATAGCTGGTGGAAAAGGTCTGGCTACAGAATTAGTGGGAAACTTACAGGATAGCAGGATAGGCATTGGATAGCCTATATGCAGAGGTAAGTGCAGTTTTTGAGAAGGGAAAAAATATACACTATAAAAGTAGATAATTAATACAGAATTTATGAGTTTGACGGGCATGGTAGTATTAATGAAAACTTGCATTAATGTAAGTGAGATCAGAATCTGGTGATTACATTGAAAGTCAGTGGAGTCAATGTGCTTTCTAGTTACAATGCACACCAGCTTTACAAACAGAGGTCAATTAAACTAGTAAGTGGGCTTTCTATTCTGAATTCTGCATGCCGCTGTGAGAGATTTATCTTAAGCACCCCTGAACTTCTTTTCATTGCCTCCTACTAGAAACATCCCAAACAAGCCCTTATAAAGGCAGAGACAAATTGAGTTGTCCTTAGCTCATTAAAAAGAAGGAATGAAATTACTATGTCACATTACACATCTCTAAAGTATAATCTAACTTAAAATAAATAAAATTAAAACAAACAAAAAAAAGCAACAGCAAAAAAAGAAACAACCCAACCAACCAACCAGAGACTTGTAACACCATCTGCTTCATTATGCCAATTTAACTGTGTGGCAGAAAGCCACTTTCCACTTTGCCTTTTGCATTAGGAAGACATGCTTAGAATTATTATATGTCCTTCCATTTTTCTATAGATCCTCCTTCCCACACACATACAAGAACATAGCTTAATAAATATTATTTTTTTTTAAATCTGCATAATCTTACATAAACACTTATACACTCACCCTGCCTATATTTTTTTTAATTATGTAAAGCTTGTATTTAGCTACTTTAAATCATACTGAGAAAATGGTATTATGAATATGAAAATGATTTCTGCATTCTTGGGACTAGAGAATTACTTTTTAGATAATTATACATGATTTCATACTATGGTACCTATTAGTCTATTGATTATGGACAGCTGGTCATGCTGGAGACATAAATTGCTTTAAATACCAAGGAGCTTTGAATGTCTAAATCTGTATTTTACTTGAATACCAACGAAAACAGGGTGTCTCTAAAAATCAGATCTGCTGGGTAAACCAGCCCCTGCTGTTTTTGCAAAGCTGATTCTTCCACTGAAGAAAGAATCTGATCTTTTATTTCCAGCTATGGAATAAATGACCTTTGGGATTTTAGTACTCTCACCCTCTTTTCATTGTCTTTGAGATATAGCTATGGCTTGTTTCCTTGATCTTCTCCAATGTTGTCTTCTGCTCCACTCATGCTCCAGCTTCTTTGCTCCTGATATCTTCCTTTCTCTACCTCCCCCACGCTGCACTCCAGAAACTCGAGAGGAGAGGAGAGGAGAGGGAGAAGGAAAAGGAAAAGGAAAAGGAAAAGGAAAAGGAAAAGGAAAAGGAAAAGGAAAAGGAAAAGGAAAAGGAAAAGGAAAAGGAAAAGGAAGGGGGAAGGGAAAAATATCATTATTAGTCCTTTTTTTAGAGCTTCTGAATGTGATCAGTGATTCTATAAGTTCAAGATACCCATGTTTTCACACAAAACTAAAAGAAGATAAGCTAAGGTTTATTTAAAAAAAAATAAATCAAAGAATCATAGAATGGTTTGGGTTGGAAGGCACCTTAAAGATCATCTAGTTCCAAACCCCCTGCCATGGGCAGGGACACCTTACAATAGACCAGGTTACTCAAAGCCCCACCAGACCTGGCCTTCAATACTTCCTGGGAGTGGGTATCCACAACTTCTCTGGGCAACATGTTCCAGTACCTCACCACCCTCAGTGTAAAGAATTTCTTCCTAATATCTAATTTATATCTATCCTCTTTAAGTTTAAAACCGTTACCCCTTGTCCTATCGCTACAATCCCCATCTTTCCTGTAGACCGCCTTTAAGTACTGGAAGGCTGTTACAGATAGCATGTTTCTGTCTAGAAATGTGAAAAGAAAAGAACATCTAGTGATATTATTCAATTACACTGATATTTTTATTGTATTTGCACTTCATTGTCACTTCCTAGAATAACAGAGATAATTTCAAGGTTGCTTTAAATATGTAGCAGCTAGACATTGCCATACTAGTGCTACAAGGTGTAATAAGTATTTTAGCTAAGTACAATGCTAATATATTTCAATAAGAAAGTTGACTTGGCAGGTACACCCCCTGAGGAGAAAGGATACTTGAAATTACAGTACTAGGGAGTCATTTTACTCAGCTCCCACAAAACCAAATCTGAATGTTTGTATGAAGATCAGGAAGTTGGCTCCCTCCATGTGCTTATTGTCATAGAACTTCCTTTCACATGGAGACTTCTTTTATCTGGAGGAAACAAAGCACTGAGTCAAAGATTATGAGCATGTAAATAAATAGAGAATGAACTGTCAAAATGGGTTTAGTTCCGTGTTTAGTACTAGAGCACAACACTTTCAGAGTGGTGCTGAGTGCCTCTTGGCAGTCCACTGCCTTCTATTGAATTCACATTCCACCTGGAATTACAACTATTACAAAGAGCTCAGCTAAGAGGTAGGAGTGTTCACACTAGCTAACTTTTCACACTAGCTCTTAGCATACAGATTACATGATTAAACTAGAAATTTATTTTTTCAGTCTGGTAAATGTGGGGGATAGACTCCTTCAGACAGTGATTCTTAGGAAATAAATTAGTAGTTTCTTTCTAATTTGTTTAGATAAGAAGCCAAAAGTTATCCTGAATGAATACAACTGTCATTATGTGTTCTTTACTGCGGATTAAGGGAACTTCTTCAGTTTCTAACAGGAGAAAAAGAGAAAAGAGCAAGGCAAGAATCTAAGTGCTACAGAAAATCCTGAAGAAAAGCAAAATGTACTGCAAGAAGAAAACAGACAGTAAGGAACAAGTCTCTGTTTTGACTAAAACTTATGACCTCCTTGGCTTCAGCCAAACTTAAAATTTCTTTGAGAAGCACTTTCAGTGTGCAGATTGGAGAGATAGCCTTTTCACCTAACTCACCAAAGTTCTCCAAGAACAGCACTGAAAAATTATCTCAAAGTCAGAAGTATTAAATATCATAAATAAATCTTTATGTACTTTTCATTTTCCAAATGAGAAGCTTGAATGCTTCAGTGATCAACCTAGTTTTCTGTTATTTATTCAGCATGTATTTTTGTTTTGTTTTATTATTTTTTACAATTTTGTTGGAAAACTTTTACTTAATTTGTATTCAGTGTCCCTAAGACTCAGTACTAGAAAGAAAGTTTAATGTGTGCACTGGGAGAAACCAAAGATGCACTGTTTAATCATAGTCTTGTACTATGTAGAAGAGATAATATCCTTACTTAGATATAGGTGACTCTCCAAATAAGTCTGTCATGTTTTAACCACAGCTGGTAGTTAGGACTTGCTCAATTCTCTGCCCTCAAAGGGGTAGGGAGAAGAGGGAGAAAAGGAGGGGAAAGGGAAAAAGAAAAAAATAAACAACAACAACAAAAAAACCTCATGGCTTGAGGTAAAGACAGTTTAATAGAATAACGTCAGAAAAGGAAAAAAATAATAATGGTAAAAGAACATACAAGATGAAGCAATACAACACAAGTCACTCTCACCTCTGGGTGAACTGGTTGTCCAGACTGCCTCGAGCAGGGATTGATGAGATTCCCACCCCCCCAGACATATACCAAGCATGACATCTATGGTATGGAATATTCCATTAGCTAGCTTTTTATGTCCATGCTCCTTCTCGGCTTCTGTGGGAAGCTGAAGAAGTCCTTGAATAATATAAACATCACCTGGCAACAACTAAAACAATATACATTATTGACATTACTTTCATACCAAATCTGAAACATAGTAGCCACTAGAAAGAAAATTAACTCTATCCCAGCTGCTTGGCTTCCCTACCCTCTAATTCCAAGATATTGGCCCCATTATCCCAGCATCAGAGCGGCCAGGTGACAAAATTTTCATGTAGTCTAGATTACTCAGTCTGCAGAGTGATGAGGGAGCAGAAGCCAGTCTCTGTATATCTGCCTTTCCTGATCCTTTCTACCCTCTTGGGAGCTACAGAGCTGGTCACGTCCCAGATGAGCAGAAAGGATCAGGAGAGGCAGATATACATATATATACACACACACACACACATATATCTATATGTGTGTATATATATATAAAATATTGGTGAATTATTCTACCTATTTCAATGCACTAAATTTGAGCCTAATCATTCTAGACTCCCTCTGTAGTTAGCAGAGAAACAAGATAATTAACTAATTAAGATTTGAGTTACCTTTCAGAGGTGCTTGTCCAGTTATCATACAGAGAGTTACAAATTCTTAATGTAATCCAGCCCTCTAACCCAGAGATGTTAAGTAACTGCATATAGTGGATTAATTTTGTAATTTGTATTTCTAGTTCTTCTACTTCTGGTAGAGACATAGATCTATAAAGGTACAATTCAACTCACCTAATTTTAAATATTTATAAATTAGCAGTATAAATCTGAGCTCCATATTTAAAGGAAAGCAAGAAAAAAAATCTCTAAAGACCAGTTCATCAGAGTATACAAGATTCTTCAGGATGGAGGAAAAAGCCACTAGAGACACTTCTTTTTTTTTTTTGTATTGAATAAAAAGGAAACTGAGACTAGGAGATCCAGCTGCAGACACCTACAGTAGGATAGATGAGGTTCACTCTTGGTTTATTTTTTTTTTTCAAGCATGAATCTTAGATTTCAGTGTATTCTAAATAATCGTATATTTCAATACTATTCACACAGACAGACCTGTGGGTTTTTTTTCTTACTTTTGATTCTAGCTGATACCAGGTTTTATGTTATTCACCACAGAACATGTACAACTAAATGTGCTATGTATGCTAATAGCCTATATTGTAACATATTTTGATCCTTTACGTAACAGTAATAAGTACCTCTACAGCTAAGTTAAAGCTGATACAGCAATATTTGTTTTTGTATGGGTCAAAAATGTAAAGCAGCCCTGTAGCCCAGTCCCTCAAATCACATTTATATACAACCATTACACCATCTGTCACAATGCAGTTGTCTGTAGCTTGGTTGTATTCAGCTTCCAGCTAGCTTCTACAGTTAAACCATTAACATTAAAAATACATCAGGCAAATGAGACAGTACTTATAAGTAGATACACAGAATCCAACTAGCCTATGGAAGTACTGTTCTTGTAATAAATATTTTTACATGATTATTCCAAATTACCCAAATATCAGGCAATCAGTACCATAGTTTGCATTTTATTATTACTTAAGGAAAAAATGAAATAATCATGCTAGTCTATATATAAACAAGCATTTTAATAGGAATTAACTGCTATGCATAGGATTTTGTTTCAAAGCAGTGTTTATGGTGTTCACTACCCACTGAAAGAAAAAGATATGACCTTATTTTTTTAATTGAAAATGGCTCAGAATAGTCTTTACTCTTCCTATGTCTGTACCAACAGGCAGGGCTTGAAATTGCGGTCTCTTTAAATAAAGTAGTAAATGCCTCGTTGGCTTGATTTTTCTTTATCAGCTTCAGTTGAAACAGGTTTCTGTATCATTGTCTAACAGTGTTTCCTGATAATCTTAAGGCAAAAACTACTTTAAGACAGAATGAAAATTGAGGACTAAAATTAACTTAACTGTAAAACTGTTATAGCCCTTACAATTATCTTCCAAGGAGGCATTGTAAATCCTACAAATTTAATTGAAATACTAAATTTATAAAATAGTATTGAGAAATTCACAGCCCCCTCCCCGTCCCCCCCAAATTCTATTAAAAATAAGAGTTTTCCCAATAAATAGATTAGAAACGTAACTATTGAAGGAGATGAAGCCACAGGAATCAGCTATCTAATTTTCCTCTTGGGTGCTTTCAAGTAAGCTGTTAGGATTAATTTAAACTTTTAACTAGAATTTTCACCATATAACCAGTCTTTTTGTATTTGCTAGTCAATATTGGCCATTAAAATCAGTTTGACTGTTGTGATTAACATTCACAGAATATTTCTGTTAATTCACTTTTGATGATAGCCACTTGATATACATCTGCAAGAGAATTAAATTATAAAATTTTAACACTTATCATTTTCCTCATTGACAATACTATGCTGCCCATTGACTACCATCTAAGAGCTCTTATGGAAGTCTCTGTGATACTACACAATTATTTTGGGAGGTGAAGGAACATACTTTACTGCAATGCAGTTTCATTCTGTTAGAGCATTTCAGACTGAATTTCAAAATATATTACAGGGAAAAAACCACAAATGTATAATCTCTGTGTTTGATGTTCTAATAATGTGCTTTGAGTACATTTTTAAGAAACGCAGATTGTTTCATACCTTTTTGTGTGTTGTCTAATCAATGAAACAGCCAGAGGAAATCAGTATCCTAAATTCATGTAGGAATCAGAATCAAAGCAGAAGCAATCTGTAAGCCATTTATGCCAGTGCTCAAAAAGACTATTAAAATCAGTTTTAGACAGCATCAGCTTCCTTCTTTTAATAGTTTGACAAAAATAAGGGTTTTCATAACATTGGAAAATGAGGTAGAAACACTGTTAAAAGGAGCAGTCCATTAATGGAAGAAAATAAAATGCTCCCATTCCAGTTTATCTGCAAGCATTTTTCTTTTCCTTGTGTTATCTATTTGAAAAACATTTAGTAATTAACTCTAAAGAAAAGGTGGAGTAATAATAAAACAATAAAAGCAGTGGTCCAGAGGAGGAAAGGAGTATTACTCTCTAGGAAGGATGTAGTTTCAGAGTTTCAAAAACCTAGTGTAAAAGGTTTTGTGTGCTAAATCATTGCATGGTTACATGGTTAAGTGGAAAGAATGGTAGGGGCACTAAAAACTTTATCAAGTGTTCTCTTTCTATAGTATGCTTACTGGGAGGATTGGCAGGAATTTCCACAAAAAACACTATTTTCCTTACTTCTCTAAAATTGTGGTGCACCAATGCCTGAAGGCAATGCAATGTAAAGGCAATGTAATGGTCTTTCATCAGCTTTCCAAGAATTATTTCCAAATAATTACAAATTCATCCCTGTAATTCCATAACAGTTATGTATAACACTGATTATTTCCTGATTGCACAGAGACCAAAATGAAGCTCACAGCTGTCATTGTTGTGATTTACTTATTAATTATAGTGGTATCTAGAGTCTCATTCTTGACTGGTGCTCCTTTATAAAAACAGAGTGATATCCTACCTCACATGGAAAAGACACCCCTGTAAGGTATAAAGTATTTACTAAGTGTGTGGTGGTAATACTGCCATAGTTATAGCTAATTATTGTAAGTACTTCCCCTGAAAGAAAGGCCATTTCCTGCTCATTTGAGACATAGTCCTTGTCCAGTTATGACATATCAATTACTGATTTAACACCTTATCTTTCTTTTCACTGTGATTAACAAAGTCTAATGCATATAGCAAAGTAGCTGTAATAAACTATACTAGTTCCTTTAGTTACATGGCTGATTCTCTTGTGATCTCATTCTTGTATGTTTATCTTTCCTTTTTTCCACCTTTTTATGATGGCTGTTTTTCAGCACTTTGCACCCTGAGGAGTCCTGGACATTATCCAAACACCATACTGTTGACATCATTGTGGTATAAAAGCACATTGACAAAGCTGATGGTATTCCTCCTCTCTTTTTTTTTCTTTTTTTCCTCTGTTTCTTGTACTCAGTTTTTGTTTTACCCTACATAGGTTAATTCATTTTTTCTCAGTGTTCATGCTATTTTTGTGGGCTGATGTATTTATATTTTTTCTGAAGGCAATGTCGTCTTTGTTATCTCTGGGAGAATATAGTCTATTCTTTGGTAATGTATTTTTTCTGCTATTTTTATTCTGTCCCATCTTGTTATTTTTTTTTCTCAGACTTACCTTTTTATCTCCCATTTCCTTCCTCTGTTCCTTCCATCATTCACAGTTTTAGACTATGTAATAGTGGAAGTTACTACAATTGCCACCTTCTTCTCATCACTGTCCAAAGATCAAAGATTTTATTTTTCTTTGTTTTTCTCTGACATTCTTTCTTCCTACTACTTTACTAACAGAGCAAAAGGCAACAACTCTTGTTGTAGATCTGCAAGTGTTGTCCCCTTTAGGCGTGTGCTTCTTCAGGTATTTATAGGAGTCAGAGAGGAAGAGTGTCTCACAGGACTGAAAATAACTAGAAATGATAGCATTGATTCATTGATTATAAATTCATCAAGCCTCAGTGGCATATACACAATGGCTATGTCCATACTACACACAAGACCAGGAATGTGCCAGCCTCTTGAATACACAGAGAAGGAACCATCTGACACATACACCATAGCAGTACTATAGTGTAACGTACATGATGTGTACAACCAAAAAAAAAGATTACAGTGTGATCAGTGATGCTCAGTGACAGCTTAGTGCATCTCCTACACCTAGTGAGAAGGACAGACAACAACTGATAAAGAAGATGCTTGGGATCAAAAGTAAAAGAAACTTGTTGGGTTTTATCCTATTAGAGCAAAGCTGGTGTACATAAAGTTTTGTAGAACAAGAAATGTGTCGGCCATAAAAGTGGGAAGGGGGCTTTTTCTATATGTTTTGAAAGATCTTAAAGCTTCCTATGTTATTCATATTATTAATTTAACTATGCTTAAGATCCTGAAGGACCAATAAATTAGACATCTCACTGCAAGTAAAGAACACCCTCTTTCTTTTAAGTTTTATAACATGAGCAGATTGAGCTATTTGAAAGTAATGAAACAACAGAGTGAGATTATTTCTTTCTAATGAATTCCGTTATGGAGCTTGCTTTACAATTTATAACCATCAGTTATTCCAGATTGGCTATCTAGAACAGTTCAGTTAATAGTTGTGTTTTTTTGAACGGTAATTAGAGAATACTATTCCTGAGACATAACCCATATAAATGGTTTCTTAAAGTAAAACTTAATAAACCATGTGTGAGTAGGTGTTAAATATGTGCATGAACATAGAAGGTAGCTAAGGCAAGCTGTTTTCCCATAGTTTAAACTTTGATGAACAAGTCCCTAAAGGTTTTTATAAAATATGCAGATATATTTCTCAGGTCAGCTTTTATAATTACAGGTGATTTGTTACTAACTTGCTCTTAAAACAATATTGTAACACTGCCTCTAGATGGTCAGAATATCTCAGTATACCAGCAGTGTTCTATTGTTTTATAAAAGAAACGTCAAACTGACTCCATCTATATCACCAACCTCCTGAGAATTTTCTAAATGAGACTCCTTAGCTTTCTAACAGAAAAGTCTAATTTCTAAAATAAGCCAGACCACTTCCTATCTTTGCCAGGAATGGTTGGAATTGCAAAAAAACACCCCAATCCCATAGAAAGTTATTGATCCCGAGATCATGAATCAGGTGTGTATTTATGACTGGGTTCCAAAATGATTTCTTAAAAATGGAAAACTGATCATACTAGGTTTATATATCATGTGCTATTTAATGAAAAGAAAAAAAAATAAGTTATTGTACATTTTCCTCCATGTATTACTTTATTTTTCTATTTGATTATTCCCTGAAAGACTGATATTTTAATCCCCCTTCTAAGACATGTAAAAATAACAAATTTTATTGGCAATTAACACTCTGGATTACAGAAATGCCACTAAGATCTATGTTAGGAAAGAAAAATGCAAATTATTAATTTACATATGGCTGTTTACTGATGCCACATAAAGAAGAAAGTTATTCTGATTGTCATGTATGTATTTTAATGCTTATAGGATTAAGGGTGAGAAGTCATATTTGCAGCAAGTCTAAATATCTAATTCTACTCCAGTCTACAGATTGAAATGTAAGTGATGTAACACGAGAGTGGACACATATTTATGTGTTGCAGATTTCCTCAAATTGCTGATTTATGTTAACTATTGCCTATAAACTGTCCCAGATACTACTGTTGCATAGCCACAGGGAGTGAGGTATTAGCTCCTACTCCTAGCTTCTGCACTTTCTCCAAGAAGCTGAGGGGAACTGTCTCCAGCAGGGATTAGGAAACAGGGATTCTCTCTCTCTTTTCTTATTCTGGCCCCCTCCACTCACTGTGAGGTGCCTTTAGACACATATAACCCTCTCTTTGCAGATGTTTTTCACAACTTTTCTTTCTCTTTCAGTAGCTTGCAATATGCACTTTTCTTCACCATTGGTCAACATTTCAACAGACCTCAATTTCTATTTGAGTAGTAGAATTAGATACCTCTACTTTGAAGACTGCCATCACAGCTTGCCACACAATGTTTCCATGAGGGGAGAAACTGAATTTATTAAACCCTGAGGTGTCCACATTAGCAGAGGGGTGCACCCACATCAAGAGTCCACCACCACTTCTTTCAACAGGTCACATGTAGCACCAGCATACCTCCAAAAACAAACCAACCCGGTATTAGAGAAAAATCCTATGAAGCATCTTCAGCATAGGAAGACTTTATATGCTAATGGACAGGAAGTCAGAGCTCATCTCATGGCACACAAGTAACACAGTAGGTTTATAGCCCTATCCGGTCCTCAGCTTTTGACTGGTAAGACAATTGTCTGACTGTCCCCAGTTGTGCTCTAAAAGCTGGTTGCTCTGCAGCTAAAATCTCTTTCTCATTTACCCAGTCACAGCATGTGTCCCTACCCAGAAAAGACTACATGCATCTGTTAGCACTTGTCTATAGATAACATCTTTACTTCATCCCCCTTCTTTCTACAAACACGGAACAGACACTGGGTTTTACAGGAGTGAGAGCCCTCTCTCAGCCAGCTTGTTAGAACATAGTGGCCCGGAGTCAGAGAAAATACTTAAGAGTAGTGTTTGGATACAAAATAATTAGTATGCATGGCAGATTGCACCACTTTGCCCTTAAGTGTTCTATCCCAGAAAGTCCATTGATATTTATTGTAGACTTGCTAGCATCACATGATGGTGTCTCTTGTATACCTTAGTCTTTGCAAACTTCATATTAGGTTTATAGAGTCATACAAAAAACAGATTGGAAGAGACTTCTGCAGGTCACCTCTTCCAACCTTCTGCTCAAAGGAGGGCTACCTTAAAAATTGAATCAGATTGCCTAGGGACTTGCCCAGTTAAATTTTAAAAATCTCCACAGCCTCTTTGGCTACCCGTTCCAGGGCTTTACCAGTCTTCTTGTATTTTTTTTTTTCCTTTTCTTTTGCCTAAACAGAATTTCTTTTTCTGCAGCTCACGAGCATTGTCCTTATTCTGGTCTAGAAAATATAGAGAGCATTCTTCATGAAGCAAGCTTCTCAGAAAGTATAGTATGAATTCATGCGTGTTCTGTAATGAGGCAGCTGAAGTGAACAGGGAAACACTTGACACCACCCCCATGTTGAAAACAGAAATTGTACTTTGGCTAACAGGAAAGTATCCACCACTCAGTTTTTTAATGCTGAATGATATGCCTCTTCTTTCTGTCTTCCACAGTTAACTTCAGTGAGAGTATAACTTCTTTTGCCTCTTCATTTCTTCTTCTTTTTTATCTCCAGAAGAAGAGAGCAGAGAGAAAACTTTACTGTGCAAGCAGTAAAAGCACCTGCTGGATAGAAAATTAATCAAGAGAGTCTGGGTACAGGATAAAAAGCTTTCTTGTAATAAAATCTTGTGAGTGTGTACCTTCCAGAGTTCTGGTTGTCCTAGGCTGCTCCATGCAGAAGAAGTTATTAAATGCCAATATACGTGTGATATGAGGATGGAATTGGAAGGGTTCAAAGTGAGTCATGTCTTTCTTTCTGGGAAAGACATAATGTGTTTTGCAGACAGGAAAAATCTGAGAAGCTTTGTAAATGTGGGTACTCCTTTTAAGTATTGCAGCCAGAGAGGTTTTTCTTGCTGTTGTTTGTCTCTCCTAGGTCTACAAACTCATGGCCTAATGTCTTCTCTTCCATAAAAAATATGCAAAGGTGAGAAAAAATCCAGAATTTTCTGTGCAAAAGCCTATAAATAAATTCCACAGCCTGAGGGAGCAGCAGAGCCATTTGTGGGCTAGCGATGAAGCTCACTTCTTACCGAAGATCCCTGTAACTCTTTCTATTCTGCTAAACAAAAGAAGACCAGGGACAGAGTTCTTGCCCTGAGGCCATTTGGCAGCAATTGTCTCACAGCCACACTGCATGAGGCTGGTTCCCTCCACAGCAGAGCTGTTTCTGTGGGCCTACTTGTATTCATCAAAAGCAGAAGTAGGACGTAAACTATCAGCTAAGGTTTATGAACAATCAGAGGTCCTGTGTTTGAGCTCATTCCCCTTGGCAATGTAAATGTACTCAGTGTCACAGAAGATCAGAAGTGTTTCAAGTGTGTTACAGACTTATGTTCTGCCAAGGAGTTCTTATGCCTAACAACTCGTTTATATAAGCACATAGTGCAGGGCAATAGGAGTCTAGGAGTCATTCTGTGCGGTGAAAAGTTGCTTTTTTTTTAATCCACTTTATTACAATATCCACACTGTAAGCTTCACACCAGCCTCTGATCTCCTGCTGTAGACTGAATGACCACTGCAGTATGGAACACATTTGGTGCATGTCTAGAGCATCTCACTCCAAGGGAAGCCTGTCTGTGTGTTCAAAGACTGTACCATGATGAGCACCAACGCTAGACAAAAAGACAATTAGATGATTCACTCCAAATATGCTTTCTTGATCTAAAGTGAATCCATAGCGAAAAGAAAAAAAAAACAACACACAACAAACACAACAAAAACCCCACCACTCCCACCTCCCCAGCCCCATGTATTCCAATTACATTCCAAACTATTCTGTTTCTACACTGAAATAGTGGAAAAGTCCATTGAAACCCGGGCTATGTTTGGCAGCAGTTGAGCCCTTAGAACTGTTATCTGACATCCCTGAAGGTGCCGAAACTAAGGTACAGTTTAACTAAGGACCTACAGGCTATATAGAAATGGTATAGTACAACTTCAGAATTCAGCACTAGGTTGGAAAGCTGTGTAGATGAAGGTCACTGTTTTTGGGGCTGGGCTCAGTTTCAGCCTTCTGTCACTTAGCTTAGCACTTGCTCAGCAGGTTTTGTATTTTTCTTTAGTCACATCCAGGACAAGTTTAGTCAGATTTAGTCAGATTTCTAAGCAGGGTAGTTGTCACTTTTCTTGAGACTCTATCTCTTACTTCTGTAAATTAAATTGATTGAATGAAGCTTCCAGTTTGCTCTTCTCATTGTGCCATTCTCAGGCCTTTCCATATTCTTCTGAGAATCTAGCTTGCCTTGAATTCATGGGGAAGGAGCTACTGTTCCAGTCACTATTATCACACAGAATACTGTTTAGAATAAAAATGCTTCCTTACAATACAGGAGTCAGTGAAATGCCCACTGATGGGAGGTGGGAGTCAAAAAAAAGCTGAAAATACACTGATTGTCGGAGTCATTAAGTAGTTATGGACACTTCCTTTTAATTTTCCCATTAAATTTGAAGTATTCCTAGTTGAATGTCTCAGTGTTCTCAAATGGCTAATGGACATTCAAAGGATAAATTTGCCTAGACTATCTAAATTGCTAGGGGTTTTGTTTTCATTTTCATTCATCTAGCTGCATACTAGGACTTGATCTATTTCTCTTACTCATTCTGTCTTCTCAAGAGAAATAGATGTATCTACAGTATTGTTTCCCCACTTCCTATGAGTAGTACAGAAGAGTCCTGGTTTGAGGTAAACCAGAACCAATTTTCTGTTCAATAATTTTACTTTGCATCTAAGCCTCTTCTAACTAACTGACGTCTCTGAAATTAACAGCATATTGTGGAGACACTGTTAGTTGTCAGAGTGATAAGACCTATGTTTTTAGTGAATGCCAAGGAATGGTATGCAGAGAGGCTCTTGCTTATACTTATTGCTATAACAGGCAAGATCAGCTAACTTTGTTACATACCCCGTTGGAGGGTCAGAAGCGGAAAAGCATAGAGCTTAGGATAAGCTTACATGTCTGTTGCCTAACAGACAAGGGTTTTGACACTTTTAAAAGTTAATACAGTGTTGGGCTTCCCAAATGGCATTCACAGGTAAACTGTGATGAATATTACTAACCTCCAGAAAGATACTTTTTTTGAATATTCAATATACAATATTCAGTACTTCTCAAGTATACAACATTGAGGTATTAACAAATTATCACGTTATCTGTTCAAGGTGATAAATAGGATCTTCTGTTTCACAGGTTGAGAAACCAAAGGTCCAAATGCAATAATACTTTCTCACAGTTTAAATATTTTTTTAATGAATTTGTTTATAATGTGGGCATGATTTCTCAGCTATGTGAAACTGCCTCAATAGAGACTATGAGGCAATTTAAAGTGGACCATAATTCAAAGCTTACCTTAAGGCTGGAGATTGTCTAACCTATATTCTGCAGGGCATAAAATGTGAATGAAAGGGCTCTGGCTGAAGGGTGCTGTGAAAAAAAGTATAGACTGAAACAGCTTCTTTTTATATCAGAGAATGTGTGTCTTATCCTTAGTTTATTACTAGAATGAGTGGGTTTAGGTTGTTTTAAAATATAATTCTAAATAAACTCAAGCACTGATGTTTAAGGCCTGTTCCAAAATTTTCAGGCCCTCACAGGAAAAGTGAAAGTTGGAGTGGTGACAAGCAGTAAATATGAAGGAAAGCTAACTGATGATCCAGTTTGGACAGGAACAATTAGAAATGTAAGGAGTAGTCCACATAACTGCTAGTCTAGTAGTGGTGAGTAATCTACAGTCTACACTACTTTTAGCAAAAGGTGCCACTTTAAATCTAATTGAGGTGGATAAGTGCCAACAAAGAAGAGGCTAAAAATATTCAAATCAGTCAATGTGTTTTCAACTCAATGCCAATCCCTGAACTAAGTAAGAGACAGACCTTTATCAAGCAGTCTTATACTTAGAATCTGTATTGTTATATTTTATCATCCAAGAGCTGGCTCAAGGTGCGTTGTAGGGATATACTTCAAATAATTGTGTGCATTCTAATTGTTCTTAAATCTTAATGAAGGAATTTTAGCTAAATTGTTGCGTATTGTCTACTGAATTCAAGTCAATGCATCAGGTATACTGTTACTAATCAGAAGTTTAGGCTTGCAATATATGAAGGTGTCAATACGCACTAAAATTGGCTTAATATACAGTTGCAATTAATCTCCAGTCATTTTTTTTTCTGGTAATATCTGCATTTGGGGTTTGTTGGTGTGAACAATTTAAGAATGCATTTTTTAAGTAGCTTTGACCCTGAAGAATGTTTAGAAAGTCTTTTACATACTCCTGGTCTTTTAAAATGCCTTTCATGGATAATGGTTTCAGGTTTAATCACTTAGAATGGTAAGTATGCAAATTATTCTTACCCGGTTTAAACATAGAATCAAATGTACATATGCACAAGTGAACACACACATTTCTTCCTCACAAAAGAATACACTTCTGTTCATTTTGATATCAAACTATACTCAGCAAGCTGATTTAAGGTGCCTTTAAAGATGTATATGTTCCCTGTATTGTTGTGGTTTTTTTTTCAGTATTAAATAATAAAAAGAAAACATTATTAGAAGAGCTTGTAGAATTTAGCCACTGAAGAACAGAAAACAATCAAGTGAATCAAAATACATATATAAGTCTTTTTCCAGATTTTTTGGTGTATTGTTAACTTTTGGAGGTTTTGGTAGCCTGATTTCAATGTTACGATGCAGGGAAAGTCTACTATCTTGAGTATCAGATAGTGCAAAACTTTTTTTTCCAATTTAGAAACAAAACCATAAAGAATACAAACCTAGTTAATGACTATTTTTGATCTCCTCTATTTTCTTCATCCATTAAATTCTTTACTTTGTGGGTCTTTTCTGTTTCTTTTAATATGTCTATCAGTCTCATACTTTTAGCCATTTTGCTGTGTTTGCCTCATTTGGGGTTGTTGATTTTTATTTTTTTTTATATTTTTTTCCTTTCTAGAATAGCATACATATCAATTGAATGCTTTTACTTGTAAAATTCAGATAGCTCAAACAGTCTCCAGTTAGTACTATGTGAACCGTGGTGTTTATAATGTTTAGTTAATTTGTTTTTTCCTCTGCGGTCTCCTGGTTGATTGATATGTCTGACCACACCTTTTTATGCATGAAAGGATATTACTTTCTGTTAGCTTTTAAAAAAAAATATTTTATTTCATATGCATGGACTTTTTCCTGTAAATATTTATGTAGAATTTGAAATGAAAGATGGGTTTTACTTAGACCTGAAATCCCACATTTAGTCTTATCAACGATAAAGAAACCCGCAAGTAGCATTACAAAGGCTACATAACCCTTAACTTCCCATGGAATTTAAATGTCCAATTTGGGAAAAAAAAAAATAAAAAATCACCTTATTTTCTTTTCTTAAAAAAAAAAATAAATTGAAAAAAATATATTTGAAAACCATGTTAGTTTTAATCACCTGATTATTTTTTTATAGAAACTTTACATTGAAAGTGAAAATTTCAGGTTTCATTAGCTCTTAGTCTTTTGTCCAGCCTTTCATGCATAACTTTTTGTCATTACTGTACCTCTTTATCTTTGTTTTCTAGTATCAAAAATCCACTCTGTCTTCTGATTCTTACCTTTTTGCATTGAATATGTTTTTCTTCAGACTTTTGGTGTGTGTCATACATGATCAAATATGTTTACATATGGCATGCTACAGTGTCTTATTTTGAATTTTGATTATTTTTGCACCTCCTATAAAGATTTTTAGTGCTTTTTGACAAATACATTTGACTGTTTGCAGTTTTTTTGCTTTAATTGAAAAATATATGTTATTCTGAAGCCATTTGCATAGCCATGTGCATAGAATTCCAACTCAAATGTATCCCTTTAGATTAGCTAGTCTTTTCTATTTTTTTCTTTCAGTTCAGAATTTTTTGTGTAATTCAGAGTCCTTGTTTTAACTTTTCAGTCTGTCTCCCAGTTTTTACCCTAATTCATGCTACATTATATTATCTTGTCCTTCAAAAAGAGTTCAGCAATACAAACTACTGTTGTCTTTGTGACTGAACAATGGAAAGTCCACCAAGGACCCTTTTGGGAAAATCAGCTTTTACAACAGTTGAAGTTATGTGGAATTAATTTCATCCTCTGTGCTTTTGCCACAGAGGATGAAATTATCTTTGTCTTAGTTATTTCCTATATTTCATGGATCTTTTTTAATTATGTGAGAAAAATTAAAGACCTGTGAGAGAGGGCCTTTAAGTCACATTCTAAAAATTTGGCCTTCATTAATTTAGTGTTTATATTTATTTTATCTTATCCTTTCTCATGTCTCAGTTTTGTTAGGTAAATAATCTCTAGACAAAGTCATGTCAGGCATGCTTATAGAAATCATAATGAGGCTTTTTGGTGGGTTTTTTTTGAATAGTGAAATGCCTCTGTGACATCTTTCCATTTTGATGTACACCTGAAAACATCTTGGATTTCCATCATAAGTCTGACTAACAGGTGGATTTCTCTCAGATAAATGCAAGTCCAGTTTACTTCAGTGTTTGAAGTTGGAATGAAGGATTTTATGGGCTTTTGAGTCATGTGGATGGATTTTCCTGGAATTATAGTTCCCTTTCCTTCTCACAAATTAGTTGGGTTTTCTTAAATTTGGGGTTAGGTTTTCTTTATTATTATTTATTCTGACGAAAATGAAACTGTAATCCTCCTCTTAGGGATCCAGTTTGTGAATTGTGACCTAGTTTTGATATAGCACAGCTGTATAACCTTGGCTCAAACATCTGGGAAAACTGCTAAGCTGTGAGAAAGTACCTAGACTAGTGTCATGTAAGATAAGAAAAAATAAAATTGCAAGCTGTAGTGAGATGGTTGAAGTGGAGGCAGTTAAGCAGCTGAAGAGGAAGAAGACTAACAAACATGAAAAGGTAAAAAATCCTAAGGGAAAAACAGAAAATCAGAAGATGGAAACTCAGCAACACTGAGGATTATCCTCTTTCAAAGAGTAATGGGGGTTGACCCTTCCCAGCCTGACTGACAACTGCCTGGCCAGCAAAAACTCATTGGGTATGTTTTTGGGATGGTGAACACATTAATGCTCAGCCCAACATCTTGCCTTAGCTATTTGCTGTGTGTATTAACCAATAATTACTGTCTTATTCTTTCAAGAATGTATATTTTTCTCACAGAATCTCTGTGCATGGTAAAAAGTTCCTGAATAAAGAGGTCCATAGAAGCAGACACAAAAGCAAGCTTTGAAATACAAAAGTTGTCAACGAAATGTAGATTTTTCTCACCAAATTTTGGCAATGTCATTTCTATACACGGTGGCAGCATAATGTTTTCTACATTCTTCTCCATTCCAACATAATGTTTATTTGTTTGAGTGTGGTTGCCTAATATTATAGTTACAAGACCAGCTCTTCTTTTGTTTCATTAAAATGAGCTTTAAGCCTATAATGTAAAATTTTCAAAATAACACAGAATTCTGTTTTTAAGGGTTTTGAGGTACATAAAGGCAGAAGTAAGCATTGATTGGGATTTATGGGTTATGTGTCACTTTTGAAAATCACAATGAGTTTTTCAGAAAATGGTATATCCATTATTCTTATAAATATAAAATTGAAATTCCATTAAGAAACACACAATATAGCCATCTTTCCCCACTCTCTGCTATTTTTGTTACTTTAATGATAGTTTACATATTCTGAATATCAATTAATTGGTATGAGATAGTATGTATTGGAGGATATTTTTGCCACATAAGATTTATATGGTGTTTTTTCCTTAGAAACTTAAAATATACCTTTATGCATATCTGCATCATCTAGGAGAAAGGAAAGAAGGAGGAAGCAACCTTTCCTTTAATTGCTAGTGTTAGCTCATACTGATCAAACATGAAAGGTAATAGGGAGACATCCTTTAACAGTTTAGTTCAGAAGAAGAATAATCTTTTAAATGAGTCATTTAATTGACCTCACTTACTGTGCTTTTTTTCACATCCTGGAGTGATCTTGGAGTGCAGGGAGGTAGCAAGAAATTTCTTTTTCAGAATTAAAAAAAAAAAACAAAAAGAAAAAAACACAAAAACATGAAGATGCATTTCAGCTGCTAATGAGCATTCAGTTCATTGGATCAGGTTAAAGCTAATTCAAGGTAACCCACTCATATCCCTTTATACTGTGGATATCAGGTCTTAGGCACTAACTTGTTCATTTTATATGCTTGATCCTGGGCCAATTGTTAAAGTAAAATAGTCTTCGTTATGCAAGCAGAGTAGAATTTCTCTCACATAGCTTTAAATGTTTACAATGTGAATGTTTACTTCTGAGTTTATTACTCTTGGTGCCATTATTTAAAGAATTAAGACAAAAAAGGTTCTTTTATGTAATAACTTAGGTGAAAAGTTATGTAATAACTTATGATAAGAAGAATCATACTCTAGATTTAACTTTTATTTCCAACCATTAACTGTTATGTAGTCTGAGTTCACTAACTCAAATATCTTAATTTAGGTGAGATAAATCTTACCTATGGAATTTGTTAAACTTTTTTTCACAAGGCATTTTTTGGATGGAGGCATAAGATTCATACTGGAATCATAACTTTAAAAGTATGTTTGAAGGAGTTTCTGCATGCAAATGAAGATTCACCACAGCGTTTGTGATACTTGTCCTTTCATAGACTATCTCAAGAGCAAACCTTTGTTTCAATGACTGTTTATGAAAGGTCTTATGAAAACTATCAAAATTACTTCACAGTATTTAGAAACAGTATGTGAGTATATTTTTTGTAGTGTTTAGCCATTGATAAACTAGAAAGAAGAAATTTCAAAGACTTGATTTTAAGAATCTTTTGTTAGAACTTAGCTCTTAAGATTCTAACAAAATGTTGCCTTAACTTCTCTGTGACAGTGAATATGAAATATGAAACCCTGAAAAGTAACCTATTTTGTCTTACTGGCTTGTGTTACTCTACACCATTTCTGTGGTTCATAAACCTCTTAACTGATTTGCTAGGATCTACATTTTTCAATGGATGAGAAAAACTATTAAATGAAAGTTGTGGAATGTTAATGGAATTCTGCACTCTGTCACTGAAGAAAGAATTGGTTGAATATACAGTATTTTTTCTTCATATATGAGAAAAAATACATAATATATATATATAACTAGAATTATATAATTTAAAAAGGAATTACAATCCTGAGAGATGCCTTTGTGTTATCCAGGAAGAAAAAAAACATTTCCAGGCATTGAATAATTTAACTTCATTAAATAAACAGTAAATAAACATCATTTTATATAGCTGCAAGAAACAACTCTTACCTGTCTTAGAATTTGTTTACGGATGTTGCATGGCATCACAAATATGACTGCTCAATATTGATGTTATGTATTTCTTTTCTGAAAAAATACAAGAAAAGAGGTAGGCTTGGCACTGAATATGATATAAAATGCTATTTTTTTGAAATTAGAAACCAAGATGTAAAAAAAATAGAGGAAGAGATGATGAAAATCTGGCAATTATGAAAGGCATTCAGTGGTAGGACAGATTTTTTTTTTTTTTTAAGATCTAGCAGTGTTTGTAATGTAATGAAGCAAAGTTAATTTCAATTTCTTGTTTGTCTTAAGGGAATATTATTATTTAACACTGAATTTAAAAAAATAATTTAGTATAAAAAAGAAATATTTTCAAAGAAATTTGTGAATTTTCTAAAAGCTTAAAGATGAAGTAACGTACTCATTAGCTATATTCACAACTAATTTCACGCTTTCATCAATGTCCTATTTTCATCTTCTTAAGCTTCTGCAATTATGTATAAATATTTTCACTGAGCACTAAAATAACTGTGTTCCACTGAAAAACTAAAAAAAAAAAGAAAATTTGTCTGTAGTCTTCAGTGTGTTAAATTAAAAAAAGAAATCCTCAAAACATCATGAAGGTATTACTGTTTACCCTTGAAAGTATGCTGTTTAATGTTTAGAGAATCATGTAATTCTGTCTTTACTGTGAAATTATATTAAAAAAATATTTACTAGGGACTAGTTAATTGTGAAAATTAGTTCAGTGGTACATTCTCTAATATTAGGTATAAGCGTAAGATTATGGAGCAGATCCTCCTGGAGGCACTGCTGAGGCAGAAGAATAACAAAGAGGTGACTGGGTACAATCAACAAGGCTTCACCAAGGGCAAATCGTGCCTGACAAACCTGGTGGCCTTCTATGAGAAGGTCACAACATCAACAGACAAGGGGAGAGCAACTGACGTCATTTACCTGGACCTGAGCAAAGCCTCTGACACTGTCCCGCACGACATCCTGGTCTCCAAGCTGATAAAATATGGCTTTCATGGACTGAAAACTCAGTGGATAAAGAACTGGCTTGATGGCCGCACCCAAAGAGTGGCTGTCAATGGGTCCATGTCCAACTGGAGGCCAGTGACAAGTGGAGTCCCTCAAGGATCAGTACTGGGACCGGTCTTGTTTAACACCTTCGTCAGCGACATGGACAGTGGCATAGAGTGCACCCTCAGCAAGTTTGCCAACGACACCAAGCTGTGTGGGGCAGCTGACACGCTGGGGGGAAGGGATGCCACCCAGAGGGACCTTGACAGGCTGGAGAGGTGGGCCCATGCCAACCTCATGAAGTTCAACCAGGCCAAGTGCAAAGTCCTCCATCTGGGTTGGGGCAATCCCAAGCACCAATATAAACTGGGCAGTGACTGCCTTGAGAGCAGCCCTGAAGGACTTGGGGGTGCTGGTAGATGAGAGGCTCAACATGAGCCGTCAGTGTGCACTAGCAGCCCAGAAAGCCAATTGTATCCTGGGCTGCATCAGGAGAAGCATGGCCAGCAGGTCGAGGGAGGTGATTCTCCCCCTCTACTCCACTCTTGTGAGACCCCACCTGGAGTACCGCGTCCCATTCTGGAGCCCCTATTACAAGAAAGATATGGACATGCTGGAACATGTCCAGAGAAGGGCAACGAGGATGATCAGAGGGCTGGAGCATCTCTTCTATGAGGACAGACTGAGGGAGCTGGTGTTGTTCAGTCTGGAGAAAAGAAGGCTCCGAGGAGACCTTATAGTGGCCTACCAGTATCTTAAGGGGGCCTACAAGAAAGCTGGTGGGGGACTTTTTAGGATGTTGGATAATGGTAGGACTAGAGCAAATGGATTAAAACTAGAGATGGGACGATTCAGACTGGACGTTAGGAAGAAGTTCTTCACCATGAGGGTGGTGAGACACTGGAACAGGTTGCCCAGAGAGATGGTGGAAGCCCCGTCCCTGGAAGTTTTTAAGGCCAGGCTGGATGGGGCTCTGAGCAACCTGATCTAGTGGGATGTGTCCCTGCCCATGGCAGGGGGGTTGGAGCTACATGATCTTTAAGGTTCCTTCCAACCCTAACAATTCTATGATTCTATGATTCTATAACCTTCTAAAAATACTAAGGAATTTTCTTTTTTGTCAATCCACTCAAAATATATTAAGTTCTGCTGATAATTTATTTTTTATTGTGCAAAATTATGGAACAACATGTTATTTTTTGTCACAAAAGTGTATAACATCAATTGCCACTACTTGAACAAAAAAAACCCAAGCAAAACACACCTGCAGATCATTAAATAAGATAAAAAGTGAGAGAAAAACTTTCTGTGGAGTATACTCTATGCTGACTGAGCTCAGTTAATCATAGGAGGATAATTTCTTATTATCTTAATTGTAGATTGGTCCAATCAGAAAACATTAACTGGAGGAGGACTGTAAAGAAGCTAGATTAGTTAAAACATATGTGAAGGTGTAGCCAGGGGCAGTGTTAAATGAAGAATAATTCTTGTCTTTTGAAACTCTTTGTGCTCCTCTAGTATACAAATGCCTTGTATTTCTCTCTGGGATTACAGGGTCTACGTTTCACTGATGCAAAGCCAGGTATATCAGCCCAAATCTGTGGTCCCTAGACCAGCATGGTTTTGGCTATTTCTAAGTTGTTAAATCACGCTTTTAGGCCTCAAGTGATTCTTATTATTTATTCTGCATTGATTAACAGAAATTTGGGATGAAGTGATTGTTATGATTTATTCTGAATCGATGAATGCAAAACTGTAGTCATCATTTACCACATTAATGTCCTGCTGTTTAGTTCTCCTGGTAATTAACAGTGTGTTCTGCAAGGGGAAGGGGAGAATAATCAAATTGATTTCAGTGTCCAGTGCAAAGGGAATTTTATTTGTTTGAGAAACCATTAGAAAAATTAAATCAAAGCATCATTGGGACACACTGAAAAAACATTATTAAATCATCTTCCTTCTGCTACAGCTAAAGGGAATAAAAGAGTACAGTTAATATTTTTTGGGAGTGCAACTGATAGAGAATTTAACTATTGGGATCCAGACAAAACAGCGCTTAAGAATTCAGTAGTTCTTGAATGAATGAGGCCCAAAACTGTGGGTATATGAACTACGTTTTCATCCAGAAGTGGATCCTTAAGTGCAAAAATTAGGTATATTCGAGGTACATAATTAAGCACTTAACCAATGGAAAATTTCAAGAAAAAAAGTATGAAGTGTCAGTTCTATCTTTCTCAAGCAGGGCTATGAACAAAATTCACAGCTATAGATGCTTCTACTGAGACGGCAGCATTTTGATCATTCACTCCTCAGGCATAAACAAGAGAAAGATTAAGTGTGTAATCTAAGGGTCAGAGCACTCAGCTATGGTTGTGGTATAGCTAGGGTAAGGTGTTGCTTCTCCTTTAGGTGATTGGAACTTGCATCTTCATCATCTCAGAGGAATGCTTTGATCTACTTGCATTCAAACCCTCCTAGCAAGTCTTTTTTAAGAATTATTACATTTGTCAGAGACAGAATACACACACATAATTTAGGAACTGGAGTATCCAGCTGATGGAAAAAATTTACTTTGCTGAATATTTAATGAAGCTCATTTAAAAATGCTATGAGCTTAGTATAGAACCTAAGGGCATATTTATGCTACTAAATAAGAGAGGTTTAGGGGGGGAGCTTGACTGCCGTGATTGCTGATGCTGCATGGTTGTTAGCTTGCTTCCTGACTCTCTTTGGGCCGCTGAGACACACCTGTTAGAAAAGGGACCAGCCCAAAGCCATGTGGACACAAGACAGACCATGCTACTTATCCTTGAAGCCAAGAATCAGTCCTTATCTCCCTCTAATTTCGCATCATAAAGATGTATTGTTCAGTGTCCTTTGTCTACATAAGAGAGAACAAATTTTAGCTCCTGGGATATACAGGACTCTTGTTCTCTGGCCCATCAAAAGTGAAAGAATTTCAACAAGGTAGCATAAGGAAGAATAATCTTCTGGCTCTCCAGCTATAATCAATTTCATTAGCTTCTTACTACAGCATCCACCTAAAAGATCATAGAATCATAGAATCATCTAGGCTGGAAGGGACCTCTAAGATCATCGAGTCCAACCATTAACCTAACACTACTAAAACCACCACTAAACCATGTCCCTAAGCACTACGTCTACGCGTCTTTTAAATACTTCAGGGACGGTGACTCATCCACTTCCCTGGGAAGCTTGTTCCAATGTTTAATAACTCATTCTGTGAAGAATTTTTTCCTAATATCCACCCTAGACTGATTTCTTCATTTCTATTAGTTCCCAATCACAAGGTCACTGAAGAATGACGTCTTTATTACTTCATATTTCTCATTTTAATAGTTATAGTAGTACCATTCTCATTTGACGTGCTAAATATTATTGCATAAGTGCTGATTTCATTTAATTTTGATGCCTTTTAATCTAATATTTTGATGAACACCCTACCGCCACGATTACCAATAAGTTGCATAGGAGAACAAAATATTTTTTATGAAAAAAATAATCATGAAACAGAGAGAAAATTGTTTGCTTTTGTAGCAATTTAAAGACTGAACATTTAGATGTTCATTGTAGACTACATCACATTGTAGATTTTAGTTTCATCCAACAATAAAAAGAAATCAATTCAAAGAGGAGTTCTTTTTTATAATAGCATACCCTTCCTACTCAGGAGGAAAAAAAAAAAAAAAGGAAAAAAAATCCCAGAAAAGAAAAAAACCCAACAAGGTTAAAAAGCGAACAAGTGTTTATAATCAGGGGGGTTTGCTTTTATTTAGGGTTTTGCTTGAGTCTTTCTTTCATGCATTATATAAAATATACAAATTCTCTCGTGAGATCCTCACATGGCTTCTGTTTGTTTCACACAAATTTAATGTTCCCTCGCATAAAACCCCTTGACATTTCAAAGCATTCTCTCTTTTAAGACCAAAAGAACATTGTGAATTGGTATTGAGCATTACAAAAGCTAAATTCCTCAGAAAGGTCAGATTTTGGAAAAAGAACTAAATGGACTGCTACCATTTTAAGAACATTCTGACATAGTGTTTACATATTTTAACATGTTATTATATGCCAACATGACAAAAGAAATTTGATGTTATTTTTATTTTGAGAATGTTTCTTTAACAAACAAACTTGTATTACATAATGATGCTATGACAGTGGGCCAAACCAGTGTTTATAATTTAGGGCTATAATCTGTGAAATCTAAATTTGCACTCTGTGCAGGGGAAGGATGGCCTATTTACAAGAATCTACTAGGGCCAACTGTAATCTCATCAGGGACACATCAGAAAACTCAGCTCCTCAAGCAGAGAAAAACACAGTTAATTTGTTAGTGGCTGCAATCTTAAATTATGCATGATTGTTGACAGCTCATAGTGTGAACAAATGCTATAATGTTCCATTACAGATTTTCTTTTTTTTTTTTTTCCTAAACCTTCAGTTTATCTATGCTGCTTAGGGTGATACAAAGACCAAGTTGTGAAAAGCTCAGAGTTTAAGCTGGTTTTGGTTCAGGTAGCTTTTTAGAAGCTGTGTATTGATATTGTCATATTTTACGACCTTACTTGTGCTGCAGTTCATATACAAACACTACTCACGTACATATGGCACAGCAGGAGATATGGTTTTACACAATTTCACTGGCACCAGGCATGTTGCTGTTCTACCTTGTCCCCAGAATAGCACAGCCAACTGACAAAGCACTGCATTTTGAAACTATTTTACCAGCAGAAGCTGAAAAGTAATATGGATTACTGCAACCAGAACTCAGAGGCTGAACCATGTTGAGGCAAACCACTGCGGGTTTGGTACACGCAGTGTGCTCCCAAAGTAGAAAGGAAACTGCCTTTTCCATCATTCACCTTTAATCTCATTCACCTACTTGCCCTAGACCAGTTGCAGCTTTCTGATAAAGTTGCCATCAAAGACTCCAGGCAAAGACTGTCTCTAGAGCAAGGACAAATACTGGATCCCCAGTACTTGCCTCTCAGGCTCCCTGCTGATCGCTGTTCCCTTTGTCAGCTGATACAGCCCTAGTCAAAATGCCTTGCCATGCTACTTAACTTGCTAAATGTTCCAGTTCAGGCTGTCTCGCTATTTTGAAAGTGTGTGTGACTGATTAGGCTGGAAGTCACAGGACTTTCTGAGAACACAAGTTTCTACAAGGACCCAGATGGTGCAATCAGCCTTCGCAAGAAAAGAGAAAGGTATTGGTACAGGTCAGACACCTGTGGGAGTCAATTATTTGAACCTCATGTCCTTCTGATCACCCCTGTTTATGAGACAGTCCCTCTGTTTTACTTTTGCCTCTCATTGCAGTGGTATTACTCAGGTTTCCGCTTATGAATTGCCCGCTGGAGAAAATACTGTCACTCCTTGTGGAAACAAGAAAACTTCAAGAATGACAGTTGAGTCTGCAACACTGTGGGCAGGGTGATAAACAGGATGCTGCATAGCTTTACAGCATCTGCTCTGTTTCCAGCGAGACATGGCTGTCTTGGAAGTTGGATGATAGTGCTCACATTTTCCATAAGGTTTTACACAGCTTTTGTTCCTGAAATCTTTACCCCTGGACACCTGAAAGAAAGGTTCCTCAAAAATGCAGTAGCTAAAGCTACTGCATCAGAGACCCTATTCCAGGGGGGCGGCTGTAGGACTGAGAAGTGAGATTACGATCTTGCTCAAGGCAAAGTGAAAGAACACCTTTTCTGGAAACGCAAGCTCTGTGGGAAGAAACTATCCAGGTCCACAGTAGGTTATGTGCTGCTGCTAAAGCTGGTAAAGAGCAAGCAGCACAGGGCAGGTATATATGCCTTAGTCTTTCCTTCAGCATTGCTCAGGAAGACACTGTTATTGAGGAGACCATTGTTCTCATTGCTGCTGCCTCTCCAGCTCTGCTTCCAGCTTTCCCTTAAGGTATTCCATGCAGCAAAAAAGAGCCTGGAGGTAAAAACTCCTCTCATGATCAAGTGAAGGAAGAAGGCTGCAAGATTAAGAGGACTCCCAAACTGCTTGAGAGGGAGGCTGGATGTAAGTCTCTATCCACCAGAGTGTTCCCTCGGCTTCTCTACAGGACCACATTCTGTTACTCCATCTTGGCACATTATTTTAGGTCAGTAATAGATGACGCTTCATTGCACCTTGTTGCATTTTGAAGTTGTATTTATTTTGATGCCTCAAAACACTTTAATATAAACACAAAGTAGTCTGTGGCCTATGATGTGTGTTGAACTTTGCTTCTTTTACAGAAAGGCCTGGGGCTAAAGCACATAGTGGATATCAAGTGTTTTGAGTACAACATATTTAGAAGCTTTATGTAGGAGATTTTTAAAATTAATTTGATGGCTCTTTCTGTGTGGCTTTTGAATTTATCTAAAGGTATCTAAAGTTCCTCTATAGACACTCAGAACTTACGAATATAAGAAGCTTAACATCTAACAAAAGTCTGAATAAAATTGAGATATGGAAACAATGACATTCTTTTGCTTATTTTTAGACACATGAGTTTGGGTACAACATATGTATCTACCACCATTGACCCAAGTTTCTGCTGTCATTTCTTAGTGATCGAAGAAATCCAAGACCTCTGCATGCAGCTGACAGAAGATATACATTCTGTGGAGAATATCTCTACAGAGGATAGTACATCTACATGCATTCCTATAAAGAGCTTGCACTCTTCTGCAGTGGCAGTGAAGTTAGGTGGAATACCATTCAGTGCTTACAATTGCACAGGATACCTATGCTTAGAGAACTGAATCACAGAGAGATACCTAAATTTTCACCGATTTTGAGTGAAGGAACACAGGAGAAATCCAAATCCAATGGACTTTTTTTACTTCAACCAGCATAAAATATGGCATTTGATAGGATGGAATTGAGAACCTGAAGTGGTTAATGGAGTTTCAGCCTACCTCTGTAAATATGTCCATAAATGGTATAAATGAAGAATTTATTGTGCTGCTTACTGTTTTTATATGCTACAGAAATTCTAGAAGAGTTACTTTTTCTTTCACTAGGAACAGAATAGAAAAGCCTTTTTGATTAACTGCTTTTAGTATCTTAGGTGCTGTGAAATTGGAGACCTTGGTTCCTGACACTGACAATGTTTAACAAAAATTTACACAGGAGAGTTTCACAAGTACTGTCAGAATCAGAAAGTCATCCTTTTCAAATATGCCCAATAGAATGTAGATCTCCCCTCTGTAAATTTTCCTTTACTGTTTGATAAAGTAGGAAACAAGGTTTCTAACCCTGCAGTCTCCAACATAGTGAATTCCAGGAATCAAAAAGGTTTTTCCATCTGTTCCCAAGTGAATGCAGAGGCAGCTATTATAAATACAACCGCAGTGCATGAAAATCATATAGGCTTCAGCTGGATAGAGAGGCTATAGTTATATTTAACAATTCAGATGAAAATTACACCTGGCATAGTTTTCCAATTGATGCAAAACAAAACAAAACAAAACAAAAAAAAAAAAACAAAAAAACCCCACAACAGATTCAAAATAAAGTTTACTGGATGATAGATGGAAATGATGAATGCTGCTAACTGATGTCTGTACACTTCTATCACACTCCATTCTGTCTGGGTGGAAGAACTTACATGAATATATTTCATTAATGCAAATGTTAATTATGCATATAAAACCTACACATTGTTTTGAAATATACTTCTAATCCTGCTAACCATTTGGGTTAATTGCTCAGAAAAGTGTTTTTTTTCTTTTTCCTTATCACAAATCATCACAAAATCAAAAAAGTTAGGTCAGCTTGCACAACGAATGAAAAGAAGTATACCTTTTTGCATTTCTAATGTAATTAGATTGTAATGTAATGTAAAGTAAATGCATTTCTAATCCATCTGGAAGGATCTTATTTATAACACCAAGTACGCCTCTGACCAGTTGTTGACTCTTCTCTGTGTATGGATGTTAACAAGCCATGACCAAAATGCCTGATGAATTGGGAAACTAAGCTTTTTGGGAGTCCAACTTCAAACATTCAATGCCAAGACATAATTACAGATATCCAGTCCTCAGCATGCTCCCAAAATACATGTCGTTTTAGGGTATCCACAAATGGAGTCAGGATAAATGTCTGGTCATGTTTAGATAACTTTTAACCCCCCCGCCATGTTTCTATGTAAAGAATTAACCCACCTCCACTTTATATTTCCTTTCATTATTACTATGAAGATGTACACGATGAAATACACCTCTTTTCTTTTCTCTTTTCTTTTTTATAATTCTTTTTAGTCTTCGGAACCTTAGTTTATTCTCACTTACAGAGAATAAGATTGAGGGTAAACTTTTAAAGTAAGCCATCGTTGTGGTTTAACCCTGGTATGTTACCCACACATTTTGTACTTTAGCGGTCATTGAGTTGCTAAGTTGTGTGTCTTCATAGTACACTACAGTTTATTTTATTTTTATTTATCTGACTGACAAATTTCTCACTGATTAAGTGAGTGATATTTAAAATAAGAGACTACATATTAGTCAAATATTGTTGCAAGATACTAGGCAGAAAAAATATTTTTCATATTATCTAAGATTTCTGAAAACATAGGGCAACAACTACACACACTGTCTTTATCAAAGAAGAAATGCATGCAATTAAACACTATTCAGCTTTTAACATGAGAAACTTATTGCAGGCAGAATTCTGAAATACACTTTGCAGAATAAAAACTACCTTGAGAATTTCTCCTCTTCATGTCTGATACTTTGTGGTTATTCTTTTTTGTCTTCTCTGGCCTCCAACAAAGAAAAAAATGCATATGCATTGATCTCATTATTATGCATTGAAATCGACCCATAATAATATGTTTGCTGAGTTTTGTATTTGAAGAGCTTTATAAATTCTAGAAGAAAAATCCAAATAAATATAACAACAACAACAGAACCAAAACCCCATCATTTAATTTTAAAGTATCCCTGAGGCTTGCCCTGGAAGGCAAACTCATAAGATATATTTAGCATCAGAGTAAGATCTGAGTTTACTATGCAAATGTCAGGAAAATGACTTCTGAATAACTAGTATCCTAAAATCACCAGTGGGGAGGGCTGTTTACTTCAGCTGGAGTGCAGCCCTTGTTCTATGCCAGTACCTAATCATTATTTGCAAATTATCTCCATAATAGATGAGAATCCTCACCTGAGACACTCCCTTAAATCTTCCTATTTATTTAGACTACAAGAACTGCTAAATGATACATCTGTGTCTTCAAATTTTGTGAATGACTAATGCTTAAACCAGCTATGGAATCCTTACATGAACTAGGAATGCTAGTTAATTAGGAGCATAGTAGATTTATACAGATATTTTTTGTGTATATTCTGTATGGTGTGTTGTCAGCACAGCAAAGCTTTATTTCTTAGATTTTAAATAACTACTCAACATAGACTGCGTTCAGGAATAAAAGAAAACATCAGATTAGCTCAACTCAGCAGCTCTTACGCAGCTGGGCTAATAGATAATGACTACATGCCACACTGAAATTGGAGAATGGGTTTTGTCCAACCTGGCAGTACATAGTCATCTATTAAAGAATAGTTTGTCCTTTGAAGTGAAACACAGCACAGCAGAAGAAGATAGCTATCTGTGGTCCTCTGTGAGACCTATTGCAATCAGTGGGGAAAGCAGGCTATGCTAAAGGTTTCCAAGGCACTAAACATTTGATGGGGAGCAAGTTGAGTTCAAAAAGTAAGGAGTACTGCTGGCATATCCTCTAACATGCTATCATGAAGTTCTCAGTTCACTCAAGCTATACTGCTGATGGAAGAGTACTAAAGCTGTGCCACAATTCAAAAAGGCAAGTGAGACCATATGACCCTAAACTAGTTCATCTGACACTGGTCCTGGAGAATGTAACACAAAAACTGATTCAGAATCTTTTGGCTAAGATTTAAAGGAGACTAATATGCTTAATGCCAGTCAAAACTGTGTAATAGAAAAATGAGTCTTGTCAAAAAGTTTGATTTGTTCTTTCATGAGATCATCTATTCAGTTCACAAATGTAAGGCTTTTGTTGGGTATCTGAATTCTTCCTGTAAAACCTCTGATTAAAAACACCTGTACACACACAAAAAAAATTGGCATAGCACAATATGAACAAAATGTACTTCAGATGCATAATTAAAATCTCAAATTCTACTAGCAGGATCTTGATTGGAGGGGTGTTTTTGCCAGGGTTGAATAGAAATCACTATTAAGTCCTCTGATAGACAACTTTTCCTCCAGGAATGATCTAGAAATAAATTTTGTTATTGCTAAAGCATAAATAGCAAAGATAAGTGAAATAATCTGTAACAAGAATATTAATCATATAGAGTGATCAGATGAGTTCATCTCCTGTGATCTTTTAAACAAGCTGCTTGGTAACATAGCGGAATGCTGTTACAGGATTTAGATTAACGAAAGCAGGAAATAGTAATGGAAAATGGGGCCATATCCTTGAAAAATATTCAGTGTTTATAGCAGATAATGAACTTATTCTGAGCTCCCATTCTGATTTAGGGTTAGGTTAATAAAATGTTTGACCATAGAAACTGAGCAGAGTGAGAATAGACATAGTGTGTTCTTTTTGGGGAAAAATACTAACTTCTACTAGAATCTTTGATCTAGATAAGAGGCTGCATTAAAGAACTACTGACAGAAGGCTAAACCTAGATATACTTAGAGATGAAGTGTGGAAGAAATATTTTACAGTGGAATGAAAAAATATCTGAAATAGTCATCACTGTATTTGTTGTGTCTTCATTTTCTGAGATCCTGGAATTTCCCCCTCTTAAGGATTTACGCAAGGTGTGGGAATAATCACATAAAATGTAATGGTTAATCTCAGATACCAGATTTCAAATGATCTAATGGTCTTTAACGGTTGAAGTCTC
Source organism: Larus michahellis (assembly GCF_964199755.1). Taxonomy (NCBI): domain Eukaryota; kingdom Metazoa; phylum Chordata; class Aves; order Charadriiformes; family Laridae; genus Larus; species Larus michahellis. The sequence continues at coordinate 170,776,435 of NC_133896.1, forward strand.
TTCAATATAAATACTGTCATTTTAAATAGGTCAAGATTGCAGTAAACTAAACAGTGTCCCCCTACGAATGCATTGTTTTCATTCAAAAGAGGGTTGCCAGAATCTGCGTCTCTTTTTTAAAAAATATAGGAATTTTCCAAAAGAATCAAAGGAAATAAAGAAGCAGAATCTGCGTCTCTTTTTTAAAAGTATAGGAATTTTCCAAAAGAATCAAAGGAAATAAAGAAGCAGAGCAGACAGGTCTATAGACCAAGTAGCTGAACGAAAAAAAAAAAAAGACAGACCATTGCAGCTTGAGGCTGTGTATATCAATTCATTATGTTTTATCCAGAAGAGAATAATTTCTCAAAGTGGCTATCTCAGAAACATAATTTCAACGTTATTTTCAAAGTTCAGTACTATGCTATATTAGAAATAAAGAATTCAATCTTAAATTAAAAAAATAAAGGATTTGAAAGAGAAGGAAAGAAAAAAAAAAAAACTAAGAGGAGGACTGAATAAAATTTATTGTTAAGATAAGGCGACTCAGATACGTGTATCTTGGTGTAGTTACAACTGTCAACATCTACCTTCAGATTTTTTCTTGAGTATCTGTGGAAAAATTTAGCAAAGTGTTGCAAATTTTCATCATACATACATCTCTTTTGCTGCTTTATGAATATCCGTGCATCGAAAAGATGTATAAGGAAAAACAAACAAACAAATAAAAAAAAGGCAAAAAGCTGAGGAATCATACCTTTCTAGAACCTAAAAGAATATCTTTCTTTTAGTGTGTACTGACAGCAAATAATCAACAGGAGGTAAACTTGGGTTACCTGGAAGATTTACTAGGTGACACAATGGTGCTTTTCTTGGCTAGCTTACAGGATTCTTCGGGATATTGTATTGTGTAATAAGTTTCTCTTAAGAGTAAAAGGCTTTTGAAAATGCTCATGAAATAACCTGTGCAGGAATTGAATGAGACCCTAATACCAGTGTTTCACAGAAAGGGGAGCTAACTAGTAACAACTAAGAATATTTCAAGAACATTTCTTTTGTTACTCTTTACATTGGTATCTCTGTGTCAAAAGTGAAGATGAAAATGCATATTATTCTTTAAAAATGGTCTGTAAAGTAAGCTTTATATGATGACATTTTAGATTATCTCAGTGTAACTCTAGTATAACTAACCCACATCTGATACTGTAATATTAATTTTTATTAAATGTTAATGTAATTTTAATAAATGTTAAAAATGTTAATTCCTGAAGACTATATACACACATATATATTTAAATTATTATGTGATTTAAACTGAATCAGTAGAGCAATATGGAAAAAAAACCCAACAGTCCTGGGGAACCCCCTCCTCTCCTATTATGAATATACAAACATTAACTTCCAAGGAATTTCACTGATTCTAGATGAAGATCTGGCTGTCAGTCTTTTGATAGTGAACAGGAGGAAGTGACTTTTCAAAATTCCTACTATTTTTGTAGTTCATCTTTTAGTTGAAGAAACAGCTCCATGGATGCCAAGAATCCTGAGAACTTTAAGGCTGAGTCTAGACATTAAAGTAGTCCTGTTTAACCTGATATAGTCAATAACTCCATCTCTCCATACTTAATTTCTAAATATGGATGCATCCCCTCTGCTCACTCCCCACATTGTGTCATCACAAGTATTTAAATTATTCTTGCTTTAGCTGTCTGTCTTAAGATGAGGTGAATTGCCCTGTGGAGATGTGGATTTGCCTTCAGTATCTACAAAAGTAAGCAGAAGTGACTAGCTTGAATTGAAGTGTCTGCCTTTTCAACACTTAGATGAAAGCAAATTTATTCCATCTATAGGGAACTACTGTCCCCTGCATCTCGTTATCGAGGAAAACCTCCTGGTTTTAGGTAAAGGAGCAAAAATGCTCTTTGTCCAGTGGAAAACAGATAAAAACTCCCAACATTGATTATCTGGGGTCTCTAGAAGAACAAACGGGCTGAAAGAAAGATATTATGCTAATAATATATACAATAATACTACAATAATATTGTCTGGCATTCCCATTGCATTAGAAAAAAACATAGAGCAACCAAAAGCAGAGACCATCTTCATGTCAAATATAGGTTTTGTCATACCTGTGCTATTCCTTAGGTAGGCTTATTAAGATGTTCTTTAAAGACTTCCTATGAAGGAGATTCTATTTCATTGCTTCTTTATCTCTGTTACAGAGGCATTCCTAACAACATCTTTTTTTGGTAACTTAAGCTCATTACTTCTTATTCTAAGTGGTGTGTATGCAAGAGCAGAATACATTTTTTTATTTATACAAAACCTTTACCTCCACATGCAGTAAGACCTTTTTACCCAGTATAAAATACTCAGTTCTTTCAAACATTTGGCACTGGTCACAGCGTAATAGCCATCTCAGTATTCCACTTACTGTCTTCTGGATTCTCTTCATTGCATCCTAGATTCTCAAGGTTCAAAACCCAAAAGAGATCAATGTCCCATCTAAGGCCACCTCTGCTGAAATGAGGTAGGAGTATAAACTTCCTCCTGTTATCCTTCTATTACACACAATGAGAAGTATTCCTTTTTATTTTCTTGGGGGTAGGTTTGGTTCGGTGTCACAGTTTAGGCTGGGTTGGCCAATGACAAGACAACAGATGCTCTCCCCCACCTCTTGCCCACGAAGACGAAGAAAAGAGATAGATGAGTTTAGAAAAAACTAAACTACTTTCATGAAATATTAACAATAAGATACAAATAATGAAATAGATACAAAATATACAAAACTGTGTCAAGCTCTCAGAGAGATGTCACTGGCAGGCACCAGGAAAATTCCGGGATGGACTCAGCAATGGATGGGAACTGGATTCCAGAACATATGGATCACAATCAAAGCCAGACAAACTGACAAAGTCCTCCTCAGACATCAGTCAGAAAGAAAGCCGCTGAAGAAGAGCTAACCTTTTGACCCCTCAGCTTTTATACTGTTCATGGCAGATGGGCTGGAATACTGTGGAATAAATACTAAATTGGCTAAAAAATACAAAAGTACAGCATTGTTCACACATTAAGGAAAAGTATAAAATCAAGAGGCTTCTGAGGTAGAAAATAGCCGCAGCTGGCATGAAGGACACAACATCTGTGGTTCCCTGATAAGCTACATGAGGTACGGGACGGGATGCAATTATTCCGTGGCTTTACCTTATGATGTATAGCGGATACAGGAATGGGATGATACCATGAAACAGATAAGCTGCCAATTAGCTGCCCGCTAGATGCTCAGAGCCAACATTTTGTCAAATTTTGATGAAATGCTGTCCTTTGTGCGAACTTTGCTCATTATAATGTCATTATAATACCAAAACACACCTCCATCCCGAAGGCTACCCGCCTCCAAGGTGCGACCACTCCTTCTTGAGTTTGTGCCCTGAATTTCTCGTAAACTATACCTTTAATTGTGAAGCGAGAGAAATTTACACCAATCATGATAAAAGTATGTATGACTAAAGTCACTCAAACTCCACCCTGAAGATAACAAATAGTATAAAAATAGTCCAAGAGAGGGGGGATACCCAGGGAAGACACCATCATAAAGAATTACATCACTGACTTCTGGGATCAGTCGACGGGCTGAGCCTCTCTTCCCCCCCATAGGGACGCCTTTGGGTAAGACTTAGATTATACCGAGTGCTTCCTCGGGAAACTTAGAAATTTCTCTAGAGACTCTCTTTTCCTACATTTAAAGCCAGGCTGTATCGTTTATAACTTTGTCGCGCGTTTTGTATATGTAACAATACTTTCATTTGCACGTGCTTTGCAGACAGTGTATTTATCACCGGCAATCCTAAGAACCTATATATCTGTTGTTTAAATAAACTGCACTTTTTTAAGTAGCTAGTCGTTTTGGTTTCTCACTGAACGCGACCAAAGACTCGAGAGTGGCCGTGCTAGTTCATGAGCACGACTAGACTGAAGGTGCAGTCCACTATTAGTGTATCCAAATCGTAATAGTTTAATACATATTAAACGCGATTGGACTGATAGTGCTGAATTGGGCATCACTCAGAATTTAAACCTAGCCGCACCTAGCCTCCCACCTCGGTGAGGAGTGTTAGAACGCAAGGGGGTTTATCTTCTGCTAAAACCGCTTTGCCCCTTTTCACGCAACAAATACCTGATTGGCCAGTTTGTGTCACGTGACCTGTCCATGCCTCCCCACAGGTGGGAGCCCTCCACACGGTAAACAACCAAGTCAGCTGACCCTGGTTGCCACAGCAACAAGTGTAAGCAAGAGCCCCTCTCACTGAACAGAAAGTTGGTTCTGCTCCACCCCAAACCAAGACATCTGGTTTGTTTTTTTCGTCAACAGCTTGCACGTTGCTCAGTCACATCCAGCTTGTCACCCATTATAACCCATATATTCTTTTCTGAAAAACTATTACCGAAACAGTTTTTTTCCATACTATACAGAGTTGATTTTAGCTGCCTTCATACCCTCTACTTGTCCCCCTGTTGAATTTCTTCCCATTTTCTAGCAGATTAGTGGTCTTTCATGGTCACGTGGAATTTAAATCCTTTCTTTCAAGCGTAGTTGTAATATCTCTCAATTACATACCACCTGCAGATTTAGTAGGCATATTCTCTATTTAATCAGTAGTGTCACTAATGAATGTGGACTATGGATCTACTACTGCTTTCCAATCTTTCAGGTGAGCAGTCATGCTGAGTATGAAAGGTGTACTTGAGAATAATGTTTATTCCTATCAGTAAAATCCATCCTGAATTGAGAAGATGTGTTGTGTGAGGATCCTTATGGGTCCCTTCCAACTTGAGATATTCTGTGGTTTCTGAAGAACTGAAACCTGCCCAAGCAGAGGAAAAATGTGAGAAGGAAGGAGAAGCACAGCACTATACCAGTTGTAGCCCTCCCACCCTTCCCCATCATTCGGCTGGAGTAATGGAGTAAATGAGTCTGTAGCGGAACTGTGCATGGGAAAGGGGGAAAAAAAAATCTATCTTACAAATCTATTTTATGTGGCAATAAATTAAATTAATATTCCACAAGTTGAGTATGTTTTGTCTGCAACACAAATTAGTGAGCGATCTCCCAGTCTTTATCGTGACCCACAAGCTTTTTCATCAAATTTTCCTCCCCTGTTCCACTGAGGAGGTGGAGGGAGTGAGCAACTGGGTATATTTTTGGCTGATGGCCATGTCTAACCCACCACGTAGAAATACTTTTTCAATCAAAGTATACTGCTTGGCTATTATGCTGGTTGTGGGAAAAAAAACATCTCTTCTCTGCTTTCCTAAGTTGAACTAATATTAAAAATCAACTAAAGAACATCCAAGTTGTATTTTCTTATGACTATGGTGAGTCTCTCTTCACAAATCAAGTGAATGATTCTGGTTTGAAATCATACAAAATCCCCAAAACATACATAGCCTAATAAAATTATACTAGCTTTTAAGTATAAAAGCTTTCTGAATACACATTAGTCTTTAAATTAAATTGAAAAGGAGTTCTCAAGGTCAAAATGAAAAGAAATATAGCCACAAAGAAATTTTTTCACCAATGTGGATTACTCAGTACCAGGGCAAGTCTGATTCTTAGGTCACAATATTACAGGCTGGCATTTTCACCTGCTTTCATTGTTTTTATAGTGTCTAAAGTGGAATAAATCACTAAGTACAAGCACTGAAGTACAGCTATTTTTTACTTATAACTGGATGCCTTTACAATCCTTATAATCAGGAAAAACTTCTATGGATGATTCTTTCTGCTGAGGTAGCAATAACCATTTTTTTCTGCAAAGCAACAGTCACAACAAAAACGGAAAGGAACATTAACAATTGAAAACTTTGATGAAGTGGAAGGAATATCCTGAAGGCAGAGTGGAGGTATGGACTTTGATTTTTAAAAATACCCAATACTGCAATATGGCGTACATATGTATGTAATTTCAGGATACTTTTATGCTGTATTTCTGTGCCAATTGATTTTCATATTGTAATGGTGTATGGAGGTAGAGAGATTATGGGAAGATGTGGTTTTTATGCATAGAGATTATCAGTTCCGTAGTCTCTTAGATCTGAGGAATTTAAGAGAGATCTCTTTCACTTAGGGATTAACCTGTCAAACTGGTTTAGATGTTAGTGTCAAAGTCTATTTGTGAGCTGCTGAAGTGACTGCTATCATCAAGTTGAGCCCTCTAGGCTTGATTCAGTTGCCTGAAAAAAGGCAACTACATATATTTCCTATTTAATTCAATGTCTAAGACATCATCATGGACCTGATTAATATAGGAGATCTTTGTCTTTCTGGAGTGGGGAAATCTGGCCTGGGGTACTAAAGGAATCACATGACATGTTTAAATTTGGACACTGAATTATTCTCTAAACTCCCCTGGCTCTACCTCCACTGACTATAATGTAGAATCTAACTTTTGGGAACGTACAGTTGAGATGAGATACAACCCACTCTGTGTGTTTCAATTCTAACTAACCAGTGATGCTCAGTGACTGTTCTGCACAGCCCATCAAGTGTGCCACAGATCTGCAGTTCAATATCAACCTATTCAGATACTGGAGAGTATTTTAAAGCAGTTCATGGCTAGACAATTCTTTTTATTCCCACATTTGTAAAACACCAAACTTAAGGAGAGGCATTTTTTGAGAGTTTATAAATGGAGGTGTCTTCATGAGTAAAGAATTTTCCTTTTAGACTACCTGTTTCTTTGAATTGTGGGGGTATAGCAGGAAGAAAATTTGTAAAAACTAAAGAATGTTTCTAAGAATAGTTGAAACGAGACTGATGTTGGTGAGTAAAGCTTTTATCCGCATGCAGTATTTTGACGGATTGTAGCTTCCATGCTGTCAAAACATAATAATGTTTTCTCCTTCTAGCCACTTGATTCATGCCAGTGGTGATTATAGAAGATTATTACTCTAGGTTGCATGATAGGTCACATAAATAATCTGTGAAGCCCTATGCAAAATGTTCCTCTTATAATATATTCTTTGTAATGTATATTTAAGGGACATTCTTAGACCTTAATTTAGTTTGTGAGTATCTTGAAGTAGCTGCAATGTAAAATTACATGTCTTTGCAGCATATAGCCTAATAGGCTCTGTTTCTACTAGGGATTAATGGGCATTATTATAATAAAAAAAGTAAATACAAAAATATCAAAAAATATCATTAGATGATAATCAAAAGGAAAAATCTTAGGTGGAATATTTTGTTATTATCTGTACCATTGTTACGAAAGCTGTCTTGATGTTAAAAGATGGACAAAATTTTAACAAAAGAAGTTAAAATTTATGATTGACAATAGGGTAGACAGATAGATAGATAGATGGATGGATGGGTGGATGGATATGCCAATAACTAAATTATAAACCCAGCAATAGCATACTCCAGTTTCTATGAGAGTAAGGAAAAGTATTTTCCTGACTGGTGATATGGTTGATCCTCCATCCAAAGAAATGGCTATATTTTATTAATTAAAAACCTCAAAAACTATTTCTTACTTTTTGTTATTATTGGTACAAATTATATGTATTGGAAGGTCCTATTTAGAGCAAGAATTTTCAGTGTCACTTTACCTCCATCTGTATTGCCTGGAAATATTGTTCTGCTGACCTACTGTGTATATTATATACATCTCATTTCATTTAAACTGCTTTCACAGTTTAAATTGCCTGTTTTATGTAAGTAGAATATAACTGGCAGTGACTTATCATCTGAAAAAAATCCAGTTTCCTCATGAGATTTCTTTTGAGTTATTCAGAGCTAAATTATTTGACAAAACAACGGTATGTAGTCAGAAAACAGAACAAAAACTTGTTAAGCACATGATGTGACAAAGCCTCAATATGAAAATAATTCCCTTGAGAATACAGCACGCACTAAAAGCATGCAATTTCATATAAATGTAGCTCAGTCATCTGTCAATTCATGTATTTTGTTACTGCAGCACTGCTGCTGGACCTGAGAATCCTCAATCCCCAGCTTGATCCCAATGGCTATGCAATGTAAGTTTGGAAAAATGAAATACAGAAAAAAATTAAAATTCTAATGCGTAACTAATATAATGTACTGTCTAAAAACTTAGATCCACCAGTTTAGAGAACTTGTTTATAAATAATATCTCTACATATTATATATATTTGTACATATACATATAAAATATCCATAAAAACATAAACTTATTTTTTCTCACTTAAGTAAACTTAGGCACTACAGTTCTTCTTTTAAATGCAGTGGCCTGTGCTTCCAAACTAAAAAAAACCTCCTTTATTTTTTCTATTTGAAAAGGGGTTTTTTGTAGTCCTTAACAGAATAATTATCGTCAAACCTTTTTCTCACTCTAAATAATTTCTGTTGAATTACTGTGCAATACCTTCACTTTTTATTTATGTAAATAATATTCTAAAATGAATATTAGCTTTAAAACTTGAAGTTAAGGTCTCTAAATTTTTAGCTCTGGAGACATAAAAATAGTTCATTTTCCTTATTTCTGCCTGAAAGTTTGCTTTTTAAGTATAAGATTTTACTCATAAACTGTTGGCAAAGTAGAAAGTGCCTTGACTAATCTGCATACCAAGTTAGTTGATAGTACTTTTTTTATTTGGGGATTTATTTTTCTGTACCAAATTTGCTGCGTTATGTATAGAATGACTCAATATTGGCTCATATGACAATTTTTGAGTCTCAAAAAATTAGCGATGTGTTGTTGCTACATAAATTTGCACAACTTCATTGTCTGTGTCTTCACTTGTAAATTAAGTTGTGCTACAGAACACCCTTGGGCACTGAAACTCCCTTGCCTACACTGCTAAGCTGTTAAAACTGTGTGGCACCGCTTTGGCACACACCAACTAGCAGTCTGCCAAACCAAGCCTGGTCATAATACTAGAGCAGGCAAAGACCTGATAAAGGAGGCATCACTCCTGAGAAACAGCTTGATGTGTTGCCCTCGTTATAAAAGGTAAGGTGTGTAATAACATGGGCATGGCTATCCATCAGGTGCATAGTATCAGGTAAGTTAGATTTACTATTATATTTGCTAAGCTGCTGCACCTTAGAAAACCACCTTTTAGTAGAAATTGCAGGTTTTTGCACTACATCTCAGAATGGACAGTGTGCATGAAGACAAATCAATATGACCTATTTCCATCTTACTGTTTTATCCCTACAACAAATGTAAACTTGAGTCCAGTTCAGCTGACAACTTCAGGTACACAGAAAGGACAAATGCAGGTTTAGTTGTGTAAGAGAAGCTGTAGGTGAAACAAGGCTGTGGAAAATGTTGTTAAAATGAATAGAAACTGAAATCTGCTAAAAGTTATACTTCAGTTTATGGTTCCTGAATATTTGTCTTATGTTAACATAATTTTTTAAAATATCTCATTTATTTATCTTCTTATTTGACTGCTTATTGGTTTGGACAATTATCAAAGAGGTTTCCAAGTTTAACTTACAATGAATTGTTCATGTTATCTTTCCTCAAGTTATGTTTTGGAAGTAGATAGAACATGGCTGAGGGCTCACACAGTTGATTTGCATAAATGAACGTATTAAACTTATTTAACAGTGCTTTATTTGTTCTAAATGATAAATAAATCTTTCCTATCATCAGTTATCAAGACTGCAGTGAAAGCATAGGTTTTCAAAGATTTGTATAATGTTAATCACTAAGTAGTTGCACTGTTTTCTGTCCTCTATGAAATTTTTGAATGCTTGTATGGTTTTGCAAGATATAAAAGAGACCAAAATAGGAAAGATTTATCAGGTAATAGCTCATACCATTTAATGCAAAAACTCACAGGACAGAATTATTTTTTTGTCACTGACTATACAAAGAGTCAAGATGGCTAGGCTAGGTGCCTAGCTTAGAGGCACTGAAACCAGGGTGGAAAATACTCAGTCTAATATTTGTCATTGGTAGTGAACACAATGGAAGTTACATGTTGCAATGCGTAAAGGTAGTCATGGGATGAACTGACAGAATTAATCTCAGGGCAGCAGCCAGAACCCCTTTTACTCCTGAGTTGTTCAGTGTCCCAAGTACCACGCTTGCTGAGCCACCATCCCATTGGATCACATCCTGAGATAAACAGACTGACCAGTAGTAGGGGAGTTTGGGATATAAGCATAATACAGTTATGAGAAACTAGAGAATATCAAAGCAAAGCAGTGTCTTTGTAAAGTTAGTAATTTCCACCATCAGACAGGTACCAAACAGTTAAATTTTAATCTTTGTTGTGGAGAGAGAAGCCTAGAGCACCTATATCCTTTTCTGAATCAAGTCCTAAATTACTTAACTTTTAGTGCTTCTTCTTCCATTTTTCTCTTTTTTCTTCACTAGACAAAAGGTTGTGGATTCCTTGTTTTATGTAACAAACTGTTAAATGTAAAAAGTCCAGGAAGAAGGTTTCCTGGGGTCATCTGTGATTTTAGATGCATCAATTTTTGCACACTATAACATCCAATTTTAGATAGCTGTCTACATAATTTCTGAAACCTAGGTTAGCAGACATTGAAATGGTCCCAAAATTTGATACACACAAAATTACACATTATCTTCACACATCCTGATGAAAAACAATTAATTACCAAAATAAATTATTTAAAATCCCTTCTTATTTTATTATGCATTTCTTGCCATTCTCTGTTTCTATACACAAAAAAATAAAACACATTCTGCTTTGTTTGTTTGGTTGTTTTTTTTTTTCCCCTCTATGTCATGGTCTAATGTACGTGACTGTAATCTTTTTGATTTTTTAATTATGTATAAAACATTTATGAGAAAGTGGATCACCTTCTTTTTCTGTTATTTTGTCATAATCTTTTAGAATTTATTTTACCTGTCTTCTTTCTGAAAATGATGTTCATGTGATTTCCACCACCCCACCCTCACCCCAAAATTGAATGGGACTTACACACTCCTAGCTACATATTGTGGTTTTTTTGGAGGGTAAAAAGGAAAAAGAAATTTTTGTTTCATAATAGATTTGGGATTTCCTTTCCATTTGTACCAGATAGACTGAAGAGACACAATAGCAATTAAAAGGAATACCTTAGAATGATTGAGAACATTCAGCATGAGAGAACACACATGAACCCTTTTTTCAAAACTTATTACTTCTAGAGACAAAGAGGAAAGAAAAGAAATAGAGTAAAAGTGAAAATGTAATTGGCTAATTTACAGATAAAGCAAAGAAAACAGCTCATTAATTTTCAGTAATATTGATTTTTAACTGAGTAATTCTAAACAGTAGTTTTAAAACAACAAACAACCATAACTTTATGAATAAGTAAATAATTATTCCTGAAGAGGAATAGCTATTTCCTTAATATTTGTTTTTAGACTTAACTCATCTTTCTACACATAGAATGAATTATTTCTAGAATTTTGCAGATCTGTGAGAAAATTCCTTTTTCAATTCCACTGCCTTCAGTGTGCACTTACCTCCACTAAAATTGTATTATGCATATAAATGTGTTATATACCTGCAATGCAGAAGGTGGAAATTAATTTTTTGTTCTTTAAAAAAAAACAAACAACAAACAGCAGCTTTAAAAAAATTCAGTGTAAAGTATTTATTCTAGAATACTGATGAAAACTATCTTTTATTGTGACTGACATGTTTAAGTGAAGCATAGTTTATAATAACACAGAAAAAAATATTCAAATAATTTAAATGAAAACATAAACATGTTTAATCCCAAAAATGTCAGCCTGATGCCTTAAGTTGGCCAAAACTTCCCCTTTTCATCAATGAAAATGAGATATTGCTGGAAAAAAAATAATTCTGAAGCATTGCAGTTTTTAATTGAACAGAATTCTCCAATGAATATTCTTCCCTCTTACCCAGATAAAGCATTGTGCAAGCTGTCAGATTAATGTGTAATTATGAGTTCACTGCTGAGAGAGATCCTAACTGGTGTATATTATTTTTATTTTATTTTTCTTCAGGCAAATCTCCTCAAAGAATCAGAATTTGAATCCATTTATGATGCCGGAAAATATCAATGGATATGCTCTTAACATCTTTTCCCTAAACTGCTGAAATTTGACATAAACTACCAAATGTAGAGTTAAAAGGTTCATAGATAGCCAGCTGGAATAAAAACTTAATATACGACTTTAGCAGCAAGTTCATAAAGGGAAAAATCAATTTTTATAAAGATTTTGTGTTCCATTAAACTATTTTTCATGTGAGTTTTTCAGTTGGGCAAATTTAAATGAAAAGATACAGAACCGTGCATGGTAATATTTTACTCATTTTGTGTTGTAATCTTTCTTTCCTTGGTTACTTCGAATTTTGAAAGCGATCATTGTAACATCCTTTATTAAACATCCAGAAATACTAGACATAATTATACAGCCTGAGCCTTATCCTGATCCTTATCCTATGCTTTGTCAATAGACCAAATTGTGCTAATTGGACATTCAGCCCGAACCAGGTTTTCCTTTACCCCTCCACCCCTCCAGAAAAAGGAAATACCTACTGAAGTTGTTGGATTCCACCTTATCCCAGGAAAACTGGAAGGAAGTGACTGGAGGACAGGACATAAATGCAGCAAATTTTAGTCCTGCAACCCAAGAAGAAACACCAGTGTTCTTCCTCTTGGTTGTGTACAAACACTAAACCCATAGATGCAGAAGCTAATTTCCTCCTGAGATTCAAAATCACCAGCTGCCTTCCAACATCATATTAGGATAAAAGCTATTTCCTGCTAGTGTGACATTCAGCCATTCATGTTGGATTGAAAATTTTATTTCAATTAAAATGAATTTATATAAATTTCATAAGTAGTTTGATTTGTTTATTGGTTTCTTGCACACATTGCTTCTTAGTTGGTTCCTACGTTACTTAAGAAAAACAGTACTGTAAGAATTTTGCATAATAAAATTCAGAGGGAGAACTTGTTGGAAAGGAAAATATTTATTTATGAAATCTCTGATATTACCCATTTGCATTCATTATCTTATAGACTTAATTCACTCATATTCTCATAAAATCATACTCACAGGATCCAAGATGTATATGCCCAAGTGTTCCAGAGAGGACCATGTGTGTGCCACAGAGGATAAGGGATGCCAGCTCTTAGATCTTCATCACACCTCTGGGGTTCTTCTTGAGTGGCAATGATAAACTAGGTTTTGAACAGTTATTTTATACCTTTTAAGAGTTATAATTTGTTATTGTCTGGTTCTTTAATTCAGTGTCTTGCTTGTTTCCATCTCCATAAACCTTGAGCAAGGTTGCATTACCTGTTTTTCTAGGATGGAAACATATTTGTTTTCTTGGTGGGCTAACATGAAAAAAAGGGCATAACTGATATGCTACCACTTTGTTGCTGGCCTCCTGTTTTTAGAATGGAGAGTAATTTGCTGTCACACGGGAGTGCAGGCCATCTGCTCTTGATACCAAGTTTTTAAACACTGGAATGATATTCTTTTTTATCAGGACAGACCATGTTTTTAACCCTTGCTATGCTGTTTCTTCTGGTACTTACACATATACATGCATACATTTACATTCATGTTTGTTTCATACCAATCTCAATTGTCTCTGTTACAAGTCTCTACAGTATAACCGTTATAAATGCTCTACGTTCCTTTTTCAGAGACGAGGAAAATTACAGAGAGTACAATTCAGAGAGTACAATTACATGGAGTACAAGCAGTTGGTAACTATCTGAAGGCACAGATCAAAACATTAATTGATAAAGAACAATGCACTTGATCATAAAGAACTGATAATATTAAGACTGTCAAGTTGCATGCAGAAACACTCCTTGGTCTCTGGAAAAATATAAGACTATAACCACAACTTTTTGTACCCCATTCTAAAGACAGCTTCAGATTCATATTTTCAGTTTGTAATCTGGAAAAGGTGTCACTTCGTAGGTGACAGTTCTGAGCCACCAATAAAAAATATGCCCAATCCTGATAATGATACTTTGAAAATAATCCTGAAAAATCTGAATTCATTATATCATAGAATGTGTTCACACCTACATGAATATGTAGATGGCATGCATGCATAAGTATATGCATCCGCAGATGGATACATGTGTTTCATGGTCTTGAAAGTATGCCTTACAATCAAAGAATGAGTAACTAAAACTACATAAAGAGAATGCTAAGAGTCATGGTTTTCACAGGTTATGGTTATTTTTACAGAATAAAATGTCAACTCTGATGTTAAAAAATATTTTACCTAGTAAATTGAAACAAGGACAAGTTGAAGCTAGCACAGTTCAAATTGGAAATCAGATATTTTTGCTTTATTTAGGATTTTTTCTACATTGTCTCAGTAAAAACCAATGCATTTTCATCAATTCTCCATCAAATGTTGTCTTTAAATTGGTGGTTTGCAGTTTTCTTTAGGTTGACATGAATAATCAGAATGATACCTTCTTGTCTTAAAAAGGTAGTTTAAATCTAGAAATTATGGACATTAACTGCTATACAAAGTTCCTCCCACCTGCCAATGAAAAGCTTTAGACACAGTTCATGTTCCTGTATCTCCATTTTGAGAACCGTTCAATAGATCTCAGTTTTGTAAATCTTTTCGTTTTCTGAAGCAGCATCAGTTTTTTTTTCCCAGTAAGGTTTTAGAAGTATCCAAAATTTATGCAAATGAAGCATTTTACCATTGATTTCAAAGGATTCATTTAGCTTTTCACTGGATTAATTCTGTTTACATTAAGAGGCTGTTCATAGCTTCAATGTTCTTGAAGTTCTTAAACAGCTTCCTTTATGAATAAGCATTCATTTTATTGACCTTGTTTCATCTTAAACTTTTCAGCATAATGACTTTTTATTATACATCTGTTTGGAACTACTTACAATTAATTAGAATTCATACACACATATATAAACATACACACACACGCCCACACGCAGCCATAATCGAACACCACACATCGTTATAATCAAACACAAGCTCCATTTGGGCAATTTATTTCAAATAGCTTTTTTTTTTTTTTTTGGTAATTAATGCCTCTAGGATGTTTTTAAGTCCTGTGTAATACCAAAACCATCATAAGTACTTATGTATACTTTGTGTCATGTAGCTATCAGCAAAAGCAGTTAGATAAATAATAGGAGTGAAATAAAAGCTTCCAGTTTATTAAAATGCCATCGGATTTGTCAAAGATGCTTAGATGGTTCATAACTATCTCTTTTTAAAATGCTGTTAAAATACTGGTATTATTTGCACTATTTTATTAATAGAAATGAAATAGATGATAGACAGATAGAGAGATAGACAGATAGAGAGACAGACAGACAAATAGATCATTTGAACTATGTTTTCCATGGGAGTCACATCACACTTTCAGGATTGTTTGCTAAGAAGCTTTATGTTAAAGCGTAATATATCCAGAAAAAGCCTAGGATATCCTCCCAGTAGTCTTCAGGATATTGGATTGCCATAATTCTTATCATCATCATCTTCATCATCATTATAATCATCTGAAGGCTGGTGTTCCAGAAACCTGTTATTTCCTCCTTGGTAAAAAAATTAAGTGACTCAGACATAGACAATTTTATGCTACTCTTATGTTCAACCCTATATGCATGCTACTGTTACACTTAATATTTCATGACAAATCTTATGCAGAAGATATGAATTGATTTTATTTTATCTTCTTTTCTGTGTTTTTTAAATGCTTATTTTGGAAGAATGAATAACTTTACATTTTTATTAGATTCTGCTTTGAAATAACAGAAAAAGCTAACACAACTGTGTATACGTATCTTTTAAAAATCTACTAGCAAAAGTTAGAGGTAAGTATGTATTAAAGAATTTGCATATGCAGGACCTTGACCATATCCATTTAAAATGAACAGAAAAATGCATATCTATTATTGATTTCTAAACAAGTTGGATAAGGCCCAAGTAAAATTACTAAGGTTGTGTAAGTGTTGAATTTTTTGCCACTCTGAAACTGGTATTCCTTGTCCCTTGAGGAATAGGTAGCATCCCTGAAAATAGATGTTGGACTGACATCAAAGAATAAATCAGGCTATCCCAGAAATAGTTTTATTGGTTTTGTGAACTTTTTCGCTTTAAGAATTGATGATTAAAATGCATAAATGGCACTGACATCCAGGATTAAAATCTGAGACTTCTTTCTTTGAACTGAAATTCTTTATCCCTAGGCTATAGAATCGCTCTAGCCAAACAGAGACAAGCCCAGCCAATTCATTTTTTTTCCTTCTTGTACAATAAGTATTTTCCATTCTCTCCCCACTCCCCCACTGTTTCACTCCATTTTCAGTGGCTGTAAATTAGCAAAAAGCTTGTAGTGATTAATGATAAGAATAATGACAACAATAACATTAATGAAAGGAACTGGTTTTGACAGGCAACAAGTAAAGGGAATGAGAATTTCTCCAGCAAAGGGCTTTGCAGTTTTAGAATCGTAGTAACAGACAGTTTGGTGGAAATAACTAGTGTCTTCTTCAACACTGTGTTTAATTTATTTTCCCCTCAAGACAAAATCCAATTAAGAATCCAGTTTGTGTTCTTGACAGCTATCAGTCAAACTACTTCTGTACTTTTCCTTTTCCCTTTTTGGAGTAAAAAGAGTGCTTGAGACGAAGTTATTTCAAAGTCCTATAGCATCAGAAATGCAGTTTGATTCTGGGCACTCTAACTAAGATAAGAGGTTCAGCATTCCTGAGGCATTGAGAAAGCTGTAAAATAGTGTTTATTGATGTCAGTAAAAGTGGCTGATGGCTTTTGAATGCCAGGACCATGGCACAAATCTTGATTATTGTAAAAAAAAATTCCAAACTACTAATTTCAGATTTGTGAAAACAATTTTTACTTAGTGTAATTTGTAAAAAAAATCTTAACATATAGAAACTATACTTTCATATTTTTTTTTTTTTTAATAAACACTTTTATGTTTGTAAAACACACTTCTTTTAACAAATTTTAAGTTCGGTGGGGAAGTTTGTCTGGCATTACTTCCAAAGAGCAAACCATCAAACAGCTATTATCAAGGTACAAGAGTGCTTGATAACACAATCAAGAATCTCCATAATTTATGCTCCTCTCTTTATCCGGGAAGTTATAATGATAATATGCAGTAGGTAGGTAAATTGCAGAAAATTGTCTGTTTAAATCTTCATACATATTTAAAAGATACAGATTATTTTGCTGATAAACCAAGCTTTGAATCACTAAGTCTTTTTTTGCATGCCATTATTATGATCCTACTGTTTCTGGTCATGTTGTTAACCTTGTTCTTCCCAATTCCCTTAATAATAAACAAGGCTATGAATGCCTATATTTCTTCTACAGTTCCTACCATATACAAGAGGGCATGTGTAGTTATCCTGAGAAGATCAGACTATAAACTACTCACTTGACTTTGGCAGATATATAGAGAGACTTCAGCACCACTTTGTAGCTGAAGCTCATAATCTTGCAGTATGTGGTTTAAAAAACCCTCTTGTTACCAGAGGTATTAATGTAACAAAAGCTCCTTTCTGACATTTTTCAGGTCACTATAAATAGCATCAAGACTAAGTTCCATTTCAGTGATTTCCAAGGAAAATAACAACGCTTACTACACCCTGATTCTTTGTATTCATTTTAAAATAAACTATTATTAATTAGGCTTTTTGAGTGTGTAAAAATGTGATATAACAAAATTATGCCACTTCTGCTACATAAAGATATCACAGTATTATGCTTTTTCTTCTTCAAGTTATTTCAGAGTGCTTTCACGGACAGCAGCTGACCATTGTTTTTAAAATGCCTATATTCTGGTAGGGCACATGCTCAAAAAATTATGACCTCACTTCGAGAATACCAAACATCAACTGCTTTTAGTCCTATCCATGGCAAGATGCAGCTGTTTTCCCACACCCTTTCCCGAGAGGCTGGTTTTGTCATGTACAATAGTGAACTACCAGATACAAATGCATGTCTTCCTGAAGGTCTAACGAAGCAATATTTTGTTTTTGCTGGAAGTGGTAGACATAGGCTAAACAATATTCATTTGCATACCTGGGGAGTGTTTTATCAGGATGTGTAATTTCTCTGTATGTTGCATACAGATCAACAAAAAAAAGTTAAGCAAAGAAACCAACCTGACAACAGCTAATAGAAAACCCTAAAGCAAACAAAATAAACAGGTCACAGAAGAGGTACAAATTTTGTATGGCATGAAGAACTGAGTTCTCAATAGTTGGTGCTATACAGCTTTTTCAAAATGCCAAAGGGTCAGTTTTGTACAGTTATAATATTCTTAACATTAATTTTCTCCGGATCTAAGAAGATAGAAGTTGGTTCTTAAATGTTTTTGCTTCATTAGCTGCTTTTGGCTTCACAGCATTATTGATCTTAATGAGGTGACACTTCCAGTGGGGCATTGTGCACTGGGGCTGTGCGAAATGAATATATTTTCTGAATGGCCACAGAAAATAAGGTATGCTTTACGTAAGAGATCTCCTGGAAGCCTTACAGGGGGAAAAAATAGCATGGAAAACATATGTTTTTCCCACAGCAAATACATCCATTTGTAAATTTATGCTACCAGAATTTTACACTAAAAAAAAAAAAAAAAGTAGGGAAAAAAGTTGCATATTTTCAGGCCGGTGCTGAATAGATTTAGGAGAAACTAAACAATGCCTTCATTCTTTATAAAGTTGGGCAATTAGTTTGTCACTGAATCAGTGCAATTATTAAATATCTATTAGAATATGTATGTATTCTAACAGCTTTGTCAGACAGTTCTTTTTACGTGTAAATTCTTTTAATGCATGAAAATAATTAAAGTATCTGAATCACCAATCAAAGACCTAATCATCATTCTAATCAACAGTCAAGTATCTGACATGACAAATTGGGTTAATTGTCAGCTGCACATCAGGAAAATTAAATGATTAATGAAAAAAAAATATAATAAAGCCCTTGCCAGCAGTGTTGTTAAAGTTAAACCACAGTGACAGACTGAAACTTCAAAAGTAAGTGAAAAGGAACCTGTGAGACGTTGCCTGTGATCATTGCACAAAAGTATCTGACAACAAACTACTATGAAGTTTGTAGAAGTGTCTCAAGAAAAGGTTTGAATTTGTCATAACTAGAGATATCATGAAAAATTTACTTTTTATCTAATTTCAGTAGCAAAACACATTTTACTGTGATAAATATTAATATCTTTAAATTATTAAATATTCATCCTTCCTAATTTAGCCATCAGATGACAGGTATTAACCTGCATCTAAATTTCATGAAATCAATCTATACAGATGTTCTTGAATTCAGTTAAAGAAAATGTTGTCATAACCACATTTATTATGGTTACACCATTAATGTATGTTTATTTACTCAAAATAATTAATTAGTATTACCTAGGTTAAACATAAAAATATGATCCTAAAGTTCTGCCAATCATTTCTGGTGATGGCTATTAGGAAGAATTTGAATTTTTATTATATGTTTGTTGAATTACTGGTAGTTTTTTAGTTAAAAGTTGAAAGACCAATTGTTCATCTTGCACAGCTCTGCAATTTTTACTCTCCTTTATAAGTGTGAAAGCTGAGTGTTATGCTATCAAGGAAGGTGAATATCTAAACCCCAAACTGACACTGTAGGCACACATACAGTGTCTGCCTCAGCTCTGTATGTATGCACTACATCTTCTGCTCAAAGATTCTTTTGGTGTTGTCTAAAATAGCAATGTTGTCTTCACGCTGCTGAGAATTTGGCACACAGATTTCATCAAGATTCACAAATTTATTTCTCGAGCTATACCAATAGCAGAACTTGACCTAATAGGCTATGAATGTCTAACAGTTCACAATTTGCTATTAAAAGTGGACTACTTTTGTTGTTACCTTTTTACATATTGTAAGGCTTTTAAGGCACTTTACTCAGGAGTAAATTTAGGCTTAAGTAGCAACATGCAAATTAATCTGGGAAGTATTTTTTTTCTTTATATAGTTTCTTTATTTTCGTTATATAGTTTCTGTTGAGATCATAGAGATAAGCCTGAAATGGCCATTATGGCTATTTATCGTCCTGACAAATCTAGAAGTAACTGCAAAGTAAGTTGTGTAAGGTGCATCTGAACCCTAAAGATAAATTTTGTCAGGCAGAAGCTTTGATTGCAGACCTGGTGTGTGTTGATGTACATTAGATTGGTATTGCCTTTCAAAACATCCCTGGGTATGTGCTTCTGATCAAATGAACCACATCTTCAGTTATAGTAAGAAAATGATGACATTTCAAACCAATCTCTTTGGACTAAGTGTGTGTTGGACTGCTACCAATAATAAGAATCAAACATGGCACAGGGAGTAGGGATCAGGTTCATAAATTAGGACTTCGAGTGTCATTTTAAGAATGCTGCTCACACACTAAAAAAAAAAAGAAAAAAAAAACACCCCAAAAAAAGTCAACGAAAAAAACCCAAAACCCAAACTAAAAAAATAAAACCAACAACAACCAAGCAATAAAACCTTGAAAGCCTGAGAATTCTGCAGTAGGACATTAGGAATGTTTTGGGGTGTCAGTGGGGTGGGCCTTTGTCCACCTAGCCCATTATTCTGTTCCTGACGCTGCAACCAACGAGATGAGTTTGGGAAAGTATGTGAGCTTGGCTACTTTCTGCAATCCTTTTTCTTGGTACTTGGCTCTCCAAAACCTGTGTAACTTGAGCCTACCTCATTCTTCCAGCTGTTTTGGATTTATCATCCTTATATCTTAGCCCTGTGCAGACCAGCACAAATGTTCAGAGTATGGTTGTCACATGCTGACAGAATTTGCTTCAACGTAGAACACAGCTGCTACAGCTATTTACTTTAATAGATCTTTTATAAGAACAAGTTATCCTCAAAAAGCTATGTGTAAAAAAGGGAGCAAGGGAACTCATATGTGAAAATATGACCTCATTATTAGTCTTACTCATGTCTTGTCAATCTATTCAGAACAATGGTATTAATGCAGTTACAATGATCCTAATATATGCATGCATTTCCATGAATGTTGTGGTTAAAATTGTTATACACAGACTGTATAGTACCTTAACTTCTACCCTATGTTATGTTTGCCCTTTCCACGTCCCTCTCTAAAGGTTAATGGTATCCGTCTTCACTTAGTAGGGAAGATTTGCATTCAGTCATTAGCATCCAGGACTCTCCACTGGGAGGAGTTTGATGGTGAAGGAAGTGGTTTCTTCCTCCAGAGTCTTAGGTCCACGAAAGATTTTTCTTACATGTTGTTACAAAGTCTGTTTAGTCGCTCTTTCCTCATTGGCTCGCAGGTTTGTTTTATTAGGCCATTACCACTTACAGTTAAGCCCTTCCACTGCAGAATCAGGACTAAGCAGAAGCAAAATGAGACATTGCTACATTATAGGAAATAAGATACTGCAGAGTCAGTGTTCATCGGAAGGACACAGCCCTCTTGACCCTTTCCTGACCTTAAGCAATTTTTGCAGTCACAGCTTAAAAAGATCCACAATCGGCCAAGACAATCCCTGTCAAGCCCTGAGGCCTGAGTTGCTAAATTATTCAAAAGAGGGTGGGCCTCTTATAATCAGTACAAACATCATTTTTTCTTGTCTGCACAGTCTGACGGTTAATCTCCTTTTCTGACAGATGCGCAAGCCTGCTCAATGTTGTCCACAGTTTGAAGGATTTCAGCTGAATTATAGGCAACGCTCCATGACCTGTTAAAAATATGCTAATGTGTAACAGTCAACCAAAGAACAGAGAGACAAAGAACAGTCCACCTTTCCACTAGTATTCTAGTGAGGCTATTAATAAAGAAAATTAAAGGATTTTTTTCCTTTTTTTTCTTTCATATTTAAAATTCATTTAACAAAATTTTAAAGCGTTTATCAGCACAAAAGTGCAGGTTCCTTTCCTCTACTGAGATTAGCAAACCTTCAGTGAACTCTGAAGTCAAAATCCTCATTTTTTTTCTTTCCTGGTGTAAAATGAAAAAATCCATTAATTTTCTGCCTGGGTCTGGACTGACCACCAGTATGACCAGAAACAGAAGGAGAAAGGAAGCAAAGTCCGTGAGAGCATCATAGACTAGATAAATATGTAACAAATGTAAATATAGTTACTGAAGGTAAGTTGTAGTAAAGACTTGGAGAAACTAGAGACAGTGTAGTGACATAGCTATGGAAAGGATGGACAGCTTAAGAGGACACAAGTGGGAGACCTGAAAGCACCTAAATCTAGACTAACAATGGGGGTTAAGTGAGTGGGCAGAAGGTGGTGTAGACTGGAGGACATGGGAGAATAAGGAACCACCCGCTGTAGGAGAACACCTAAATGATGAAAACATCATTTTTTTTTTCCTGAGTGGATGATGTTAGTTAATACCCCTATATCATCTTCCCACAGTTGCCCTTTTTGTAATATTTTCTCCTCCTGGAAGCTCAGTCCAATCTGGATTTTTTGCATCTCTCACATTTCCCAATAGAAAGAGTGCTGCCTTTGCATTAGGACTCACTCTGGCTACTTGTTTCCTTCCGTAATTTTGGCCTGGAGCTATACAAAAGGATACCCACACATGATGCTTGCTGAAATCCATTGGTTTCTGCCTGATACTGTGTGAGTGCTGTGAGTTGTCTCCTAGTCAGTTGCTGCTTTCATGCTACAAAGATATCTTATTATTGAGTTATTATACATTCGACTTACCAGCCTAATGAACCCATGATATTTACCTGTGCCATGGAGCCACACCATGTGTAATATCAATAATACTGCCTGTGATGAGGAGGGAACCTTTGAGACAGAAATCTCCAACCAACCAATACAAGGAAATTCTGTGCTTCCAAGGAATTGAGGAAGACTGAGTGCAGTTCAGGGACTGTGGAAGTGTCGTGGTTTAGCCTCACACGGCAACAAAGAACCACGTGCCGCTCGCTCGCGCCTTCCTAATACAGGAAGAATCGTAAGAAAAGGCAAGACTCTTGGGTTGAGACAAAGGCAGTTTAACAGGACAGCAAAGGGAACAGGCAAACAACAACAACAACACGGATAGGGGAATATACAAACGCGATTACGGAACCGCCACTCCCCGCCGCTCGCTGGCCGGACCCCAGATGCCCCAGCCCGCTTTTAAGCAGCAACTTCCTGCCCCCTCTCCCGGCAGCTCAGGGTGGGCGTGGCTCACATGGCATGGAATACCAGGGAAAATTAACCCTATCCCCACCGGAACCAGGACAGGAAGTATGGGGTGTTTTATGGTTGCCAGTTGCGGCAGGCAACCCCAGACAGCAACAAGAACCACACAGCCACTTGCTCACACATGCCTCCCTGCTTTCCCCCCTACCCAGGAAGGGTGGGAAGAAGAGGGAAAAAGAGGAGGGGAAAGGAAGGAAAAAAACCCTCTTTGTGGATTAAGATAAAGACAGTTTATTAGAAACAATAACAGAAAAGGAAAAATAACAATAATAATAATAATAATAATGATGATGACATGCCCTGAGCAGTGATCGTGGATTCTTGTCCCCTGGTCAAACCCCATTTATATACTGAGGAGGATGTCTATGGTGTGGAATACTTGCTTGGCCATTCCATCGGTCTGTCTATGCTTCTATGGGAAACTGAAAAAAGTCCTTGAATAGTGTAAAAATCACTTAGCAAAAACTAGACCCAATATATATTAGTGACATTCCTTTCACAGCAATCACTAGAAAGAAAATTAACTCTTTCCCAGGTGAAACCAGGACATTGCCCTTTCTGCTTGGGACTACTGCTTTATCTGATGTTCTTTTTAAGTGAGAGTTCATACTGGAGACAGGAGCAGTGATCTGGGCTTGCTGTCCTAGAGGATATTTTTTTGAGATAGGAATATAAGCTTTTATTTCAGTAGTGACTGTCAGGGATGACTGTCATTTCTCATGCACAGTGCCTTTATGCATCTTACGTGTCAGCCTTGTTTTTGGAAAAAAATTAGTGGCTTCCAGGGTCTTTTTGTAGATTGGATAGCTACATTTACAATGAAAGGACATCTGTGAAGAAACAAGGAAGGCATGTGCATAAATATTTTTAATGTTTTGACCTAGCAATACCATGAGACTATCATGAAGCTGAACCATTCTGACTGGATGCCTAGACATTTGTAATGTTTTCCATTATGTGAATGGAAGAACAAAATGTCCTTGGGCAAATGAATCACTGTTAAAAATAGCCACCTACACTGGGAGATAAGTGTCATTAGGACACCTGCTTTAAATGAATGAGCTTCAATTTCAAGTGTCCTAATCACTAGACTGGAATTAAGGTCCTTTTTTCTGTGATTTAATGCAAAGACTCCTACTTGCATGTTCACAGTGGCTCAGCTTCAAATGAAAAGGTGATGGGCAATGACAATCAGAATACATCACTGCTTGGTGATTAAGTTACCCTTTTCAAATGAGAGCAAAGCAAATTCAGTCTTTTGCAAGCAGCAGGAGAGCTAGAATACAGGTCTAGGTAGGACAGCTTTATGAACATCAGTATTTACAGAATTATGCTGTGCCGGAAAATTGGAGGACTGCGATGTTGATAGAATTGACCCTACCAAAAATATATATGTTAGGAATGCTTACATAGTTTAAAGTTTTTTCCTGAGACAAATGCTTAAAGTAACTTAATGTTGTTCTTTTAGTATAAAGGTAATATTGGTATAGCTAACCATACTTGTAGTAGCTTTTTGAGCTTTGAAGCGCTTATATTGTCAGTTCTGGTTGAAGAATTTTTTTTAGGAAAATAAAAGGTCATGAAGAAGATAAGCAATATGAAAAACTTCTCAGATAGAGATGGAAAGTCATTCAGTGTGTTTCTGACTCTTGTTTACACATTAAAACAGCTTGGATCCTCTAGTGTTTGAAAAGGAATATGATTCTAGTTCATACAAAATAGATTTTTTAATGCTGTTATAATTGCAGAGGAAATCGTAGTAGATGAAAAATTCAAAAGAACTGTTTAGAAAGTCAAGACAATAGGGATTCAAAGTTCTTCATGTACTGCTTTTCTCTCTACAAGAAATCAATTGTACTGCTTCTGTGAAGTAGTAAACATCTTTAATAGGGAAAAAAATGCAATAAAAAAAAAACCATACAGGTCCTCCGACAGAAATTTATCTCCAAACATGCTTAATCTCCCCCTATTTGTCTTCATCTTTACTCTGGCGTATTATGTTTAAGTGTTCAACTCAGAACTCTAGTCTTAGCAGATCTTCTATACATCTAATGGGGAAATAGAAACACTTCAGAGTACTGTTCAGGAAAGAAAACTAAATTAGTCATATGCTATAACATGACAGGGAAAAGCTTTTCTTATAATATAGAATGTTCATGCATATGAGTTTATCTACATGTGAATGTCCAAGTTATCAAATATGCTTTAAATTGGAAAGTTGTATTTGATTTTTTCAGAGGCAGGCACAAAATAATAATAACGAATTAACTTCATAATAATGCATGTAGATATATTTAAAACAAACTTAAACTTTTAAGACTGTGGAGGTCAATATGTAAGTACTAGATACTCAGCTGGTATAAATAAATGAAGCGCCATTGATTTCCTACATCACATACATTTCTAGAATGGGTTTGAGACTCTTATTCAGATTGAATTATTGACTGTACTCTCATTAAAATTCACAGCCCCAATCAGAGAAGCATCCTAGTTGAGAGAAAAAAAACAAACACACAGATGCCTTTAGGTCTAAAGGATTTAAACTATTTCAAATCAATCTCGCCTTCAAGCATTTTTCTTGACTAGGAATGCACGAGTATGTGTCTAAGTGCACTTTTTTTTTTTTTTTCTTTAAAGCAGGCTCTGTATTTAGAACATGGGATATTCAAAAGAAAGCATTTCTAATTAAAAAAAAAGTCCAAATTGTATGGTTTTTCGTTTTTTTTAAAGTAAAATTTTGCAAAAGTTTTTAAAACATGCTTTAAAACCCCTATTCGTCTGAATCTTCACTCTGGTGTATCAATGTTTATGTACCTAAGTCAAAATCCTAGTACAACTTTTCAAAAAACATTTGTAAAAAAATGTTTACAGAAACATTAACTGCATAGGGAAATTTGAGAAATTAATTTGCAAAAAAAATAATATTGTGATTTACGTGTAAAGATAAACTTTATAGGAATAAATACAGAGGTATCTGGAGACTGCTGTTTCTAGACTCCACAGCTTTCAGGACAGAAAGAGCAATGTTTTCCAAGTAAGATTAAAAAATAGCAAAATGTTAAGTAGATCTCTTTCTACCAGAAAGAAAGAAAATGGTTGGTAACAAAAAAGGTAAATTTCAAATACAAAATCATAGAAAATTTGCGGCCAAAACTGAGAGAATTTGTAAGAGACATCTGGAGGTTATCTAATCCAATCTCCTGCTCAAAGGAGGTCTAATTAGATAAGACTGCCCATGGCTTTGTCCCTGTGAGTTTTTAGCACATCCAAGAACAGAGATTCTCAACCCCTCTGGGCAACCTGTTCCATTGTTAGACACCATCATGGTAAAATGGTTTTCTTTATGTACAATCACAGTTTTCCACATTTCCCCTTTTGTCTTTCACCTCCTATGCTCCTATTGGGTAGTTGTAGACAGCAATATGGTCTGCCCTTCACTGTCCCTTTTTGAGGGTGAACAACCCCAGTTCTCTCAGCTTATACTAGTTCACTTGTACATCATGTTTTTGAGGTCCCTGACCATCCTGGTGGTCCTCCCTCCAGTGGACTTCCTCCAGTATGCTCATGTCTGCCTTGTACTACAGAGCCCAGAACAGATGAGGTTTCCCAAGTGCTAAAGAGAAGAGAATAATTACCACCTTTTACTGTTCCTTTGTCTGAGCTCAGTGAGATGTTCCTTGTCCCTACGTCTTCATCTTTTGCTAAATTTGCTTGACTTTCTGCACACTTAAGTAATCAGTCTTTGTGCACTGAGGAGGCTGTCTTTGAAGACCAGCCCAATTGTGTCGGGCCCCTTTGCTCTCCAGGACAGTCTCTCATGGAATCCTGAAAAACAGATCCCGGAATATGCCCAAATCAGTTGTCCTCAAGTTCAGGTTTGTAACTTTTTTTTTTGTTTAACTCTCATTCTGTTAGCTTTGAAAGATCCTTGCAGTCTCTCAGGAGAGAGTCTCTTCAGCATCTCACCACCTTCACAGTAAAGAATTTCTCCCCAATATCTAATCTAAATCTATCCTCTTTCAGTTTAAAACCATTACCCCTTGTCCCATCACTTCAATTCCTGATAAAGAGTCCCTCCCCATCTTTTCTGTAGTCCCCCTCTAGGTATTGAAAAGCCACTAAAGGTCTCCCCGGAGCCTTCTCTTCTCCAGGCTGAACAACCCCAAGTCTCTCAGCCTGTCTTGAAAGGAGAGGTGCTCCAATCCTCTGATCATCTTTGTGGCCCTCCTCTAGACTCACTCCAACAGGTCCATGTCCTTCTTATGTTGCGACCCCCAGAGTTTTTACCCATAAGATCTAAATCTACCCACAAGATCACCTGCCTCAGTGAAAAGCTTTGTGTACTCATGCTACCTCTTTGCAAAGACAATATACCTTCTCCCTCTCCTTTGCAGTGTATCTTTCCCATAATCCTATATCTATCCACTGCAGCCTGCTGTTATATGAAATATTCCACCACATCTTTGTAAACTCAGTGAGATCCTAGCTCTTCAAGTGCACTTAGACCTGTAATTCCAGGAATCACGGGACCATAGGATAATTCAGATGGGAAGGGATTTAAATCTTTCTAGTACAACCTCCTGCTGAAAACAGGGTCAGCACTAAGATCAGGCCATGTCACTCAGGGCTTTAACCAGTTGGTTCTTGAAATATTCCAAGGATGGAGACTGTACGAGGGATTCCAAAACTGGATGCAGTGTCTAGATTGGGTCTAATGGGTGCTGAGTAGAGGACAATCATCACTTTCCGTGATCTGCTTCCTATGCTCCTGTTTACACTGCCATAGATGCTGTTCAGTATCTCTGCTACTAGAGTGCGCTGCTGACTCATGTTCAGTTTACTGTCCTCCAGGGTCCTCAGCTGCTCCCTAGAGTGTCAATGCCCAGCCTGTATCACCAACATCAGGTACTGGTGGCACCAACAGTAAAATGAGAGAGGGCATCAAAACAGTTAAACAGTCTGTACTCCAATTTCAGGCAAAGCTTCTGACATTGCCAACACTTGCATACTAAATATGTCTCCTGACTGTTTTATATGCTGTGTGCATTTATGTGCAGGCACTTGAGGTGGCCCATTACTTGTGCTGCTTTCACAGGGAAATCATGACAGCCTCCCCCATCTCACTGTCCCCAGAATGTTTCCTCATCATCCACTCATCTTCACTTCTCTTGAAGTTATGAAAACTCTTCTCTGACATACCTAGTTTAACTTATAAGGCATGTGAGAAAATAATTGTCAATGCATATAGATGAGAAGAGAGTCTGAGAGTTAAGGAAGTTATGGAGAACAAAACACTATCTTTAAAAGCTGCAAAGTAAAACTGGGAAAGAGCTATCAGTAAAGTGTCAGACTATATAACTGAGGACACAAGGTTTCCTGAGAAGCTGGATAGCAGTTCCTAATTGTTACTATGGAGAAAGAGTTTGTACAGAGAGACATTACCCACATAGCTGTTATTAGATACATATGTTCATTCATTGAACTGTTGTTTACTGAGCTTCTAAAATTTCAATGTCCTTTTCCATTAGCTTTGTTAATACAAATTATGATTTGCTAGTTTGAAGATAAGATGTTCTTTGAGGCGTTTGACTGTGACTTCTAATGCCATAGTAGCACAGCATTTGTGCTAATCCTGGCAGAGCTGTGTTATTGCCTCCTTCTCTATAGCTCTGAACAGAAAATCTGTCAGTTTCACCAGTATGAAACTACATAATATAGGGAACTGAGCCTAAAAAATTATAATAAGGAATGAAAGTGCTTTTAGGTAAATTGTGACCATCTGTTTTCACTGAAATTGTCAATGTTCATCATTCTGAAAATTAGCAGCTTGGAATATAGCCACTTGATCTGTGCCCTTTGGACAAGGTCCTTCTCATGTACCACTCTCTTCCTTTAAGACAGAAGAAATAAATTTTCTTGAAAGCATAGTGCTTGTGCCTCTGCACCGAAAAAGTCTAGTAATTCTCCAATCTACCCTATTCCACTAATAACTTCGCAACACTTCGAGAAGCCAAGTTTGTGTTTCCTGGGAAATACACAGTGCATCTCTATTAGAAAGTTTTAATTTGTCAGGAAATTCCTGAAACACAAACTGTTGTTTGGCTTTTTGGTAGTGTTTTTTTTTTTTCCCCCCTGAAAATAAAATAGAATTAAATCAAGAAGAAAAAGTATTATCAAGCTAAATTTATATCTCTACATATATGCCTGGGAATATACTCCTAACATGGTTTAAAATGTTCTAGCTAAATCATGCTGTCCCCAGTTGAAATAACAACTAATGTAAAATTCTGTACTGTATTGGGGATGGTACAAATATAATTCAAAGGCAGTCCAGTGTTGCCATGGAATTATAAGAATTGATGCTTATTTGAAAACTAGAGAATTTTGAACAAATTTTAAGTTTTTTGTTAATTTTTTACTTCTTCAGCAACCTTGCCTTGTTAAGATAAGAACAATAATTGTTTTCATCATTATTTTTATATAGCAGAAACTGAAAAATAGTTTGTAATGTAAAGCAACAGAATTGGAAGAAAAGAGTTTTTGGAATAGTATTTCATTTATCGAGATTTTAAAAAGAAAAAATAAATAAAGTTATCCAGTACAGGTCATACAGGTTTGGATTTTTTTAACTAAAACCTTAAACTTTAATAAGTTAATCTTTATTTTGATGGTTGTAGAATCTGATTAAATACCTCACTTTAGATATTTCTACTGCATTCTTAGGAAAGACTAGAGCATTTCTAGCAATAAAAACAAAGGTGTCACCATAATACAAACAGTTTGTATAAGCAGGTCCTTGGTAGTCTCAAAGCCTGCATGTATGTTTCACATATATATCAGAATTATCAGAATGGTTTTGGCTCCTTTGATCCCATTAGCATTAGCGTGCTTTTTCAACTACAGTGATTAAATTTAATTGGTAGTAGTAAGACAAGCATTTGCACAAATTGCTGCAGGATGCAGCTCCTGAAATATGATAGAGAAAGTGGGAAATCTTACTTGGATAGGTTTATCTATTTTACAAAACCTGCTTCCATGATTCACTGTAATCAGTTTTGTAAAAGTCCATTATAATATTTGAACAGTACATGAGCAGTCCTTAGTCTTCACAAGATGGCCAAGACTACTACAAATCAAGATACCAAATAATCATCTAAGGAAGAAGAAATCATCAGTCTTATCCATGCTGTCTCTGGCAATTTTGATCAATTATCTACCAGTGTTCTTGTTTTTAAATTGTGACAACTTGCATGCTTCTAGGGAGTTGAATAATGGACTGAAAACGCCAACACAGTAACTACAGTATTTGTGAATGAGAATTGTAAAACTTGTGATGGAAGAGATAATCAAATATTTTTTTAAAAAAATTCTATACAATTATATATGAAATACATAAGGAGATTTAAGTGAGAACTTTCTTTACAATCACTCTTCGTAGGAAAGAATTAATGCTCAAAAATATGTGAAAAGTCAATACAAAGCCATTTTAAACTGCAGCTGTTAGATATACTTCATATTTTCTGCTATAAACTTCTTAATACAGTAAACGTTCTGACTTGTTTTCAACACAATGAAACTTTATTCAAAATGTAATAAAAGGAAACGTTATGCAAACAACTGTAACTCACCAATAAGAAACTGATCTTGATTAAAAATGAAGATTGGCAAAAAAAGGGCAAAATAAACAACTCTCAATGTTCACAAAATTTTAAGCAAGATTATGATTAGACTAAACAGAATAAACAAACAAATAATTATTTAATCCAAACCTTATAAGTTTTGTTTTAAGTTGTATACCTATTATGTTAGGAAAAGCTGAGCAGTCACAGCCTAAGAATGTACCCTACCCCCAGGATCCAAAACATGCAATCTGGTCTACACACAAGGAAGCACATCTCAGCCCAGGCAACCTGCTCCAGGTGGCCCTGCTTGATCAGGAGGATTGGACTAGATGACGTCCAGATCTTCCCTTCCACCCTCAACCATTCTGTGATTTTGTGATTCTTCTTTGGAGAGCAAATAGGACAAGGGCCCGTTAGACTTTGCACTTCTGGCATTTAAATATTACATACATGAGCTGAAGTAACTGGCAGACGCATACTAGGCACACATCTTCTGATAGTGTTTACTGATAGCTACATCCTGGTCTTTAATAGCATCAGCCAGACATAAGGATAGTAGAATCTGAAATAGAAATGGACTCAGTAAGTAGAGTAGGACAGTCCAAGGAAGAACAGTACAAATAAAAGCAGCTAAGGGATGCAGCAATTCATGAAGCTGTTTCTGAGCTCTCTTTCCAGAAGGGTGCCACTGCTACTTACACAGGTAACCAAGAGAGATGTTCAGTCCTAGAAGCTCTAGCAGTTTCTAACAGCCTCTGAAAGCTAATCCTACTCAAAAGGTGCTCACACCTGTTATCTTCAGCCGACTCTTAATTTAGAGTTAGGAACTGTCAAGCACCTCTTCAGCTGGCACCAGGGAAAGCATCGCCAGCTGGAAGCACAGCAAACACAGGCAGCGGTTTGTGCAGCAGTTGGGGTGGAACATGTCCAAAAACTCTTCTGAGTGTGGGACTGCTGAACACTGGCAGTGATGTGCCACAGGGCATGGTTCCCAGCAGCAACGGAAGCAGCTACCCCAGCAGATCAGACACCTCTCGAACTCAGATCAAACTCTGTAGGGAGGACGCAGACATCCAGCATAGAGCATGGAGTGCCCAGCGCCTCTCTCTGAGCCTTGGGCAGGCAGAGGTGGTGACCTTGCCTGCGGAAGGTTTGTACTGGCTGGGAGTTATTAGGTTAAGCCACATGGAGTCTGCACATGTTGATTTTTAATATGTGTCTTCCTTTCTTCAGTGACAGATATAGATGAGCAAACTTCACGTCAGAGAGGCTTTGTTT
This sequence comes from Larus michahellis, assembly GCF_964199755.1. Taxonomy (NCBI): domain Eukaryota; kingdom Metazoa; phylum Chordata; class Aves; order Charadriiformes; family Laridae; genus Larus; species Larus michahellis. The sequence continues at coordinate 170,808,506 of NC_133896.1, forward strand.
TACACCAGTAATTATTTCACACATCTAAAAGTCAGAAATTATTACTGGGGGGGGGGGGGAACAAAATAATACTCAAGTTTTTCATCAGTTGGGTTTTTTGTATTTTTTGAGATAGCAGGAATTTTTTATCCAAAAATCAAAGACTCTGGCTGATTTGACTCTTTCTTGGGTTTGCTTCTGATTTCATTGAACACATCTATCAGCCACCTGTAAAATTTTAAATCAGTTCATGCAGCCTTAACTTTACTTTTGTTGTATACTGATAAGTTATGGCAATAAAAAGATACATGATCCTCTGGAAGCATCAAGAAAAAAAAAAATCAACACCAAAACACTTCCTCCAGTTGTCCTAGAAATAAAATATCTTCTGCTGTGTCAATCAGTATCTATTTTTTCATATATAGAACGTCTATTAGGATATAAACTCTACATGAAAATTTAATTTCATCTGTGTTAGCTCTTTGATTGGAAGAAAAAAGAAAAAAAAATGAAATAAAGTTTTGCCCCCCTGGATGAAGTAAGACTTTCACCATCTGTAGCAACAGAACATATGAAACAGCATCTGCTAAAATTAACTAAGCATAGACAGACAAATTGACAAGCCTAGTCAACTCATGCCCAAGGATCTTAAGTGAAGTAGGAAATTACTGTGATAGTTACACAATTGTTTTTACCCTCTGAACTGTAAACTTTTTAGGAAAGACTGAATAGTTGAATTATCTACAAGCCACTAATTTTAATTTTTTAATAACTCAGAAGGAAACTGGAGACATTTCAAAGGTTTGGAGGACTGAAAAAAGTAGCAATATTTGCATTACAATAAAGGAAAGGCCCAAGGATCCATAGACTGCTTAGACTGGTGTGTTTCTTTGATTAAATAACTGATTTGTGGCTATCAACTAAGAATCAGAAATAAAAAATCAGGCAAAAAATCAGGCTATATATTTGGAAACCCCTGTTTCCAGATGGGGAAGGGCTGGGCAGACTTGATACTGGCAGACTTGATACTCGATACAAGGCTTCTTTTTATTCCTGCCTAGCAGGTCTGCTTTTTTTACCCTTAGCTTTTTCATAATTTGCCATAATCACAGCATACATGATTGGGGACCAATGTGACCATAACCTCCAGGGATGTTCTGTTAGACCCAGCAAGGATGGATTATTATGGTTACTTTTTTTGAGGTATGGAACATGCATTATCTGGTATGAAAAAAATGTAGTGAATTCATTGTCTTGGAAAAATATTGACATATAGAAAAGAGATGAAGGAAAACTCAGCAGTCATCTATTCAAAAACAGTATCATATATTAATAACACTAAATAAAGGCCAGGTACTGATCTCTGGCCATGCAGCTCAGCTCCATGGAGTATCATTCACAGTGTTTGGACTAGCTTACTTAGAAGAAGTTGAATTTAGCCTTCTGCTGGGCCATATGTTTTATACTCCTAAATTAATTATTCCTGTGAGGCTTTTTTCAGATCAAAATCTGGTATAAACAGAAGACTCCATTGCTTGCTTATCAGAGAGCTTTTTTATATGAAACGGAACACATGGCATGCACGCTACTTGCATGGTATGATGACCTGCAAAGGTTTCTGAATGTGCAAGCCTTGAGAAATACCAAACCGGCCATCCATATGATCCAAAAGAACACTGGAAGGAAGTAAGTTGTTGTGCAACACTTTTAACTTGGTTATTAACATGACTTTTCTGTATTAGATTGTTTAAATATCAAGATTAAAAAAAACTTCTTAGCTTCATATATATGCTGTGGATTATTTTTCTAACGTAAGATTTTCAGTCGAGAAAAGGCCTTTGCTGTCATCCTAAGGCTGCACTGTTCTGTACCACAGTTTTAGTATAGGGCCATAGATAGCTGATTCTACATAGGACAACTACTTGTTATCTCTATGTACTGGTCAAAAAGTTATATAAAACCAATGAGCATTCCACCACACAATGCATACAGCTATGCTGAAGCTAAAACCACTCAGACTAAAGTCTTTTCATTGTTAGAGAAGCACTCTTGTTGTAAAGCAGATGAACATAAAGCTCCAGGTGGCCTAAACAAATCCATACGTAGCAAGACCAACAAACCCAATCCTGGGACCTTGCAGAGTCAATAGAAAGCCTGTGGCCTGTTGCCAGCAATGACAATACCAAATTTCTGTGCTGCAGAGCTACAACTCGTGCATAATTCTTCCAAAGTCCTCAAAATTGAGTTAGTTCTCTAAATGAAACCTTGGATGAACTGAATGAAACGTTAGATGAACTCTTATTTACATACACGATGTGGTTGTTCTATGAATAACACTACTACTGTAGATTATTGATCAATTTTGTAATCATCTTTTACTTCCAGGTAATTCATGGGTATTTGACACCTAATTAGTTGATCTGCATTTTGTGTTTCTGTAGTAATCTACTCTTACCAAAACAAAAAATGCACTTAACTGTATTACTTTTTCAACCATTTTTCTATTTTTTTTTCAAAATAATTCTGAATTCTAATTCCAGTCTCTCATATTTCCTTTTTATGGCATACAACTGTTTTCTGAAGACTGAAATGCAGAGCCATTTTATTCAGTAAAAAAAAATATGTGGATGAAGTGCAATGACCTGTGTTATACTGGAGGTCAGATCAGATGATTTAAAAGCCCCTCAGGCTTTAAACCCAAGGAAATCTCTATGAAATCAATGCAGTTTCAAAAAATATTTTACTGTGGTAAATGGCTGTCTGCTAGAGCAGCTTGCAGGAAGATAATAACTAAATAGGTATTGCTTAAAACTTTAAATCTAAATTTCCTTATGTATCATGAGATAGTTCAGAGCTTAGTTGTATCTACTCAGAGATATATATCTAACAGTTTATGCCATATCTCACATTTGAGATGATTCAATTCTTTCTTGAAATTCTTAAAGATCTGCAGGCTGTATTTAATATCTACGCAACAAAATGCTTAACTGAAACAGTATCATATCTCTTCCATTACAGTATGTAATTGCATTTTTATTTATGTATATACATATGAACATTTTTTTTTCCCCCCTAAATGTCTCGTGACACTAATTTGCAGTACTGGATCATTTAAAAGGCCAATAATCTGTTTAAATGTGTGGTCTATTCATTCAGTACAAAATAAGTAATCAGTAATACAATCAGGGCATTTCAGTTTTTCATAAGCAGTATAGGGAAGCTGAGATTCTGCATATTCTCTTGAATTTTTTAAGCTCCTTGTTATAAGCAAGCAGTATTTCTAGCAGTGCATTTTACTGGGAAAAAAAGTATATTGAAGTTTTCTCTTTATAAGGCACTGTTACACAAGTAAAGTTGTTTTGACTAATGGCAGTAATATATATAATAACTACAATAAAGAGTAGTGAGAGCTCTCGCTGTGCTGCCTAACACTGGAACTGCATACATTCAGAAGTACCTCTGCATTTGACCCATGAGTTGAAAATAAACAAAACAGACTAAACCACACAGGACACTACACCTTTCCTGTTGTATTTCTGCAAGTGTCATCTAAGTAATCTTGACTTCATTTAGTTTCCAATATCTGACATAGTGAACATACTGTGGCTGAAAATTCAACCACCACCCATTAAGAAGCCATAGATGGCAAAATATACGGTTTAGGATCACAAGATCCTTCTCCAAGGATCTTAGGTACAAGATCCTTCTACAAGATGATGCAGACTGGACACTCAGAAGAGTAGCTGAAAATGGAAGGTAAGGAATCAAAAGTGTTCAGAGATAATTCACGGTAAGGAAACCAAAAAATGACTTAAAAATACAGACATAAAGCATATAGTATAAGGAAAGATCTTAGAATTTAATTTTACATTTAGCTAAAATCATAAACAAGGGTGATCAAATAAACTTCTATTGTGAGAAAGAGGATAAAATTACAAGAAGCCTTGAAAAAAAAACATTGGGAAATGCCAGGGAAAAGAAGTATATCTCTATGAGAGCATTTTATACTTTCTGTCCCTCTACCTTTTTATAAAAACTTATTTATTAATAGAATCATAGAACAGCCCAGGTTGGAAGGGACCTCAAAGGACCATCTGGACCAACATTTTGAGAGAAAGGGAGCCTAGACAAAATTATCTAGCACTTTGTCTTGTAAACCTCCAGTGATGGGGTGTCTACGATATCCCTGGGGATGTTGTTCCAGTTACTGTTTGTAACAAATTCCTTTCTTATGTCGAGATGAAATGTTTCCTAGTGCAACTTTTATGCATTGCCCCTTGTCCATGTGAAGAGGGAAACTCCATCTGCGTTGTAGCCACCCTACTTAACATTCTCTTGAATTATTCAAAAAGAGAATGAGCACTTAGACCAGCATTTTCTGACCACAAAATATTATATGCTCTGTCTATGTTTTACAGTATTTTTTCCTCTGTGCCTGTTCTGCAACTTTCATTCGCAACAAATTGGGACAGGAATCATTTACTAACTCCCTAGTATATGTGCTGTGGTTGACACAAGGGCTTCACAATCTCAGTTTAGTTTTAGATGGTATTTAAACCAATAGAATTAATATCAAGATGCTAATGTAGACTAAGAAGTACATAAACAGTACAAGAAGGCAACAGCTTTCATGTCATGTTTTGAGGTAGTATCAACTATGAGTTAACTGAAACAAAATTTACCTAATTTAGTTTTACATATTCTTGAGTAAAGACAGGTAAATCTCAAAAGAAGACCTTCAGTGAACATGGTTGTAGCCATGTTTCTCCTGCTGTCACAGCTTGACATGGCTGGCACTACTCTCAACAGCAAAAGAGCAAAAATAGTTCCTGTGGATGTTTTACTTACTGTTAGAACTATCTGCAAGCATAACAGATAGCCAGACTGAGAAGACAGGATGTAAACTAAACATATCCAACTATAATTTATCTTATTTTATGTGTTAAAAATATAAGAAGGCCAAATGAGCTAAATGCTGAACTCATTTATAATTATGTCTCAGTAGGTACTGAATCTGGTCCGTAGTGCATAAACACTGAGTAAAATGAGAGAACGCAAATTAATAAATAGTGCACTGCTTAAAGCATCAGAAAACAGTCCTTCCTGAAGACTAATTACAAATTAAAAGATGCCTATCATATTAACCGTGCTTCAGGCAAGCGGAAAATGGAATAGATTATAAATAAAGGAATTAATACTACAGCTTCTTCTCACTTTTTAATTTTAAGGTACTAATTACAAATTATTCTGAAGATATGACAGTAAAACAGTTGCTGTTTTATTGTCCCTCTGCACTAGGGGGCAGATAGGGCATAACAGTATTTGCTTACAGAACAGAAAATGTGTTTCTTGAATCACCTCATGTAGCATTAATTTAGTAACATATACAACTTGGTTTTGAATGATGACTAATGGAGATTGGAGTTGCCTGGAGTTTGTTTATAAGCCCATGGAAAAACAGAGCTGGAACAGCTTGTTATTGCCTTATCTCAGGAACTGTAGTGCTAACTGAGCCTTTTTGGAAGAAATTGTCATCTACAGCCTGCTGTCCTCCTTGCAAACAATTTCCTTGGAAAATCATTTACCAGTAATTTTTGCCTAGTACCTGATATTTTGGTGAAATTTAGTAATTTTTTTCTAGATAAACAGGAAGGCAGTTCCCAACAGTCTTCTGTGTTTTGAAGACTGGGATCAATCTTCTCTTCATCAGGGTATAAAATACATTTTTTTCAGTCTTTGGTATTTCTGAATGTTTTCTGGGCTCTTGCAATTGATCCACAAAGATAATGAAATGTCAAGCTGAAAACAGAATGCTATATTCCATGCACAGATTTACCAATGTTGAGTAAGTGAATGGTTTATTGCCTTTGATCTTTACATTACAGTGTGGTATTTCCTTTCTTCTTCTTCTTCTTTTTTTTTTTATGACATTATTAATTCTTACTTAGTGTTTTCTGAAGAATTTTCATTATAGCAGTTATTGCTTATAGCAGTTATTGCTTATCTTATATTTGTAAAAACACTAATTCTTACTCTATCATAAAAAAATATCTGAATGTTTGTCACAGTTTGGTCCTCTAAAATCTATACTGGCTGCTACTTTTGCCTTGAATAATAATAATAATTAAAAAATAAATCAGAGCTTTTGTCTGGAAATTGAAACTATGACAATTGATCTTTTTCCCCCTTCTTTCTCCTCTCTCTTCCCTTTGAAACAAACATCACTTTTTTTTTCCCCCTGAATTTCAACTATCCTCCCTGAATTCTTAGAAATAACTGCAATGGTTTTGAAAGTCAGCTAAATATGTAGATACAGCAGAAGACAAAAAAACATGAAATAAACATATCACTGTTACTTAGAAATCATCTTCCTTACATCTTTCTCCAATGTTCTTCCTAGTGTAAAGTTCTCCTCATCAGGCTGGCCACACTATTGGCAAAATGCTTTTGTGCTAGTTCATCCAGTGGATCCCGCATCTTTTCTTAACAGTCCTCAATTCCCAAAGAGAGCTGAATAGTCATAAAAATCAAATCCCTGTTGTCAACATCAGCTTGGAACCAGTTGTCGACTCACAGGATCCAATCACAACTCCTCAAGCCCCTTCCCTCATTAGCAGGATCAAAGAGAAAACCACTTGGGCCCCCATGCTTTCAACACTCACTCTTAGACCTAGATAGTCACCCTTGATACTTTCCAGAAATTCACTTCAAGAAATCCACCTATATTTTTAAAAATAGTTTTACATTCATTGAAGAGACCATAACCAAACCGTCCTTCTGGGAGTCACACATAAAGACTTGATTTGCTATGGAGTACCTCCAAGCCATTATTTGTGGGGTGGGGGACAGAAATAAGTAAACAGAGGAATTATTAGAGAGCTACTAAAAACAACAGCAGAAACATGTTAAGAATTAACTTAGAAATATTTTCAATGTTCTGCTTCTGCAAAGAGTGTGCCATTCTAGCTAGAGTTGTGCAAATAAAAAAGCTGTCTTCAGCACAAAAGGAGAAATAGCTGGGTAGATTCATTTCCACATTCCGTGTGCTGCAATATCTGCAAGAACAAGCCAGTGAAATATTCTTTTAGCAAACAAATGAGAACCATCCTACTGTAACCCCCATTAAAATCAGATTTTTTTAGTGTTTTTTCCAGAAGACAGAGAGTTCAATCAACCACTGCAGTTTAAACACAAACCACATTATGTCTTGCCTCTACCCATGTAATAAAAATGTGGTAAAAGTCCTAAGGGCAGTAGGCATCTGTTAGAAAAATGAGCAATATGAGCACACACATGTCATGCCATCAGCCAGAGAAATAAAATATTTGAAGTAACCGTAGATCCTTTAGGGACAATAGGCCTGATTATCTACTACTTCAAAATCTAGAAAAACGTTACTGACAATGAAAAATGCTCCTGTTCAGATGGGATAGCATTTTATGGCTGCTTGGTGGATAACAAAGAGGCAAAGAAAAATGTGTAAGCTCTTATTATTGAGAAGATACTGCACAGAACTAACCAAGTAAAATTTAATCTTAAAACAGACATCTGATCCTTAGCTTTCTATCTTTTTTTGTGTGGTTCCCTCCCACCCCAAGGCTCACATTTTCTGGCTTCAGGAGCTGTGAGCAACAGCAGTCTATGCTACCGAGTAGTTTTCACTCTTGACTTCAACATTTAAAGGTGGAATTTGTATAATTTTAGACATTCTGGAGCTGGAGTGTGCTCACAACTCTGCCTGTAATCAGTGGGAAGTGATAGGTACCATTAATGCCACTTACCCAATCATATAATAGACTTAATGCAATAAGAAATATTATTCTCTGAAGTTTCACCAAGGGGAAATCATGTCTGACTAATCTGATAGCCTTCTATGATGGCATGACTGGATGGATAGATGAGGGGAGGGCAGTAGATGTGGTCTACCTGGACTTGAGCAAGACGTTCGACACAGTTTCCTGCAGCATCCTCATAGGGAAGCTTAGGAAGAGTGGGCTAGATGAATGGACAGTAAGGTGGATAGATAACTGGCTGAAAGACAGAGCTCAGAGGGTCGTGATTAGGGGCACAGAATCTAGTTGGAGGTCAGGGACAAGTGGTGTTCCCCAGGGGTCAGTACTGGGTCCAGTCCTCTTCCATATATTCATCAATGACCTGGATGAGGGGATAGAGTGCACCCTCAGCAAGTTTGCTGATGACACAAAGCTCGGGGGGGGTGGCTGACACATTAGAAGGCTGTGCCACCAGACAGAGAGTCCTGGACAGGTTGGAGATTTGGGCAGAGAGGAACTTTATGAAATTCAATAAGGGCAAGTGTAGGGTGCTGCACCTGGGGAGGAATAACCCCATGCACCAGTACAGGTTGGGGGCTGACCTGCTGGAGAGAGCTCTGTGGAAAGACACCTGGGAGTCCTGGTGGACATCAGGATGACCATGAGCCAGCAATGTTCCGTTTTAGCCAAGAAGGCCAATGGCATCCTGGGGTGCATCAAGAAGAGTGGGGCCAGCAGATCAAGGGAGGTCATCGTCCCCCTTGACTCTGCCTTGGTGAGGCCACACCTGGAGTACTGTGAGCTCCAGTCCTGAGCTCCCTGGTTCAAGAAGGGCAGGGAACTGCTGGAGAGGGTGCAGCAAAGGGCTACCAAGATGATGAGGGGACTGGAACACCTCTCTTATGAAGAACTACTGAGGGATTTGGGTCTCTTCAGTCTGGAAAAAAGACAGCCGAGGGGGGACCTTATCAACACTTATAAATACTTAAAGGGTGAGTGTCAGGAGGATGGGGCCAGGATCTTTTCAGTGGTGCTCGGGGGACAGGCAAGAGGTAATGGGCACAAACTTGAACATAGGAAGTTCCACCTAAACATGAGGAGGAACTTCTTTCCTTTGAGGGTGGCAGAGGACTGGAACAGGCTGCCCAGAGAGGTGGTGGAGTCTCCATCTCTGGAGACATTCAAAACCCACCTGGATGCGTTCCTGTGCAACCTGCTCTAGGTGACCCTGCTCTGGCAGGGGACTTGGGCTAGATGATCTCCAGAGGTCCCTTCCAACCCTATGGTTCTGTGATTCTATGGTTCTATAAAGCACCAGTGCTTTCTGATTTAAAAATTAGTGAATCGAAAATTAATCCTAAAGAAGCTGGGCCAGACCTTCAACCTATGAAAAAAGGTAAAGATTCATTGAAGGCAACAGGAGTGACCATGTTTTCATCTTCTGAAGACCTGATGCCAGTAGTGAGAAACCATAGCATTTTATCACCACCACATAGATGTATCACGTTGAGTTGGTGTAATTGCAGGCATGTCCTTGTTAATTTCTCTTGTAATTTTGCGTACACGACAGTGAAACAATCTTAAATACTCTCTTTGTTAGGAGGTAACTAAAATCTCCAGTATTTAAAGTCCCATATTCTGATAGGTAAGGATATTGATTTTTCCTTCCTGCAATGCTTTGCTTAGGTGAGGTATAGATGTTACCATGTTATTTCACTTTTCGGTAATCAGTTCTCCTAAGTACGCTGGAGTCTGTATAGGTACAACCTTTGTAATTAAAATGAATAGCCTCACGCTGCAAGTGGTATACCTCAAAAGTAGACCACTAGAGATCCAATGCAGAAATGCCACCAGTCAAAAAGTGTTCTGCGTCAAGCCAAAGTCAAACACAGACTAGCTTTCTGTTTATTGGTAAAATATTATGTCTACCTTTTAACAACTAATCATAAAATATAGCTTCAGGAAAAATTAATATTATATAACCGAGAAAATTAAAATGAAAAAAAACTGTAAGGAAAAGTAGGACTTATCACTCTCAATTTTAGTTTAAGTCAAATCAGGAAGCATTTTATTGATTTATTAATGACACAATTAGCCAGCAATCAGGGAACCATATGTTCAGGATCAATAGCATCAATAAAACAGCTGTAGCACAGCATTGGACACAGGACAAAAAAAAATAAAATTGACACCAACAAGTTTCTAAACACCCTTCTACAACTATTCACAAGAATCTCTAACCCCCTTCTACACACACACATGCAGTTACAAGCTCACCCCTCCTCCCCAGTCATGGGGGTTGCTACGCTTGTGGGAGACATGAGTACCCCAGCTTTGTGCACCTCCCTTGCTGTCAACACCCTACTGATGTATCCACTGGTGAGGAGGTGGCCCGGGAGATGCCTCCACACCCCAAGGTGAGGTTGCCCACTGAGTTCAGGCTGCTCCTGGTCCCTGATGGGGAGATTGAACTACCCAGCCTGGGCAGGGCAGAGGTGCCTCGGGGACACTGCCATCAGGGACAGACCCCCTGGGATGACTACTGCTTCCTCTCCACCACCTGTCACCATTTTCACAAATGTCTGTGCTCTCTTTGTACTTCTTTTCAAGCTGACTGCTTTGTCTTATAAAAATTTCTGATTTTTCCCTTGTTACTCTTTAATCCCACTGAAGATCGTCTTCCTCTTTGGGATTATCAGTTTTAGGCAAATGCTGTGAGACAGTTTTGGGTGTCCCCTTCTCACACACTGTTCACATTTCCAACCTCTTACCAGCTGTTGCTATCAAGGGTGTGTTACCAGGAGGGAGCTGTGCAAGGACCCCCACAATGTTTTCTTCATACTTCACATCTATTTACTTACTTTATTTTTTTTTTCTTTAATTAGCATATTTCATAGGTTTTACTTTAACATTTTTTACTTCATATCTGCTCATGGTATAATCTTTTTCTTTTTCCCACCACAGTTTTTACTTGTTTAAAATGTTGTGTTATCAATATATGGGCCACGTCTTTTCTGGTTTGCCATGGCTCAGAGATTGTTGCAGACAGCTTTGAGGAACGTAGATATATATCTACTGATGATGAATGACTTCCCATAACCAGTCTGGATCCAAAGGTATAAGAAAGGATAAATCCAAGGAAAAGAGTACCTAAATATCAAGGGAATCTATTGAACCTTCCCAGGGTGGCACACAGTGTCAGGCTTTAGCAGCCAGAAATTTATCTGTGCTATAGTTTTCAGGTACAGAGCTCCAAACTATAAAGTTTAGTGGGTAAAAATGTTACATCCTGAAACTTCAGTTATTAATTGTATACCATTTTCAAATATAAAGAAAAAAAGGTTTTTGCTTTATCTATTTAATACATAGATATTTAATATACAAAAGGTTGCAATTTCTGATATGATCATACAATCTACATATCTTCTGCTGCATTTTCTGTCTGCTAATACTTTTACCTTCAGGTCATTTTAGTTCCAACAGTGAATTGTTTTCTTGTGGTGGTAAAAGGACGCATTGACAGATTGACAGATTCAAAGAAAGAAAGTATCCTTAAGACCATCTACACTGGCCTGCTGCTTAACACAGGCTGTACAATTTCATACAGTAACCTATCTATTGAGCACTTGACTTCTTTTTCAGCTATGGCACATTTTAGAAAATTTCCAGTCTTGATTTGAAGATTCAATTGGTGATTACAGATTGCTGCCAAAAAGACCTGTAAAACCATTAGTCTTCCTCTCAAAACTTCCCTGTTGCTTTTGTTATATTGTTTACACAACACACAATCAAATTCTTAGAAAACTTGTATCATAAATGTTATAATAAGAAAGAAATGTCTGGACAGTTCTAGACAAAACAATTCTGCATTCTATTTTGGAAACATTGTATGTATTTAGAGAGCAAGATGTTGGTGACTTTGGAAGTACCTATGATTGAAATAAGTGCTAGAAAGGGAAAATAAAGTCCAGATTCACAAGGCAATGTCCTAAATCCTAGTAAAGACTTATTGGAAATTATACTTTTGCTGTCACTCATACATGGAACCATACACAGAACCATACATGTGACAGAATTAAACTCTTAGATACTGTGGTGGGTTGACCCTAGCTGGACATCAGGTGCCCACCAGAGCTCCTCTATCACTCCACCTCCTAACCTGGGCAAGGGAAAGAACATATAACAGAGAGCTCACGGGTCAAGAAAAGGACAGGGAGATCACTCAGCCATTACTGTTACAGGCAAAACAGACTCGACTTGGGGAAAATTAATTTAATTTATCAACAATCAAATCAGAGTAGAATAATGAGAAATAAAACCTAAATCTTAAAACACCTTCCCCCCAACCCTCCTTTCTTTCTGGACTTAACTTTACTCCTGAATTCTCTATCTCCTTCCTCTCTATTGACGCAAGGGGATGGGGAATGGGGGTTGTGGTCAGTTCATCATACATTGTCTTTTCCGCTTCTTCCTCCTCATGGGGAAGAATCCTCATGCTCCTCCCCTGCTCCAGTGTGGGTTCCTTCCCATGGGAAACAGTTGTCCATTAACTTCTCTAACTTGAGTCCTTCCCACGGTCTGCAGTTCTTCACCAACTTCTTCAGCGTGGGTCCTCTCCACGGGGTGCAGTCCTTCAGGAACAGACTGCTCCAGCGTGGGTCCCCCACGGGGTCACAAGTCCTGCCAGAAAACCTGCTCCAGCTTAGGCTCCTCCCTCCATATGGCTGCAGGTCCTGCCATGAGCCTGCTCCAGCACAGGCTTCCCACAGGGTCAACAGCCTCCTTCAGGCACCTCCACCTGATCCGGCATGGGGTCCTCCACAGGCTGCAGGTGGATATCTGCTCTACCATGGACCTCCATGGGCTGGAGAGGGAGAGCCTGCTTCACCATGATCTTCATCACGGGCTGCAGGGAAGTCTCTGCTCCAGCACCTGGAGCACCTCCTCCCCCTCGTTCTTCACTGACCTTGGTGTCTGCAGAATTGTTTCTCTCACGTATTCTCACTTCTCTCTCCAGCTGCGATTGGTGTTGCACAGTAAATTTTTCCCCTTCTTAAAAATATTACAGAGGCACTGTGGAATAATTACTAAATTGGTCAAGAATACAAAAATACAGCATTGTTCAAACATTAAGGAAAGTCATAAAATCAAGATGCTTCTGAGGTAGAATACAGACACAGCTAGCATGCGAAGAATGCCACATCTGTGATTCCCTGTACAAGGTTGTTTGCGAAACTACACAAGGGATGGAACGGAACACGCTTGTTCCGTGGCCTTCCCTTGTGACGAATAGCAGATATGGGGATGAGATGATACTACGGAACAGGTAAGCGGCCTGCACGCTACCCGAGCCAACATTTCGTCAAATGTTGATGAAATGCTGTCCTTTGTGTGAACTTTGCTCACCACAATGTACCAAAACACACCTCCATCCCGGAGGCTATCCGCCCCCGAGGTGCGAACACTCCTCCTTGAGTACATTAATCATAATAAAAGTGTGTATGACTAAAGTCACTCAAACTCCACCTTGAAGATAAAAAAATAGTATAAAAATAGCCCGAGAGAAGGGGGATACCCAGGGAAGACACCATCGTGAAGAATTCCATCGCTGATTTCCGGGACCAGTCGACGGGCTGAGCCTTTCTTCCCCCCCATAGGGACGCCTTTGGATAAGACTTAGATTACACCGAGTGCTTTCTCGGGGACTTAGAAATTTCTCTAGAGAATCTCTACCCTACATTTATAGCCAGGCTGTATCATTTATAATTTTGTCTCGCATTTGTATACTTAACAATATCTTTATTTGCACGTGCTTTGCAGACAGTGTATTTATCACCGGCAATCCTAAGAACCTATATATCTGTTGTTTAAATAAACTGCACTGTTTAAGTAGTTAGTCGTTTTGGTTTCTCACTGAACGCGACCAAAGACTCGAGAGAGGCCGTGCTAGTTCAGGAGCACGACTAGACAGAAGGTGCAGTCCACTATTAGTGTATCCAAATCGTAATAGTTTAATACATATTAAACGCGATTGGACTGATAGTGTTGAGTTGGGCATCACTCAGAATTTAAACCTAGCCGCACCTAGCCTCCCACCTCGGTGAGGAGTGTTAGAACGCAAGGAGGTTTATCTTCTGCCAAAACTGCTTGGCCCCTTTTCACACAACAGGCACTACCACCATTGCTGATGGGCTCGACCTTGGCCAGCAGTGGGTCCATCTTGGAGCTGACTGGCATTAGCTCTATTGGACATAGAATCATAGAATCATAGAATCATTTAGGTTGGAAAAGACCCTTGGGATCATTAAGTCCAACCATCAACTCCACTCTACAAAGTTCTCCCCTATACCATATCCCCTAACACCACATCTAAATGACTCTTAAACACATTCAGGTATGGTGACTCCACCACCTCCCTGGGCAGCCTATTCCAGTGTCTGACCACTCTTTCTGTAAAGAATTTTTTCCTAATGTCCCGGATTTTTTTCTAATGTCCTGTGGGGGAATCTTCTTGCATATTCTCACAGAAGCCAACCCTGTAGCTCCACCACTACCCAAATCTTGCCATGCAAACCCAATACAGAGACAAGATGTTCTCTTGAGCCTCTTAAAAATGTTTTGGGGGGGGTTCCATTTCTAACATAATTTGTGATTCAAAAGAGACATATATATATATAAATGTTCAAAGTGGGGTTTACAGGAATTTTCTTCTCAATACTTCCTACTGGCTAATCTAGGTGCCTTCTCACGTGTCTGACTGTTACACAAGTAGTAGCATTTTGGTTATTAAAGTAAAAGGGAATATTGCATCGTGATAAACATAGAAATGAGATGTGCCCTCAAAATTAACACCTCTCTTCTGTCTTTGTGTTTCAGAAGCATGTTAATACACGTAACAAAAATATGTCAGGCATTCAAAGTCAGTCTCTTTCCTTCTTTTAAATACTTGATAAAATTTGCCTTTTCCCAAAGTCATCACCATCAGAAAAATCCCATCTTTGTACTTGATTCATTTGCTTCCGTATAACCTGTTTCATTTTAATCATAAGGCAAGCATTAAACCAAATCACAACCAAGGTCAACATATGTGGATTGATATAGTAATCTACCCTGCCATCTTGTATTTGTTTCAGCCTACAATACCTAAAACAATAAAATGCATCAATGGAATTTTAGACCGGATGTAATACAGAGTGAAAAAGGCATTTTGCTGTACACGTTTAGACAGAAAAGGTAGTGTGCCAGTAATGAAACAGCCACATTGGAAAAAGGAACTCGAGTTACTCTTTATAAATGGTGACATGACATAATTGGAGACAACAAAATGCCTGGTAATGAGAACTGTGGTATTACACTAATACTCGCATGAAAATACTAAAAAGTTAATGTTGTCTGAGAAAACCATCATCAGTTGCTGAAAATGTCTTCATTGTGTTATTGTCCCTTCTCTTGTAAAACATGCTCTGAATCAGCTGTGTGGTTGTACTAACTTTTCTCCCCTGTAATTCCAGTACTTAGACTTCCCTGTCTTTCAGGATGCATTTCTTGATTCCATTTAGGTATTCAGCAACTTCTCTATTCTTTTTTTTTATTATTATTCTTTTTTCTCCCTCCCTTTTTATTTCATATTTTACATGTACAATTGCTACCTTTAATTACTTTCTTTAGTTCTATCCAGGACTTCCTCAATGAAATTTCCTTCCCTTTAACTGTATTTCTTACAATCTCACCATCTCTTCCCAAGAGAAATCTCAAGGCCCTTATTTCACCCATATCTCCTTTTGACCTGTTACTATTTATCATAACTCTCATCTTGGTATCTTACCAACTTGGACAACTTTCTCTCATTTTTACATTTATATGAATTCAACTGTCAAATTTATATAATCAAATATTGAAGTATGTTGATGACCAGGCGCAGACATTATATCTGTAGGAATACATACGCAGCTTTATATGCACTTTCACATGATTGAGCCTTGATGCTTCAAAATTTATACTAGAATTATCTGTATTTATTGATCTGTTTAAAAAAAGCTTTTGTTCTTTATGTTGTTAAACAGATGTTAAGAATGACCAGGAACCTTTTTGTGTTATTAATGTAAGATTTTGGGGAAAAAAAATCCAGATTTAAGAACTCACTTTGTGTTTCAAATTATTCCATATTTACTGAGAAACAGATTGATTTTGGGGACGCAGTAATTTTACAATGTTCTATGATTCTGTTTATTGTTAAATCATAATTATTATTGACCTAAAACTACATAACTTTTTTGTTGCCACATTTTGCTTTGTGGTATCTATTCAGCAAGCTGTGTTGTGATTATTTTTTTTTTCTCTTCTTATGTTCTTTTCCTCTTCTTTTCCTCTGCTGTCTATAATCAATCAATTTCTTTATGAAAAATAAATGTAAAAGAAAATAGAAATAATGATAAAGTGGTATTATAATAATTCCGGGGGTTTTAGCCTATTCAGTATATTAATCCAATTTCAGATACATCAATTATTCTGTCATATAACAAATGACAATAAAACGTTATATTGCTCGATTTGCCCTTAACAATGTTAATGTTTGTTTACCAGATATAAAAGGCATTGTATTCTAAAGTATTATTTCTTTATTGTGTACTCATTTCCTGCGCTTAGTGCTATGTAAACCCACATTAATATAAATCCATTACCTTGAGGGTTCCGTATTTTTTGTGTTTTAAACTTGGTGCAAACAATACAGTTCTAATGTATCAAACGCAGGACTAAGGATTAATATTCAGACTGTATGAATACATTTAATAGTACTGTACACTCTAACACAGTGTTTGTCATTGAACACTGCTAGCGTTTGCTGTCACTAAACAGATTATAATATGCTGACTTTGAATGTTGCACAAGTCATTAATCAACTGACATGGCCATATTTAAAAGATTGCGCTTTTTTATTTTGGTAGGTTTTAGTTGATAGATGAGTAAAACACACTCTTAAATCAAAATATAAAAGAAATTTTAGATACAAAATAAATTTAAAAAATGGAAGCAAACTATTCTTGGCATGCTCTCATATTTATTTATCTAAGGTAAACGCAGAAAGTTTAACTGATGTAAAGCACAAGTGAGTATTACTTGCCTTTAAAATAGACCAGTAAAGAAAACTGTTGTGACCTCATAAATATAATGGTATACTGTTATAAAGGCTGATCTACAGATATATAAGGAAAGTATTGTATTTTTTCCATGGTACGCCATTTTGCTTGAAGAGCTCAAAAAAGCTAGAAAACAGTGTTCCTGGGAAAAGCACAATCATTTTAAAGCGTGGACTCGCTGTATTCTGGAGGATTCCTGTATGATTTGCCAACACCAATAATGCATAGAACCCAATTCAGCTATTTCACATTTTTTGTTTACAATTAAGATTCTGGGCCCTCTGGAGTAATCCTGGTCCTCTGATGTCATTTATCTGAACAAAAGAGAGGTGGACACCTCTAAGGATCTGCAGACGAAGAGCTAACCTCTTCTTTTTCCCCCTTTGATCGTGACAATTTAGGAATCTCCTGCAAAATACAGTTTTGGCAGTGCTGGAAGGTAAACAGACCATCTCTCCAACAGAGAGTGGTGTGTTAATCTGCTTCATTATTCACAGTGCACACAGGATTTTGGCAGGCTGTATTTTACCAACTTTTATTAGATTTACACAATAAAATGGTTATACATATGTGTGGTTGTGTGCTAATTCTTGATTAGTAGCTTAGGAGAGATATTTGGTGCTGCAGGTAAAGTCTTACAGATCTGAGAGCCTTAGACAGAGCACCAATTCTTGTAATTTTATGGAGATATTTGAAATAAAACACAGCATAAAGTACTGTTCCTGCAAATACTTTAAAGACCTGAATAATAACAGAAAATCACACAGAGAGGGCAAAACATATTTCCATAACACATATTTATATGACACAGTATGTTATTGTCTTTCTGAGCTGTAGTTTTCAGCAGGAGTTTTGCTCTTGACAAAACTGCTGATTCCTAGTGGATTATATGCTATGATGATTAATTTTCACTTATTTTATAAATATATGAAAAAAAGCGTTGTGATATATAACAGTGCAAATCTTTGTACTGTGGTTTTGTTTTCTTCTCTTACAACTAAAGTTGGAGGTGTATAAAAATGAAAAAGTTTATCTCCTTTATTGAGTGTAGTTACATATTTATGCACTTGTTTTATGCATTGTAGTAGGAATTTTTTTAGGAACCAATCACCAAAAAAAAATCTGTAGCACTTTGGTTATTCAATTTAAATAACTTTGGTAAATAATTTAAGGTTTTTTTCAGTTTTTGTTTCCACATCTTCACAATACTTCCTTTTTTTTTTTTTTTAATAATTTTGCTTTGAAATTTAGTCCATTCAAGGTAAGAAATAAATTCAGCATAGTTCTTTCTAACATGTTCAATTTCAGAGCCTTTTAAAATATTAAGTTCATTCATAGATTGATAAATGTGATTTTATTCTTTTATGCTTGTATTACACACCCTCATCTACCCAACCAGCAGATTTCCTCTGCTTTACTCTAGATTTCTTTGTATTTTTCCCTACTTTTTCTTTCTCTAGCAGTTTTTCACATTTTCTTCTCTCCTTTTTGTGTCTGATAAACAGAAAATTTGTAAGAAAAGTAGTGAAGGATGAGTACAATCTAAGAGTTATACATGGAACTGCATGGAACATACATGGAACAGAAGTATCTGTTTCTTGTTCTTGATGGTGTTCAGATGTTTTCTCCTACTCTAGGCAAGACACAATCTGTGTATTGATAAACCCATCTACAAAATGAGGATAATAATATTTATCATTTTCATGGATTGCTATCAAGCGGTAATTAGCCCATACAGTTAAGCATTCTGAGAAAGAAGAATCTGCTGGAGTATGAAACTTGGTTTAATGATGTGTGTTAATTCTTATAAACTATAGCTCAGCAATGATACAATTTAGTAAACTAGATGACTTTAAAAAAAAAAAAGGCACAAAAAACCACACCAAAACCCCTTGATTAACTCAAAGCATCAACCTTGAGGTCTCACTTAATTCTTTATGTTTCTTTTTAAAATGCTCAAGTGGCTGGAACTTGTTTCTTTCTAGGTATGATCTCTTCACTTGCAAAAGTCACAACTAAATCAATCATTTTCCTATATGTAATGGGCATATAAAACTGTGCCCTCTAAAATGCAAAAGGGCTTCCAAAGACCTCAGAAATAAAGATAGGGTTTAGGTTGCTTTGACTTTTAGAAACAATATTCCCTAGTGATATTTGACCAGCCTTCCCTTCCCTAATGCCTTAAAGGGACAATTGATTTTGGAATTTGAGTTTGTACAGAATTAACAGACTAATTCCTTTAAAGACTTGAGGAATTAGACTTTGAATTAATCATCTCTAAAGACATACAGTACCATTCAGAGCTTCATTTCTTCTGTCTCTAATTTATTTACAGATACCTAAAGGCCTTGTCTTTGCTCTGAGAAGATCCAAGTATGACCACCTTTATTTAGTTACTATATGTTTACATATTTCATGTAAATTCTAGTCAGTTCAATCTCTTTGTCCATCACATTTATGAGAAACTATTGATGATGTGCTCTTAAATTCAGATGATAATGTTGTAATAAATCAGTATCATATTTGAAGAAAGTTTTACGTTCCACACCAAAGAGACTGCTACCCTTGGATATATCTATATAAGTCATATATTGAAGGACTGAAAGTTCTGGAGTACCCAATTGATGAAAGCTCTTTTGCGGATATGTACCAGGCAGGTTCAAGCAATAAAAGTAGCTATTGACCTTTTTGTTTCCTGTTCCCTATCAAAAAAATGCAAGTACTGCAACATGGAACAACTTTGCTCGTGACCATTTCTGTAACCTTTGCGAAGGAACCAAACTTTCCTCTGCTCTTCATTTATATTTATATCTGTTTGTTTCAGTATAACTACTTGAATGTGCATTATCACCACCATGCGCTCAATTTATGTCTGAAGAGTCCAGAAACAATGGTTCCACAAATCAAGCTTAAGCAGGCTCAGTATCTGGCTGCTGTTCTACTCCAATACATTCCAAGTGATTAACACCACCTGTGGCACTCCTAATTCACAGCAGCAGACAATTATATCCCTTGGATACCCATTATGGGTAATTATTCCCATGACAGACTATTAGATATGGGTTGTGAACATCTCAGCTGTAAACTTTTTTTGCAATTTTATTTTAATTCTGATATTACCATTGAGAGGCATATTTGGGGATTGTTACATTAATGGTACGCTTACAACAAGCAAAAGATTCATTTTTATTGCTGGAGTTGTAGTCAGATTCATTATTTAAATATGTGATTAAAGGAGATTTTACATGTTTGCCATTACAAGATTATTTTATTTCATTCTTTTAGTACAGAGGCAATAGCAGATCCTGCTGATAAAGTGACACTTGAGGCAGTTAGAAACTAATTGTTTTTGTTTTAAAGTCTGTGTACTCTTCTTAACAAATCTTTTTTTCTTTTTCCTTTTTCTTTTTTTTTTTTTTTTCCTCCTGAATATACAAGCCTAATCCCTTATAAGCATGTAGGGGAATTCCCAGAGTGAAAAAAGGTTTAACTCAAAGATCAAAACTAATAAAACTTTCCTGTCACTTTAATGTAATTTTAAAGATCCATCTTTTTTTGTGAAATAACAGGATTTAACACAATCATAATCTCTTTGATTTCCTATCACATCAGATATGGTTTTATATGGAATATAAGCATGCTCAGAATCTGAATTGGGATAACTTCAGTTTCAGACACGACCAAGTGTACTGAAATCAATGGAAATAAGATAAAGAATGTAAATATAAATGAAAGACCAAGTGATTCTTCTTTGTATATTCATTTTCGAGATGTCCATTTATATAAAACTGATAATACTGGGTTAAAAAAAAAAAAGGAAAAAAGGAAGACATCAGTTTGTTTGGTCATTATATTAAAAATGCAACAAAATTTGGTTTTCAATATATTAGAGAGAATGAAAAGAAAAAAAAACAGAATTAAAAGGAGAAATGTTTACACATGATGCAAATGTAGCAGTCATGGTTTCATTAATAAGGCTGAGTTCAGGTTAGATTTTCTGTATTGACTTAGCCTCTTTGATAAATACGAAGAAAACACTTTCTGTGATACCCCCATCAGTATTCTCCCTCTAACCCCAGGCTATTATTGAATAAGTAAAACCCTTAGCTGACCCTAGACTAGGTCAGCTGACAAATCCTACATGCTTCTTTCATGTGATTTATTGAACTTTTAAAATCCTGTAGGCATTTCACAAGTGTTGTTGAAACGTGCAATATGACATAAAGATATGGTAAGCTACAGCTGCGCTTAACCCAAGCTCAAGGTCAGTCTTATGCTCCAGTAAAAATCTACCTGACATCTGTAATTGCAAAGTGAGGTAATGTTCGCAGAATTCAGAAGAAACAGAACAAACTCAAAACCCATTACTGTGGACTAAATGTGCTACGCGAAGAATCTAGGCATGATGAACGAACAGGATCTGGCTCTGTTACACATACAGTCTGATTTTACCGCAATTTATCATGTGCTGGTGGATCTCTTAGAGAGACTGAAGTCACGGAAGCAAACGGGATTTGTACAGAGTCTGTGTGCACTATAGGCTTGTACTGTGTGTCGAATAGCGTGGAAATTTGAATCAAAGCTATGACATCTTGCAGCCAACAGTGTGGACATGAATAGCTGTCTCAGAGAGTTTCTCCTGACTTTATATTCTTCAGTCAGCAGAAACACAGCATAGCTTCCCTAAAGACTAACTGGTACCACGCCATAAATTAAGAGTGGGAAACAGCATTACTTTGAAATTGTGTAATTATTCCTGAGTTCCTCTAAGCAAAACTTAATTCCTTATCCTCTTTTGACAGGTAAAGTAGGTTATGGAAAATATTTATGAAGTTATCTGTCATACCTGAGGACTATCCTCAGGTAATTCTCAGGTCAGATTAATTTTTTTAAATAATAAAACAACACCCAATTTAATGTGGCAGATTGCCCTCAGGAATTCACTGTGTCTATACAAATATGAAAATTAACGTGCTCAATAAGCAATGCATCAATACTTAAGATAAGTAATGATTCAGGATGCTTACTGTTAACATTTTTGGTCTATAATTTCTTTTACACATTGAAGGAATAAAACGAGTAGTTTGTAAAACTGTTCAGCATTACAGCAGCTTTTGAAAATATGAACAAGCACATGCACACTCAACATAAGCGGCAAATGATTTCAATTGAAAACTAATTTAATCTGATCTTGTCCAGTGAGAATGGACCAATTCAAGTTAACAGCTAAAACTAGACTGAAGTTCCTGCAGTACCCGGAAAAGGAGGAGTATTTTATTATCTGTGACCAGGTAAAATAAAAGTGGAGGTGATTCTATACCCTTGATATTACTTATCACTTGATATTACATATTACAAATCTAAATTCTACCACTAAAAATCCCTGAAATTGCTTACACTGAGGGGGAAGGCTGGAGGGCGGCAGGGAGAGAGAAAGTAGGGGGATAAGAAAAAAAAACACTTTGGAGTAGAAGTTGCTTGGAGTAACTTGACCTGACGAGCCAGGTTTCATGCTTTAAATGTGAAGGACTTTGCTGAATCTGTGATAGAGACAAAGCAATACTCTCTCTTTTTCTTTGGTCAGACATAAAACTTCAGTATTGCTTGTTGAAGTCAGTCAGACTCACAGCAAGAGTTTGGACACTAGTACTCTACAGACTGCTTTTGTTCTTCTCACTTCATCAATCACAGGTCAATTGTTAAATCCTGGCAGCTTATAAGAGCACATCAGGTGTAGAAAGCATTTGCAGAATACCTAATGGCCACATACTAAAGATTTTAAAGTTCAACCGCACCATCAGAACAGTCTGCTGAAGAGCAGTCTTCTTAGAGTAATCTATAATTTACATTAAACTCCAAGGACACTCTCTTCTACATGCATATCAAAGGTAATACAGAGGGCTCAATGTTTATTGCTCAAACAGTGATAGACAGCCCATGGCTTCACTGGTTTTGGTCAGTGTGAAAACTTCTTATATCTAACTTAAAAAATTACTAGACTCTATTGTCATCCCTTCCTAAAAAAATTTTGTCTTAATTTAGTGGGGCAAACTTCTTGATCTGTTAATGAAAGACTGCCTTGCTGGCAACCCAAACTGACCTTTCTTATAACTCACAGCATATTGCTTTCTTCTTTATAGTGTAGTTCATTTGTGTTGGTAACCTTTTTTATTTTCTCTGAAAAGTCACATTTTTAAGTGATGAACAAAACTTGTGGAGCATGAGTTAACTGTTGTCATAGTTGTTAGAAGCAGTGCAGGTTTCCTTTCACAATCCTTATTCTGACAAAAGGTCTTTTAGACTTCACTCCATTCCAACTGTGTTTATAAAAGAAAGAAACAATGCCATCTGTCAGTCATTTTCTCCAAATGTTGAAATCACTTTCCATTATGAGCAGTATATCTGAAAAAAGTCCTGCAGAGAGTATTTCTTTTATGCCAGTTACTAAGAAGGAACTGTCTAGTAACTTGGAACTGATGTTATTGTCATTTTATTTGTGTTCAGACCACTGGATACCTGACGTAAGTTCTACCAGTGCAACAATAAAGAAATGAAGGTATATTTGCATATTTCATGACTTTTAGACAACATTTCCCTCTACTAACACTAAAAATAATTTAATCAGCTGTATTTTATCAATGTAATGGTAAAATAAAATTTTAAAACTTGGAACAACTTAGAAAACAAAGAAAAATTACTATAACATATTTATATAAAAAGAAACTTGTCATTTTACAGAGTTCTCTTTTTAAGAAGGGCAGTTAACTTAAAGCACGGTTTCTACTTTTTATTAACTTCCTCATATCAAATGACATTTCAGTACTTTCAGAATTCATAGTGTTTCTATTTATGACATATTTCTTTTCAATTTACCAATTTACTGAACTAAGAAATGGTACTTGGATATGAATTGTGATACATTTATTAAAAATGAAATAGCATTTACTGTAATTCTATTTTGGGAACAATGTCTATTAAGTATTATAGTCTTTCAGAAGATTCCACTGAAGAGCCAACTGCAAACTTTTCAGAAGACAAAAACTAACTTTTTAATAAATTTCAAGCTTGCAAAAAGGGAAAACATTCATAACAATTCCGATGAAATCAGACTCAGTTGTTGTCTGAAGCCACCTTGTATATAATTTTTCCTCCTCCTTTCTATGACCTGGCAAGTTTAGTAAATTTTAGGAAAAAAAGCATCTCACAGCATTGCAGTGATTATATATACTTTATAATTCATAATGAAAGTTATTAAAGATCTCTTTTTACAAACTTTTTTGATCCCAACAATTGTGCTACACATTGCTGTTGAGCATGTCCTACTAAATAAAAGGAGCAGAATCTGACCACCAGAAGACAAAAGTTGAAAAATCCCACAAGGGCATCTGATTTATCATCCATAAGTTTCAATGTTGCACATTTTGAATTTCAGCGGGCTTTATACCACTAAATACCTTTGAGGATTAGGATCCAAATATTTTGCAATTTTCAATAGAAGACTGGATTAAAACACAGTGAAAATTTTCTCTAAAGTATTTAGTAATTTTCCACAACCAAGTAGGGCTGACAAATTCTCCTGCCCTGATATTTATTTTCTCCTGCTTCATCTCATCTCAACTATTTTTAGTCTAAACAACTCTTATTCCTGCTTAGTATTCAGGTACTCAGATCCTGGTTTGAATGTAATAGAATCTTCTGTATATAAATTAAAGAGTAAATTAAGGATGTTTCTCTGCAGACCTTGTGGCTGACACCAAAAGAGATGATCTCCAAAAAAGATTGTTCCAAAGAGAAGAGAGTCTAGAATAGAAACAGGCTTTGTTGATATTGTCAGAGGGAGATGGATCTGATTCAAAGGCATTATGGTGTATATATGAAACTTGCTCTATAATATTTTACAGTTTGTTATTTGTGGAACATTTTTTTCCTTAAAAAAATAGCTGAAAAAAATGTGTAGAAGTCTGAAATCTAATTATGTTTAAATTAATAGTTTGGAGTCTAGAGGAGCAAAAGTCATAGAATGGGAAGGAGTTAGTCATAGAATAAAGTTATAGACTGGGAAGTCATAGACTGGCACGTCTATAACTTACCAGAAGCTTGCACTGGCAACATCACTGAGAGTCTACCAAGTCTGCGTACTCTAAAAAATATCATCCACTCCTACTATTCCACACAGGGTCAAATGGTACTGCACCAAGGCAACTTAGAACCATTAAAAGAGACTGTATGTCCCTTGGTGGAAAGATAAAAGGATTTGTAATACAGGTGGTGTTCTCTATCCTCCCAGACAGATGAAGGGGTTCAGGAAATACAGGTCTACTAATACAGGAAATCTGCTGGAAATATAATACAGCAGAGAGGAAACAGTCTAGGAGGTTCCTGGAGTGTGTGGAAGATAAATTCCTGACACAGCTGGTGAGGGAGCCAATTAGGGAAGGCACCCGGCTGGACCTGTTGTTTGTTAACAGAGAAGGGTTTGTGGGTCATGTGGTAGCTCGAGGTCATCTTGGGCATAGTGATCATGAAATGATATAGTTTTCAACTCTTGGAGTAGTAAGGAGGGGTTCAGCAGAATTGCTACCTTGGCCTTCCAGAAGGCAGACATTGGCCTGTTTAGAAGTCTGTTGACAGAGTCCCTTGGGAGACAGTCCTGAAGGGCAAAGGATTCCAGGAAGGCTGGATATTCTTCAAGAAGGAAATTTTTAAGGTACAGGAGCTGGCCGTACCCAGGTGCCAAAAGACGAGTTGGCAGGGAAGAAGACCGACCTGGCTGAACAGAGGGCTTTGGCTAGAACTCGGGAAAAAAAAGGAGTTTATGACCTTCAGAAAAAGGGACAGGCAACTCAGGAGGACTACAAGGATATCATGAGGCTATGAAGGGAGAAAATTAGGGCCAAATCCCAACTAGAACTTAATCTGGCTGCTGCTGTAAAAGACAATAAATAAAGTTTCTATAAATACACTAGCAACAAAAGACTAAGGAGAATCTCTGTCATTCATTGGATGCGGGGGGAAACATAGTGACAAAAGATCAGGAAAAGGCTAAGGAACCTATTGCCTTCTTTGCCTCAGTCTTTAATAGCAAAATCAGTTATTCTCAGGGTACCCAGCCCGCTGAGCTGGAAGACAGGGACGGGAAGTAGAATGAAACCCTCATAATCCAACAGGAAATGGTTACAGAACTACTATATCACTTAAATGCACATAAGTCTATGGGGACGGATGAGATCCACCCGAGGGTACTGCGGAAGCTGGCAGAAGTGCTCACCAAGCCACTTTCCATCATTTATCAGCAGTCCTGGCAAACCAGGGAGGTCTCAGTTGACTGGAGGTTAGCAAATGTGACATCGACCTACAAGAAGAGCCGGAAGGAGGATCCGGGGAACTATAGGCTTGTCAGTCTGACTTCAGTGCCTGGGAGGGTTATGGAGCAGATCATCCTGAGTGCCATTATGCAGCACATGAAGGACAACCAGGCGATCAGGCCCAGTCAGCATAGGTTCATGAAAGGCAGATCCTGCTTGACAAACCTGATATCCTTCTATGACTAAGTGACTCCCTTGGTGGATGAGGGAAAGGCTGTGGATATTGTTTACCTGGACTTTAGTAAAGCCTTTGATACAGTTTCCCACAGCACTCTCCTGGAGAAACTGGCTGCCCATGGGTTGGATGGGTGTACTCTTTGCTGGGTAAAAAACTGGCTGGGTGGCTACGCCCAAAGTGTGGTGGTGAATGGAGTTAAATCCAGCTGGTGGCCGCTCACAAGTGGTGTTCCCCAGGGCTCAGTATTGGAGCCATTTCTGATTAATATATTTATCAGTGATTGGGATGAGGGGATTGACTGCACCCTCAGTAAGTCTGCAGATGACACCAAGTTGGGCAGGAGTGTTGATCTACTTGAAGGTAGGGGGGTTCTACAGAGGGATCTGGACAGGCTGGATCTATAGGCCGAGGACAACAGTATGAGGTTCAACAAGGCTAAGTGTCAGGTCCTGCATTGGGGTTGCAAGAACCCCATGCAGTACTACAGGCTTGGGGAAGTGTGGCTGGAAAGCTTACTCGTGGAAAAGGACCTGGGGATGTTGGTCGACAGCCGAGTCAGCAGTGTGCCCAGGTGGCCGAGAAGGGCAATAGCATCCTGGCTTGTATCAGAAATAGTGTGGCCAGCAGGACTAGGGAAGTGATCATTCCCTTGCACTCGGCACTGGTGAGTACTGGTGAGTACCTCAAGTATTGTGTTCAGTTTTGGGCCCTGCACTACAAAGACACTGAGGTGCTAGAGCATGACCACAGAAGAGCAACAAAGCTGGTGAAGGGTCTAAGTCCTATGCAAGATTAGAGTCTTATGAGGAGCGGCTGAGGGAACTGAGCTTGTTTAGCCTGGAGAAAAGAAGGTTCAGGGGGAACCTTATTGCTCTCTACAACTACCTGAAAGGAGGCTGTAGTGAGGTGGATGTAAGTCTCCTCTCCGAAGTAAAAAGTGATACGACAAGAGGAAATGGCCTCAAGTTCCTTCAGTTTAGACTGGATATTAGGAAAAATTTCTTCACTGAAATGGTTGTCGAGCATTGGAAAAAGCTTCCGAGTGTCATGGTTTGGGCTGAACTGGCCACTGAAATAAATTATAGGTGCTCTCCCCGACCTCTTCTAGAAGGGGCAGGGTGAAGAGAGAGAGATTTATGGGTTTAGAAAAAAACTAAACTACTTTAATGAAACATTATTAATTAAATAAAAATAAAATATTCATAATAAAATAAAAATAAAATAATGAAATGTATACAATACATACTAAACCATTACCAAGCTCCCAGGGTGATGATCTCATCACTGGCAGATACTGGGAAAGTCTCAGACTGGGCTCAGTGACAGACGGGAACTGGATCCCAGATCTGGATTCAGGAATGCACAGATAGGGATCAAAGACAGACGAACAGACAGAGTCCTTCTCAGGTGCTGGCCATTGAAGAAAGAGAGGGCTGACCTCTTGGTCCCTCAGATTTTTTACTGAACACAAGGCAGATGGGATGGAATACCCTGTTGGTCGGTTTTGGATCACCTGTCTTGTCTGCGCCTCGGTGCAGGTGTGACGTCTCTATGCTTTTCAGTTTCTGACCCTCCAATGGGGCGTATAACAAAGCCTAATGACCTAGGTTGTTAAAGCAATAAATATAAGCAAGAGCATCTCTCACACCATTTCTTGGCATGAATTAGAAACAATCAGGTCTTATCTCTCTGGGAGCAAACAGTGTCTAAAAAATATGCTGTTAATTTCAGAGAGTTTAGTTAGTTAGAAGAGGCTTAGCTGCAAAGAAAATTACTGAACAGAAAATTGGTTCTGTTTTACATCAAACCAGGACACCCAGGGAATTCACCAGTGGAGTCACCATCCCTGGAGGCATTCAAAAGACATGTAGATGTGGTGCTTAGGGACACGGTTTAGCGGTGCACTTGTCAGTGATAGATTAACGATTTGACTCGATGATCTTAAAGGTCTTTTCCAACCTAAATGATTCTATGATTCTAGGAAGAAGGAGCTGAATTGAACAGGTCAATGCCTGGCCACATGGCTGGTGGCAAACTTAAGGTTTTTCTTCTGTGACCATGGATCTACCTGTGAGAAGATATGTCTGTTGGGAGCTGATGGGATTCACCTGACCAAGTCAGGCAACAGGGTCTTTGCCAAGAAGCTGTCCGGACTTATACACAGAGATTTAAACTAGATTTAGTGGAGGAAGGCGATGGAGCTTTGAGCAAAAGATAAAAGCCAAGGGCTGCTGATGTATTAGGAACCAAAAGGGAAACACCTGTGAAATGCACCAAAGGAATTAGGATGTGTTCCTCTAAAACAGTGTCAAGGTCGATAGCCCAACTGAACTGCCTCCATACCAATGCATGTTATGCATGTATGGGTAACAAACAGGAGGAAATGGAAGCCACTGTGCAGCTAGAAAGCTGTGATCTAATCGCTGTTGCTGAAATGTGATGAGATGAATCACATGACTGGAGCACTGTAATCGATGGCATCCTGGGCTACATCAAAAGAAGTGTGGCCAGCAGGTTGACGGAGGTACTTCTGTCCCACTACTCAGCTCTCGGGAGATCACACCTGGAGTACTGCATCCAGTTCTGGGGCCCCAAGGGCAACACAGACATGGATCTATTAGAGTGGCTCCAGAGGAGAGCCATGAAAATGATCAGAAGGATTAAACACCTCTCCTGTGAAGAAAGGCTGAGACAGTTGGGGTTGTTTAGCCCAGAGAAAAGGTGGCTCCAGGAAGACCTTATTACAACCTTTCAATATATAACAAGGGCTTATAAGAAAGGTGGAGAAAGATTTTTTCACAGGGCCTGTAGTGATAGGACAAGGGCCAATAGTTTTAGATTGAAAGAGGGTAGATTTAGATTAGATAAAAGGAAGAACTTTTTACTCTTAGGGTGGTGAGGGACTGGAATATGTTGCCCAGAGAACCTGTGGATGCCCCATCCCTGGAAGTGTTCAAAGTCAGGTTGGATGGCGCTTTGAAGCGCCTGATACAGTGAAAGATGCCTCTGCCTTTGGCAGGGGTGGTTGGACTAGATGAGGTCTCGCTGTGGTAGTTAGAGAGGAACTATACCTTCCCCATCTCACAGGAACGAATCTGTCTTTATTCACACACGTATAAATCAACAATGACTCAACTGGTCTCTGCAGAATAACAGACACATAAACAGTGAAGTTATGATCAAAATCAACCCTCAGATTTGATAGATGGACTCCAAAATTGTTATGGACTCCTTACCTGATGTTAAAGAAGAGTCAAAATAGAGTCTCACAGTTCACCTTATGAAACAATGGTGTACTGCTCAGGGCAAGGAAAAACTAATAATACAGAAATCTTTACTCCCACAGCAGTTGTCCATTACTGTATTCCCCACACCTTCCTCTGAAATTTTTTTCAGAGCAAGTGATTGCAGAGTTTGAATATAAGACTATGTCAACTACCAGTATTATCCTCCTGTATTCACAAACTTCATGTTGTAGTATAACGTTCAACATTGGTGATTTCAGATATTAATAATTTCCACAATTTTTCCATATTTCAGGAAATGCCACAGATGATCTTGCACTTCCTAAGGTTTGAAACCGATTTACGTATACTAGACGGGGTTTGGGGGGGTTTTGTTGGGTTTTTTTGGTTTGTTTTTGTCCATACTCAGTAGCATGCTTTTTCAATCCTAGTCCAATCAGTTTGAGATGGTTCTTGGACTTGAGAAGCTTTCAACTAGGGCTCTCCATACAATGTCTTTTACTGTCTGTTTGCACAGTTCCTGTCACCATAACATGTTAATCCTAAGTGATACAGAAGAGTTTTACTTTCAAATAAACATGTCCATACATTTTATTTTTTCTTTATGTATGTGTATCTATGAATGTGTGCTTGTGTTTCTTAAAGGACAATGCTTAAAGCTCAACACAGATATTATGGTAAGAACTAATTCAATAACATTCTACTTCACCTTCTTTTTAATTTTATCTTCAAATGCCCATTTTTGCATTCCCAGTGCATGTCTATTTATTGCACTGTTTTTTATGGCTGTGCATTTACTTGTACTGTAGTAAGAGCCAAGCCCATGCTTTGACTCACAGTTATAAGTTAAAATATAAAACCATAACACCAGAAGTACACTCTAATCAACAGCTACAGATGATAAAAGCACCATATGTTTTCAAAGCAGATTTGAAATTGGAAAATCAATAAAAAAATGAAAGACACTGTATAAAAAAGTGCCATCATGTTGGAAAGATAAATCCCCTACTTCATTCCTGTTGACTCTTTTCTATGTCCCTACAGTATCTACTAGCTATTCCCCAGGACTGATCTGTTTCTTTTAAGGAAGGTACGTCTTGTGGGTCTTGAATTAATGATTTATGTCTTTTTTCAGTTTTAAATTTAAAAAAAATAAAAAATAAAAAAAAATTGGTGATAAAACCAAAGGTTCCTGCTAAGTGGCTTGCTGACTTATTCGTGTTTCTGTGTAACTTCAGTTTTAAGTTACTGTATCTCGTTGTGGGTGATGCTAGAATCATAATATTACAGTTATTTGGCAAAACTGGTATATAGAATAAAAAAGCATGGTTTTGATTTTTGGAAGGATTTCTTTCTTGTTGTCAGAAAATGCCTTCCAGTAATACAACTTTTGCAAACATTCCTGGGACTTAAATAACATTATTTAAGTTCCCTGCTCCAAGGTTTAATGCAAGGTCTTGGGATTTAGCTTGAACTTTCAGAGATATTTAGTTGCCTTACTTCTGTGGTTGTAAGGTTGCATTTTCCTACTTCATGGAGTGCTGTAGAGAGAGACAAACGTACTAAATATTATCAGGCTTCTTTTACAACATTTTCTAATATAGTAATAGGCATCTGAAATACATGTGACGTTTCATGCAAAGGATGTTAGTTATAAAGCGGAAGTCTGAATATCAATTCTGAATAAAAGGAATGTAACATCCCCAAACCATGAAATCATGAAGAGGAAAATTAGAGAGGACCAGGGCAGAGAGTACCTTGTTTCATCTGTCCTCAGAGATACAAGGAACTGCAATGACTGGCCAGCTCAGTTTTATATAAACAGTCATCAAGATGGAAATTCCTGAGAACTTAGGGGTTGATGTTATTTGTCCTAACTCCCAGTGAGAGCAACAGGAATAAATTTAGCATTTTTTCCTATATTCCTAAAGAATCCTTTTAGTAGTGGAAAGATATATTATTGCCTGCTTTATTTCTGATGCATACAGCAAAGGGATGAGTGGGAGAACATTATTAAGTAAGTGTTACGTGCCTCAGAATAGAACAGAGATGTGGAATTATGGAGGAAAGTGTAGGCAGTGGTTGGTTTTGTCAAAGTGGTGGAAAAAAGTGAAAGAAATGTCTTTGAAGATATGTGGTGCGAATAAGGGGAATGATACACGAGAGGAGTAGGGAGAAAATGACAGAAGATGAGAGTAGCATAGCCACCAGTTGGGATTTTATTTTTAAATTCATAATATTCTTTGCTTGATTTAAAGAAACCATAGTAATTTATGATTTTTCCCCTTTAATCTTCAATTAGGTAATTTTTGTATTTATCCAAGTGGTTGTCATCACCCATTACAATCACAGTACTGAAAGCAGCAGAATCTTTCTGTAAGAAGGCTGTGGTGTCCACTTACATTTTGCAAGTGAAAGTGAGGCTGTCCAGATATTAATCTCATATCCCTTTTAATGGAGTAGAAGCAAGTCTGTCCTAATGGATGACATAATTCTTTTGCCATTTTGTCAGCTAGGCAAGGAATAGAAATATATGGAGATGTCAAGAATTACATGACAGGTACAGCAGTCTTGAGTACCATGGTAAGACAAAAAAAAAAGAAGAAAGTCTCTGAAGCGTGCAGGAAGTATTAGAGAGGATGAGGTCTACAGCAGTAGGCCAAGACTGCTGGGAGTAAAGTGCCTTTCAGAGATGTATGTAATACACATTTATATTTAAGTAGTATATCTAGCAAAAGAGATATCTGGAAATTACCTAAGAAACCACTGCAGAAAAAAAGAACTTGGAAAAACACGGAAAGAAGTAAAGCAATATGGGAATAGGAATAGGAGGTAAATCAGTGAGATGGATGGGAAGGCTACCTTCCCTATCCAAGCACAAAAAGATTTACAGCAGCACAGAATAATTTGTCTCTTAAAAACAAATAAAACCACCAACCAATAATAATAATATTAATAGTAGTAGTAGTAGAAGTAATACCAATAATATTTTTTAAAAAAATTAGCATGGTCATCTCAAAATTGTAAATAGGGAGTCCTGAGCCATTCTTGGGTTGTTTTTTTTTTAAGATAAAATACTAGATTTTTAACATGAAATGTTTACATAAAAATTGTAAGGCTTGTAGCTTTCTTCAAGCAATTAATAGAAAGAAAAAAAATAATAACACTAACACTGTCTTTGCAGTTGAAGCTCATTCTACTACTATAAATTAAGAACAAGAGAAACCTGACCTAGTCATTTAGTGACACTAGTAATAGAAGTGGTAGAGCAGGCCACAGTCTTGTAATTTTCTCATTTTATTAATTAGCCAAGGTGGGAAACTGGTGCAGCTCATAAAAATTTCATACAACATGTTATCAGAGCTGTGGAAATGTCACCTGGATCATAACGAGCCTTATGAAATCAGCAAGCAGTGGAAAGAAAATCTATCCAAGTGGTCAAACACATTGCTTCTATCTTAGAAAGTACTTATTCCACAGTTGGAAGTTGGGGGATTATGTGGAGAAATCTGTTCATATGCTGGTCCTGTCTTTGAAGTCCTGTTTTCTTTTCCAAGTATTTGTTACCAGCTAATATTAGGAATGGGATACTATGACAGATAGGTTTATTCTTACATTACTCAGATAATATTTTTACTTTTCCCCTTCCAGACAAAAACTGAAAATCACTTATTTCAAATCAGGATGACAGAATTATATTCATACTCTTTTATTTATTTATCTATTTATTTATTTTAATAATTAATAATCTGTGCTACAGTCAAGATGTTCCTGCGTTAGGTATTGATCTCTAATACTTTGGGATTTTATCGGAAAAAATAACTTTACAATAATTAAGGATTTAAAGGTCTTATGAATAGAAATACAGTTTCTGAAACAAATCAAGAACAAATTTACACTACAGATGTAACAAACAGTTATAAGGTATCAGTAAATAAAATGATATGCTCTCTACTGCTTATGTGTTGGTAGATCATATTTTCCATAAATTACTTCATGAAAGAATGGATCAGTAACAGTTTTTTACAAAAACGGTGTTCCTAATAGTTTCTTTGGTAGCTATTATGCAATAAAGGGATGCTATTTTTACATGAGTATATGAACATAAGCTTACAAGCAGCTTTAATGACAGCTGATCATATCCAATCATATCTATGATCTTGTGATGCCCTCATGCTGTCGTTACTGACATTGCTGGCACTGCTTCTTTTCAATTCCCCAGAATTACCATAATAATCATTCATGCTTAGTATTCCTAGAGATATTTGTTCAGTGTGCAACTTAAATTACTTTATATCCAGGCTTTTTATATCTATGGTGTTTTGAAAGGGATTAGAGAGTCTCTTAATGGACTTCATGATCATGTCATACTGGGCAAATCCTAGACAAATATTATTTTGGATGTATCTTTTATATTTATTAAGAGGAGATTACATTCCATATAAAGCTCGATGCTTATCTCAGTCTGACAGATTTCTTTGTTTCAGAGTTCTCTGGAGAGAAGAGGATGGTACTAGTAATGTCTGAATAAATTTACTAAAAATGTAATTTTTTTATATTGTTTTTCAGGGAGGAATTTTTCTGAGCTGAATGCAATGCATCGCAAACCACTTTACAACAAGTGCAATAACATGAGCACTCCCTTCTCAGATGTCTTTCTGAGAACAGAGAGATTTAAATTTTGGATCATGAAATTATTCCTTTAGCATTAATAATTACATTTTATTTCTGCTGTACTTCTTTGCTACAGTAAGAGGCAATAATCTCACAAGAGGATACAGCATAAAGAAATAGTGAGTCAACATGCAAGAAAAATAGCTTTTTGTCCAATCTCACATAGTCAGAAGAACCCAGTGACTTTTTGGTAGCAGAGGTTCTTATAATATTATCCTGCTACAGTTACTTCACTTTAGTATCGTATAATTAATCTATCATGGACTGTATGATTCTATGAGATGTAAAAAAGTCCTGAACATATTTTTATTGCTTAGTTAGAGTTCATTCTGCCGCTGTCATTTGTGTCATGAATAGTAATTCCTCAGTACATTGATTTCAGCAGATTTATCTACATAAGGAGGGCTGATGAACACCAGTTTAAATACTGTATGCTGGATTTTAAGAGATAATGTAGAAGAATGAAATCTTCCTCTCTCACCGACTTTCAGAATGTCCTGGTTTCAGCTGGGATAGGTTAATTTTCTTCCTGGTAGCTGGTCAGTTTGGGATTTAGTATAAGAATAATGTTGATAACACATATTGTTTTAGTTGTTGCTAAATAATGCTTATATTAAGTCAAGGACACTTTCAGCTTCCCATAGAGGTTGAGAGGTAGCATAGACAGGACAGGCTGGCCAAAGGAATATTCCATACCATAGATGACATGCTCATCAGTGATCTGGATGAGGGGATTGAGTGAACCCTCAGTAAGTTTGCAGACGACGCCAAGTTGGGTGGAAGCGTTGACATGCTTGAAGGTAGAAAGGCATTGCAGAGGGATCTGGACAGGCTGGACTGATGAGCTGAGGCCAATGGTATGAGGTTCAACAAGGCCAAGTGCCAGGTGCTGCACTTGTGTCACAACAACCCCATGCAGCGTTACAAGCTTGGGGAGGAGTGACTGGAAAGCTGCCCAGCAGAAAAGGACCTGGGGCTGTTGGTCGACTGCTGGCTGAATATGAGCCAGCAGCGTGCCCAGGTGGCCAAAGGCCAACAGCATCCTGGCTTGTATCAGGAACAGTGTGGTGAGCAGGACTCGGGAAGTGATCGTCCCCCTGTACCAAGCACTGGTGAGGCCCCACCTGGAGTACTGGGTCCAGTTTTGGGCCCTTCACTACAGGAAAGACATTGAGGTGCTGGAGCAGGTCCAGAGAAGGGTAATGAAGCTGGTGAGGGGTCTGGAGAATAAGTCTTATGAAGAATGGCTGAGGGAGCCGGGGTTGTTTAGCCTGGGGAAAAGGAGGCTGAGGGGAGACCTTATCGCTCTCTGCAACTACCTGAAAGAAGGTTGTAGAGAAGTGGGGATCTGTCTCTTCTCCCAAGTAACAGGTGATAGGACAAGAGGAAATGGCCTCAAGTTGTGCCAGGGGAGGTTTACACTGGATATTAGGAAAAATTTTTACACTGAAAAGGTTATTAAGCATTGGAACAGGTGTCCCAGGGAAGTGTTTGAGTCACCATCCCTAGAGGTATTTAAAAGACAGGTAGACATAATGCTTAGAGATATAGTTTAGTGATGGTTTTTGTCAGAGTTAGGTTGATGGCTGGACTAGGTGATCTGAAAGGGCCCTTCCAACCTAGGTGATTCTATGATTCTATGAGTTTAACACTGCAGTCACATTGTACTTAGATGTTTAAGGGAGCATTATAGATACATGGACTTAGATCAGAGCTTTCACAATTATTTAGTTTACTCCCTGGTACATAAATCTAGGAACACAATGGACTTTTCCCACTGACCTCAACCCAGACCATTCTGACTGGATATTTAACAGGTTTGATCAATCTCTGTGTCTTCCAATATGAATCTGACTATATCATGGTTGTCCATGGTAATGTAATTTCATATAATGATAGATAAGATTAGCTCCGGATTTGATGGAAGATATGGCCTTTTGGGTAAATTAGAACTGTTACCCAAATTGTGTCATTTGTAGTTGAGATATGATCTTCATAATTTTCAGTTTAGCTCTCTAAATATTCCCTACACATATTCCATCAATTATTTTTACCTGATTTAATCTTCTACAAGTTTGTTCACTTGTAATGTCATTGAAAATCCAAGGTGGAAAACTACATACAAAATTACAAAGATGCCCATGCAGAATAACTCACTTTCTTTGTCCACTTACTGTTGCTAATAGGTCTCTTAATCTGAGCTAGTTGTTTTAGTCATTCATTGCAGTCAGTGGAGGTAACAAGTACTTTCAGAGCAGACCTGTTCCAATCAAAAACCTACCAAAGAGGGTGAAGGGCTCCATTCAGTTGTCCACATATGTGTATCCACTGCTTATTGGAACTTCCTAGAACATCCTTACAGATTGAGAGATACTACATTGAGTGTTTGAGACAAAATAAGAAGGGTTGTGTCGGGGTCTGGACTCCTGAGTACAAGATAGACTTAATACTATTTGGTCATCATAGAATCATAGAATCTTCATGGTTGGAAAGGACCTTTGAGATCATCAAGTCCAACCATACACACACACACACAACAAAAAAAAAAACAACCAAAAAACCCCCCCCACAAACAAACAACCTACAATCTCTGCCACTAGAGCATGCCCTGAAGTGTCAAATCTACACGTTTCTTAAATACCTCTAGGGATGGTGACTCAACCACCTCCCTGGGCGGGCTCTTCCAGTGCCTGACCACTCTTTCACTACAGTAATTCTTCCTAATATCTAATCTAAACCTCCCCTGCTGCAACTTCAGACCATTTCCTCTGGTCCTGTCGTTATTCACTTGGGAGAAGAGGCCAACACCCACCTCTCTCCAACCTCCTTTCAGGTAGTTGTAGAGGGCAATGAGGTCTCCCCTCGGCCTCCTCTTCTCCAAGCTAAACAT
Source organism: Larus michahellis (assembly GCF_964199755.1). Classification (NCBI taxonomy): domain Eukaryota; kingdom Metazoa; phylum Chordata; class Aves; order Charadriiformes; family Laridae; genus Larus; species Larus michahellis. The sequence goes on from NC_133896.1 coordinate 170,845,746, forward strand.
GCCCAGCTCCCTCAGCCTCTCCTCATATGACCTGCTCTCCAGACCCCTCACCAGCCTGGTAGCTCTCCTCTGGACACGCTCCAGCACTTCCATGTCCCTCTTGTACAGAGGGGCCCAGAACTGAACACAGTACTTGAGGTGAGGCCTCCCCAGTGGCGAGTACAGAGGCACGATCACTTCCCTGCTCCTGCTGGCCACGCTATTCCTGATACAAGCCAGGATGCTGTTGGCCTTCTTGGCCACCTGGGCACACTGCTGGCTCATGGTAAGCTGGCCGTCCACCAGCACCCCCAGGTCCTTTTCTGCTGGGCAGAAATGTTAATACATAACAATTAAACAACAACAAACAATCAATGAAAAAAGTGGCATGTTCTTGTCTTCCTTCCCATAATACACTTGTTACAGCTTTCACAGTGTAAATTACTACTTGAAATCAGGAAGAAAATTAGCCTATTCAGTAAGAACAAGACCATTCAATTTACTCTGTGTTTTATTTGGTAGTAGTCTCTAGACACATCTATCAGATAAAGCTCCAAATGTAAATGAGAAATTATCTGGTTTATGAATGCATGAAGGATTTAAGCATCAAGCATTAGTTTTGACAGGCTTCAATAGTTTTGTGGATAAATTTAGACAACTGTATGGCTTCATCTGTAGAAACACAGGTGAAGTATTCCACCAAACTGGAATACAGTTTTTAGAAGTTTGGTGAAAGTGGTACCTGAATGTTGAACTCAAATGCTTAATTCTGCGTGCACGTTTCTGTGTTATTTTCCGATTCTGTTACAGGATTTACAATTTTATTTTTTTTTCTGGACTATAGGCACCTAAGTTTTGTTTGACACATTGTCCTTTTGTTTTTTTTTTTTTTTTTAACTAATACAATGATTTAGAATCTTCTTGTCAAGATGTCAGCAAAACAGTACTCCATAGCACTATCTTTCAGAGTTGGACTTCAAGTCTGGTTTCCATTTATATCTGAGAGTTTTCTTACTGCTACTGAATGGAAACAAGCTTCAAAGAATTTCATTTTCACTCCAAAATTAGGATATCTGATTACATAAGCCTTGATTTTACTGTAAAATGTGAACAGGGTAACAGTCAGCTTGCAATTTCTCATGACATTGGAAGGACAACATTCCACAACAAAGGAAAGCCTGAATGAAATCTTCTTGAATGCATCTGATATTTGCTTTAAACTTGTCTAGTGTTGGAATTAGAAGGAAAAACTCAGAAGAGAGGCAGCCTGAAGATATGATAAAGATCCTCTGAGGAACCTTAAGAACCTCTGAGCAAATGTATTGGGTTTACATGGCAAGGTTTTGGTAGTGAGGGGGCTACAGAGGTGGCTTCTGTGAGAATATGCCAGAAGCTTCCCCCATGTCCGATAGAGCCAGCGCTAGCCAGCTCCAAGACGGACTCACCTCTGGCCAAAGCTGAGCCAATCAGTGACGGTGGTAGAGCCTCTGTGATAACATATTTAAGAAGGGGAAAAAATGCTGCACCACAGAAACGAGGAGAGAGAAGTGAGAATATGTGAGAGAAACAACTCTGCAGACACCAAGGTCAGTGAAGGGGCGGGGGGAGGTGCTCCAGGAGCAGAGATTCCCCTGCAGCCTGTGGTGACAACCAATGGTGAAGCAGGCTATCCTGCTGCAGCTCATGGAGGTCCATGGTGGAGCAGATATCCACCTGCAGCACATGGAGGACCCTATGCCGGATCAGGTGGATGTGCCCTGAAGGAAGCTGTGACCCCATGGAGAGCCCATCATGGAGCAGGCTCCTGGCAGGTTTTGTGGTCCCACAGGTGACCCATGCTGGAACAGTCTGTTCCTGAAGAACTGCACCCTGTGGAAAGAACCCATGCTGGAGTAGTTTGTGAAGAACTGCAGCCAGTGAGAAGGAATCTTGTTGGAGATGTTTGTGGAGGACTGTCTCCCATGGGTGGGACCACATGCTGGAGCAGGGGAGGACTGTAAGGAGAAAAGAGTGGCAGAGACAATATGTGATGAACTGACAATAACCCCCATTCCCCATCCCCCCGCATGCTTGGGGGGAGGAGTTAGAGAAGTCAGGAGTGAAGCTGAGCCCAGGAAGTGGGGTTACCACCTCACTAGAACCAGGAGGGTTGCAGGGAAACTGTTTTAAGATTTGGTTTTATTTTTCGTTATCCTACTCTGATTTGATTGGAGATAAATTAAATTAATTACCCCAAGTGGAGTCTGTTTTGCCTGTGACGGTAATCGGTGAGTGGTCTCTATGTATCCTTATCTCGACCCATGAGGCTTTCATCATATTTTCTCTCCCTCTGTCCAGTTCAGGAAGTGGAGTGACAGAGAAGCTTGGTGGGAACCTGGCAGCCAGCCAAAGTTACCCCGCCACAGCAAAACAGGACATGTTCAGGCAACATGTTGAGTGTAGCCTGTATTACTGCAGAAAGTACTCTTGCATTGAAAGCATTTTATCCTCTATAGAAATTACCTCCAGAAAGCCCAACGAACATTTCTTTTTCAAAAATTCAGATTGAGTCCAACTGAAGACCAATCCAATCTCTGGACAGATGTTGAAATGTTATATCAAATTAATCAGATATTTTTAATGCTTTTCATGAAATAGTCTCAGTATATAAAAAGAACACAAGATTTTTCAGCAGACATGAATCTATTTTCTCTATACTTTGAGCAGATAGTTTAATCTGCTCTCACTTCCAGTAGACTAGGAACTGCTGGGTGAACATGGTAACCACAGTATTGAGCATAAGCTAGTGTCACTGAAGATGAGCCAATTCATGCTGCAAGTGAAGATTACAAAGTGAGATTTGGATAGCTACACTAACATGGGTTCTGTTTGGTTTAAACCATGAACAGCCGAACTAAGGAAACATATTTTAACCTCTTTCATCAGTTTTTCTGCTACACAGGAGGAAATCTTCTGTACCGAGACTGACATTAAATCAGTTCTCCTTTTTTTTTTTTTTTAATTTTTCCAGAAAGGGGTAAGATGAGAACTTGGAACTAATAAAATGTAATGAAAACTGTGAGCATGTGTTTATAGTGCATATATCATTCCTCAGATCCTATAGATTACAATATTGTGCACAACTTTCCTTGAACAAATGGAGAATTGAATGAGGCATACTGTTAAGATTTCAAGGTCAGGCTTTAGGCTGATTATTAACAAGACTTTGAAAGCTTAACTTCAGTTCTGTTCATTGCACTTGTTTGTTAAATTTTGTTACATTTTTAAGATCCTGAAAATTTTCATTGTAATATGTTTCCTTCAGAAGTATGCTCACTGTATGTTACAACACATACTTTGCATGCTGTCATCAGGAAGCATGCAGTAAGTTACAATGCCTTCCTTGCACACTGTTTTCAGAATGACATTATTTTTCTTGTTCCACAAGACATTCAAAAGCAACCCATTCTTAAGAACACTGGTTGAATAGTTCTAATGTTCTGAATAGTGAAGTGTTCTAATTCTGTGAATAGAATCCTGTGGGATAAAAGATAGTATAGAAATTCAGGATATATTAGTTGTTCTATAATTCACATAATTAAACATGCATTTATCTGAGCATCTTATTGCCATTCAAATGTCAAAAAATATTATTTTTTTTCCCAGATAGCATTAACATTTTTTAAATTTAATTTGATTATGGAAACCCATAAAAATATTATTCATAGACAGACAGATTTGGACCATCTTTTTTATTTTAAAATTATAGTCAGCCATACTATCAACAGATAAAAGGCCTCTAGATATCTCTTGGAACTTCTGTGTAACTGTAATCCTAGCTGACATTTGACAGATTCTCTGTCAGATTTCAATGTTTTATCTTTCCCTTCTGAGGTTATTTTTAAAGTGTGTCTATGAAAACTCTGCACTGTATAGAAAGCTTATTTGTAACTGGCACGGTGGCACAACAACATACGGAGGTGCAGAACATACTGCAATATTCCACAAAAGGGAAGCACTTATTAGAAGAAATCTTATTACACATATGATTTAGCAATGTTCTGCTTTTCACAGGCTGAGTCCAATTTAGATCTATATACAAAAAGTAAAAAAAAAATCATTATCTAAACTAATTACTACATGAATATTAAATTTTGTTACAGATTTGAATATGATCTCTATTGAGACTTATGTGACTATAGTATACATATATAGATAAATGTACCTAAATCCCATCTATCAATTTGTGTACCACATAGAAATTGCCTGTCTGCCTCCCTAGGCTGTGTTACCTTAAAGACATTAATTATATAACTTTCTATTTAGTTTTAGTTTCCCAGGCATGTTTAGAAATTCTCCTATTGAGTAGTCCATTATATTAAAGATTTTGGTGGATAAGCCTAGCTAATTTGTCGCGGTGGCACCAAATCATTATACTTATCTGAACTTTGAAAGACAAGATGTTAAACACTATGTAAACATCTGCTGTATTGAGGTTCCTCAACCATCATGCATCACAGCCTTCACCTTTTTGTTCTTGTAGAAGTCAAGCCATTGCACAGACTGGTATGCTGGGGAGCTAAGAGAGGACTCATTCATTACACACAAATAGCAGTGTGTTGGGTGCAGGTGCCCAGGTGTTGGCAGAGCAGGGGGCTGCAGGGGTGGCCTCTGTGAGGAGACACTGGGGCTCTCCCCTTCCAGACACAGCTGGTTCTGGCAGACAACAGACCCACCACAGAACGCAGCCAAGCCCAGCAGACAAGATGGTGGCACCTTGGGGAAAATTTAAGAAAGGACAAACACTGCAGGGCAGTGAGAAGTGCACAGCTCAGGATGTGGGCAGATAAAAGGAGTTGGGAATGAAGGAGTGAAGCTGACCCTGGGAAAAGGTGGGGACAAAAGTATTGTTTTAATCTTTTGTCTTGGTTTCTCACTACACAAATATATTTTACTTTGCAATAAATTAAATTAATTTTCCACCAATTAGGTCTGTTTCGGCTGTGACAGCAACTGGTAAGTGATCTCTGTGTTTTTATCTCAACCCACAAGCTTTTTGATCTTATTTTCTTCCCCTGCCCATTGACAAGTGAAAGAGTGGATGGGTGGGCATTTGGCCATTAACTAGGATTAACCCTTCCTGATCAGTGGAACAGATGTCTACACTTAAACCAGTGATTTTAGTCTCCCTTCATTGTGAGAGAAGACAATGAGGCTCTTATAAGGTACTGCTATTTGCTTTACCTTATTGCAACATTGGTTAGATAGATTGCTTTCTAAAAGTGCCTTTTTTTATATTTCCTGACAGCAAAAGAAAGCTGAGGATTTTAGTTGCAGACTCTTCTATGAAAAGTGTGGAGTCTTGTTGCCCCATGAAGGATAGAGTCATGAATAGCTTCCATATTCTACCTCTGTATCAAAGCCACATTACTTTATTTGCAACAAGGCCATGTGGCCACAAGTGCTGTTGGGCACATAAGTAAGCAAAAGCAGCCAAAGCTGTCACCTCTAGGCTATCACTGGTTTCAGCTGAAGATCTAGTCCCAGACTTCAGTACCATATGTCAGAGCCCTGGGCCCTGTTCTGGGGGCTCAGCTGTTGTGCTCAAGCAGGCTCTGATACGGTGCTGCTGTGTGACTATGGATCAGACTGCGGTGAAGGAAGCTTTGTGGAAAAAAGGTGTGAGAAATAAGGATCTTACTCCTCTTAGCTGCATTCATTCAAGTTCAGGCACTATCCTTGCCTGTGCTATGTAGCAAATATGCCTGTGCCTGTCTATGTATTGTGCTGGTCCTGGTCCTGCGTCCTGCTCTTGACCCACTGACCTGACTTACTGGCTTGATCCTCAGACCTGCCTTATTGCTATGGACTTTTCTGGCCATCAGGCCTTTTGGCTTATCGAGGTTACTGTCACCAGACTTGCTCGGTGATTCTTGCTCAGGGTCTGTGGCACTGCACTGCTTGATGAGGGCACTGGCCTTCCTACCTACCTTGGGCCACCCTTGGCTCATCCACGCTTACAGAACAGCCCACACTTGTTCCCTGACTCTGGGATGTGTATCTTCAGAAACTGCAGTTACTCTCTTTCTTACAAAGTGTTTTGATGTATTGTCTGTGTTTGTCTGTGTGAGTGTTTTGGAATGGACTTTATATATAAAATCACAATGTCCATACTTATAAACAGCAGTTAGGGACAAATCTCCATTTCAGAGGTCTGATGGCACAACAAGCTGGAGTCTGTACTGCTTAGTGACAGCTCCCTCTATAGCAGATTTTTTTTCTTTTTTTTTTTTTTCTGACAAAGCTAGTTAAAACAGAATCAGGGAATAAACTAGCAGTTAAGTGATTGAAATAAGAATACAAATATTACTCTCCCTAGTCCTCTTATATTTAGCATATATATGTATGGGCATATATTTCCTTGAAACAAGGGAGACCAAGCTAGACTGAGCTCCAAACACATGGAGGTTCCTAACACTTTCTATCTGTTTTCAAAACTCTTCAAGAAGAAGATCTATGTTTAATTACTGTGGATTATACTCTGGAGGCAAGTGGATCCAGAGGAGGACCACAAAGATAGTCAGAGGGCTGCAGCACTTCTCCTTTCAATACAGGCTGAGAGAGTTGGGGTTGTTCAGCCTAGAGAAGAGAAGGCTCTGAGGAGACCTTATAGCAGCCTTCCAGTACCTAAAGGGAGCCTACAGGAAAGATGGGGAGGGATTAATTATCAGGGAGTGTAATGATAGGACGAGGGGTAATGGTTTCAAATTGAAAGAGGGTAAATTTAGATTAATTATCAGGAAAAAAAAAATTCACTATGAGGGTGGTGACAGACTGGAACAGGTTGCCCAGATACGCTGTGAATGCCACTTCCATGGTAATGTTCAAGACCAGGCTGGATGGGGCTTTAAGTAACCTGGTCTAGTGGGAGGTGTCCCTGCCCATGGGAGGGGCGTTGGAACAAGATGATCTTTAAGGTTCCTTACAACCTAAATCATTCTGTGATATTGATTATTGTCATTGTAGATGTATTGATTGTATAGGGAATAATAATTATTATGAGACCCCTGTTGTTTTGACTCTTTGTCTGAGCTGAATTAATTCCCTGTTCCATGGTGCCATGCACATAAATGAAATATCCTGCCTTGGCAAACTCTTGGTTTAGAAGCGAAAGCTTCACTGCCTTTAAGTCAGTGTTATATCAGTGGCAATTATGACAGAAACAGAAATAAATCCCAGTGCCATACCAAAGTTTTTGTTTCATATTGCGAATTATGTAAATGGTCAGACTCCAGTAAATAGTAAAAACCTCTTGTATTACAATATATTTCATTACAATAAACTCAACATTATAGAGAGCTATTTATATCAAATAAGTACTCTTGAGTTTGGGAATAACAGTAAAAAACTAATCAATAATAAAATGTTATTAGAATCTTGATGGGAGAAGAGAATTAAATAATCATTCAGGGTTATGTTTTTGATACTGGAAAAATATTTCTTGAGCTGCTTTTTTTCCAAACCAGAAGCACTAGAATTTAGTGCCAACTTGTAAAAATACCATCTGAAATAGGCCATTATTATTTTTATGACTTTGTTTTCATTTCATAGTTGTATATCTAATAAGTTCCCTCTGTCAACACACTTCTTGAAGAAAATATTCTTTCTAGATAAATTAGGGTACTTTTATTCCATAAAAATAAAAGGTGTCCAGTGACCATGGCAAATTTATTGGAGATACAAGTATCTTATTAACTTATTATATTATTTTAAAATCTAAGAGAATCCTGCATCAATCTTTTTTAAAAAATAGCTACAAATTAAGTTAATAAAATTATAGGTTATAATCTCCTCTTACTGGGTCTTCTTTTTTCAGACATCTTTAGAGTAAGCACAGGTATTTTTCAAAGCACACATAAATAGCATACAGCATGCACAGCAACTACCTATTGACTAATACTCATTGCAGATAGGTAGGACTCATATGGTATTAGACTACATCTGAATACTATTAGAAGTACCAGTGTAGGCAATGCCCAGGTCTTTGTTGATTGGGCAAGTCACTAAGATTGGGATGCATTAGTTGAATTGCTAACTTTTCACATTCCACTTTTTTAATTAAGGTTTTATACTATTTTCATCAGTACTTTTCTCCTGGGTCTGTAAGCTACTATATATTACTATCTCAACAATTCCATTTTTGTTTGTTGTCACTATTATAATTTTACATGGCTTTATGCATTTGCTCAGTGCTCAAAAATATTTATTTATTTATTTCAGTAAGGCTGTGGAATTTGTGGGCTCTTGGTTATAATATAGTCAAGAAATTTCTGACAATGCCATTGTTTGACTGAAAATGCCAATTTCTCAAAGTTGTAACTCTTTATAACAGTGTATCAGCTTCAATAAAACTTTTAACAATTCATGATGTGAAAATTCTGGACAAAAGTGGAGAAAAATAAATTGCTCCTGCAGCAAATACTATATTGACACAGTGACCACATCTTTAAAATTACAGAAAGAGATTAAAATTGTATTTTTTCTAATTCAAAACCAGGACACATCCTTAGGTCCTCTGTATCACATTTAAGCAACACAGTCACAACATTTCTAGTTATTTTTTTGATAATTCTACATCCCCGACATTTTTATTTTCTTTCTGCCTCCAAAAATGACAGAAAGTAGGACAGAGAGAGTAAAATTCCTGAGGTTTTCTCTGTAATTAGCAAAGGATGAGAAGCTATTCTATATACGGAGCACTTAAATTAGATGCCTGCTCTAAGTAGCTCTTTGGAGGAATCTATCTTTCTGCATTGCTTATATGAGAATCAATGCAGACTACCCTTCTAATTTAGACACATATATTTGGGATTCATGTGCCCTACTTTAGGTATCTAAAAGGCATACAAGTCTTAATTAGTCACTCTGGTCTCACTTTGTAATAACCTCCAAGGACAATTTACTGCATAGGAAAGGGCAGATGAGTTGGTCTCTCAAGATGCCAGTATCTTTTTACAAGCTATAGAAGGAGCTTTGGGTTATCAAACCGTTATGACCTTAATTCTGTGACTCATGTAAAGGCATCTATACCACTTAGGAGCTCTAGGGCATCTGGGACATCAACGTACAGCTAATAAAGACCATATAGGAAACCCACTCTCTTCCAGACCATCAAACAGATGCCAGCCAGAATAATAACCTGCTAAACCTGAAAGGGCACTAAGAATGTGTCTCATGTCCACAATCTTGACGCTAAAATTGAATGCTACTCCAGATTAAGACAATTAAATTTATCTTTTCATGTGCAAGGGTCTGTTTTCCATTGAGGAAGTGCTGGTTCTTATGGAATCTCAGTAAGAAAGGCACCAACGTTCAAGGCTGACTGTAGGATTTATTGCATAATGTATGGGAATTATAGAAAAGTTGACAGCAACCTCCTGTCCCTCCTGATGTGAGGAAGTCCAGCTGTTGCAGCACCGGAGAAGCCCATCTTCATTGATCACAGCATGCTGCATGTCGTGGTTTGGGCCAGAATGGCAGTCTTTCTGACCTCTCTCCCCTCAGGGATGGCATCTCCCAGAAGGGAGAGGACGAAGAGAGAGGGACTTACGAGTTTAAAAGAAAACTAAACTATTTTAATGAAATATTAATAATAAAATAATAAAAAGAAAATAATGAAATATATACAATGTATACAAAACCATTTCAAGCTCCCAGGATGATGATCACGTCACTGGCAGGCACTGGGAAAGTCCCAGACTGGACTCAGCAATGGATAGGAATTGGATTCTGGATCTGGATTCAGGAATGCATGGACACGGATCAAAGGCAAATGAACGGACAGTGTCCTCCACAGACACCGTCTATTGGAGAAAGAGGGCTGACCCTTTGATCCCTCAGATTTTATACTGAGCATGATGCAGATGGGATGGAATACCCTGTTGGTCAGCTTTGGGTCACCTATCCTTTCTGCTCCTCGCTGCAGGTGCAACCCCTCTATGCTTTTCAGCTTCTGACTCTCCAACAGGGCACATGACAAAGTTAGATGACCTAGGTTGTTATAGCAATAAATATAAGCAAGAGCTTCTCTCATACCATTCCTTGGCATAAATTAGAAACAATCAGGTCTTATCCCTCTGGGAGCAAACAGTGTCTAAAAAATATGCTGTTAATATCAGAGAGTTTAGTTAGTTAGAAGAGGCTTAACTGAAAAGTAAAATTACTGAACAGAATATTGGTTCCGTTTTACCTCAAACTAGGACATTCACAGAATCCTGTTTGCGGTGTGGTTCGCCAGCACAAAGTTCTTGCTTACAATACATATTCATGAATCACTAAAAGCATTATCTCTGCAACATGGACTTAGGTCTGAAGAATCTCTTGGACAACACATTTTAATACCCTAATCTCATAAATAAAATTACAGTTCCTGAAGAGGTGTATATAATATTTCCAGTGGACACGACAATGCAATATACATACAGTTATGGTTAAATGTACATTGAATACATGTACATTAACAATACATTGATTGTATGTACCTTGATTAATTATACTATTATTTAGATGCACCTTGTTAAAGAGCTGTCGCATGGTAACTGTGATACATTTTCATACTCCTGAATGGTCATGGATATTGTCTACACACAAATTATGTGTACAACTTTCCATTATAGGCACCAGACTTCTTGGACTTGATTCACTTGCCTAAAGAGATATGGCAAATATCATTTGAATCCATAACTATCCTTCCTAGCCTCCAGCTCCATCTTCATGGAGGCATGGATCTCTCATGTGTTTTCTCAGATAATCTAAGGAAGTTCAAATAGCACTAAAGCCAATTTTTAGGCAGCAGAACACACTCACAGTCTGTGCAACCTAGAAAGCAATTCATTACACCAGCCACTGTGGGTTAGGTTTAGTTGTCTAACTATAGGGCAGGAACAGGGACAACTTCCACTAGACCAGGTTTCTCAAAGCCCCATCCAACCTGGCCTTGAACACCTCCACGGAGTGGGCATCCACAACTTCTCTGGGCAACCTGTTCCAGTGCCTCACCACTCTCACAGTAAAGAATTTCTTCCTAATATCTAATCTAAATCTACCCTCTCTCAGTTTAAAACCATTACACCTCATCCTATCGCTACACTCCCTGATAATGAGTCATCCCCATCTTTCTTATAGGCCCACTTTAGGTATTGGAAGGACACTATAAGGTCTCCCCGGAGCCTTCTCTTCTCCAGGCTGAACAACCCCAACTCTCTCAGCCTGTCTTCACAGGAGAGGTGCTCCAGCCCTCTGATCATCTTTGTGACCCTTCTCTGGACCTGTTCCAACAGGTCCATGTCCTTCCTATGTTGGGGATTCCAAAGCTGGACACAGTACTCCAGGTGGGGTCTCACCAGAGCAGAGTAGAGGGGTAGAATCGTCTCCCTCGACCTGCTGTCCATACTTCTTTTGCTGCAGCCCAGGATACAGTTGGCTTTCTGGGCTGCAAGTGCACATTGCTGGCTCATGTTGAGATTCTCATCCACCAGCACCCCCAAGTCCTTCTCCTCAGGGCTGCTCTTAATCTATTCTCCACCTAGCCAGTATTTGTGCTTGGGATTGACGTGACCCAGGTGCAGGACCTTGCACTTGGCCTGGTTGAACTTCATGAGGTTTGCACGGGCCCACCTCTCAAGCCTGTCCAGTTCCCTCTGGATGGCATCCCTTCCTTCCAGCATGTCGACTGCACCACACAGCTTGGTGTTGTCAGCAAACTTGCTGAGGACATCCCACTGTCCATGTTGCGGACAAAGATATTAAACAGCACTGGTCCCAGTACTGACCCCTGAGGAATGCCACTCATCACTGGTTTCCACTTGGACATTGAGCTGTTGTCCGTAACCCTTTGAGTGTGGCCATCTAGCCAGTTCCTTATCCACTGAGTGGTCTTTCCATCAAATCCACACCTTTCTGATTTAGAGACCAGGATGTCATGTGGGACTTTTAGTATAAGTCTAGGTAAATGAAGTCTGTTGCTCTCCGTTTATCTACCAACGCTGTAACCCCGTTATAGAAGGTCACCAGTTTTGTCAGGTATGACTTGCCCTTGGTGAAGCCATGTTGGCTGTCACCAATCACCTCCTTATTTTCCATGTGCCTTAGTAGAGATTCCAGGAGGATCTGCTCCATGATCTTGCCAGGCACAGAGGTGAGACTGACTGGCCCGTAGTTCCCCAGGTCTTCCTTTTTTACCTGTTTAGAAATGGGGGTTTTGTTTCCCCTTTCCAGCCAGTGGAAACTTCACCAGACTGCCATAGACTTTTCAAACATAATGGAAGGCAGCTTAGCAACTTCATACCATATGACCTCTGCTCAGCAAAAAATGCTAAGAGAAAGGTGGGGGGTGGGGAGGCAGGGGAGGACATTTGTTATTATGACATTTGTCTTCCGGAGCAACTCCATGTTTCACTACACCATTTGTATACTTTGTTAATTTCAAATCACATCAGATTGCTAGAGACCTTACACTTCATTAAAATGATCTGTCTGCTTGTTTGATTTCTTTTCCCCCAAAGCAGTGCTCAGACAAGTGTGACTGACAAAACTGCAAAATATACTTACTGTAGTTACCTGGGTTTCCTCAGTATCAGAAGCACAATATCAATTAAAATATCAATAACATTGGCTTTGTCTACATAGCCCAAGATAGAAACCTTGGGCTTCCCTACAGGCTGAACCACTGTGGTCAGGAATACAAGTCAGAGGACTACAGAGAATGAGAAAGAAGGTAAAAGAAAGCCTTAACTCTGTATGACTAAGTAATTAAACTGGAAGAAGGAGGTGGTTTTTTCCTTCCTAGATTTTGATTTTACTAATGTTTTTATTTTTTGTAAGCAATAACAATGTAATGCAAAATTCTTAAACACTCAGAGAAGCAAAGGCAAGTAGGTAGCCTCCTGTTTTTCAGTACAGAAGAACTTCTAAGTCATTATAATGCAGCATTTTTTTCCTTCTGACTCACTCTCCTCATAGAAGGGCATGACAATTTTGTCTCTTTCGGTATACTGGACATTTACAGTAATACAAATAAGAATTTTTTCACTAAAATTATGCTACAGAATATTAGTTGAGACTGATTACATTATATGAGGGGGAAAACACCATAATTCACCCTTGAAAAGTTATTTTAATTATGCAGGAGCATGATTCTAAACTGATTTTATCTTTCACACACAGACATGACAGTGTCACCTGTTTCATTGCACTCATCTGATGTGATGTCTCATGGAACTCTGTAAATTTAATGCTTTGGTAAAGAACTAGGATGAACTTATGCTAGTATCTGTCCATCTTTATGGTAGACCTTAACAGAGAAACAGTTTGTTGACCAGTTACATTATATATGAAAGATAATTTCATACAGGCTATGCACTAAGTATCATCATAAATGACAGAGGAAAGGGTTCAGGATCAGAACACTTTTGAAAGGAAACAATGAGAAATGAGACAATATCTTCTGTCCCTGTGTACAAATGACTTGCATGTGTTTGCAATGTTGCTTATTTTCCGTTATATGTATACTATGCAGATACTTTATTTCTTTTTGTTTTCATACTCCATCCACAGTAAACTTCAAGCTAAGCATAATCATTTTGGAATGATTTCCTATGCTATATAAGTACTGAAAGCAAAGATTCCGTTAGAGAACATGTATTCTTGGTGACTTCAAGTACAGATGGATACACAAAAAATCAAACTGGTAAGAGGTAAAATGTAAGACTTCAGTAACAAATTTCAGCAAAAAAAAATTCTCAGTCAATATGATGACTTCTGGCATCAGATATGATGATATTGATACAGAACATTTTGAAAATGAAACATGATAGTTCAATATATATCTTAGTGGTAAGGGAAGTAATGAGGAAAACTGATGTGATAACAGTATGTTCCAATAAAGCAGAACCTGCAGAATACTTACCTTATTATAAGCCTTTTCTGGAAAGTTTTCATTCTGCCATTTCCAGTAAACACACCAGTAAATTAAGTATTTCACAGCTATTTTAGATGTAATTAAGGAGAGAGTTTTCATAAGATCTCAGTAAAGTAATCACTATGAATAGGATTGCAGTGAAGAAATAATTCAGTGTTTTGCCAAGCGATTATTATGTCAATGTCAGGAGTGATAACTGCTGTTGAGCCTACGGCACATTTAAGCCACAGGAGAGCTTGACATATGTGACAGCATGCCATTTAGAAATACTGTCCAGATGTTATCCCTGGGGAAGGTTTCATTTGGCTCTAGTGGTTTAAGGAAATGTTGAGAAATGCGGGTTACAAATTGAACAATCCCCAGCTGTGTTATATGCATTTGTGTCTGAGACTATTATAGCTCTTCCATTTATATTTGATAAAGCTGTGTTTGCTGTTGTTCTGCTGAAGTCATTAAATATTCTCAGCATTGTTCAGTGATATCGCTAATTGAGAAAAACACCATTAAATGTATTTTATTTTCATTTCAGCACATCACAGTAACAATTACAGTGGAGCCAGAGTTCATGCCTCTGGCACATACTCGCAGTTTCTCCAACTTCCAAGCTTGCTGTCATTTGATACGCTCAAATCTGTATCATCATGATGTTAGACATTACCCATTGGAATGAAAATTATGAGCAAACATTAGACACCCCCTCCTACCACCATGAATCTTGACAATGAGAAGGCTGTAATTTGAAAATTTCATAAGACGTTATAAGACAAACAACAAACAAACAAACGTCATAAGACAAACAACACTCAGCTCTTAATATGTTCTAAATACAGATACTATTCAGTGACAAGAACTGTCTAAAGGCACTGGCTTTGTGAAGGTGTGGCACTGGCTAAAGGCACTGATTTTGTCAAGGTCCCACATCAACATGTGGGATGGTGAAACAATATTTAAAAATACTCCTCTGAAGGAAATATAAGCACACCTAATTCACAGATTAGAAAGTTCCCCTCCTAAAAAAAGTAAAATAAAATAAAAAAAGGTTAAAACCTCTTAAGTGGAGAAACTTGGGAATACAGCAGGTATTTCTCCGTTCCTATCCTTTTAGCACAGTCATTCCTTTTTAGTGGTGTGGGATACTGTACTCTGAGGATTCAAAATTCCTGCTATAGCCTTTCAGCAATACTACTATCTAATAGCTTAGATATGTAAAGGAAAAAATCCTGGCTAAAATCTCACCTTTTGCTTTCAGTTATTTAGACACAAGAAAGCTGTCTGACACCCCTAATGCTGTGAAAAGTGAATGTTCAGATTACCTCCTGTATTTCACCATCAGTAAGATATTCACTCAAGACATGTTTGTGAGTTTGGAGTGAAAATGAGATTAATTGCCAATATGGTGTTAAGGAGACTGCATTTAAGTTTATCACATAGTATAGGTATAGCCTGAGAATTTGGTGTTCATCATCTTGAGCAGCCGTATCTGGACTAGTCAGAGAAAAAGGAAGACACAGAGAGAGAAAATAAATGTCCCAGTGGAAGGAAAAGACAGAAGTAAAAATTAGAAAAAGAACAAAACTATAGAAAGGTGAAGCAGCTCGAGTCTTCCTGGAAGATCCAGAAAAGTAGAATACTAGAAAGTTCACATATAACATGGTATGTCAGGTTCCAAGAGTCACGAACCTACTAGTTATTTTTTTAGCAAAGGAAAGAACTCCTAGCTCCTCAGCTGGTTGGTTGGTCAGAACATTTGCTGATCTGGGGAGTAATCAGTGCAACACTTCTGATCGGAGGGACAGTGGGAGCAGCAAGGAAATGAGTGTGCTTATGTGCCAGTGTGGTATTTACAGCACTGTTTGCCTTCCAGCTTTCCAGCTTTTCATTTCTTTTTCACCGTGATCACAAATACCACCTTTTCAAAAAAGGCCCCAACAGTAGCTAGAGAAGCCAACAGTTAAGTTGCCCATAGCTGAATGGTGGTTAGTCTACACTTAGAGGTCTTAGTAGCATCTATTTTCTTTCACTCTTAAAGTGAAAATATTAACATCGTGCAACTATTGTTGCATGAATTAACTCAACATTTATGTTTTAAGTCAACAACATGGCTGATAAAACAAACATTGTATGTTATATGCATTATTTGTTTAATTGCTTAATCATGAATTCAAAATGAAATATAAGTATTCTGATTTATTAGATACAAAGAACCTTTGCAGCTTGAGTTAAAACATTTTAATTTCATGGAAAGAAAATTCCAAATGATAAAAGGAAAATTTGTATTTTATACTTATTCATAAAAATAGATTTTGCAGTAGACTTTTTTATGGGATGTATTTCAACTTTTACCCAGACCTAATCTCCAATGTTTTTTGACATTTTTCATGTTACCGTTAGAGCACTCTTCAGATTGAGATTATTTTAAAAATCTGAGTGAAGCAAAATACTGTTTTTCAAAGAAAAAATCAAGGTACATTCTCCAAAAACCCAATTGTTTTTTGTTTAAAAAAAAATTGTTCTGACTATCAGCAAAACCTCTTCCATCTTTATTGTTCCAAATATCAAAATACTGTGTAGCTAATATTACCTAATATTACCTAATATTTAACTTATTATTAGTCAAAAAATTCAACATCCAAAAAAATAAAGGGTAGCAGATTAAAAATGGCAAAGGCAAAGATGTTTTTTGGAATAACCAAGTAAATTAAAACTGTAGATACTGTGAAATAGGAGAAAATGTAATTGCTTGAAACACCCCACTGGACATTGTATTGGGTGTATGTGTCACAGTTTTGGTATTGGTGGAGAGTGGGCTGCAGGGATGGCCTCTGTGAGAAGAGGACAGGGCTGCCCTGTGCTGGACACAGATGGTTTCAGCCAGCTCCAACAGACCCACCACCGGGCGTGACTGAGCCCCTCAGCCAAGATGATAGTGCCTCTGTGGAAATGTATTCAAGTAAAAGCAAAATGCTGCCTGGTAAAGTGAGGAAAAAAGTGTGAGAGACAAACCTGTAGACATGAAGGCGAGAGAAGAAGGAGTCGGGGAGGAGGTGCTCCACACACCAGAGCCGGGATTTCCCTGCAGTTCCTGGAAGAGGACCACGGTGGAGCAGGTATTTACATGCAGCCTGTGGAGAGGACCGTGCCAGAGCAGATATTCATGCTGTAGCCCGTGGAGGACCCCATGTAAGAGCAGGTGGATATTCCTGAAAGAACTGCAGCCCACACCAGGGATTTTTTCCTGAAGGACTGCAGCCCATGGGAAGAGCCTATGCCAGGGCAGGGCATGTGACAGGGATGGAGTGGCAGAAAGAAACTGCTGTGTACTGACCATACCCTCATTCCTCCCCGTGTCACTCAGGAGGAAGGTGGGGAGGAGTCTGGAGTGAAGGAGCCAAGTTAAGTCTGGGAGAGTGGGGAGAAAAGGTGTTGCTTTACTATTTGTCTTTTCTTCTCACTACCCATATCTGTTTTAATCGGCTATAACTTATATTAATTTTCACAATGTTGAGTCTGTTTTGCCCACTACAATAACTAGTAAGCAACCTCCCTGTCTTTAACTCAACCTATGAGTGTTCTCATCCTATTTTCTCCCCCTGTCCCACTGAGAAGGGGAGAGTAAATGAGCAGTCAGGTGGGCTTTTGGCCCTTAGCCAAGGCTACCCCACCTCAGGTGTATTCAGTTTCTACACTGTGTGTTCACCATGTATTTGCTTACATTCACTTACTCCAAATGTAAAGGAAGTCTTTAGTAACATTACTTCGTATTACAAAGCAAATGAGTTTTTGAAAAATTAAAATCAATTGCAATGTGCAGGCTACATGGCAAAACCCAATATAATAATAAAGGAAAAGGAACAGGTAAGGCTGTTAAAACATCCTGTCCCAAAGTAGCACAGTAATTAGGAAGCAAATCCTTCTGTAAATACCACCGTGGAAAATGATACCATTTTAAATACATGCATTCATCAGCATATATCCAAATTGTGCAATACAGAAATTGCCACTGCTAATGGTAATTTTTTAGTAATTTATTCCAAAATCAAGTAAATAAGCTTCATCTCCCATAATGTGATGGCTGTTCCAGTGATAGACATCAATGTAATGCATTTAGATAACCAAGTACCATAACAGTACTGTCACTATGTCAATGGCCCTCAAAATGCCTTTAAAATTACCTTTTGGTGTATGAGTGTATTAGATCTTCCACATTGGTTATGTTTCTAGTGTATTAAAATAAAATTCATATATATCTATATATTCAATATATAACTGAGAAAGTAAGGCTAGTCTAGAAGGCTTCTGATGACTTGCATTGCCAAACATGGGATTAGTTTTAAGTAAAAAAAAACAAACGAGAACAAGAGGAATTCTTCAAGGAAAAGGGATAGAACGTATAATTTTTCATGTATTTCTTTTTCATGATTCTTGATTTCCTCCTCTGTGACGCTTCTGCCCCTGCATTCCTTTTTTGCCCTTCTCACCTTATTTCCCTTTGTCACCAAACAGTTTTATTTTGATATATATTCAAATTTGCCTAGGATACATCAGCTGTGTTTAAACACATGCCAGCTGTGTTTAAAAGGTGGGAAACTTTTCCACTGTTCAAAGTTAGCAAGTGCTGTAAACAGCAAACCTAATCACAGGCAAACATTAAGATTCTTGTCAAAGAAGTCCCTAAAATCGGAATGTATTAAATACAGGATCAAGGAATCACAAAATTGTAGGGGTCAGAAGGGACCTTCAGAGATCATCTAGCTGGACGGGAACACATCCAGGTGGGTTTTGACTATCTCCAGAGAAGGAGACTACACAACCTCTCTGGGCAGCCTGTTCTACTGCTCTGTCATCCTCCAAGTAAAGAAGCTTTTCCTCATGTTCAGACAGAATTTCCTGTGTTCCAGTTTGTGCCCAGTGTCTCTTGTCCTGTCACTGGGCACCACTGAAAAGACTCTGGCCTCATCCTCTTGACACCCGCCCTTTAGATCTTTATAAGCATTGATGAGGTCCCCTCTCAGTCTTCTCTTCTCCAGGCTAAACAGACCCAGGCCTCTCAGCCTTTAATCATAAGAGAGGTGCTCCAGTCCCTTCATCATCTTTGTAGCCCTCCACTGGACTCTCTCCAGTAGTTCCTTGTCTTTCTTGAACTGGGGAGCCCAGAACGGGACATAGTACTCCAGATGTGGCCTCACCAGGGCAGAGTAGAGGGGGAGGATGACCTCCCTCAACCTGCTGGACACACTTTTTTTAATGCACCCAATGATACCTTAATGTTGTGTTTCAGCTACTTGGAACTAGTAGCAAATTAGCATTAATTTATTTGGCTACGTAAATCTGGGAAAATCCATGCCAGCAGAATAAGGATACTGAACAATTAACACTTTAGACAGATAACCTACATAGCATAACATAGCAGTATATCTTCTCTGCATAACATCTCTCTGTCCTGACAGTTGTGACACATCACTGCCACCCATCTTTTTTACTGGATGATAATTTTGACACTTATGTTACAAAAAAATGTTCTGTTAAAAAAAAAAAAAAAAAAAGAGACAAAGAATTTTCAGTCAGCTAAGGCTACCAGAAGAACAGGCAGAGTTTTAACCACTGCTTGTGAAACTGAGTAAGACCAAACAATATATAAGAATACAGTGAAATAATGTGACAGGCTGGGGTTGCACTGTGCGAAGGCAAGTTTCTGATGGTCAGCAAACTAAGAATAATGTTTATTGAGAAGGCAAATCCTCAAGCACAATCTTTTAGAGGTTTTTCAGGTAACCCTAATTTATCAAGTCTGTGATTTTTATTCACACACACACCAACCCCCAACTTTCCAGAAGATGGCAACACAGCTTCAGGCCCTGAAAGCTGAGATGAAAGAAAACTGTCACAGGAGAGTTGTGCTGGGCTGTGCATTGTGATGGTGTTTGTTTTATTTGTTGTTGGGTTTTTTTGTGTGTTTTTTGTTGTTGCTTTTTTTTTTTTTGCGGGGGGGGGGTATTCCCTCCAATTAGAAGAGTCTTTCTTGTCTTTTTTTACAGACTACAGGACTGCGGTTCAGCAAAGTAAATGCCAGAAAATTTTGTCCTATGGCACATACATAAAACGCTTGATAGCTGAGCTTGTTAGAGTCACTGAACTTGATTTTGCTTTCATCAATACCTCACTTACTTAAATAATTTCCTTGTAATCTATTGAGTTTTAACAGTGGAATGTTAGCAAGCCGAAAAAACTTGTACCTGTTTTCTCTGGGCTCAATTAACTCTACCATCTGCACAAAGCAGGGGACTATATGAAATGAATCATGCTCTAGGGTCACAAGTCATCTCCTGTTCAATTCTTGTTCCAAAAGAAGTCCTTTCAACTCTTCATACAGCTGCTTATGAGTTTCTGTCATGTGTTCAGTTTGTGATAGTGACCAGAAATCAAATGAAGAGAAGCCAGGTTTCTCATATTTTTCTTTATCTTCTTCTTGCACACATGCTAGTAGGCTATCATTAAAAGAAACTCTACGGTTTCTCTTACATAATAACATTCACAGTTGGATGAAGTACTAGCAGAGAACTTATATACATGGTCAAACTTATGCATAAAATTATCCCATTACTTTCTTTCATTTGATGCCGTGTTATAAGAAACTGCAAATAACATTTCTCAACTAATTTTGTTCATACCATTCATGGTTTTATGAAAATCTGTCAGTTCCCTCCTCAAACATTTTCGAGCTAAATATTTACTACAAATTTCCTCACATGAAAGTTGTTCCATAGTTTTGGATGATCATCTTTTTTACAGTAATCTGTACCTACTGTAGGGCTTCCCCCCCCCCCTTTTTTTTTCATGGAGGAAGAGAACAGAATCATGGATTTAGAATGAAAAAATAATGTTCTTTTTTTTCCCTTTTGATCTCAATTTCTTTCCTACTAATTAACTGATCCTCAAGTATTTTTCCGTGGAAAAAAAAAAAAAGACACAGGATTTTCACTTTCTATTGGTGAGTTTTATTCAAAAGACAAGAGGACAAGTAATTGTCAGCAAAAGAAGAGTTCTGAATTAGATTCTGCAGAAGTTTCAAAATGGTTCTGGGGATCATGAGAAAAGTACATCTCCTGACTACACAAAATTACGAAAACAAGATTACAGAATCATCTCATGCACTTTAAATTAAAGCGGTAATAGTGATTTTAATATATATATATATATTTTATAGTGAAATCCTTTTTGGTCCTTAATTATAGACCTATAAATATAGAAATATGTCATTATCCAGATGTATGGATGACAAATTATATCAGGATTCTAACTTGTGGAAAATGTGACTGGAAAGGAAACGCATAGTCATTCAGACACTCAGCACCCAGTACATAAAAATCCAGAACCCATAGGAGTTTTGCCTTTGATTTCTGCAGGGACAGGATTTTCTCCACGTGCTTTTATTAATCTGGTTATAGTTCTGCATGAGGGTGTGGAAGAGTCTTACACACACCTATTTCTGTAGATTGGTTCTATTCCTTAGATCTCTTTATGCAGGGTGATAGAAACATATCTTTTCCAAAAACATGTTAACAACCACTAAAATTGGTGATCCTTCTTACTTCTTATATTTACTTCAGACACTGAGTATTTAAATTAATGTTGAACTCTCTATGTTACTACATGAAGTACACACATGGGAATTTGCCAGGAACAGTCAGTCTTGTAAGAGTTTTGCCCTTTGCACGGGTACCTGATTCAGTTTTCGCTTGATTCTTTCAAAGTCAGAAATGCTCAAGAGCCTTAGAATTCTAGAGAGCTGTATTTTATCACTTCTAATATTCCTTCTGCCCTTTTTTAGATAATCACCAAATGCATAATTTTGGCCATTCACTGAAGAATACTGACTCAAATAGCTAAGACTGAACTATCTAGTTTCTGTATCAATATTGCATTAACAGTTACTGTGCTACGTTATTGGTAACTGGAACCAATTTCTTACAACTTTATGTAATGAACTTACATGAAACAAGTATAGCTAATTCAGGATGTGTAATAAGAAAAACATTGCAGCGAAGTATTAAACAGGGTTGTTCTTGAACAGGATTTTATGATTCACTCTGTAAAGCAAAGAAGTGATCTTAGATATGAATTTGGATTTTCAAGATGTAAAAACAAAACAAAACAAAAACAAAAAGCCGAAAAAAAAAAACAAACCAAGAACCAAAAAGGGTAACTCAAAAAAGGGGAATGATATTGAAGATAGAAAAATGAAAGAGGGTTTTTTTGTTGTTTTTGAAAAAAAAAAAAAAAGTCTTTAATGGGTATTTTATTAAATGCTTACTATTCCCTGTACTCTTTGATAAGAACAACTGGACACTGGACTTCGCATAGTGATACTTGATTTCTATTTTTAGCTCAACTGCTCTGAGACTTACCTTGGGCAAATCGTCTCAAACCTATTAAGTTTCATTTTTGCCTTTCATTCTTTTTTCTGGTTATCTCTTTAGATAATAAACTATTGATTCAGTGCAGCAACTGTATCTTATTGAAAGTAAAATATCTGAAACTACAGATATTGTCTCGTTAAAAGGTCTAGAGTATTATACACCTAAGTATAAATCTCTGTATTACTTTATTTAAATTTATTTTACATTAGCTTTTGTGCTTCAGACTCACAAGTTTTCTTTTATGAGATAAGGACTTACCATTTAAAAAACTGAAATGGTTAAAATTGCATATCATAAGAAAGCTACCAAATCTGTCTCTTATTGAATATTTAAGTGTATTTCATACTTTCAATATCAATTCAAAATGGAAAGGATTCACCATTTAGTTAATCCCCACTCAAATGCAACATGGGTGAGTTACCACCCTTTGTTCTTCAG
Source organism: Larus michahellis (assembly GCF_964199755.1). Classification (NCBI taxonomy): domain Eukaryota; kingdom Metazoa; phylum Chordata; class Aves; order Charadriiformes; family Laridae; genus Larus; species Larus michahellis. Next base: position 170,868,537 of record NC_133896.1, read on the forward strand.
ACGTCCCTGTGCCACTGTGACATAAATATTGCACTGCAAATCCTAAGAAACTGAGATACTGGTGAATTAAGAGTAAACATACTAAAAAGGGTATGGCATGCTCTATGATAACAGAGGTGAAAGCCCCTGAAAGATAATCTGTCAGAAAAATCACAAACACCTAGATAGAACACACATGGAAACATTTGTTTGCAACAGTGTGATCTTTCTAGATTGATCTACTACTTAAAAATCAAGAAGCAATGCTTAAAAAAAGAAGTACATGAGATCTTGTAACAGCTCTAAGTAAATGGGGTAGAACGAAGTGTTTAAGATTCTCATTCTAAAATTGTAGACTTGCTGCTGAAAGCATGGCCTATAAATAACTGTGGTAACAAATAATAGCAAATAGCATTTATGGTTACACTAACTCTGGGGGGAAAAAAATCACAAGGGCCATCAGTCTTCATGCTTTAGGGCATACGCTCATCGTCAGCTGACATCCACGAGCAAACTCCCTCATGGTGTCTTTTTACACAGTAAAGTAGATTACAAGCTATTGTGACTTTGGAGCAGCAACCAACATTAAGCACAGGCACTGATAAAGTACGGGACTAAAGAGACCATTGCTCCAACCCAAGATTACAATACTTATAATACATGTTGCATCTTGCTTGCAAATTTAAAACTGATCAAATATTAGGTTACCCACTGAAGATAATTAACCAGTCTGTACTGAGAAAAATATTTTTAAAAGTGAAAAATCAAAGCAAAAATAAAAAAATTATTTAATAGAAACACTTGGGTTTTAAATCATACAGGACACATTCAGCCAAAGGAGATTCTTCCTTTAACTCCGATCCCTGAAAAGTAATATAGCATGTTTCCTTGGGAAGGGTTTAAGCTATGTACGTTTTCTCAGTCAAATTAGAAACTGAGAATGTGATTTAGTTTAATTTGAATAAATACAGTGAATGGGTGAGTTAGCTTTCTGTGGTAGAAACTGAAACTTTTTATCCTATCCACCGCACCAGCTGGAGGAAAAAAAAAAAAAAACAACAAAAAAAAAAACAAACAAAAAAGTGAAAAGGCTGTGTGTTGTTAGTAATCTAGGCTTGTTTTCTAGCTAAAAATTCTTACAGCTTCAATGTATTGTTTACACAGGCAAAGAACACTGTAGTTCCAGAGGCAAAGTTTTACTACTACTGAAGTAAAAAGACTGGGCTTCCTACAAAGCTGGGTAGAAAAGGGAAAAGCCCTGCATAATGTCAGGCTGGTTTTCACAACTGTATTTTGAACATGATTACTTATTGCAATTGTCACAGGAGTTAAAATTTGGAGTTCATTTTTGGAAAGAAAAAAAAAGGCACAAAACAAGTTAATGATTATGACAGACTCAGTATAACGTCTCCAGCATCACCCTAACAAGCACTTGATGAGCAAAAGAAAATATAAACGTGTAATGTGGTTAGAACAGTACGCAAAAAAATCCCCAAAATAATGATTAAAAGATAGGCTTAAGTACTGCATATAACATATTATGCATCTTTGCAGATATCTAATGCCTTCCATTAATTTAATTGTGAATCATTTGGATTTAAAGCCCTCTAAACAACTGAGGATCGTTACTATATGTCATATATTAAATTCCTAATGTAACTGTCCTGTGAATTTGATTTATACTGATGCAAAATGCACATAGTTGAGAACTGAACAAGACCTTGTTATATACAGATAAGAAAAACATTGTCAAGCTTTTCCAACCAGAAATTAGGTCAACATAAGAAACATTCCAGGAGTCTGCCATCCTAAGTGAAACCTTGTATGTTGTAAAAGAGAAGCTGTAAATTATTTTTAAAAACAACTGGTTAGTGGCATCAACCACTCTTAAAACCCGAGACTTAGATTTTTACCCAAATTTCTTTTTTCATCTCTAAGAATAGATTAGATAAGGTAGATGACCAATTTATTTTACCTGCTTGTATGTCTCTCCGTTCAAATCAAGATTCATGGGTCCAGAAGAAGGGAATAAACAGAACTTAATTATATGGCCCAGTGAAAAGGGAATAACTGCAGAAGGCTGGGCAGGAATGTCTTTGGTCTCCTTTTTCTAGGGACTATTTCTGTTCTTTTTTATTATTATTTTCATCATCAGGAAAAAGAACATTAGGACCACTGGGAAAAGATTTCATAAGAAATACTTTTTGTCTACTGGTTATAAACTAGTAAATTATGTGTGCCCAGGAATGCACCTGGGCACTGGGGCCAGGTGGCAACAAGGAGTGAGCATCCATCCTAGCAAGTTAAGTCTCCAGAGCTGCATGCCTTTATGCAGAATTCCTCTTGAAATGGTCCCTAGCAAATTCTAATGCTCATCTTTATCTTCTCAAAATACAGACAATTCCACTGAGAAAGGAAACGCGTTTTATGGTGTACAGTGCACATCAGAAGTTTATCCTTCTTCAGAAATGATACTGTATTTTTCTTCTGCCCTAAAAAAAAAGTTCTTCTTTAGGGTACTTTTTTATTCCACAAATACTGCATTTCAAGCAGATGAACCAGATGAATAGGCAATGCCCTCTGAAGTTTTTCTTTCTTTATCTTTGCATTAACATATTTGAACACATAATATAATATTCATTCTAGCACTGTTTTTTACTAATTAGAAGCTTTATTGTTATATTGGTATTATAGCTTCCCAAAAGTGTATGTGTGGGATATACTGTATAACTATGTATAACTGTATAACTAATGTACAACTAATGCTTCTTTTTCAGAACTCAACTGTCACTTGAATAATTTTTATTAAAAAAGATCTGTAGGAGGTTTTACTAGCCTTTAAAAAATGCATGTTAATAGCTTTGTAAAAAACATGTAGCCATTATACAATACACAAAGCTAGAACAAAATCATCATGCCCAAATACCAAGAAATAACCCCTTTTCTAACAAGTAACAGTAAAATTGAACTAAAGAGTGTCATTTGTTATTAAAAGCAGCAAAACAGAGAATCAAAGTCAAACAAAACATATTCCCAAGCGACAAACATTTCATGCTTCAGAATGCAGCAATTGCAGTCTAAGAGATTTAAAGCTTTGCCTAACAGCTTTATGTTCACGTTTAGAAGCAAATGCCTTGAGAATGGCAATGATTACTGATGCAAACTGATTTTCATACTGAGTATTGCAATCTGATGTACAATTCTGGGAGCTGGGCTGTCTCTCTAATCTATTCTGGAAAAATACTGGCCAAACACAGTGGAAAAGTGATACCCTATTTTTTTTCTGTGCAAAAAGTAGTCCAATACTTCAGCCCTTCCTTAAATTATTATTTACTCAAAGCTTTATTTCAATGCAAAAGACTACGACCACGACTGAATCAATTCCTGTGGACACTGCTGAGATCCAATGATATTTCAAATATTTAAATGAGTGTTTTTCTTTAGTGCTGGATTAGAAATGAAATCTTCATATGCTGGTAAAGTGAATTATGCTGTTCAAAACAGACCTACTTAAGAAAACCCAAACATTTCTATATGTAGACTCAATAACATGGCTTGGTGATACTTATATTTCAGCATACATGCAGAAATACGAATGACGTTTTGGACTCAAGATCTGCTAATAAATATAGCTGTAAAGCAACTGCCTCTTTTTATCAACAGACAAACCTTTATTCATTGATAAAGTTAGAGGTTAACTTATCCAGGAAATATTTCAAAACATTCCGTCAAGTTACCTTGAACTATCCTTAGTAGAGGTAACACTTACGTACAAGATAAGAAGTTTGGCAGACTTTGACCAGAGCTTGTGGCAGAAATCCTGCCCCCTTTCTGCAGCCTCAGGGGCCCTTTGCCCTGGAAGTCACTCCTCTTCCCAGCCATCTGCTCTGTTGTGGTTGGCTGTCAGGGATGTTCATCCCTATAGGTTTACCCTGGAAGTACATCGGATCCCATTTTGGTTTGGCTGCCATTGAATGCCATGTTGCTGCCATTGAATGCCAGCGAGCTGCTGTTGTGTTAAATGTCATACTGCTTTGTGATTGGCTGATGGCATTTCTTGACACTAACACATCATGTGTTCCCAGGCAGCCCGGTGATGGCTGGCAGGACAAGCTTCCCCTAACAGTGTACCCGGAAGTACATCAGAAAAGGAAGTGTTCTGCCATTACGTGCAAGGAGGCCGCCACTTTCAACAGGGTCGTTCCCCATGTGTTTTTATACTTCTTTGTGACTGGCTGACAGACGTTTCCTGGCACTGACATACCCACATGCTTTCAGGCAGCCCTGTCATTGGTTGTCTACTTCCTTTGGTCAAGGAAGTGCTCAGATATAAAAAAATAGGTATTTATATACAATAATTACAATGCAGATATATAGAAATACGTAGGAAGGAATGTACAAATCGAGATGCTATTTTTTATATATACTTCTGTATGTGTATATAGGTGAATATATATTTTTATATCTATTCATTTATAAAGTCCTAGAAATTAAATACATATAGCCATAAAAACATAGGTATAAACTGAATAAAACCTTATTTCATAGGAGCCAGTGGAATGAAAAATTAAAGATTAAATGTTAATAGGAATTAATTAAACAAAAGTAAAAGGGCAGGTTCAGGGTCCACCACTTTACCAGGCTACAGAGAAAGCCCTGACCTGCCTGCAGTGGTCGGGGACACTTCAAGAGGAGGGGCACCAAAAGGCTGGTGGGGTACAGGCAAGTGGGGACATGACCGAGGGCTTTGGCCCCCTCATAGGAAGCCCACCTAGGGGCCCCTGGTGTAAATCCCATCATATGCAAAGAATAGACCAGTCCTTTGAGACAGATTCAGAGGCCCCTGCATCCAGGCCCAACCCAACACGATGCAGTATTACTGGGGCAGACTTTGGCCTGCATAGCAACAGACAGCCAACACTGTCTGCAAAAATAGAAAATCAGAACAAAATGCCAGCTTCAGAAACACATGTGTGTGGGGATAATAAGGAAAAGACACAAAGGGGATTCCAAAAAAGACTAAGTGAACCAGAAGAACCAGTCAATAGCCCCATGAATTACAAACTGGATTTTTGAGGTTTCACACACAGGGGTAGCATGGGGTGGACTTCATTTCATCATGGTTGTGGGGGATCTTACAGCTGCCCGTAAGACCACCATGGGGTATAGACTGGTGCGATGTGTGTTTCCTTGTCCTTAGGCTGACACTGCAAATAAGAGGCAGCTGTCATTTTAGACTGTCCTGATTACTGCAAAAGCAGCAAGACCTAGGCTTTGGGACACAGACAGCAGTCCCATTCTTTTGAAGGCCACAGCTACTGCAGAAAGAGTAAGTGGGTCAGTAAAAGCAATGGGGATGTTGCAGAGCTAAAAGACCACGATTATTAACTGGTAAAGAGGAATAGCTGGCAGGATGCTGGTACTAAAAGGGCTAGGTGTATATCACTAGTACCTATACTGCTGTCCTGCAGTAGCTGTGCAGTGGAACCCTGTTTAGAGTTTGGTTTTGATATCTGTAGCAGTTTTTACAGCACTTCAGAAGTAAAAGAACTAACAGATTTAATAGGACTATGTAGTAGCAGTTGTGACCTTCAGGATGCGATGGTACATTCAGTGAAGTTGCATCTTCACTTATATGCAATGTTCAACAATGCTAATTTGTTTAAGGGGTTCTAGTACAGTCTTTTGGGTATTGGGTTGTCATGGTTTAACCCCAGTAGGCAGCTAAGCCCCACACAGCTTCTCGCTCACTCCCCCCACAGTGGCATGAGGGGGAGAATCAGAAGAACAAAAGTGAGAAACCTCATGGGTTGAGGTAAAGACAGTTTAATAGGTAAGACAAAGCTGTGCAAACAAGCAAAGAAAAATAAAGAATTAATTCACTCCTTCCCATCAGCAGGCAGGTGTTTAGCCACTTCCTGGAAAGCAGAGCTCCATCACACGTAATGGTTATTTGGGAAGAGAAATGTCATATCCCAGAACATCCCCCTTTCCTTCTTCCTTCTTCTCAGCTTTTGTTGCTGAGCATGAGTCATAGTATGGGATATCCTTTTGGTTATTTTGGGTTAGCTGTCCTGGCTGTGTCCCCTCCCAACTTCTTGTGTAACCCCAGCCTGCTGGTGTGTAACACCAGCCTTGCTGGTGGGACAGTGTAAGAAGCAGAAAAGATCTTAATGCTATATAAGCACTGTTTAGCAATAGCTAAAACATGGGTATGTTATCAATGGTGTTTTGGTCAAAAATCCAAAACACAGTAGTTTATGAACTGCTGTACCAGCCAGACCCAGTATGTGGTCAAAACAGTTTTGGCTCTCAAAGCGGTAATAAAAACTAAGGATTAATGGGGTTGTGATTAAAAATTATATTTATGGAAGGCTTTTTTATTAACCGATGTGACTCCTCCCAGTTTCTTGAAAGAGTCAACAAGTGTGTTGTTAAGACAGGTCTGGCTGATAATCTCCCTAAATTTCTAAAAGATATCAGCAGTCACTAAAAGCTTTTGAGGAAGATAAGCAGCCTGAGAGAACAGAGCTATTGATAGCTAAATAATTGGTAAGAAGTTAGGAAACAAAAGGTCAGAGTAATTTTTGTTTTTCACAGTGAAGGAGATAGCTGCTAGGATTACTAAAACAGTCTCTGCTAGAACTCATGATGTTCAGCAGTCATAAATGATGTAGAAAAGAGGATGAGGGTGAATAGAAGGTGAGAATGTTTTCTGGTGGTAATTGAAGAGACTAAAAATGAGGGCCAAGTATGAAGTATTGCAGAAGAATCATGTGAGACTTAGTGACTATGCAGCAAAAAAAAAAAAAAAAAAAGAGTGACTGATAGGAGTACTATAGATCAATGGGAAACGTTGCAAACAAAACAAAAAGCATCACTGCAACATCATAAAAATCCCTACTATGCCCTTAATATCAATGATGAACGACTAAGTAGTTTGGGATTCTTTAGCTTAAGGCAAAGAAATGATGAGCATGAGATATGATAGAAGTCTGTAAGGTCATGAATGTCGGAATGTAATTTTCCCACTTAAATAAAGGTGAAACATCGTAGATGGCAGTTTCAAAACAAATAAAAGGAGGCAACTCTATATAAAATCTTCAGCTAACCTGTAGATCTCCATGACACAGGCTTTTAAGTATTTTAAAAGCACTGAGACTCAATGGAAGACTAGGAAGTGATACGGCAGAGAAATCCTTAGAAATCTGTTAAATATGAAAACATACTTTGAGCTTAGAAAGTATCAGACTGATGTAGTCTTGTAGGCTGAGATGATATGGTGGGGAACTGTCACTTCATGCTTGTTCTGTTTTTATATTCTTCACTAGCTTCCATATTTGACTGGTATCAGAGATAAGATCATGAGCTAAATGTGCTTTGGTGTGATGAAGTATGGCAATCTTACATTCTTATGGCAGGTGGTGTTTCAATTAAGTCAGATAAAGATGACCAGGGCTTTACATCAGATCTACGTAGAAAGTATAGGAAGTTACCCAAGGATGATTAAAAGGCTGTTAGATTTTAAAAAAAAAAAAAAAAAAAAAAAAGAAAAAAAAAGGCTATTTTAATTAGGCAATAAGGATAGGTATTTTTTCAGCTGCAAAAGCTTTGTCATTAAAGAACTCAATATAAAGAACAGCCCTTCACCCTATCCCTCCTTCCAACCAGCCAATTCAGCAATGTCTGTACAACCTTCTTAGACGGATTTTTTTCCTTCTACTGTCTCTGAGCCTGTCACACAACTCCATGAACCTCTTGCCAATGTCTTAGTCTCTGCATAAATTGTAAATTCCTGGGGATATGCTATAATCCTATGCTATATCTGATATTTTGTAGTCTCCTGGAATAACCAGCAGTCCTCATAGAAGGATAAATATATCCAGCTTGAGAAAAAGTTCCAGCTGATCCTATTACTTCAATTGTTAATAAAAATTTGAAAAACAAATTACCTGCCTTTTACAGCTCCAAAGGATGAAAGCGTCTGAAATAAAAAATAGTAATGAAAGTGAACTTTTTAATGGTTTTTTTCTGAACACTGAATTTTTTCTACAGAAGACTATTGTTGAAGGGTTAATCTTCCTAAATTTTTTTTTGTCTACTTTCATGAGTATTGTGAGTCCTTACAAATAAAAAGTTTAATGAAAATTAACCCTTGGATAAATGAAAGAAGGGAAGGAAGTCCACAAAGTAAATAATCAGTAGAATTAGACAACACTGCCTTTTAATAGAGTTTAGATTATTTCAATTAATTTTGGATATCATATTCTAGATGTATTGAAAGTCTGGACTTATCTAATGGTAATACCTAAATGGAAACAGAAAAAAAAAAAAAAAGAAAAAAGGAAAAGAAAAAAGTCTTTATCTTCCTATTCAAATAATGTGCAAAAGGGAAAATTATTAAATTATTTAATGGCATGGCAGAATATGGTACTGATAAGGCATTAAAAATAATAGAAAGCCTTTATAGATGTTTTACATAACTGTTCAAACTTCAAAGACTTTTGTAAAAGTGTGAAGACTCACATTTCACAAGTCTTCTAGATTTTGCAGCAAGGAAAAATAAAGTATCAGCAGTTACACAGTAATGATAAGGCTGGTAAGGGAATACTGTGATTTCAGAGATACTTTGAATAGAACTTTTTTGGATGAGACTTGTTTGTAGCTTAAAGAACATATACATCCAAAAAAGGTTACTATCAGATTGTCAAGTCATGTTTAAAAGAGTTATAAGTGAGTCACATTAAATGATCATTGCCTCTGAAGACATAGTGGAAATACAGGGTCAGTTCCTTTTGATTGAGACAATATTTGTTATTTTAAGGTACAATAAACATAGAAAAGGAAATACAGTTCCATTAATCAGTAGATTGAAGGCTGTCTGTATTAGGTAAGTAGTTAGACAGGGAAGTAGGTAGATAGAATACAAATCTTGTGTTAAGTTGAGCCATAAATAAAGTACAGCAGCTATATCTTAAAATCAGGCAAATGAGGCCCTGAGCTACTTCACCTATTCTACTCATATGGAAAAATGTGTTTTCATCTCTGCTTCAGTACATGAATGGATTTTTCCCTCCACCTTCCATTTTTTCCAAGTGTTTGTGATAGTAACTTTTGATACTCTTAGGGTTTTGGTCATTGCAAAACAACTTTGCTGTACGATCTGAGTGAAAACAATTGAAGCATGGCATACCCACTTTAAATCTAAATGGGTTACTATGACTACAGTTTTATCTAGCTGGAACACTGATACAACTTTTGCTACACCAGTTAATTTTGCGTGCTGTGCTAAATGTGTATTATATCTAAACTGTTCCGGTTCTGGCTCAATAGAGGAAACCCTGCCTTCAAAACTGTTGATAGTAGTGCCTCTTTGGACAGAAAGACTTAACTACATACATAGATACAATTGAGCTCTCACAGTGCAATGTGCTATTACATCCAAGGCTAATCTCTATGGAAAGAGTTGACTGCACTCTTATGTATTTCACCCTGTAGGCATTCATTGGTTGTTCTTCCTACTTAGAATATGGCAGATAGAGGTCAAGGTTCCTAAGTAGGGTGTAATTTGAAGTGTGGCTTCTGTCAGAATAATATCCACCTTGTTAATCCTGCAGAAGAAGCAGTGTCGTCTCTGATTTTTGCTTACTTAATTATTTATTTTCCAGGCAGCATTTTGAGAGAATGTGGGAATTCACTTCCCAACTTTTCTCACGTTCCTACTTCTTTGTGTCACTTTTTTTGGGCAACTTTTAGCATGTGCGAAGATACTACAGAAATAGCTTATACACAATTTGAGAGTACAGAGCAATCCTTTATTGGCCACTACATACAGTATATTGCTAAGATTAACAAACTACTACACTGATCAATAGTATGTTCATCAGTCATCTGTATGGGGAAAAAGTGAGTTTTGTTGCATTTTGGACTGGTATGACCTGCGATATTGCTGAGTTGCTGTCTTCTAATTGATCTCCTGTTTTGGGGAGGCTTTTGCTGTCGGTATTTTTCCTCCTGAATCCTTGAACTACTAACTCTCCCCATTTCACCAGCTACCTTTTTATCTGTTTTTTTTTTTTCTTTTTTTTTTTTACTTTTCTGATTTTTCATAGTTTTAAAGTACTTACTTTTTCACACCTTAGCAACAATTTTCTCAGTAAAACTGATCCAAAGTCAAACAGCCGCTTTGACTGAAATTAGGCCTTAAATCACAGACAGCTGAAAAGGAGTGAGTGTGGCGCTACTTCAGATTGAACAGGGTTGGTTCTCCAGTTGAGTAGCAGTCCTGAGTATCCAAATTATTGCAATGATTCAGTTGCTCAAACATGGATGTCTAATGCTCTGTGAGATGTCCTAGCATATCCACCTGGCTTCTGGCTGTCAGTCAACATGAGTGCTACCTCCTGTATGTTCTATGAGACATCTGGCTGCTCTCTGTAGATTATTTGAATGCTGAGGGCTTCTTAGATCTCTGGACTTTACCCAGAGCTAGAACACTTCATTCATATTTAGACACCTGCATTTAGACTCTTAAATTGAAGAATCTAGAATCTGCAACTGAATCCCACCCTTAATTTTTCCTACCCTTTAGATGAATCCTATTCTCAGTCACAGCATTATACTGTAAATATTATTTAAACTGCCAGTTTAAATAATATCCTGAGATATTTTTTGTGCAATGTATATTATGCACGACAATGAGAAATGTACGTTCTTTGCTTTTTCTGTCAGCAGGATAGAGTTTAGCTTAAAACTTTCAGCACTGCAGCACAGCAACCCCATGGTGCTGGTTTCATGAAAAATGAACTCTCCTAATAAATACTCCCCTCTATTCTGCAACCAGTTGTCAACGGAGGTGCCAATGCTCCTTGCTTCATCAGCAGCTGTGACCAACAGGCACATTTGAATTAGACATAGACTCATGAATGCATATCACCAATTATCATGTTTTAAAATACACTAGTTTCCTCAAATATTTTGGGTTTATATTAGTAACAAATTTGCAGACTGTCTGCTGGAAAACTCCGTGGAGCAATGATTAATTCTTCTTCATTTTTTAAATAAGTCCTAATTCTCCGTGTATTTTCTATAACACAAGAAAATATCCTAGAAACTTTCCATCAGATTGTCCTAAATGAAATGTCATAAAAAAACCCCAAAAACTTCACATTTTTTCTAACACAAATGTAGACAAACTTTTGTATTTATTATAGAAGTACAACATGGATCTGTGAATGTTTACTCTTTAGATAATGAGATAATTATTTGCAATTGCAATTGAAAAGTTTGCAATTTAAAATTGAGAGACCGAGTGCAGTTTCTGCTAACAGCTCTTTAAATCTAGACAATACTAAACATTCTGAAGAACAATGTAGAACATCAAGGATTTGACTTCACAGAAAATCTTCAACTAACAAATAGGAAAAGAGATATTACTTGATTTTTTGTATTATTATTTAGAGGACTATAGTACAAACATTTTTAATGTTAAGCTATTAGATAACATGCCATTAGTGCTAACAGGTCCCAAAAGAGTTGATTCAGTCTCATGGCGTTTTTTAGGTCTGCTTCCCCAAATATTTCAGCACTCATTACATTCTGAAGTAATTTTAACTTTTCCAAATTTCTGCCAAAAGTTTTATTTGAATGTTATAAAAACTACTGTCAATTTGCTTATACTGTGAGTTGATATCGCATCCTTTTAATATTTTTGTTTTCTGGAGTGTGAAACTGCAGCAGTTCTTGGAGACTGACTAGAAGAGTACTGAAGCTGAAGGATAACACTCACTACCACGAACATTTTCAGTCTGCAAAAAAACACTGTCCCTGTTACTTTCCATGTCAAGTGCATGAGCTTTTGTCTGCTCAGTCGTGGAAAAGGAAGTGACAACTGCAGCATTTTACAGCTCATAACAGTGTCAGAAGCAAAGTCAGTAAGGAAGAAAATACAGAGAAAAAAATCCCTCACAATGTGTACTTCATTGAAGAGAAATAAGAAAGAACAAGAAAACATCTCTACAGTGACAGCAAACACATGAAAATAACAACAGAAAAAAATACAAATAAGCAAAGGGAAAACAGAAAACAAAACATTAAAAAAAAGGGTTTCACTGGATGACATATGTACTCAGAAAAACATATAAGCACCTCGAAAAAAATAATGTTAATGGAGCTAGGTAAAAGTTTGGTAAAATTAAATTTAATGGAAGTTTACATTAAGAGCTGGACAGAGAGGGAGGGAGGAATGGATCCAAAATAATTCAGCCAGTAGCTGGGGGAAAAAAAAAAGTTAATTCAAACAACATTCACACATATTTCATCATTCTGGATGTCAGTTCCTCTGACTATGGATTATCTAGGTTTAAATAACATTTTCTGTGCTGTACTAAAATCTTAATCTCAAAGGAGTTTCTTTTATTTCTGTGCATTTGCAGAACTCCTTGAAATATTTTATCCAAAAAGGGAACCAATCTAGATCATCAGCCATCAGCATTAATAGAGGCATTCCTGTTCGTTTTAAAAGGATTTGAGTCCCTCATAAAGTAAAATCTCTCACTGGTACATAGATACATAGACAATAAAGAAAAAAAATAAAAATCAAAAATAAGCCATTTAAAGATAGTTCCCTGAAGGAAGCTTCTGAAAAACAGATTTATGATACTGAGGCAGTAGCAGCAATCTAATCTCTGATCCTCTCCACCCCCAAAAAAAGCTTTTGTACAATCTAACTTTTGCTTCTGTTTTATACAGAGAGTTACATCCTGTATTTGATTTCAGAATTTGTTCTGAAAAACTGGCTCATTTAATGTATTATGCCTATCAGTGACAAACTTTATAGGCCTGGAATCTCTAGCCTTTTAGATAAATCTAAGGATTTGAAGCTGATATGAAAATGTATAAAATGTAGTGATTAAAGGGATAGGGTAATAGGTAACATGAGGAAATGCGTTTCTGCCTATTAAGTCAGTAAAGATACAAAATTATCTTTAAAAGCACTCTTGTCATCTTATCTTTCAAGAAGCTTGAGCTTATGAATTTCACCCTAAACGACTCTGTTGCAGAATACCATATATCATGAGATGCATCAAAAGAAAAGGAACATCAGGGAGACCGGTTACTGCTTATTAATAAAGATTATGAAAATGATTTCATGTGATTTGCTGAGAATGTTAATAATCAGATCTATGTGAAAGGAAAATATAATGTAAGCTAGACGCAAGAGGAAGCTTATCTTCTCCCCTGAATACAGAGTGCTATTTTGCCATGTTAATGCCCTCACTAATGAGAACCAACATTTATTTTATAAAATCAAATATTGATACATATTCATCATAGAATCATAGAGTGGTTCAGGTTGGAAGGGACCTTAAAGATCATCTAGTTCCAACACCCCTGCCGTGGCCAGGGACACCTCCCATTAGACCAGGTTACTAAAAGCCCCATCCAGCCTGGTCTTGAACACTTCCATAGAATGGACATCCACAACTTCTCTGGGCAACCTGTTCCAGTGCCTCACCACCCTCACAGTAAAGAATTTCTTCCTAATATCTAATCTAAATTTACGCTCTTTCTGTTTAAAACTATTATCCCTCATCCTATGGCTACACTCCCTGAATAAGAGTCCTTCCTCATCTCTCCTATAGGCTCCCTTTCGATACTGGAAGGCTGCTGTAAGGTCTTCCTGGAGCCTTCTCTTCTCCGGGCTGAACAACCTCAACTCTCTCAGCCTGTCCTCATAGCGTAGGTGTTCCAGCCCTCTGATCATCTTCATGGCTCTCCTCTGGACCTGTTCCAACAGGTCCATGTCCTTTTTATGTTGGGAGCCGCAGAGCTGGATGCAGTACTCCAGGTGGGATCTCATGAGAGCAGAGTAGAGAGGCAAAATCACCTCCCTTGACCTGCCGTCCGTACTTCTTTTGATGCAGCCCAGGATGCGGTTGGCTTTCTGGGCTGCAAGCATGCATTGCTGGCTCATGTTGAGCTTCTCATCCACCAGCACCCCCGAGTCCTCCTTCTCAGGGCTACTCTCAATCCATTCTTGGACACTGAGCCATTGACTGCAACCATTTGAATGTGACCATCCAACCAATTCCTTGTCCGCTTTATTCCAGCAATATTCAGAAACACAAAACTTAAGATGCTCTTCTGGGAGAAGGTATATCTATTTGAGTTTTTGGGTATATTGTGAAATATTTTAACCACATTCCTCAAGTTTGCTCGCATAAGAAATTCACTAAGGAAAAAAAAACGTGGAAAGAGTATAAGAGAAGAGCATTTTGAATTTGTTTTGTTAAATAATAAACCTGCTGCAAACAAGGAAGTAATGCAGCAAGTCAAAACCCTGCAATTTATAGAAGTGTGACTCTTGGACTTAAACATTATAAACATTATTCTCATTTCTGACAAGCAAAATTAATTATCAAGATTCATATAGAGTGGCACCAACTAGAAGAGAAAATTTATGCAGAAATCATAAAATTATATGTCCTATAACTTATCCTATTAAAAAAAATAAATTACGTAAATAACAGCCAGTGTCTTGAAAATTATTTTGCCGTAAAACTCATGTTGAAAACAACTGACAGGTACAGACAATGCACGTTTTAAACAAAAAAATAAATGTTAAATTCTGTCTTTTATATGGCAGAAGATATATTTCTTAATTATTTACAGTGAAAAAAATAATATTAAAGTATAACATTACTACTAATGAAATATTATGTATTTTTGGTGCATAGTCTCAAGTCTTCCATAGATTCAAGAAAGGCTAAACATTCCTATACAAGTTAGAAAGAAATATGTGGGTCTTGTAAACTCTTTAGCCCCTTTCTGTTTAGAAGGAATGGTTATGTTGAACATTAGATTATAGGTAAAGCATGATTTAAATTAAAACTGTGCTCTGGGGTGTGACATACTTACATTACAGTAAGCCATTGTTAGATTTTTATGGCTCTTGTATGGATTCTGAGTGGAAGCCAAGAAATGTACCACTTGCTGTACAACTGGGAAAGGGAGCACAGAAAGCTCATTCCAGGATCATTAATCCAGAATGATTTTCAGAGGCTCCAATGAACAGCCTCCTTTCTATGAAAAGGGAATGAGGCAGGAGGAGAGACAGACCAGCAAACTGAAATGAATTCATTACTATCTCTAATGCTTTTAGGTGGATGGAAAATTTCCATCTGACTTAGTTAACTCAAGGTTCAGCTTTCTACAGAAACCTAAAGGCTTCTTCATCTCATTCATCAGAGCAGCTTATGTATAAGCTAATGGAATTTTTTTGTATATATGATCAAATTTAGGTGTTTCCTATTACTCTGTTGCTACTGCTTTCACCCAAAGCCATGATGACAGGTGAGACTGTGCTACTTCAAGTCTTAACATGCTTGTATTTTGGAGATTACTAATGATTGCTTCCATTCTATTGTGAACATCCTAAACTGTAGAAATCCATAATCAATGGATTTCCGTATGGTGAAATCTGGTATCTGGTGAAAAATACTTGCAAATAAGTGCCATTTTTATTTAAATTTAATAGAGACTAAAGAATCAGTATACTTGTATTGTGGTTAAAATACTCTTGATATAAAATATATAATGATTCGGTGCAACCAGAATTCTACCAAGGTTCTTGGAACACTGGTGCAAAATGTATCAAAAAGTAGAGAACAACGAATATAAGTAATCAAAGTATTTTTTAGAAGTCAGCCTATACTGCTGAGACTGAATATCTGTTCTTATTCTATGATTCTTATTTTTGCATTAATGAATTAGATGTTCAGAAAGTTGTGCTCTGAAGTTTCCCAGAGTTTTGCAGCTGTCAGTGTGTAGCTCATATAACCTACCAGCTATAAAGCTGAGTGCTAACTCATACAGAGTCTAATAGTCAGTCATCTTTTTAAAGATGATACAAAACCAAAGTTTGTGACAGTGAATAAATAAAAAAAGAAGAAAAAAAAGAGAAGAAAATGAAATTAAAATGGTGATTGTGCTTAAATAAAATGCAAAGATCTGCAGTCTGATACCAGTATTGCTCTGAAGAAGAAAATGCATCAGTTGCCTGCAAACCAAGAAACTCAACAAATGAATAGTCCTGAGAGATGACAAAGCCTTCCTAAATCAGCACATCGATGATACCTTTCCTCTGTGAATAATATCAGCCATTAACTTACCCTGACTTCCTGATGCCTGTTGACTTCCAAACTGTAAGTCCAAAGCTATCATCTATTACACAGGAAAGATACCATATAAATCAACAATATTTTGCCTGAGGCAGCATCTTCCAGCCCTAACCTACTACAGACCTGAAACTCTGCACACATCTTCCCTTTCCGAGAAAAAGTAACTTCCACTTCAGTCTGGTGGCCATTCTGGATTCAGCCATTTTAATCACTTGCAGAAATGTGTGTGAGTACATGCTGAAAATCAAGCTAAAAACTGACAGCACAGCATATCGACTCATACAGCCATCAAAATCACAAGCTCAGATACACAGAACTTCCAAAGACACTGGGTTTTGGCTTGTTTTTGTAGAAACACATTAATGGAAATGGCTATCTACTGTTATTTAACCTTTCCACTACAATTCCTAAAAGCTCTGTCCAAAGGGAATCCTCAAAATGCAGAAAGAAGAATAAAAGCATTCCTGGCCATCTGTTTAAAGGCTAAGTAAATGTGATAATCCTGACCATATAACAAAATGAGGAAATACAAAAACTGCATGGACCCAATTCTATACCTCCACACAGTTTGCTGCAGTGGTCAGGGGCACCAATATGGGCTAGAAGCACTACAATCAAGTAGTTGAGGACTCTGGTCAACACTCAGACATAAAATTGACATATTGTTTTTCTTTCTGGAATAACCACATATAAGATTCAATCTTCTCTATGAAGCATGGTGTAGTGTAGGCATGTTGAGTGGAGTGCATCTAATCATATATAGGTATCTACAGCCTAAGCATAGACAACATCTGCATCACTCACCCATATTTAATTTTAGAGGTGGAAATTGGCATTTTTGGCCTATTCAGCTCATTCTGTAAGTTGTACAACACCATTCATCTCAGTCTGAATTCAACATCTAAACCAGGTCAGATGAATAGAACTCTATTTGTCTGCATTGATTATAGAGGGTTCCTGCATCAATTAGCTCAGAAATATGCATCTAAACATAGCTGAAATGAATTCCACTCAAGTTTCTGTTTTGCAGAAAGAGTAGAATTTATTTCAGCTACGTGTAGACCTATATTCTTTGAAACACGGAATTAATATATATCTTTATTTTAGTGAGTTTCAAACATATTTCAAGGAAGTTTCCAAAATATTTATTTTTACATTGTTGTTGTATCTCCATTAGTTTACAACATATCAAAACAAAATTAAAAAAAAGATATGGGAAGTTCAACAGAAACTACAGAGGATCATGAAAATTCTTACTTGAAATTTTAGATTGCAATATTTTGCCATCCCTCAGTTGCCTATAGCTATTTTCAGGTGCAGCTATTTTCAGATTTACTGTGTAGCATTTTTTTGGCCTTTGTATTCCTACAAATTGCCCTATGAGTGTATTCTTTCTTTATAGAGAGAGACTTTGGGAGACAGCATGCTTTGAATTTACAGCAATCACAGAAGGTATGTATTCTGTTCCAGTGTTTACTGAATTATAGGATTTCCTTTGTCATCTTCCTTTGGTCACTAACAATTACCTGTGTTCTGATGACAAGCAGTAACTTGTTAAACCATGGTAATCTGATTGCATGTCTTTCCCCTCAGGTTTTATAAACCATTGCTTCCAGGATCGGCTACCATCATAACGTTTTTTTTTTCCCCAATCTCTCTGCAGTTTCTCACACAGCTTACTGATTAATGTTCTAACCTCTGTGTTTGTTTCTAGAGAAATCCCCAGAGTCACCCAGCTGAGTTTCTGCTCAAACGGTCTTAATATGTGCTTAGTTTGGCAATCTGCTCTTACCTGCTTACATAAGAAAGACTAATGGTATCTTACAATTATTTTAATTGTACAAAGGTGGCTAGAACTCCTCCTGATATTACAAACAAATGAACAAAAGCAAAACAAACAAACAAACAAAACACCAAAAAGCAAAACAAAAAACCAAACAAACAGAACAAAACAAAATAAAAAAAGCCAACCACCCTCAACAACAATAACAACAAAATAACCCCAAGGGTGTTTTTTTCTGTTTTGTTTTGTTTTGTTCTTTTTCTACCCTATATTGGTATGATTTTTGCAGGATTTTGCTGCTATAGCTTAGCTGAGTGTCAGACAAGTTTGTCGTCCACCTTTAAAGCGTAAGGAATATTCTTTTCTTTTCTTTTCTTTTCTTTTCTTTTCTTTTCTTTTCTTTTCTTTTCTTTTCTTTTCTTTTCTTTTCTTTTCTTTTCTTTTCTTTTCTTTTCTTTTCTTTTCTTTTCTTTTCTTTTCTTTTCTTTTCTTTTCTTTTCTTTTCTTCTTTCTTTCCTTAACAAAATTGCATTCCATTTATTAAAAAAAAAAAAGTATTTTAGAAGCCTTTTACTGATTCACAACAATAAGAAGCAAATGTAATTAATTTAGCAAAATTAGCTTGATTTGTAAAGGTTATTTGGAAAAATCTTTCCTCAAGCATATTAGGGATGGAGGAAAGTTCATAAATAACATCATGAGACAGATGGGAAGAGAACACACCAGATTGTTATTGTTTTATTATATGAGATGGGTTAGGAAAGATTATGTCAGATGTTAGTTCATTTGAGGAAATTATAAAGACTTTAATACCCAAGTGCTTCTGAGAAAAACTGCAGTTTGGGGAATTTGCCGCCCACAGTGTGTGCTTAACCCAGAGGTAAACATGTATTATGTAGCTCCTCTTTGTGCCCAGTTGCAGAGGATATGAGTCTTTTCTAGCCCTCAGCTATAGACCTATTCCTTTCACTGAAACTGTAGAGGATCATGACTTAAGCACTGGAAGTCCCTAGATCACTGCTAAGACAACAGCTGTTATACATATGCTCACGTAAAAATAAAGACCACTGCACAACAGTAAAAACAACTCCCCAGTTCCAAAGAGGAAACAGTATCAGATACTGGGCTTTGACAAAATGAAAGCTGTAAAAACAATGCCTTCCCCAGTCCTCTAGCCACTTACCAGGTATGTTAAACTGTCTTAGACTATGAGAGAGTATGAAAAAATACTGTCTGGTGTGCAATAAACCTATCAGAACTTTTTCCATGTGGGCTCACTGCCAGAAAGGTATAACCTTTTCAAAATCGCAAAAGCCCCAATTTGCAAAAGGAAGACATTTAAGTGTGAAAGGCAATAGAAATTAGGCTCCTAAAAGATTAGGTCAGACACTCAACAAGACATTAGGCATCATTCATGTGGAATTTGCAGAGTTACCTTAAGGAAAGCAAATCAGAGAAAACTTGCTGTCATACTTCAATTTCTGGCTTGCAGCTTCCATGGGAAGGCTCCTGCGACAAGATACAGGAGAGGTGTTCAGTATTGGTGTCTTGCTCTCAGAAAGAAAGCAGAGCTCTGAATCCCCAGGAAGCTGCTTCAGCTTTCAAATTTCAGATTCACATTTCATACAGGGACGCTTAACATGCCAGCACTCAGCATGTTGGCTCCTTTGAATACCAATTTCGGTTCCTGTATTTGGTGTATAGTTCTATCTAGGCACCTAAACGAGCACTGCAAATTCAGTTTTGAGTATCTACATTTTAGATGTTGCAGTGCTAAGCATCACAATGCCATCTGTTGAATCCCTGGCTGAATCATTTTTTTCAAAATGAAATGTGGGACTGGAAAGAAATAAGGGATTAGGTATATAAAAGAGTACTAGAGTATGTAAATCACATATTGGCCAATCTGTGCTTAAGTAATGCCTACCCTAGATGTATGTAAAATACATTAAGATTGTCTCTGATCAGAATGTTTTCTGTTTTCTGTGCTTTTTACGTACTACAGTTCTTCTACACATGCTTAGACCTTGTCTAAACAGACACGCAGGATCTGCTCTATATAAAGCTGTCTTTAAATCCTGTCATCATACCTAACAAATACCAGCAAGAGCAGGCCTGTTATATTTTTTCATTGCTTGTTTCACAGCAGCAACGCATCTGAAAATAGTACCATTACCATACCTTCTTTTTTCCCCCTCACCTGTGATCTGATGCTTAAAGAATTTTTCCAGGAAACACAAAATGTATCTTGGCAGCCTGAGAGGATTTTTAACGTGACTCCATTACCGTAGAGAGCATTCAGCTACTAGGCTTGTTGTTTTCATATACATATATATATATATGTATATGTATATATGTATATATATAAACCCTGCTGTTGTTATTCCCAGATGAAAAATAAGCATAATTACATATTTCTCCCATTCAAAGTATTTTGAAGGAACTAGAACATTTTGAATGAGAGGTTATCATTACTGCTGTTATAGTATTTTTTACAGCTGTTTTTATTAAGATCTTTAAATATATATAGTTTTATTCATTTGCATTATTTTGGTCTAAAGTCTTTTTTGTAGTTTCCAGCTACATAAATACATAGGATAAAATATTATAAATTATTTTATGGTATTTAGTGTTGTCTTTGCTGATCAAAACTATCATTTTTTTTTTTTGTTTTTAAGCTCAGAGGAGTTACTTCAGGACACCTACCATTCCTGCCTATCGCTTAGGAGAAAAAACCACCAACACCAAACATGGTAAGTTACTGTAAGCTAAATTTGCCAAACTCAGCCATACATTTGTACATAGTGTTCCCAGCTGAGGTCGATTCCAGTGTTTAACTTAACATTAAAATAAAAAGCTATTTCTTTCATTGTACTTCACACCTCATTTTGCATAAGATAAAAATCAAAACTCCACAATTCCAATATGTTTTCAGTGAACCATACAGATGATGTGGAACTGCAAAACATTGGTGAGTGCTAGGGGTATCTCAAGATGCTAATAGCTGAAATACAGAACAAGGTCTCCTGTGGTCTGCCTGTGGAATAATTTGGGTTTACAGTGGCAATCGTGCTTCCCTAGATAGAAAGAGATGATTTATTATGTTAGAAGAGCAGGTCTGGAGAAGAATGTCATAATTTTTATTATTTTTTTCTGGCTACAAACAGCTTCACAGATGATCTGAAACCTCACTATGCAACGTACAGGAACTCCTTCAAACACTTTAAAAAAAAAAAAAAAATGGACAAAAACTTTATATTAGATTGAGCTGTTTTACCTTGACTGTTTGGTTTTACAATATTTTTTGGTATGACATTGCAAAATACTGTAATTCAGCAGTAGCGTTATACCCTGGTGTTACTGCAAAATCTTGCTACATATACTATTACTACAAACACTAACGTGTGCACGCAGAGCAATTGAGTGGGAAACATCTATTATGTAAAGTGCAAGCAATGTGTTTTTGGTAGGTAACCACTGCTTATTTACTTAGTAATAGCATGTCTATCCTGATAAATAAAAGAAGCTCATGCAACAAGATGATGCATGATTATCCAAGCTGTTTAATTGTCAGGTAACTCTCTGGACCTCTTCTGGACAGCCTGTAATTTTAGACAATCCTCTAGAAAGCCTAGGGGTATTCAAGTCCAGGCATGACTCCCATAGACAATAGGCGCAAAAGTGTTCAAGGATTGGAACCCTGCACTCCACATCACTCTCCAACTTTAACACAAAGAGCTTTGTACCCTGTGCTACCACTGCATGTGTCCTCATGCCACTGAACAAAATATAAAACATGCTGACTCAGTTTCACACTAGGAGTAAAACAGTAAGCTGAATCTTTCCAGTTTTTAAAGTGTTTTGACATGAAAAAAAGAAAAAAGGGAAAAAAAATCCTGGTAACGTAATTCTGTCTTAAAATCGCACAGCTCCTATACTGAGTCCAGAGCACTTCCAACAACAAATGCTATGCAGTGGGGATGCAACAATCTGCTCTACAGGGAGCTGGCCTTAACAGCGGGGGAAAGCTGTTCTATTTATCAATACACATAGGCTCAGTGATAAGGCTATCATGAGCTTTCCTTTCATCTAATTAACAGTGAAAATTCCTGATAATTATTCTTACCTATGATGTGACCATATTCTATTGCGCTTTTAGCAGAAAGGAAAGACCAGAAAATAACCAAAGCAGTCATCTTTTTTTTTTTTTTTCTGTAATCATGCCAAACACACTCCAGTATGCTATGGTACATATTATACTATCTGAGCTATATTTTTTTCTTTCCCCAGAGGGTTACTTTGCTTATTTAGCCTTTCTCCTTAGCTATATACAAAGATACTATTACATTGTTAAAAATACAGTGTAACAGAAGCTTTTGTTTCAAAGGGTTTCTCTTTTGTTAGCTTTTTAAATGTTACTGTCTGCTGCTCTTGTAAAGAATTTTTCTTGTTGAAAGTGTATTTAATTCTTTTCACTCTGATAGGTTGACTTAACTTCTATAATAAAGAAGGTAGCTACTTTACTAAATTCAGCCTTTATGCCTACAGTGGCTGTAGCTTAGTTAGGGATGCATGCACTCAACTATAGAACAGTTGTTCATCAATTCAGGTGTCTTAGTGCTTGAACTAAAGACAACCTAAAGGCTTAAAAAATCGAAAAGAATAAGGACTTGCTATATATGGCTTGAAGTTGCTAAGCAGTGCAAGACTTAAATGAAAAGAATAAGAAATCAGAATGAAGTGGAAAAAGCCATGTTTTTAGGTAGTCAGAATTTCCTCCACCATTGGTTCCTCCTGCGCACAACTCTGTACTTATGTCTTAAGTCTTTCAAAATGTGCTAAGGGGGAAAAAAACACACTTTGACATCTGGGAGAAATGAGAGAGAGAGAGGAGAGCAGAGGGATGGAAGGAAGGAAGGAAGGAAGGAAGGAAGGAAGGAAGGAAGGAAGGAAGGAAGGAAGGAAGGAAGGAAGGAAGGAAGGAAGGAAGGAAGGAAGGAAGGAAGGAAGGAAGGAAGGAGGGAGGGAGGGAAGGAAAACATGCATGTATGTATCTATTTATTTTTTTGAAAAATACAGATAAGTTCTAAGACAATCATTCCCTTGGAAGGTGAAGCTTATGTCTCCTGCGATAAAATAATCTACCCCTTTAAATAAAGATGTGAAAGCTGGAAAGTAGAGTGCATTTGATGCAGGAATGTCTGATACAGAATGATACAGAGATAACCTACAAACAGGGGAAAAATGAGAAAGCATATGAATATATCTTCTGTAAAGTAAATGACACTATGCAAATAATGAAATGAAAAGGTGATATTATCACCAACAGACCATAACAAATCTGGGGAAAAAACTCTATTTTTAATCACCATTCAAATAACTGCAATGAGTTTAATCTATAATTATTTTTATATTCTGAATAGCAATTAATAACCCTGTAAAAATTGTGGCCATTCAGCTCTAAACTCTTCAGGTGCAACTAAGAAGGTGTAATTTAATATGCAGGTACACAATTACCTTAGTAATGAATTCCGTACAGCGTTGATCAATTCTCCCTCCTCTTGATTCTAAGAACTGGTGAGGTGGCACAAAGCAGCCAACGCAAGATATGAGTTGTGTTCTCACTCACATCACAGAAATGAGTGAATCCATGACAGCGTGGAGCATACACAGAGGGAAAGAAATGAACATGTTCTGAAAGTTTGAAATAAAAAACACTTAGCTCCTGTGCACTGATTATCAGTGCTGACACAGACCACTAACCCTACAGCAGATTTGAGCTCTCAGTGCATGATGCATGGGAAATACTGAGGTCTGAACACACCAGAATATGAAACTAGGAAAATCTAACCAGTTCCCTACTGTGCCAACTAGACCACCAAGAGAAGAGTAAATCTTTTATTTTGTTTTGTTTTGTTTTGTTTTGGTGTACAATTCAATACAGGCTACCACTTTAGAAAAGATAGAGAAAAACAATGTGGCTAGATATAAAAGATTCAGTCCTTATTCTTCAAAGCTTATTTATATTTTCCTCTACTTTAACTCACACCATATTCTACTGCTTTTAAATAACGGTCGTGGCAACATTCAAATCCATCTAATCACATAACAGATACTTATATGGCAATTATATAGCAGTGGATATAGAACATTTCCTTTAAAATTCCAGAAATATACCTTAACTTGCCTTGCATCCCTTACAAGATTCCAAGTCACTTCAATTTAGTTATCCAAGTTTATGCTTTAGATCTCTGGGAATATATGCAATCTTGCTGAGGCCCTCAGTCTTAACAGAACAGACTGGATGAACATCAAGTGAAGGTAGGGCTGCTGTCCTGAAAGGTAACATCTCCTATTCATGCTGAATACACATTACAATCGGTTTTAGAAACTCAGTTAATAAACTTTTGCATTAACTCCTTCTGTCAAGCTGCCTGACTCAACCTTAGAAATTACTCTTAATATTACCTCCAGAGGCTTTTTATTGGCTTTCTGATTCTCCTTAATCTGCCTAACCCTAGTTTTTCACTGTTTCTTTATTGCCTGTCTGTTCACAATAGACTCTAAAAATGCAGGGTTATAAACATGCAAAGTCCTTTCTCTGTGGACTGATCCTTCAAGTCTCTGATTACAAGCAGAAGTATGTTTCTTAGTTCTGCTATACTGTCATGTAAATCCACTGCAGATCACTGAGGAAACCAAGGGCTTCCTGTTCTCACAAATGCCCTTGACACAACGTGCTGCTGGGCCAATAATATACTTTCTGGTATCTTTCACCATCCTTGGTATCAGAGAAGACATTTAAAGATAAAAATCTATTTCACATAACAGGGCACAGAAGCAAAGATGCATTTTATGTAAATTAAGTTAAAAAGTCTTCAGATTTATTTACTTGAAGTGATTAAGAAAGCTGATGGAGTGTAATATGCATGGAGACATTTCTCCTGCCTCATGACAATTGAATTTTGATTGGCTAGGCTTACTGTAGTGCTGTGCATGTCAACTAGGAATAAAACGACTGCTAGCAGTAGAGAATAATCTGCTAATAAGACAGACTTAATGTGAAATACCCTGTATGGTATGGATGCAAATTTAGAATGTTTTAAAATGTAAAATGGGTTTAAGGGCTTTCCAGTATGTCTGTATAGACACACTCCTCCATACATCAGTAGAGCTTAGCATCATTAAAGGGGCTGAATATTTTTACAATTTTCTGTGGATGTTTAGTCACATATTACTATTAACATTTTATGACACTGCATTAATAGAATTTTATTCTGTAACTTGACCTTGGGAATGTTTGTAGTTTGAAGAATGCATTTGAAAAGTATACAATATGTGGAAACCAAATAAATCCGAGGATTTAAAGTATTTCCCTTTGGCTATGGCACCCAGAAGCATTTGAAACAACCATCTTGATTAAAGCTATTATAAACAGAAAATTCAAAAATACAGTCTGCTGTTGGACAGCTGTTTCACAAGACGCTACTTTTCAACTTAGCTTAATAAATTTGTAAACCTCCTTTGTGTCCTGGCACTGCCTAAGCACTGTCCTTTTTAACTGCAGAGAAAGAGTTTTCTGTCTCTGGAACACTATACTTTCACATAAGTGACCATGACAGTATTTTTCCTTACAAATATCATAAGGAAATCATAGAATGGTTATAGTTGGAAGGGACCTTAAAGATCATCTAGTTCCAACATCCCTGCTATGGGGCAGGGACAACTGCCACTAGACCAGGTTACTCAAAACCCCATCCAACCTGGCCTTGAACACCTCCGTGGAGCGGGCATCCACAACTTCTCTGGGCAACATGTTCCAGTCTGTCACCACCCTCACAGTAAAGAATTTCTTCCTAATATCTAATCTAAATCTACCCTCTTTCACTTTAAAACCATTTCCCCTTGTCCTGTCCCTACACTCCCTGATAAAAAGTCCCTCCCCATCTCTCCTATAGGCACCCTTTAGATATTGGAAGGCTGTATAAGGTACTGGAAGTCTCTCCCTGGAGCCTCCTCTTCTCCAGGCTGAATAACCTCAACTGCCTCCGCCTGTCTTTATAGGTGAGGTTCTCCAGCCCTCTGATCATCTTTGTGGCCCTCCTCTGGACTCACTCCAACACATCCATGTCCTTCTTATGTTGGGGGCCCCAGAGCTGGATGCAGTCCTCCAGGTGCGGTCTCATGAGAGCAGAGTAGAAGGGGAGAATCACCTCCCTCAACCTGCTGGCCATGCTTCTTTTGATGCAGCCCAGGATGCGGTTGGCTTTCTGGGCTGCAAGCATGCATTGCTGGCTCATGTTGAACTTCTCATCCACCGGTACCCCCAAGTCCTTCTCCTCAGGGCTGCTCTCAAGCCATTCTCCACCCAACCTGTATTTGTGTTTGGGATTGCCCTAAACCACTTGCAGGACCTTGCACTTGGCCTGGTTGAATTTCATGAGGTTTTCACAGGCCCACCTCACCAGCCTCTCCAGGTCCCTGTAGATGGTGTCTCTTCCCTCCAGTGTGTCGACCACTCCATGCAGCTTGGTGTTATCAGCAAACTTGCTGAGGGTGCACTCAATCCCACTGTCCACGTCACCAAAAAATATGCTGAACAACACAGGTCCCAGTACTGAGCCCTGAGGAACACTACTCGTCACTGGTTTCCACTTGAACCTTGAGCCGTTAACTGCAACTCTTTGGGTGTGACCGTCCTGTCAATCCTTATCCACTGATTGGTCCATCCATCAAGTCCATGTTTCTCTAATTTAGAGACAAGGACTTCATGCAGGAGAGTGTCAAATGCCTTGCTCAAGTCCAGGTAGATAATGTCTTTTAATGTCTGTTGCTCTTCCCTTATCCACCAACGCTGTATCAGCGTTGTAGAAGGCAATAAATTTGTCAGTCATGATTTGCCCTTCGTGAAGACATGTTGGCTGTCACCAATCAACTCGTTATTTTCCATGTGCCATAGCAGAGTTCCAGGAGGATCTGCTCCATGATCTTGCCAGGCACAGAGGTAAGACTGACTGGCCTATAGTTTTCCAAGTCTTCCTTTTCCCCTTTTTAAAAATGGGGGTTATGTTTCCACTTTTCCAGCCAGCGGAAACTTCACCAGACTGACATGATTTCCCAAATATGATGGATAGTGTCTTGGCAACTTCATCCACCAGTTCCCTCAGGACACACGAATGAATCTCATCAGGTCCCATGGACTTATGCACCTTCAGGTTCCTTAGATGGTCTCAAACCTTGTCTTCTCCTACAGTGGGCAGTTCTTCATTTTCCCAGTCCTTGCCTTTGCCTTCTGTGACCTGGGCATTGTGGCTAGAGCCCTTGATGGTGAAAAGTGAGGTAAAAAAGTTGTTGAGTATCTTAGCTTTCTCCATGTCTCGGGTGACCAGGTCTCCCATTTGCTTCCAGAGAGGGCACACATTTTCCCTAGTCTTTCTTTTATCACTGGCATACCTATAGAAGCTCTTCTTGTTGCCCTTGATGTCCCTGGCCAGATTTAATTTTGTCAGGGCTTTAGCGTTCCTAACCTGATCCCTGTCTGCTCAAATAATTTCTCTGTGTTCCCCACAGGCTATCTCTTCTTGCTTCCACCCTCTGTAGGCTTCCTTTTTCTGTTTGAGATTGTCCAGGAGCTCCTTGTTCATCCATGCAGGACTCCTGGCATTTTTGCCTGACTTTTTCTTTGTTGAGATGCATTGCTCCTGAGCTTGGAGGAGGTGATCCTTGAATATTGACCAGCTTTCTTGGGTCCCTCTTCCCTCCAGGGCGTTATCCCATGGTACTACACCAAGCAGATGCCTGAAGAGGCCAAAATCTGCTTTCCTGAAGTACACTGTAGCGAGCTTACTGTGCACCCTCCTCACTGCCCTAAGGATCTTGAACTCCACCATCTCATGAGCCAAGGCTGCCCTTGAGCTTCACATTCCCCACCATTCCCTCCTTGTTGGTGAAACCAAGGTCCAGCATAGCACATCTCCTCATTGGCTCCTCTATCACTTGAAGAAAGAAGTTATCATCGATGCATTTCAAGAACTTCCTGGATTGCTTGTGCCCCGCTGGCTTGTCCCTCCCAAATTCCCCCATGAGGACCAGGGTTTGTGAACATGAGGCTGCTCCTATCTGTCTACAGAGGGCCTCATCCACTCAGTCTTCCTGGTCAGTTGGCCTGTAGCGGACCCTCACTATAATGTCACCTGTCCCTTCCCTCCCTTTAATCACTATATTTTTTTTTTCCTGTGTAAAAGTAACACTGGACTCACAGCCACATAAAAAATCCCTTCCATCTCAGGAATAATATAGGTTGGTGAGGTAGGATTCAGCTGAGATAGGTACTAGGAGAACCAATCATTAGGAGACTGAAATCTGGGTTCATTTTACTTGCCCAGTTTAGCAACACTGAAATCAACCATTCATTCACACACAGACATTAAATGAATAAAAATGAAAGACTAGAGAAAAATATTTTTTCTCCCTCACATACTGCTAAATTTTGCTTGCTGAACTCAGATTTATTTTTGTACTGATGAAAGTACTAAAGGTTTTCACTGATTATTACCAGTGCAAGGGACAAGTGTTATCTACAGTCCTTGTCAGACCTCACAGTCTTCATTTCTATTGTCTACATTGTGAATGGATCCAATGCAGACACTCATGTCACCGTGCTACTACTACACAGGAACAGCCTCATCAGCAACGTGATGCAGTCATTACTCAACACTTCTGGGGTTTTCTTTTTACATTTTTTTTTTTACTCAAAACTTTCAGATCTATGGGTACACAAGACATACATAGCTGAGCTCCAGGAGACAAAAATGTTGTTGTTAAACACAGAATGAACTTCCAGAAAAAAGAAAAAAAAAAGAAAAGAAAAAAAAAGGGTTTGAAAGCTCAAAATTCAAAAGTACAGCTCCAGCAGCTTACTAAAGCTTATCTTCCTAGTAGAATCATAGAATCATAGAATGTGTTGGGTTGGAAGGGACCTTTAAAGCTCATATAGTCCAACCCCCCTGCAATAAGCAGGGACATCTTCAACTAGATCAGATTGCTCAGAGCCTCATCAAGCCTGGCCTTGAATGTCTTGTTCCAAATTCTTTCTGTCCATTACAGAAAAACAGTGGATGCATACAATTTTAATGAGCTATTACTGTGTTTCCAGAACCATGTTCAGTAGTTAATTTTCTGTTGACCCCAGACACTCCCAGCTATTTACCTGGGCTACCACCTAGATCAGAGATGTACATTATACTATTGTCCATTTCACTCCTTCTTGACATAAAGTGTTTTGCTCTGAAAATCTGCAGATTAATCAACTGGTTTTGACTTTCAATGTCAAATGTACTATAATTTAGAGTCTTCCTTATATTATTGTCACCAATGCTAGGGCAGAAAGTAGCATCAAAAACCTGCAGCATTCCTTGTGCAGCCCTCCCATGGAAGCAGGCAGGAACAGTTTTTGTTTCCCATAGACTTTTGAGTTGATATTCACACTCTGTCTCTTGCAGAGCAGCAGCATGACTCTCTTCTTTGCAGATCCTGTCATTTGGGGACAATTTGTCGAAGGGAAGGGAAGGGAAGGGAAGGGAAGGGAAGGGAAGGGAAGGGAAGGGAAGGGAAGGGAAGGGAAGGGAAGGGAAGGGAAGGGAAGGGAAGGGAAGGGAAGGGAAGGGAAGGGAAGGGAAGGGAAGGGAAGGGAAGGGAAGGGAAGGGAAGGGAAGGGAAGGGAAGGGAAGGGAAGGGAAGGGAAGGGAAGGGAAGGGAAGGGAAGGGAAGGGAAGGGAAGGGAAGGGAAGGGAAGGGAAGGGAAGGGTCATCCAAACTCAAAAATCTTCATTTGCCTACAAGTAATAGATTTTGTTTGTTTGGGGTTTAGTGTTGTCTTTCTTTCTCTCTTTCTTTCTGTCTTTCTGTCTGTCTTATTCTGTTGGTGGCAAAACAACTCAAAAGAGTTAGAAAGGGTGAAGGAGTCAAGAAAGTAAGGAATCAAAACTCTTTTCTCAAAAATAGCAAAGCCTAAGAGAATTGACTTACATCTTGAATAAGAATGAGATGTACTGTTGTAGGAACAGTGGCACTTCCTTGCAGTTGGCAGGCTCAGTGAAGAATGACTACAGCTACGAAAACACTGGAAGGACAGCGCAGAAATATATCTGTTAAATCAATAAAAATCTGGACTCCCTGTACAGGCAGTCTTGACATCAAACAATCTTTGGCATTACAGATGCACTGTAAGGACAGACTTTTGAATACATGTGAGATTCTCAAATGAAGAAAGTTTCTTACTGTCATATATCTATTGGATATCCTAATTTGCAAATATCATGCTTTGCATGTGCTTTGTTTTGGTTTCAACAGAAATAAGAGAAAAAGGCATATCCGACCTTAGCACAGCCATGTTTTTATAATGAAATATAAGTATTTGGCTTGTATTTTGTAAATGGTTTGTCTTAAATAATTCAAGAATGTATTTAGGAGAATATTTTGATCTTCAAGCTTGTTTCTTAATTCCCATTGCTAACGATGAGAGCAATATATATGCATGAAAAGAAAAAGAAAACTTTTTATATTATTAAACCTCACTGTTGATATTTTTATGGGTAACAAAAAAAAAATGTAATCCTGACATTCTAGAGTTTAATACTCACAGTGCAAAGATGAGTCAGAAACCTAGCTGCCATCACTGAAGGATTAATACTGTATCTTTCCATTGTATTCATGAATGCACTCCAAGACACCTCTTTAAAATGAGACCAAAATAAAAGTCACTTAATTTCATTTTAGTAACAAAGATGCATTTATTTTCCTGAAGCAAAGACTTGTCATGCATTCAGATGTTCCATCCCTTCCCCTAGAGAACACATATGTCACCTCCATCCTGTCTCAGCCCACTGAGGGAATAATAATTTTTAATAAGACTGTTATAAAAAGACAGTTTAATTTGCATGTGAAAGGTTCTGTTATGAGAGTAATTATAAAGAGCAACCGTGATTACAGATATCAAAGCAAACAACCCTGAAAACAATTAACATTTTACTGTCTGGACAACATCATCAGAAGACTACCAAATTGCAAAGGTAAACGTGGTGTGTCAGTTTTTTACTGATGAGATGGAACACAAGCAAATACAATGACTACGGTAGTGGAAACTCTATAGAACCAAATGTCTGAAAGAAATAAAACTGACCTATTTTGATAAAAATAAAGTGTAGTTACATTTTTATATCTTTCTTTACATTTCAAAATTCTTTTTGTTCCAGAATATATTGTTATGGCAGATATGGGAGATTATGTCCCACTTGTGAAATCAAAAGATAACTATATAGGATTTTTTTCTGTGTTCAGAACTGGATGGTGTGTATACATTTTGTTATGTCCTCCACGAAAAGAGAGGGCACAATGAAATGTTCCTGGCAAAATTTTGCTTTTACCACTGGTGGATGAACATGATTTTATATTTTAGACTATTGGCACTTACCATCATAGAGTTAAATGTAGCAACCTCTGTCTGGAAGGGAAAAGTTGAAAATAAAGTAGAACATCATAAACTGTACTTGCCTGTCAAACACATCTAGCAATGCCTGTCAATGGAGACTGAGAGTCTGTTGAAAGAATGGTATTTTAATTGAAATTTGTGGATTCAGAACAATATGTAATTACTCACATCTCCATAAAAGGTATAATTAGGTCTTACTAACGTAGCATTCATTTGGCAAGTCATTTATTATATATGCTCATACCTACTGTAAAACATTTAGATGGACAAGATTTTGACTGAGGCACTTTCAAAGGCACTGACCTTTTCCGCCTGAGGAAATAAATAGCCTACTGAATACCTATAATCTAGGCTCATTAGAAGTCTTTGGTTTGTGTCCTACAAAGTGTTCCTAATATCTTCCAGAATATTTTCTAAAAGTACTTGTACAAATCATATCAGATGTTTTTATGAATTCAGTAGCTGAAATACACAGGTAGTTAACCCCAAGATAGATACACTAAAGAAAAATAGCAACATGTAATCTTTTACATTAAATTGCCTCAATTATGTAAAATGGCTCTGCAAATACTTCTGAAAGAAGTCAGTTGCTATTCGTCAATTATATGTGCACTTCTCACACTTCAAAACCCACACTGGATTTTTGGTGACATGAACTCATACTTCTCCCTTGATAAGATTTCTCCAGACATATATTCTGCTAGTCATTTTGAAAACTATTTGTGAAAGACAGCATGAGACACTGTTATTCCACCAGTTCTTATTCTCATGAAGGAGAATATTTCTTCACCTGGAAGAAAAATAATTTCCACCATAGGAAATGACTATTTCTATGTATTTTGCCTTGACTAACGAGAGTGATCCTTTCCCAAAGCATTTCAAATACTTTATCACTTTTTCTACTCGGACGAAACCATTTTGCTAGAAATGTTAATACATCCCTTGCGATAGAAGACGTTACCATTTCCCTTGAAATACCTTTCTAATCAAATGACAGTCACCTTACATGATATGTATATCCCAGGGAATTATGAAAGTTTGCTTGCTTATGTATCAAGTACAGAAAAATATTTACAGACAACCAAAACTTTCGAAAAAAGTCTCCCTTTGTGTACAGTGGGAGATCTTTCCTTATACAAAGCATTTTGGTATTTCAGAACCTGTAAAGGTGAAGAAATTTTTTTTGTGTATGTGTATGGGTTCTATATATTTTTATAATGTAATGACTAATTAAGATAATTAGCCATTGGTACATGTTTTCTTGAGCATTAAGGTTATCTTTTTGTTCCCCAAATTTGGAAATTCAGGTATTATGGACCTTTAATCAGTGTTTTTGAGTTATTCAAGAATGTCTTCAAGTTCTTCAATTCTCACAGCAACTAATACACCTGTTTAGTGAAACCAGTGCCCTAACATATTTTTAACCATCAAATGAGTCTTTTGCAACAACAAAATTCATAAATTTTACCTTTTTCTAATTCATTAAAAAGGACATTTCATTCATACATTTTTAGTGGGAAAAAGATCTCTGTCAGCCTTGAATTTCATCATGTTATTTCCTCTTGTATGTTTGATTTTCTTTAATGCAGCCTCCTAGCTTATTGGCTTGTTCTACTTAAAATTAATAAATGTTTCCGGTACTTTTGAGCTTATAATTCTATTATTTTTGCTCAATCACTATTTATTTACTATTTATTATACTACATTTGAGCTAAAAAAATATTGTTGGCTGTGTATGCATATTCTTCTTGCTCTTGCAAATGCTTATAAAAACCTTTGCAATTCTCATGTCTTTTCCAAAACACTGAATATTGTCTCATCTTGTTTTGTATAACACTGCACATTCCTTTTGTTTCGTCTTACTATTTATCTTGTGACTCCAACTCTGAACTCAGAAAACACTTTTCTGCTTCTTTTTTCCTTTAATAATTTGGAATTATTATTACTACAGGTCTGGAATATCATAGACACTACAGATGCTTCAGTCGAGACTCCATGACTTCTTTGCTTGGCTAATTCAATTTTAAGGGGTTAATTCTGGGTCTCTCATATGACTTTGAGTGTTTTGTTCCATTATAATCTGATCTGCCTTTTAAATTCACAGATCCACTAAGATTGATTCTTCAGTCTTATATCTGGGACAAACTCCTTTATGGTTCATTTCTGTATCCTTGTTTAAAAAACATGAATAAATCAAAAATATTTCGGTTCTGTAGCACTCAGATTTTAGCAATGTCTCTTGTGCCTGAGTTAACTTAAGATTTTGAAGGAAAAAACCCAAATATAAATCCATAATAAACTACTGAAAAAATAACATTAACTGGTTTGCCTTCTTCCTGGTGCCGCTGCCTGAAAATGCAGAATAAAGTAGTCTGAACTTCCACCAGCTGTACTCTCTATATTTAAAAGTTACTAAACAGTTATTAACTGCTAAAGTTATTGTTACAGAATCGTTTTTGGACAGTAATCCCTCAATGTCAAGGAACATAACAGGAAGTACTTCATTGTCTGGGATTTAACTGATTTGTTAACTGAGATTTAACTAAACTCTTGTAACTAAAAGTTCCAAGAGGTTCCTTGTAAAAATGTTTCATACTTACAGATCCTCAGTTGCCAACTGGCATTTCTTGCTAATTTCTTACAGGTCCAAAGGATACTAATATTTGCAGCTGCTCCCCATCTCCAATTAGTTAGACACAGTCCCACAGTTTCTGTTCATCTCCATTTCTATTCAAACATCTATGGTCAATCTTTTGGGAGTATCATGAGTTAGCACAGGTGAGAATTCCCCCACTGTTCTCCTTGTCATAGAATCATAGATCATGGAATCTTCATGGTTGGAAAGGACCTTTGAGATCATCAAGTCCAACCATACATACAGACAAAAAAACCCATACAATCTGTGCCACCAGAGCATGCCCTGAAGTGCCAAATCTACACGTTTCTTAAATACCTCTAGGGATGGTGACTCACCACCTCCCTGGGCAGGCTCTTCCAGTGCCTGACCACTCTTTCACTAAAGTAATTCTTCCTAATATCTAATCTAAATCTCCCCTGCCACAACTTCAGACCATTTCCTCTGGTCCTGTCATTATTCACCTGGGAGGAGAGGCCAACACCCACCTCTCTCCAACCTCCTTTCAGGTAGTTGTAGAGGGCAATGAGGTCTCCCCTCAGCCTCCTCTTCTCCAAGCTAAACTTGCCCAGCTCCCTCAGCCTCTCCTCATATGACCTGGTCTCCAGACCCCTCACCAGCCTGGTAGCTCTCCTCTGGACACGCTCCAGCACTTCCATGTCCCTCTTGTACAGAGGGGCCCAGAACTGAACACAGTACTCGAGGTGAGGCCTCACCGGTGCCGAGTACAGAGGCACAATCACTTCCCTGCTCCTGCTGGCCACGCTATTCCTGACAGAAGCCAGAATGCTGTTGGTCTTCTTGGCCACCTGGGCACACTGCTGGCTCATGGTAAGCTGGCCGTCCACCAGCACCCCCAGGTCCTTTTCTGCTGGGCAGCTTTCCAGCCACTCTTCCCCAAGCCTGTAGAGTTGCTTGGAGTTGTTGCAACCAAAATGCAGGACCCGGCACTTGGCCTTATTAAACCTCACACAGTTGGCCTTGGCCTATTGATCCAGGCTGTCCAGGTCCCTCTGTAGAGCCTTCCTACCCTCAAGCAGATCAAGTCCCACCTAGTTTGGTGTCGTCTGCAAACTTACTGAGGGTGGACTCAATCCCCTCATCCAGATCATTGATAAAGGTATTAAACAAAACTGGCCCCAAAACTGAGCCCTGAGGGACGCCACAGGTGACTGGCCACCAAGAGGATTTCACCCCATTAATCACAATTCTCTGGGCGTGGCCATCCAGCCAGTTTTTAACCCAGCGAAGAGTACACTTGTCTATGCCATGATTCGCCAGCTTCTCCAGGAGAATGCTGTGGGGGACGGTGTCAAAGGCGTTACCAAAGTCCAGATAGACAAAGTCCACAGCCTTCCCCGCATCCAGAAGGTGGGTCACATGGTCATAGAAAGAGATCAGGTTGGTTAAGCAGGACCTCCCTTTCCTAAACCCATGTTGGCTGGCCCTGATCCCTTGGCTGCCTTGCACTTGCCATGAGAGCTCACTCAAGATGATCCTCTCCATGATCTTTCCTGGTACCAAGGTCAGGCTGACAGGCCTGTAGACCCTTCCTGTAGATGGGCATCACCTTAGCCACCCTCCAGTCATCTGGTACCTCCCCTGTTGACCAGGATTGTTGATAAATGATGGAGAGAGGCTTGGTGAGCTCTCCCGCCAGCTCCCTGAGTACTCTTGGGTGAATCCCATGCGGTCGCATACACTTGTGTGCATCTAGGTGCAGAAGCAGATCATTGATTACTTACTCCTGGATTATGGGTGGGTTGTTCTGCTCTCCATCCTTATCTTCCAGTTCAGGAGGCTGAACATCCTGGGGATAGCTGGTCTGTCTATTGAAGACGGAGGCAAAGAACAGTTTGCATCCAGAACAGAATCATACATGCATGTGTTTACAGAGAAAATCAAATACCAATTAAAGCTGAAAAATAAACAAAGTGAAATGTTTCCAGTCAGAAGAAGCATTTTCAGGAAGGGTATCAGTCATTAATTTTAGGCTGGCAGTAGCCAGGATAATATGAAATCAAAAATGTCATGTGACTTTTTATTGATCCTGGATACATCTATCACAGCTCTTCAAAAGAATTGTCTTACTCCTGTAGCAAGGAAAACAAAATGATCCCTTAAAAAGAATGCCTACATTTTAAAAGATGTATTTATCTTCTTTCTGTAAATTTTCAAAAACAAATTTGAACATGCTAGAAAATTTTGCAATAGACAATGTTTTTTGGGTTTTTTTAAGCAAATGTATTATTTGTTAAAGACTATTTATTATCTAGTTTCATGCCTCTGAAACAGACTGGAAAAAGACTTGGAAGCTGAAATTTGAAACCCATATTTGGAAGATCAAAGGCCTTTGGATTGAATCTGCACAGACTTTTGTTTTCCATAAATCCCATTGTTTATCAACTAGGTCGAGCGAATAATAAATATAGCCATTTACCTACCGGGTTAATGAACAGCTTGATTTTAGAGTGTTAATGAACGTCTGACTAATTTTCTAGTGAATCATATATATCTGCACATGGTCAGGAAAAGCTAAGTACAGGAAACAGCTAAGCAGATGCCCTAGCTATTAGAAGTACAAAAACATGTCGGTGTAAATTGGACAGTTGCTGCTTTGTTTCTATTGCAGTTAGCCTACTCATATGCCCCTAGCAGAAATTAGGTCAAGCTTGGTTGTTATGAAATTTCAAATATGTCCAAGTTTTACAATGCCAAGCAGGCAAGTTACTGCAAGGTGCAATTAACATAGTAAAAGAAAACCACACCAGAGGAAAAAAAAAAGTTCCAAGATTGAATGAACACTAATCAGCATATTTGATGTTCGAAAAAACATCAGATTAACATCACCTCTTAGATGAGTGATTTTTTTTACTGTGCTTTCTACTGACCTTAGCATGCAATTAGGCTGCCACCTAAAGTGCCGTGCATAGGGAAATTATAACTTACAATGAGGATGCTAGCTGTTCT
The DNA here is from genome assembly GCF_964199755.1 of Larus michahellis. Taxonomy (NCBI): domain Eukaryota; kingdom Metazoa; phylum Chordata; class Aves; order Charadriiformes; family Laridae; genus Larus; species Larus michahellis. The sequence goes on from NC_133896.1 coordinate 170,905,574, forward strand.
TATTTCTGAAAGCATTGGAGTATGCTTGACTATTGTGTATGGCATTGTTGAGATCTCCTCAGGAATCAAAATTGCTGAGGCAGCCTTCAAAAATCTGTATATTGAGACATGTTGCAGCAAAGGAGTGTATCAGTGTAGTCTTGTTTTCGCGGCTTCTAGTACTGAGGGCTCTGCTAGATGCTGTTATGAGGAAATTTGTAGTGGTCCTGAAGCACAGCTGCTATTGGAGAACATAAGCAGATGTTGAGAGGAAGCATGAGATGAAAACATTTGGCAAAATGAAAAAAAATAAAAATGGAAGGACACAAACTGAACTAAAGAAAAGTAAAAGTTAGCTTGACATTTAAAATATCCCTCTTTTAAGATACGAGTGACCAAGGAGAAACAGGTAAGACAAATTACCTAATCATCTGTAAATTGAATCCTAATTTGAGAAAACTTAGAAATAATACTTTAAAAAAAATATCTAGAATGACGAAAATGTAGGAAAGCTTATTTCTGTTTACTAGTAAACTGCATTTAATATCCTTTATTTTAATGGATAGGGGTGTGGGGAAGAGAAAAAAGAATATTCAGTGGATAAAAAAAATTAACCACATCAGGCCAGATGTGATTTTTATTCCATAAAAAGCAATGGAGTGGATTTCATCCTTCAGAAAGTCTTCAATGAACACAATCCTTCGAAGATGAAGACAGGCTCTTTTTTCCACTGACTGCGTAATAGGAAAAGGTAATCTGCTGTGTCATAACGCCATTAATTCTCCACACTATATTATATCACATCTCTGAGCCAACACATCTTATGCCAACAAGGTCTGTGATTCTCAGTGTTCACAACTTCTTTACTGGATAACTTGCTTTTAAGGCACAAACCCCCATTATTTGCAACTGCATTTTCACACTAACTGGAAAGGACAGAAAAGGTGTTTTAAAAAGACTTGCAAATATTGAAAAATTGCACAAGCATATTTCAACATAAATTCCTGAACAAAGGCATTAAGTATTGAGCCAATCTGATACCAAATTCAGTCTCTGAGGTTCTACGCTCTCAGATGGGACTTTAAGCTTGAAACTTTCTTCTTTCAACATCGTTCTCTGGTCTTGGACCGCAAATTAGGCCTAACTTTCCCATGATGTACTATGGCCATGTGACTGTCCTAATCAACAAATGATCTCAAATTGAGGAAGTTCAGGCTCCTTTCCCTGATGCACAGTCAAGCCATAAATCTTGGAAAGAAAAAAGAGTGGCAATTTGAAACATTTGAACTAAATATCTGCAGGGCCTTACTGGAAGTTGTAGTTTAACAGTGACTCAGACCAAAAGAAAATGTTTTCTTTGTTTCAGAAAAGCAAAATCCATGTATGTTTTTCTAAAATGGAAGTGAAGCTGATTTTGTGGAAGCTGTGTTTCCATCTAATAGTTATTTCAACAGAAACTACTCTAGATTCCACTCTGGATTATCTATGGTACTAATCATTACCGCATGACTGATACCAGCCTGATTTATGCTTTCATGTGAGGTATCCTCCCATTACACATATCACCACATAACTGAGTAGCAAATCCCATTTTTACAGTGCCAAGCAGAGAAATCAATGGGTGTTCTCTGAGACAGAACATTTTGTCACAGCTGTATCCCAGAAAGCTATATCTTATTTTGAAACAATGCAGAGTCTCCTTAGTGGCAAGTAGTCCATAACATGGACTATTTTGTTCATATGTTTTCATAATCCTCTAACAGTATAGTACAGCATAATGCAACAAAAAAGATCCATTCATTATCCTGCATACTCTAAGACCAGAAGATATTTACTAGTACCATTTCAGACATAAATATTAGGACTGGTGAAAAAATTACATGTCTTCAGGTATGTATATATAAAGAGGCCAGAAAAAAATTACACGTTGCTACAGTCAAATTTTGACTCTTAAACAGAGGTATGGAGAAGAGCTTAATTGTTGTATTGCTTTTGACTTGCCCACTGACATTTCATTAATCGCATAATTTCATTCTTTAATAATGTATATTTAATTTATTTTAACACATTTAATTTAGGACATTTTCTGAAAATAGGGAAGAAAGGAAAAAAAAAGATCCTAACAACAATAGTAATATGAATAACAGCAGCATTAAAAAATAGCTGTTTCTGGATAATTTACAAAAAGCAGCATTTTCTTTATAAAAGGTGTTATGCATGTTTTTAAACATGGTTGTTAAAATAAATTGAGATATTCTAAATCTAGATAGGATCGCCATGATTAATATTGGACTCTGTACATAATGCAACTCAAATAGTTTCCTTGAATAAAGTGTTTTGCAAGGAATTACGTAGGGAACAAACCCTCAAAACCTCACCGAACAAATTTCATCATACCTCCTTCAGTGTCACTATTCTCCAGGAGGGAGACGCGAATGCACTAAGTCTCCCTTAGACTCTTAGGACTTAACTCCATGAGCTGTTAAGGTATCAAAAGGAAAGAATTTAGGCATTACATGGAAAGCTATGATACTGAAAATATCATTTTTCACTGACAAATCCTGGAAAGTCTTAAATTCCATAAGGAATTTACTTACTTTGTTTTTTTAGTGTCTAGACACAACACTGCATTTTCACAGAACTGCATCAGAATTAATGGATTGTAATAGTGCTGGAAATAAGAATGAAGAATGGCTGCACAGTACAGATCTTATCATTCCATGTGCCTGTGAGCAAAAGCAGAATGTCTGGTAAAGGCTAGTGGGAACATAGAGAGATCACCTCCTTGGCTGGCTCAGGAAATCAAAGTCTGGATTAGCTTACTTCTGCATTTGATCAGAATCAGAATCCAGAAACGAACCATTAAACCTCCTTTCCACCTCATCAATAGCTGTGGGCTAATCACAATGTGCCTGTCTACTTCCGTAGAGGAGGGAAACCTCCAGTGGGGATCAAGTGACAAGACATTCTCAAGGTATGCCAACACATGCTGACAGAATCAGGCTCCATATGTAATGTAGTATTAGTTGACTTGTTCTTTTAAAAAAGATGGTGAATGTCAGACTCTGTTTTAAGGAATAACTTAGGGCTTAAAGCAATGACTAAGGATACAGACAACAAATGATCAATTTTCTCTCTGTCTTCAGTGATTTAAACTGTTTCCCACCTCTTAAGAATCTTCCATTCACTTTCATAAAGAGTTTAAGTTGTCCATGTTCTAGTGTGGGGAAGGTAGCTTGAATCCTCCCTTCCAATTAAAGTTATCTTGTTGTTTAGGAAAGGTCTATAAGGGAGGATTTCTTTTTTCCTTTTTTTCTTGTTTTTCACTTGACAGTCATTCTGGAAAGGGAAAGACATAGGTTCTGTTTTTAAGTCTGGAATTTATCTTGAATAGCATTCAGTTGACCATATACAACATCTGTATCTGAGCTATCCACGTGCTTATGTGTGTTTTGATGAACTAATGTCATCCTAAAGCATATGCTCAAAATAGGTCAGAGGATTAATATCCTAAACCTGACCATTTTTCTCCACATACTGTAGAAGTCATTGGGGGTAACTTTTTCAGATATCACCATTCATATTCAGGGTATCTAAAGTTAGGCAAGATGAATCTCACCCTGGTGACTTCTGTAAAATATGGATACCGCTCAGGGAACAGGGAATGTTTTGCTCTCTCTTTTATCTAGTAAATCTCCGGGTCATTTCTACACAGTGGACCTGCTTTAACAGCAGTACTCGAAATTGATCTTGAAACATTCCTAAAATGGGCAGATAACTGTCTCTTGACAGAAGGGGTAGCAGTAGGTGTTGAATTGTGAGTTTCCATGCAGGATGATACCTCAACTCCCTAACAAGAGTATTTGACAACATTTTAAAGGGTAAATTTCATGCATTTCTTAAGGCGAAAGGCACAGTAATTTGTGGTTGGAGAGCAACATCTAGTCTGTGCAGCTAATGTCTTGGTCTAGATCTAAGAAACCATCTCAGTGTCGAGTTAACTTGGATTCTAAGGTGGCTCATATCTTTTCATGTGTTGTATAAAGAGTCTGGGCAGCTAATACCCCTATTTCATTACCCCTATTTAAAATTAGATTTTGATACCTGATAACTGGTTAATCTTTAAAATATTCAATATCAATCATGTCAATAGCGTATTTCTCAAAGGGCACATCATGGCTTCACCTAGAGCAGGTTGCACAGGAATGCATCCAGCTGGGTTTTGAATATCTCCAGAGAAGGAGACTCCACAGCCTCTCTGCGCTGTCTGTTCTAGTGCTCTGCCACCCTCAAAGTAAAGAAGTTTTTCCTCATGTTGAGATGGAATTTCCTGTGTACTAGTTTATGCCCCTTGTCTCTTGTTCTATCACTGGGCACCACTGAAAAGAGTCTGGCCCCATCCTCTTGACACCCGCCCTTTAGATATTTATAAGCATTGATGAGATCCCCTGTCAGTCTCCTCTTCTCCAGGCTAAACAGACCCAGGCCTCTCAGCCTTTCCTCATAACAGAGGTGCTCCATTCCCTTGATAATCTTTGTCATCATAACATACACGTTTTCAAAGGTTTTTCTCCGAGTTCAGCTAGAGATAACAGAAAACTTCTACCCATGCTTGATTATTGCTGGTAGCAGCTCAATAGGTGTCACATTTCTTTAAAAGAAAGAAGACAAGTGATTTATTTAGAATAAGTACACATTTTGGACAGCTGGAATTTTCCACAGATCAAATGGATGAAGATCCAAATAGAAGAGGAAACGGCAGCTAATCTATAGCATTATAGTTTAAAATAAACAACAAAAAAAACCCCTGTCTTAATTACCACAGTTTTATTTTAGAGAGGAAAAAGGACACTTTTCCTTTATTCTCCTTAGTAATGTAATGATTTCTAGAAGTTTAAAAACACCTTCTCTATTTGAGAGTAAACACCTCCCTCTTCTGGGACTTTCTGTGAAATGCATGGCAATTGAGATTCTGGACACTGCGTAAAGTGCTATTTAGCTCTCTGTGCACATATCGTATAGGAAAGCTGGCCATTAATTCTTTTAAATCTAGTGTGTCATTAGCTTGAGGAAGTATAGAATCATATTTTTTTCTACTTGTTCTCCTTGATATTTTTTATCTCCCAAGGACCTAATTTTCTTTGTCACAGAGCTAGTCACAAACTGCAAAAGAAAGGCAAAAGGAACATATGTTTTTAAGATTCTTCACTTATTAGGGACACATTATTAGCATACTGCAAAATCCTATTCCTTTCATCTTTTAAATTATTAAACACTAAGACCAAATGAAAAGGCACTATCTCTTTATCAGACAGCTGAATGTACTGTTTTAAATGGTTGGCCAATTTTTATGAATTATTAATAAACACAGTAATTTAGCTGGAAGAAAGTTCATTAATGTCTAAAGGTTTAATAATTACAGTCTGGCAACCAGTCTCCCCCTCTCTGTGGAGCAAGAATTCCCAAATTGTACCTACTGACAGCGGGTACATTTTTCAAATGTTAGGTGCATATTTCTAGTATGGTGCTCATCAAGTTTAACTGGTTCTTAAACTTATCAGCAACTGCCACAGACAACGATACTATGCTATTACAGATGTTGCTGCCAATCAACTCATCACAGGCGGATAGTACCACATTATGGGAAACCACTTGTGACTATGTTAATACAAAGTGCTGCTAAAATGACAAGGGGCACAGACTTTATCTAGACTGTTAGTACTGACAATCATAATTTATGGGAATAATATCTTCTAGCGGTGAAGCTTCCAAGATTTATGAAAAGTCATTGTGAACAGTACTCAAGTATATCTTGTAGTTATTTTCATATGAGATACCGTAGAATCTGTCATGAATTCAAGGAGCAGAATTATATGTAACAAAATGTTCCTATGTATGTGTTTGTACACAGCTATAGGTATATATTTACATACAGACCCACACAAAATGCAGTCTATAAGAAAGTATTTTTGTGTGTGTATAGATATATGGAAATTATGAGTATCATGGAGAAAGTTTTATTTGGGAAGTTAATCTATGTGAATATATAGAGAGTGCATACATAGACTATTTACCGGACATACATGCATATTGGATTAATCTTTTAAAGAACATAATTTATGGTCTATGTACCACGAAAGTGCTTATGCTGTTTTCTTTCTTTCTTTTATTAAAAGTAATTAATCTTGTAGCAAAACAAAGCATAAATTTTATTTGAAGATATTGTAATTCTCTTTTTCTCATTATCTAACCTAGAAGGAATATAATGATGAATACATTAAAAGCTTATAATTTTTGCAAATAATTCTGTTCGTAACTACTTATTATTATTTACAAAAATTAGGGACAACACTCCCTAAAAATCAGAACTTTGAGGAGTTTCTTTTTGTATTGGGTTTCTGTGGCAAGGTTTTGGTAGTGGGGTGCCTTCTTTGAGAAGGTGCTAGAAGATTCCCTTTATGTCCAATAAAGACAGTGCCAGCCAGCTCCAAGACAGACCTCCTGCTGGCCAAGGCCAAGCCAATCACCTATGGTGGTAGCGTCTCTGTGATCTCTGTGATAACATACTTAAGAATGTGGGGGAGGGGTGTGGGTGGGGGAAATTGCTGCACAACAGCAGCTGAAATAGAATCACAGAATCATAGAATCATAGAATCATAGAGTTGGAAGGGACCTCTGGAAATCATCTAGTCCAACCCCCCTGCCAGAGCAAGGTCACCTAGAGCAGGTTGCACAGGAACGCATCCAGGTGGGTTTTGAATGTCTCCAGAGATGGAGACTCCACCACCTCTCTGGGAAGCCTGTTCCAGTCCTCTGCCACCCTCAAAGGAAAGAAGTTCCTCCTCATGTTTAGGTGGAACTTCCTATGCTCAAGTTTGTGCCCATTACCTCTTGTCCTGTTGCCGGGCACCACTGAAAAGAGCCTGGCCCCATCCTCCTGACATCCACCCTTCAAGTATTTATAAGTGTTGATAAGATCCCCCCCTGAGCCATCTTTTTTCCAGACTGAAGAGACCCAAATCCTTCAGTCTTTCTTCATAAGAGAGGTGTTCCAGTCCCCTAATCATCTTGGTAGCTCTCTGCTGCACCCTCTCCAGCAGTTCCCTGTCTTTCTTGAACCGGGGAGCCCAGAACTGGACACAGTACTCACAGAAGAGTGAGAATATGTGACAGAAACAATTCTGCAGACACCATGGCCAGTGAAGAAGGGGGGAGAAAAGGTGCCTGAGGAGCCTGAGTGGAGATTCCCCTCCAATCCATGATGAAGACCACGGTGAGGCAGGTTGTCCCACTGTAGCTCATGGAGGTCCATGGTGAAGCAGATACCCACCTAAAGCCCGTGGAGGACCCCATGCCAGAGCAGGTAGATGTGCCCAAAGAAGTCTGTGATTACATGGGAAGCCCATGCTAGAGCAGGCTTTCATCCTATACTTCATCAGCTTGCCAGTAGCACTGGCAATATGATATTGGCAGTAGCATTTGTATTGACAGCAGCAATAATAACAGTAATACTAATAATAATGTTATTTCCTAACTTAAATTACTAACATTCAACTTCAGGATTTTAAAACATGTTATACTCAAGGGAAATATGAGTATTAGTTATTGGGGCTTCCTGGATTTTGAGGACCAAATTCACTTGAGAAGAAACACAAAACTGATCGTTTCAGAAAGTCAATGCATTTTTGCTTGGATCCCTGGGATTCACTGTAGACTAATAAAAAAAAAAAAGAAAATCAGGCATAAAGAACTTCCAAACCACTAGTCAGCTTCATGAGTGCCCATCAAGGATGGCTTGGAAATGCAAGAGCAACTGAATTGGGTGAAACTTCCTCGTCCCCAAGAATTACAGTCGTAATCTCTTTATGAGCAAACTGGAACAAACCTTATGCATTTGAAGAGCCAAGGATTGTTGTTGACCTTACTGAAATCTTCAATATCTAACAAAATATTGTTATATTATTATCAATGTTATTATTAAACAGGTATTATTAAAATAGTAAGTTACTTAGGCTCAAAGTAACACAGATAACCTCCCTATTAATATTCTGAAAAGTGATTTGCAAAGAAAAGTCACCATCACCAACCCTTCCGCTCTGGTGTTATACATCCTTACCCGTGTCCCCTGGGCCCCTAAGGCCAATGGTGGTGGTTCCCCTCAGATCAGGGCTGTGGGTGTTGCAGGGAGGGTCAGCACCCCTTGGTACCCACTGAGAAGAGCAGGGTCCTCACGGTGGGTGTGGCACCCTTGGCCCAGGGACCCCCTTGGGACACTGTTGGTGTGTTTTTACCCCCACCGCCCCTGTTGAAATGACAATGGTCTCATCACTAGTGCCCTGTCATTTCCTCAGTAGAAATTGCAACACCACCACGTAGAGCACCAAAAAAAGAGCTCCTGGTTGAGGTTTATGTCAAAACCTGAAGCCTTCTGCTTCCTCAGGACTTATGAGGAAAAAGACTTTCCCTTACCTTTAGGTGAATCAGCATTGCCCCCTGCCATGTTAGTATAACTTAGCTTAATGTGAGAAAGGAAAGAGTATCTTTTATGCAGTATGATTTATAAGCGCAAGAATGCGAGTCAATGTTTTACAACTAAAGAAATAAAATTAGAATGTTACTTATATTTGCAATAAACAAGCAAACAAGCAAAGCCAGCACTGACTATTCACTAGGAGTTTAAATTGTTTGCTCCTCATCATCAAAGCACTATTTTGGGGATTGTTTGTTTTTTCACTCTCTGATGTGAATTTTAGTCTAGTTTGACAGGTAATATTTAAGCAGTCTCTGTGCGGCCCCTAGTGGAGAGACTTCTATACAAAGCATTATTTGAGTGAGAAAACTTAACAATTAGCAATAATGATACCTGGGTTCTGCTGATATGCTTTTTACCCCCTAATAAATATTAGAAGTCAGATTTATACACGTAGTAAGGTTTGCTGTACAAGAAGTAGGGAAAATTGACATATCTGTGTTGGTAAGAGATCTGTACATCATACATGAATCAAAATCTCCTCTTAAGAGTATATGTCTGGTGTAAGTCCCATGAAATATGTAGAATTAGAGAAGACAATAAGATGCATAACAGAGTACAATCTGCAGGTGCTAATTTTTCAAACATTAATTTCACTTGCAAAATAATAAAACTTCTAGGAGTTTTTTTCAGGCTGATGGAAAGTACTTGTCCAACATCAGCACAGCTGGGAAAGGAAGTACAGCACGTTAAGATCACAAAGAAAGTAATGAACTGTATTTGATGTATTAATTCTTACATTTTTTCTAAAAAATTAAGTCTTAGATACTCAAAAGTATTTTTGCAATACAGCCTAGATCCACAAAGAGAGAGATATAAGGCACTTTAAGTTCAAAATGTATCTTCCCAAAATCACTGTTCAGCTTTATAAGAGTTCTTTAATTCCTCAGTTTATTAGAAGAAAAATCCTTTGTTCCCTACATTGATCCTACAGAGTCAGACAGCTATAGTGAAATTTTCAAATTTGATACTTTTCGCTTTTTTGTTCTTGACACAAAACCTGTAGATATTTTCATTTTTTTAGATTAAGCATCTCATTCCCCCTCCTTTGTCGTCTTTTCCCCAAGACAAAGTAAAAGGACCTCACAACACCTCCCAGTTCTTGAGTACCTGAAGCGCTTACCTGAACCCTGTGAAAACAGAAGCAAGTCACTGTTCTTTTTCCATGTAGAACAGAGACTTGAACCCAGATGTTTCACTTCCCCTAAATATTAAGTAGAATGTCTGTCCTAAGAATGTAAATTGAGACAGAAAAAAATATGAAGAGCTGATATATGACCGTTATCATGTTCCAGGCATAGTTCATCCAGTGCCAGCTGGTGATTGTTAATATAGTGTTGAAACACAGATCCCAAGTTACCACAGGCCAGAAAGTACTCTTAACAGAACTGTAGATGAGGTTACCCTATTTTTTGAGAGAAAAAATGTTTTTAGTCAGGAAGATACAAGTGGTACTGTGCTGTTTGTCCTCACAGCCAGGTCTTGGTTTTTATAGGTACAGAAATGTAGTTTATGATATTGCAATTGTGTGGGGGTTTTTTTTAAGTCTACATTGTTGACGTTATTCCTCTTTTGAATCTGGATATGAATTATCCATCATGCCATGGAACCTTTCTTATTATTTCAAAGACATACTGAATATTTAAATGTGACAAGAACATAACTTCAACTGCATTAATTCAGAATATCCTGTATTCTAAAGAAATACCTGTAATAATCCACTTAATGGGTTGGCTGCAGGTATAAATTCAAATATTTGATTCAACTCTAGTAGGTTATATTCTTAATCAGCATCTCCTACATTCCATTTGTCAAATCTGATTAATCAAGCAGGTTGAACACCACTTTATTCAGTCCAAGAGTAGGCTTATACCTATTTTGAATAGCTAGATTTCAGTTCAGCATTTTGTACTGGCTGGTTTCTACAGTTCCCCACCACGAGATGGGTTTAGTATTCTTAGGCTTATTCTTAGACTCAAATGGCTTACCACAACTTTTTGAACTTAAAAATCTTATAATAGATATCGATCTTCTGTTACTACTAGGATGGTTTTCAAATACTGGCAATGGACTGATAGCACCAAGGAAGGAAGGATTTTTTTTATTGATACAGCCGGTCTCTAGCAGAATAAAGGAGTCTTAAAAATCTCTTTTCACAGGCCTAGGAATAGGTTGGGTTAACAAAGGGTTAAAAGAAAGACTGATGAAAATTTATGCAATTTAATATTACTTATTGATTTTTTTCTTCTTTGATAGTTTAAAATTGCCAACATTTTTCCATTCTTTCTGATCTAAGTAGACATATATGAATAGAAATAAAATCACAGTCGTTCTTGAATTTATGAAAATGAAATATCTTTTAGCCATCAGAAATTGGAGAAACAAATGCAACATGCTTGCATTTGTTGGTAAGCAAGCATGTACTTTAAGACTCTGCTTTGTTACAGATTTTTTTCCCCCTGAGGTGATGTGAAAGGACAAATAATATAAAATAAACAACCTTAATACAGTGGCTCAGCTCTGAGTGCTCTATAATAGTGACTAAATACAACATTACTCACTTCAAGAAATCCCTGGACCTTTTAAGACCAACAGGTTTCCAACTGCCATGATACAACAAAATAGGATTTTTTCTAGTAATTTTTTGAAAAAAACCCTGGCTTTGCTATTATCTGCATAGTTGAGGTCTGAGAGGTTTTATAATGTTGGATAGCTGTGGTTTTTTCAGTCTTCCCTGTTTGTCTTTGAACCAGTATGAGCATTATGATAAATGAATCCTGTAAGTACACAGATTTTATATTATCCCACATTTCTTAATCAGTTTATATGTTTTTTTTCCCCTCCTAAATTCTGTACAATAAATGTGTAAGGCACCAGTGAATGGGGTTCCAATGTACTGAAACATGACTCTTTACTTCCATGCACATTTGTGTGTAGGACAAAGAAAGGACGTTAGAGCAGTTATGGTTGTCATTTGTAGTAGTCTAACCTTTTCTAACACAGTAAGTACCATTATCTGTAGGACAAAACCTGATTTCTCTTAATTCAAGGTTGACATTGAAAGTTTTACAGGAAAAATAAAACAAAAGAAAATCAATAACAGAATGGCTTTATTGGAGAGGCATAGGGGAAGAATGATGCATTTTCTTTCAGAAATATAAAAACTGAGGGATGGTCTGTGCCACCGTAAATTGCATTCTGGCCAGTCGTATGCACCTAGGTAGTTTTCTTTGTCTTCTTTCTAATAGCTTAAGTTTAAAAATAGTGTGTGTGTGTGTGTGTATGTGTGTATTTTTACATATGACTTGTATATACACTCCAAATACATTCCCTTCATTCCCTCATTTTAGTTCTTTAATACCATTATTGGCAACGGTTCCAATGTCTTTGTGCCTAATATGCTTTCATTGTAAGTCTGCATCACCTTTTGAAAGCAGAATATACCCATGCTCCAAGCTAAATGGAAGCCATGTATCTGCATTAGCATAGTACTAAGCTTGAACCATGAATCAGAAAGATTTATTGGTTTGGACTTAATGCTGCACTGTTACTAAAAGCTTAGTCAGCTTCAGCATAGGCAGAGTTCACTTGCAACTTTCTGCAAAAGATTGTGTAGACATATCCTTTCATTTTTATATTGCTGCGAAATTACACATAGTTGTATTGCAGTTTTTGTACTTTTGAATCATATATTCATAGTTATCATTTTTTCATGTAACCAAAATCTCAGTTGACAATCTGAGTGATGTTGAAGTTGCATTTAAATTACCATGATCTGTTATTTCTAGGTTTTCTTTTCAGGGAAACTGGGTAATGTGATATGGTAAGAAACTGGTGTGCACCTTGTTTCACCCTGAGATGGAGCTGTGATGCAGGCTGGGACAAGCACCATGCTTAGGAACTCAGAAACAGACTTTTATTAACAATAACACAGACATAGTGAGGGGATTTTGATACGTTGATACATTGATGAAATTATGATAATACTTAAATTATTCTGATATTATACCATATGATTCATGTTTTTACTTTCAAATCCTATGGTGGATTAATTAAATTTTCAAATAACCCTTATTTCTTTGGAGGTTATAATAAGTCTATATCCTAACATGTGCAAATGTGATGAATTAACAAATATTTCTGCAATGACACTCTTTATTGTCTCTTAATGTAATTATATGAAAAAGATGAATTTTTTTTTAATTTCAGAATGTCCATATGAACATAGAACTATATACTTTTACGTTTATTAAAATTAGTAAATCATGAAATTCCTCTGGTTCCTATAGATCCCTTCTAAGAGAATGAAAAATGTGGAATTTCTGTAGAGCGAAGCAAGAAGACCATTAATTTAGTTCTAGGTGTTTTTCTCAAAAAATAAATATTGCTAACACCAGTAATCCTGATAACACCAACACAAACAGAACTATTCCCAGCTGCTGCCACATACCAGTTTTAAAACTTCAGTATGTCTCTTTCTCAGGTGCAGTTCCCATAGGTCTCTAGCTTTTGTTTTACAGCCTACACAATTCATGGGCAAAAAGTCCACACCCTCAGAAGGCAGCTACATTTAGAATCATAGAATCATAGAATAGTTTGGGTAGGAAGGGACCTTTAAAGGTCACCTAGTCCAATGCCCCTGTAATGACCAGGGACATCTTCAACGAGATCAGATTGCTCAGAGCCCCGTCCAACATGACCTTGAATGTTTTCAGGGATGGGGCATCTGCCACCTCTCTGAGCAACTCGTTCCAGTGTTTCACCACCCTCATTGTAAAAAATTTCTTCCTTATTATCTCATCTGAATCTACTAACTTTCAGTTTAAAACCATTACCCCTTGTCCTATCACAACAGGCCCTGCTAAAAAGTTTGTCCCCATCTTTCCTGTAGGCCCCCTTTAAGTACTGGAAGGGGCTGTAATAAGATCTCCTCAGAGTCTTCTCTTCTCCAGGCTGAACAACCCCAGCTCTCTCAGACCGACTTCATAGGAGAGGTGCTCCAGCCCTCTGATCATGTTTGTAGCCATCGTCTGGACTCAGTTCAACAGGCCCATGTCTTTCCTGTGCTGAGGGCTCCAGAGAAGGATGCAGTACTCCAGGTGGGGTCTCACCAGAATGGCGTAGAGGGGCAGAATGATCTCCCTCGACCTGCTGGCTATGCTTCTTTTGATGCAGCCCAGCATGTGGTTGGCCTTCTGAGCTATGAACACAAGTCCTTCTTGACAGAGCTGCTCTCAACCCCTTTGTCCCACAGCCTGTATTGATACCAGTCCCTTCCTTGTGGTCCATCCACTTGAGAGGGGTGGGTAGAGAGGTGGCCAGTGAAGACCGAGGCAAAAATGTTGTTGAGTACCTCAGCCTTCTCCTCACCTGTTCTTCCACTGGTAATCATAGAATCTATGATTGTATGATTCTGTGATTACCAGTTTGCCAGTCTTGCTCATCAAGGGGGTTATGCTTTTTTTGACCTTCCCTTTCTGGCTGACAGCCCTTCTTATTATTCTTTGAGCCCCTTGCCATGTTCAGCTCCAGCTGCACCTTGGCCTTCCTAACCCCATCCCTACAGCATCCCTATACTCTTCCCAGGATACCTGTTCCTACTTCCACTGCCTGTACATTTCTGTATGTAGCCTGACAGCCCCTGGGCAGTTTCCCAGGGGGGCCTATTGACTAACTCCTTGAAAAGCTGGAATTTTGCTTTCCTAAAATTCAGGGTCCCGGCTTTAGTCTTTGCCTGACCCATATCCCTCAGGACTGCGAACTCCACCAGTACATGATCACTGCAGCCCAGGCTGCCTCCAATCCTGACATCACCAATTAGCTCACTTGCATCAGTGACCATCAGGTCCTGTATCAGACTCACTATGGTGGGGCTGTCTATTACCTGGTTTAACAATTTATCCTCAGTGTACTCCGAGAGTCTTCTGGTTTGCCTACAGCTTACCGTGCTACTTTTCCAGATATTGGTGTGGTTGAACACCCCAGCAGAATGAGAGCCTGAGAGCATGATGCTTCCTGTAGCTGGAGTTAAGAAGGCTTCATCAATAAGTTCCCTTTGATTGAGCAGCCTGTAGTAAACACACTCTATCCATTTCTTGATGTAGAGGGCAATGCCTCTGCCCCTTCTTCCTTGTCTGTCTCTTCTGAACAGCCTGTAGCCATCAATAGCCGCACTTGAGTCATGGGATTCACCCCACCAAGTTTCAGTAATGACAACGAGGTCATAGTTTTCTAGCAGCACAGTGGCTTACAGCTCCTCCTGTTTGTTGCCCATGCTGCGTTCGTTGGTGTAGAGGCACTTCATCTGGGCTGTCAGATGGGTCACCTTCTTAGAGGAACACCCATTAATTCCTTTGACGTATTTCACTGGTGTTTCCTTCTTGGCTCCTATTACCTCAGGAGCCCCTGGCTCTTCTCTGTAAGACTTCAGGTGTGCTGCAGCGTACCCAGCACGTCTAAGAGCAACAGGCTGCAGGCCCTCACTAGTACCCTGCCACTCTAACCTTGGCATGTCATCCCACTGCTTGTCACAGGCAAGCCTGATATTGTCCCCTTTCCCCTTCAAGCCTAGTTTAAAGCTCTTTCAATGAGCACCACTAGGTCATGAGCAAAGATCCTCTTGCCCCTTTGAGAAAGGTGAATCCCATCTGACACTTGCAAGCCTCGTGCTGTGTAGACCATCCCATCATCAAAAAACCCAAAACTGTGGTGCTGACACCAGTCATGGTGACCCCAGTCATGTATTAACAGACTGGGCCAGTCTGTTTCTTCCAATGTCACTTCCCACAACTGGAAGGAGAGAGGAAAAGCTAACCTGTGCTCTAGGTTCCCTTACCAGCCATCCCAAATCCCTGAAATCTCTTTTGATTGCCCTTGGACTATGCATTGCAGCTTCGTCACCACACACACAGAAAAGCAATAATGGGTAACAGTCCAAGGGCTGTACCAGGTCAGCTATGGTACGGCCCTAGAATGCTAAGGGAGTAAGAATTTTCTTCAACACTTTTGTTGTAAGAAAACACCAAGTGTTACAATATATTGAATTTACTTCTACTGTATTTGCTTGTAGCTATTCAGTTCTCTTCAATTTCTTCCTTTGCTTACAATACAGATAGATACAAATGCTGTGTGTTCATTTCCTCCTCAGGACATCTATTTTAAAAGTAGGTAAGAAAATAAATTGCATATAATTATATATTTTGAGGAAAGTATTTTTGACTCTTGAAAATGTGAGTTAACGCATCATTTGAAACAACAAAAACCTGAGAGTTTAGACATTGTTCTGAGCAGTGGGATATATTTTTCCTTTTTAAAAAAAAAAAAGTGACTATGAACTTGCACATAATTTATTTTAAATTTATGGAAATATGTAAGAGAAGAAAAAGCAATAGTTGTATACCTTGTGTATATTTTGGATCTCTTCTGCACTGCATCAGGTGAGACTAATAAATTAAAATACAGAACAATGTATATTTCAGTTCAGAATAGTGCTATGAAGCAATAGCATGGACGGTGCAATGAGATGAGAGGGTTAGAAATTTTTTTGTTTGTTTTTTTGTTTTGTTTTGTTTTGTTTTTAATATTTCCAGGTTATTTTTTGTTCTTTACTACGAGACATTAAAGATTTTCAAACTTTTCACTTCCACAATATTATTAAATTATTGAAAAAAATTAAGTCCAAAAGGAGAAAATTACTTTAAACTTTAATAGGTACATCTGTTACAGAGGTTATGGAAAACACAGTATGGCATCTCTTTTAACTAAAAGGAACAGGGAGCCCACATCATCGGTGAGTACTCTAAAAAAGACATCTGTGGAATCTCATGGATGCCAGTTTCTCTTCAGGTCTGTATAGAAATGAGATTGGTGATATAGCTTTCTGAATAGAGATTTTAATGGAAATCTTGTACCTCATTCAAATAGATTCCCTAAGGGACCCAACTTCTGGGACAAAGGATGTTACCTTTGACCTTTACCAGAAATGTAATGTTCAGGCTGAGAAACCTTCCATTTGAAAATTTCAGGTGAATGTGTATTTATTCAAAAAGGTTGAGTTTGAACAAACTGGCATTTTCTAATGGAATAGCCATCCATGGAAAAATAATTGATAAATTCTTCTTTTAAATGAAATACACAAAATGAATCATTTGTGAATTATCAATGGACATTATTCTGTTAATTCAGCTGTGATTCAATCTTTCTGGTGTTTGTACACACAAGAGACATGCACCCGTACATATTTTGAAGATTGTCTCAGAGTGAAGGTTTAATAGCATGTATTAGCAGAGTGTTACATTTCAAATGACTTGAGTTCACAGCATGAAACAACAGGTCAAGTGTAATTTCTGAAATTCAGAGTCAGCCAATTAAAAACATACAGGTAAGGGAAAAGTTTGATTGTCAAATTAAAGGTTTCATAGTTAATAAGTCAGATAAGTGGTCACTTAGATCAGTTTTTTAATATTGGTTCTCTACTACTAGAGTGATAAGACATGTTTATAGGACATTTTACTGTACTCTAGTTCCATACAAAGACTCCGTATTAAGAGAATGTTAAATGTACACAGTTCAATGTCAAGAAATGAACAAGCTAGGTTACATGTGCATGAACTCTTGTCTGCAAGTACTCTATGAAATACTGTTTCTCAATGTGGATGAGAGAAAATACCATATTTGTTCACATTACAAGATAAATCACTTTCAGAAATCATAGAATCATAGAGTTGTCTAGGTTGGAAGGGATCTTTAAGATCATTGAGTCAAACCATCAACATAACAATGCCAAAGCCACCACTAAACCACGCCCCTCAGCACCACATCTACCCATCTTTTAAATACCTCCAGGGTGGTGATTCCACCACTTCCCTGGACAGCAAGTTCCAGTGTTTGATAACCCTTTCAGTGAAGAAATTTTTCCTAATATCCATCCTAAACCTTCCCTGGCAGAATTTGAGGCCATCTCCTCTTGTCCTATCACCTGTTTCTTGGGAGAAGGGACTGATTCCCACCTTGTTAGAACCTCCCTTCAGGTAGTTGCAGAGAGTGATAAGGTCTTCCCTCAGCCTTTTTTTCTCCAGACTAAACAGCCCTAGTTCCATCAGCCACTCCTCATAAGACTTGTTCTTCAGACCCCTCACCAGCTTCATTGCTCTTCTCTGGACATGCTCCAGATCTCAAATGACGCTACCTTTCACAAGAAACAAAAACCAAAGGCAAATATGCAAAAGTTACACTTGTTGGGCACATGGTTTAGACAGTCAAAATTTATTCCCATTCAAAGATGCCTTTTCTAAATATGGCTAACACCATGAGTTACTTTCGCCATAAATGTTTTGAGGTACAACAGGTTGTCTTTTTGCTGGTTTGCTTTTTTCAAATAAAGTAACTGAAGATATATTTCCAAATACTTCAAAGTTTGTCCACTGTTTAAAATAGCAATAACATCACTAATCACAAAATATGTTTTGATTAATTACTTCTTTGAAAGTCTAGTGCATACTTGTCATGAATGACTATAAACAAACTAAACCTTCAGAAGCATGAATATTTAAGAAAGTTAAGATCTCCTATGATTTCATCAGTTCAGTATATTGTACACACCAAGTTTTTTTCCCCACAGAGAAAGGGGGTCACACGAGTTAACTTATCCAACAAAATAAAATAATTGTCCTGTCCAACTCATGATTCTCCAAAGTAGTCAGATAACATTGCAGAAATATGGAATTGTGCAAATTCCTTTTATTATCTAGCTGAAAATTTTAAACAGATTCACAACTACTGTGGGTAATTTTGGGCTCTACAATATAAGGATATAAAAATATTAAAATGTGTCCAATGAGGACACGAAACATGGTGAAATGACTAGAGAGTATCACTTACTTATGAGGAGCAGCTGAGGAAACTAGGTTTGTTCAGCTTTGAGGAGACTGAGGGCTGACGTCATTGTTGTCTACAACTGCTTCAGGGAAAGTTCAGATAGAATATTAGGAAAAAGTTATTCACTGAGAGAGTAGTCAAGCGCTGGAACAAGCTCCCTAAGGAAGCAGTCATGGCCCAGGCCTGTTAATGTTCAAGAACCATTTGAAAATGCTCTTAGATATATGGTTTAACTTTTAGGTTGCCCAAAATCTAAGTCAGGAGTTGGATTCGATGTTTCTTGTATGTCCCTTCCAACTCAGGATATTCTATAATTCTATGATTCTAAAAGAATCATTCACTTCTAGATCTCATATTAAAACCATTAAAAGAAATAAAACCAAAAACAAACAAAAAACCACTATACTTCTTGATTTAGCTTTTTTTTGTTAAGGTAGATTTTTTACTTGTGTGCCAAATGTATTTAAAAACATGCTAACTTAAGTTACATGCATGATGCTCAAACATATGCATCCATTTAGTATGAGTGTTACCAACATGTATACTGTAAGCCACCTTTTTATTATTTTCCAAAAATACAGACACAGAAATTTTCTTAAAGAAGAAAATTATATCAGGATTTGGGTTTGCTTTTTTTTTCACACTCCATATTTCCTTATTAGTTTATTGTGTCCTGAACAACTCACATATGCTAAATAATAGAACTTCTGTATATGCAGGGGAAACCTGCCTAGAATATTTTTTTTACATACTGCAGTACATTACAAAGAATCACTCCTATGAGTTGCCTACTGTAGTTATTCCATCTGCGAGTGTCTTATATTGTGTTTTGTGAATCTTTAAAATGTAATGTTTGCTCTCAACATAAAATTCCATTATTGTGCATAATGTAATCACAATGACAAGGGCTGGAGCGTGCTATTTAGGTACAGCTCAAATAATTACACAGTTTCTAAGGAGCATTCGAAACCATTCCTTTTTCAAGATGATGGATATTCATGGGATCATGGCAAAATAGAACTGATCCAATGGGAAAAAATAAATCTACATGCATAAGTTCAGAGAGAAACTCTAGATTCAGATTTCAGGGTTTTTTTTCCATCTGGAACTATTCCATTTAATATCAGTCATATACAAGGGACCATAGAAAAAGAAACAGACTTCTGTTGTCTAACAGCAATCACCCTTCTCTGAGAGGTGGTGGTGTCACAGTTTAGGCCAGATGACAGTGGGGAGACTAAACGAACTCAAATACCAAAACACGTTAATCACAGACATATGCAATTTTATGGATCACATGATGTTGCTGTTTTGTAGGAGACATGACACAGTGCAGATGAAAGTTGCACAGATCCAGGTAAAGACTCCAACTATGCTGTGTGGAGCTCTGGACCAGGACCTGGGGTCCCTGGAGTTCTCTCCCTGGGTGACCCCAGGCATCATCAGTTACAGAATGGAGTAGAGGAGCCTGATTTTTTACTGTCCTGTTCGTATTCGCTCAGCACCTAAAAACTGACTGCCACTGGTGCTCATGGCCTGCTTCTTTGGAAAGTTCTGGACAGATTCATAAGTTTCACAGTGATTGACAGGCTGTTTACTCTGAAGGTATTCTATTCTAATAACTTAGCCACTCCTTTATCCCACAAGGTTAGTGACATTTCATATGCTAACACTATTATTATTAACTAGACCTACATGTTAACTGCTATAAGTGGTTCAAGATTTTCTACTGATTAGAGGATTCATCCTTAATGTCTTAAAGACTTTGGTTTTGATAGTAAGGTTTGTTGTTTGGTGTTGTTTTTGTTTTGTTTTGGTTTGGTTTTTTTGTTACTATCACCTGTTTCTTTTTCAGAAACATATAGGAAGAGATTTGTAAGAATGAAGAGCTTGACAGAAGAAATATAATTGCAATACGATAAAACTGAATTCTGAGCATAGATAATAATTTATGTGTAGTGTGTTGAATGCTATTCATCTTTTAGATTCATGACCAGGTATATTTGGATATGAAATACCAAAAAGGATTCACCATTCTATTATTTGAGAAGTGTTCTGCAAGTAAAAACAATGTATCTTTAATATAACAGAATTTAAGGAAAGAAAAAAGAAAAAGATCAGAGATGTTTCCATTCCTTTGGAAAGAATAATTGCAAAATATTTTGCTTTACATAGACCTTGCATTAAGTAAAGTATTCCAACATTACATTGGTTGGCATCCAGATAAGAGTCCCACAAAATATTAACCACTGAATGTGTTAAGTCAGAGCAGTTTGGTAAGGAAAAATGAAAGCAACTTGAAAACCCTAGTAATAAAATGGTAAGAGATGTACATCTTTTATCAGTACTTCAATTTAAACTCACTCTTCGGCATATTTCTGATGAGTCTGCATACCTTTCCAAATGTAGCAGGTACCTTATGTGAAAGAATGATCCAACTGCTGTGATATATAGCCATGGGAAAACTTCAAGGCTGGACTGTGTATTAAAATCTTTAACTATGTAAAAGGCATCAGCATCTATTTGCAGATTAGTTTTATTTACTTTTAGATCACTGATCGGCTAAGTTGTTGTTTGGTTTTTTTTTAAACTCAATTACTCTGCAACTTGATTATAAGAAGTTACAATTTATTTCAGGAACAATCAATGTTTTGACGGTCATTTGGACACACAGAGTAACTCTCATTTCAGAAATGCAGTATGAACTTCTTCAACCTTCAGTTATTTATGCTGCTAGCACAAATATCGTAATTGCAGTTCTTTGATCTTTGGATTCTGGCAACAAGGACTGAAGCTGTTAGAAGAAGTTAATGGGAGAAGTTTTTATTCCTCTTGCCACTACACTGGCCTTGACAGTAATAGCTATAATTATGCATAATTATGTTCTGAAGATTCTGAAACACAAACTTTGGAATAATTTGAAGAAGTGTCTCTTATACATGTTATAAAAGAACACATATATATAAGAGAAAAACAGAGAGAAAACCAGAAATAGTTATTTGAGATTATGATGTGAAAGGATAAGATGTGTTATGGAAATAAAGAGATGGCACAGTACAGTCTGAGATAGTGAATTCTACTGAATCTCATAAAGTACAAGCTTAGTTCTACCCACAGGTGATTAATGAAGAGATCCATATTAATAAATATTCCTGTATGAGAAGAGTTCAGGATTCCCCTTAATAAATGTTTTATGTTACAAGTGCACAAGTCAAATAGTAGTATAGAAAATAAAATTTACTACCTCTAGCAAAGATTTCTAATAATAGTAAAAAATAAGCAGAGCATTGAAAACAGCAAACCAGTGTTAAACTAGATTAATGAGAAAGTCACATCTGTCTACATTACATCCAGAACATTAAAGAATTTTAAAAGTTGTGGGTTTTTTTTAAACATTAATTTTTCCACTAGTAGGCATTTTAAACCTTTTGCTGTAGCTTTAAAATGTCAGTGGAACATTCTATATCTTAGCAAGTCCCTCGGTATCTAGTCTTAAGGTTGATTGCTCAAAGTGTCATTAGGACCCACTGATAATAGTAAAAGGCCAGAGAGAAAAATTGTTTTTTAAAAAAAACAAAACTTAACACCTCAAACCAAGCTAACGGTTCTATGAAACAATTTGTTTTGAAAGAAACTGAATGTCTTGTTTCTTAAAACAAGCTTTCAAGGAATAATATTGCAATGGACTAGGAAATCATCTAATCCTTTAGGGCCCCTGTGGCAAGATCAATAAAGCATATTTTTACCACTCCTAGTATTTTTTCCTCTACGTGTTCCCTAAGACCCCAGACCACTGATCAAACATCTGTGTTTGATCCTGCTGTTCAAAACATATTCATAATTTCTAACATGAATATGCCTTGCTTCATTTTAAACCTATTCCTTTTTTGCACTGTCCAGCAGATATATGGAAAATAAATTGTTTCTTCCTCTTTGGAGCAGTTCTTTAGAAATCTCAAACTTTTATTCCCCTCCCAAGTCATCTTTTCTCTAGACTGAATGACATGGATGCACTCAGGTTCTTTTCATTAACATTTTATAAAATCTTTATTCATTCATGGTGCCCTTTTTTAATCCCTTTCCAGTCATCTGTATATGTCCAGAAGTGGCAAATTTAGACATGGTAATCTGGATCAGGCCTGCTGAATCCAGGCTGGGGATGGGGCTATTTCATGTGCTTTATACATCATACATCTAATATTTGACCTTTTTTTTTTTGCAACAAACACTGTTTACTAAAATTACTAACAGCGAAGAATAGCCCAGACTTTTTCTTTTCTCTGCAGAACATCTATTTTGCATTCATTTCATATTCTGTACTTATAAAATTGAAATGCAAAGTATTGTTAAGTCATAATGACATGCACCATAAAATAAACAAACAAAAACGTTCTGAAGCAATTTGGTGGTTGTAGATTTTCTATTATGTTTTTGTTGCATAGTATCTGTTAATAAATTTTCTTATCTACATTATAAACTATGAATAAAGAAGTTTATAATTTTTTAATTTGTTGTTCCTTTTGTTTGTCTTGTTATTTGAACTTCAAAGCTTAATGGCAGCAAAGCAAATTTCCCCTTGACCTTGAAAGACCTGGTAACAAGATAACACACCTCAAATATTGGGGGTTTTTAATTCCTAAATTGACATTAGGCAATTAATTTTTTATCTAATATTACAAGTTATTTTTAAGTAGTTTTTTGTTGGTTTTTTTTTAAATGGAAATGGTGTAGACTCATGTCTTCATCAGTCTTGTCAAAACTGTTATTCTACACCTGCAGAGACCTTAAAGAACTTATTTATCAAGATGTGTCACAGTCTCATGGTATTATAAGTTACCTAGAGGTGCCATGAAGCATGCCATGAAGTAAAAACTTAGTTTGTACTCTAAGAAAGAAAAAAATAATTAAAATTAAAAGGTGTTCTTTCTAGTAGTGACAGTTGAAAACTACAGTTTATCTTGAACTGAACTACAAGTTGTCATTGACCGTAGCAGATATATAAAGTGCCATCTCATAACTACTTGCCAAATGTGAAAAAAATTGATTACTACATTTATTTCTGTTCTGTGGCAACTGCACTCGAGCAATATGATATTTCCAAAAAAAAAAACCAAACCTTTTCCTTTTAGAAAGACTTCTAGATACTGTTCATAGATATACAATTACTGTCCATAAATTTAAAAATTAAATGTCTTTCGTAAATTATTTTTAAAATAACTATAATCGTATGTGTGTAAGTTGCATTGTCATATGTGCTTTTGCACAAGGCTAGTGGTTAGACAAGATGATGTGAATGTAACAATAACCTTAAGCAAGTCATAAAAGAATAAAAGTTGTAAAGCTTAATATCAGACTATCTTCACTGTGTGCTTAAGTCTAGGGTAAGTCAAAACAGTTACCCAGTTTACATGTCCAAGTGTCACATAAGGCTTTGGTATTGTCTACATTGATTAAAAATTAAAAAAAAAAAAAAACAAAAAAAATTACAGGTGTGGTTTTGTCAGAGAAGTGTTAAAAGCTTAGACTGTTCAAAAGTCTGTTGTTAAATATTTAAAATAAGTCGTCAGAGAAGCTTACACTTAAATTTGAGCAAAAATAGCCCGTGCTGAGGAAAGAGATTTGCAAGTCATACACGTAGTGACTGAATGCAATTTTGTGGATTAAATTAATTAGAAATGAATGAAGAACAACAAGGCCTAAAGACAAAATTAAAAATAAAAACACTAGTAATACTGAGGACAAAAATTAGAAGAATTATAAAGACATCATCCTGGAACACTGAATAAAGGGAGATTCAGAATGATGAAACAAAAATGATTAAAAGATGAATGATGGAAATTAAAGGGAATACAGTTTCTAGAAATATCTATTCAGTTACAAAACAATAGGTTTTTCATAGTTCAAATAAGATAAAGATGTCATAATTGTTCTGGAATTTGACCAAAAGGAGTTAATGAGAGATTTGATGCAATAGCTGAGAAGTAGGAGAGTCAGAAGGGATGTCTAGGATGGTATTAAAAGAGAAACTGCACAGAAACTATGCACAACATATTCAATTATCCTACGAGCAACAGGGAAGTGTGTCAGCATTTGCAATTTTAAATAGGCTTAAACAAATGTAGTCATCAATCTTTATTTTTTAAGATGACAAAATACTTCTGTTGTCAAAGAAAAGACCCTAAGGTAAATTGTGAATGAGCAGAAAAATGATAAGACACAGGGTGTGAAGATTCACTTGCAAGGAAAAGTGACAGGAAGGGAGAAAGTCCAATTATATTATGTCCATTATTTCTTGGAAGAGGTCTCTGAGATCATGTAATTAGAGAGAATTGGGTGCAGAAGGAGGTGAAAGACTAAGAAGGGAAGGATAAGAAAAGGCAGCAGGCATTGCAAGTATGAAATCTGAGTAACTTGCAGAAGTATACTAGCCAAATGACAAAACTGAAGGGAGAGAAAAATATTTATGCTTTTTCTGCGTGGTCTTCAAGGATAACTTTCTTAAAACACAAGATAGGGCCATTCCAAAATGTAAAAATACAGACAACTGTAGGAGAACATCGGAATGGATGAACAAAGGAAATCATGAGTTAACCCAGACACAGAAAGAAGTACATGAGAGGTGGTAGAGGAGATTAGCTACTCAAGATGTATATATAAACATTATTTCTGCATGAAAGGGTGGAATTAGAAAAGCCAGAACTCATCTGGAATTGGAACTAGCTAAGGATATGATGGGCAAGAAGAGGAGATTTATGTCTACATCAGCAGCGAGAGGAAGGATAAGGAAAATAAGCCCCATGGCTCTGTGGGACAAGGGATCTAGTGACCAAAGATATGGCTGAGGTACAACTCTGTGTGAGTGGAACATTACCCAGAACAGAGGAAAATCAAGTCCTTTGTTATCAAGGGATAACAAAGCAAATTAGAAATATGCATGGGACCAGACAGAACGCATCTAAAAGATACTTGTAAGAATAATTTTGAGGACATTTTCTATCATCTTTGAATGGTGATGATGTTCAGGGGAGTTTCCTGATGACCTGATGACTGAAGAAAGGCATTCATCATGCCCATCTTGCAGAAGAACAAGAAGAAGGATCTGGGAAACTGCAGTTTAGTTAGACTCAACTCAGTCACCAAGCAGGTTTGGAGTGAATCTTCTGGAAACCATTTCCAAGTATATAAAAGAAAAAAAGTGATTAGCATTAGCCAACATGGATTAGCCAAGGACAATTTATACCTAACTGATCTGATTGCCTTCTATGGTGGAATGAGTGTCTCATTCTGAGTGAATGAAGGGAGTCACTGATGTCATTTCACTTGTCTTTAGCAAGGAATTTGACACAGTCTTGCAAGATATTCCTTCAGTCATATATGGACTGAATGGGTGGATGTTAAGATTGGTAGAAAACTGGCTGAATTGTCAAACTTAAAGGTTCGTGAACAGCAGTATGAAGTCCAGCTAATGGCCAGTTATTAGTTGCATTCCTCAGATCTTGGTATAAAGGCTGATAGTGTCTAATAATCTGCAGGATGCAAAAGGATGAACTATCAGCAAGTTTGTAGATGATACAAAATTGGTGGAAATGATTCATAGGCTGGTGGGCAGAGCTGCTATTCAGGAGGATCAATACAGGCTGGAGAAATGGGATGATGGGTTAATAGGATGAAGTTCAGCTAGATGGCAAGAAATTCAGTGGAAAAGGATGCAGAGCACAAGTGGACATCATATGGAACATAAATTAGCAGTGTACCTTGACAAAGAAAAACAACTGTTATGGGCTTTATTAGCAGGATTGTAGGCAACTGAAGTATTATATTCTGCTTTGGGATGTCCAGTGCAAGGCATTAGCATAAAGAAACTAGTCCAGCAGAGGCCACCAACATAGTTGTGTCTTGGTATGCAGGATGCACAAGGAGAAGCTGTGATATTTGGATTTATTTAGTCTCACGGAGAGAAAACTAAGGGGGAGACCTTACTGCTTTCTACAACCACTTGTTGGGAAGATATAGCGAGGAGTGAGACAGGGTCTTCTGAGAGATGCATAGTAATAGTTGTGCCAACAGGCACAATTTACAAAAAGGGAACTGATTTGATATAGGATATATTTTTTGGTTTTCATCATGAGGGTGGTCAGACACTAGAACAGATTGCCCAGACAGGATGTAGATGCTCAGGCCTTGGAAATGCTTAAAACACCACTGGACAGGACCCTAAGTAATCTCTTCCATGTTGTCTCTGCTTTAAGTATGGTATTGGACTGCCAGACATGTAGAGGTTCATCCAACGCAGATTATTCTATGGTTTTAAGTAAAATAATCTGCCCATGAGTTTTTTATCAGCCATTCTAAAAAATGAAGTGGAACAAGTAGGTACTGCAAGTAAGTTATAGGGTGTGTCTTGCCATAGAAAATACGTTTTGATTGAAGTTGAAGATTGGGACAGAGTGGAGAGAATCAATGAATTTATTAAAAGTAAGGAGAGATGAAGAAGGATGAATGTTTACAGTTACCCATATTGAAGAACTAGAATCCACAAATGATGAGAACTGGATGAAAGGGTATTGATGTGCCTTTTTGGAAGGGCAAAGTGAAAGAAAAATGGAAGTCAACAGTTGAGACAGGGGAAATGTCTAGAATTCTCATCATTTAAAAAACCTTTTTGGTGAATGGAAATTGTAATAGAACTGCAGCGGTGATAGTAGTTGTGGTGGGTTGAACTCTATCGCTCCTCCTCCTCAACTGGACACGTGAGAGAAAATGCAACAAAAGGCTTGTGGGTTGAGATAAGCACAGGAAGATCAGTCAGCCATTACCATCATAGGCAAAACAGTCTCGACCTGGGGAAATTTATTTAATTTTTTGCAAACCAAATCAGAATAAGGTAATAAGAAATAAAACCAAATCTTAAAACCCATACCTTATTCCGGGGCTCAACTTCACTCCTTCTCTACCACTTCCCCCTGAGCAGTGCAGGGGGACAGGAAAGGGGGGTTGCAGTCTGTTCATCACATGTTGTCTTTGTTGCTCCTTACTCCTCATACTTTTCTGCTGCTCCAGCGTGGGGTCCCTCCCATGCAAAACAGTCCTCCACAAGCCTCTCGAATGTGGGTCCTTCACACAGGCTATATGTCTTCACAAACTGCTACAGCATGGATCCTTTCCACAGGGTGCAGTCCTTCAGGAACAGACTGCTCCAGCAGGCGTTCCCCGTGGGGTCACAGGTCCTACCAGGAGCCTGGTTCAGCGCTTGCTTTCCACAGGTCACAGCCTCCTTCAGGTACATCCACCTGCTCTGTCATGGGGTTCTGCACAGGCTTCAGGTGGATATCTGTTCCACCATGGACCTCCATGATCTTCAGGGAAACAGCCTGCCTCCCCATGGTTTTCACAACAGGCTGCAGGGGAATCTCTGCTCTGGCACCCGGAGCACCTTCTCCCCCTCCTTCTTCACTGACCTTGGTGTCTGTATAGTTGTTTCTCTCACGTATACTCACTCCTCTATTTTGGCTGCTACTACCCACCATTTTTTTTCCCCTTCTTAAATTGGTTATCACAGAGGTGCTACCACTGTCACTGATGGGCTTAGCTTTGGCCAGGAGTGGGTCCATCTTACAGCTGGCTGACATTGGCTTTATCAGACAAGGGGGAAGGTTCTGGCATCTTCTCACAGAAGCCACCCCTGCATCCCCCCTGTTACCAAAACCTTGACACACAAACTCAATACAGTAGCAGGAAGATAATAGAAAGGCTGATGAATGATTTGGAAGTTGAATTTATTATGGATATGTTAAAGTTGAGGCTGAGATAAAGTGAAGTTCTAAAAACAAAAAGAAGGTGCATAGATTTCAGGTGGGCATCCAGTTATTTTGTTATGAAAAATTAAACTTTCTAAAGATTTTCAATCATTAATCTCAGATGACTGGCCTCTTAAAATACTGAATACACAAAGTAGAAAATTAATGTATTATATATTCTGCCTCATTTAACATAAAAATTTATATTAAAACGGTCCTTGTAGCAAGGAACGGCAACAGGTTTCTTTAGATCATGCTCATGAAATGAGATCTCCTTACATGTTTTACTGCTGCTATTTGGTTTCCTAACATCTGATTAAGAGTTTCAAGTCTCTCCTTCCTATCCTCTTATTTCTTCACTTCACCGTTACTTTGTCTGCCACCATACTCCCTTACTTACATACTAATTCCATACTCCCCATCTTCAACAATTCTCAGCTTAATCACTTCTTATACTGATGAACAGTATGTATGCATTTCTAGGAGGCATTGTCTGTAAGAGCACAAAGGAAAGAAAAAACAACCCCATAAAGTCAGTGAAGTATTTACTTTCTCATCAGATACAAGTTATTCATGGCATAAGGCATTCTGAAATGCTGTAGAGCAAATGAGAACCTCAAAGTCTTAATTGCATATGCTAAATTATCTCTGGAAATCCATCTCAAATGAACAAACACTATTCTAATTAGGATCCATTTTATCTTACACTACCAGATTACCTCTAAATATCAGTAAGATTTTGTAAGTGAGATAGTGACAGCTTATACTTGAAAAAAAAAATAAAAATCCAATATGTGATGACTTTAATCTTGTACAATCAAATTTGATTACAAATTAGTAGCTGTACTTTTTTCTCTTTACACTTAGTTGAACTTGTTGATATTGTTTCATAGTGAGCTAATCAGTTAGCAATTAGTAAATAAATATTTAATGATGTAAATGCTCCTCAGAATAATATGAATCTTTAGAAAAGATTATTTAAATGTTTTGGATTATATTTTCAGTTTATGAAATAAAAGGACACTGTTTTACATATGTAATTGATTAGATAGTTCAAGGAGGTATGAAAAAATGTGATTGCATATTATAAAAATTGCTATTTATAAAATTTATGTTACAGTTTAATAACATGGAAGAAGTTAAACATCCTTTTTATTTTTTTAACTGTTTTTTTTACTAGCATTTTATCACTTAGATTAAAAGTTTCATGTATGGATTTTGAAATTTGTCTTTGAAATTCTCCTCTTGATATTATTCTGGCACAACTAATGTTATGCCTAAATGAACAGGTGTACCTAGCAGGTCTGGAACTCAGAAATCTTACTTGAAGGGGAAAAAAGGACAAAATAGTTTTGGTAACAGAGGTAATTCACTGCACTCCAAATTTTTCAGCGAAATATCCTCTCACAGTATCCTTCCGGACAAGCTGTCCAACTCTGGGACAAGCAGGTTCATGATGCACTGAGAGAAAGGCAGGGCTCAAAGGGTTGTGGTGAATGGAGGTACATCTGGCCAGTCACCAGCGGTGTTCCTCAGGGTTTACTTCTAGGGCCAGTCCTGTTCAATAGATTTATCAATGGTCTGGATGCAGGGGTTCAATGCACCATTAGCAAGCTTGCTGATATCAAACTGGTAGGCACTGTTGACTCTCTTGAGGGACAAGAGGCCTTACAAGAGGGATCTAGGTAGGTTGGATAGGTTGGATAGGTTGGAGCACTGGGCTATGATTGATGGGATGAAATTTAAAAAGTCCAAATGCCATATTCTGCACCATATTCTGCAGTAACGCTGAGCACTAATATAAATTGGGAGAGGAGTGGCTGGAAAGCAGCCCTGCAGAAAGGGATCTGGGGGTGCTGGTTGACAACAGGCTCAACATGGGTCAGCAGTGTGCCCTGGCAGCCAAGAGGGCTAACTGCATCCTGGGGTGCATCAAACAAAGCATAACCAGCCAGTCAAAAGAGGTGATTAGCTGTATTCAGCATTGGTATGGCCTCACCTGTGTACAGCTCTGGGCCCCACAATTTAAGAAGGATGCAAACATAACGGAGTATTAAAAAGATCGTTCATTTTATTTTAATTTTGTTCAGAAAATCAACTACATATGAATAGTTTACAGTGCCTCATTCTCAATCATTTGAGATACATCCTAGTGATGTCTCTGATGTTTCCAGCTTGAAATAAAAATAATCCCTATCATTCTCAAATAGCAACAGCACTTATAATAGTCTTGTTAAATTTCATCAGTATTTACTGATTGTTTCTTGCACGAAGTTTCAAATAGCAGAAATTATATTTTGTTTTCTACTTTGACCTCAGTCTGTTGGGTTTGTTACCACAGTTTGTGATGTATTGTGTTTGCACTCTGCTAAAATTTAATAAGAGAAAAATAAATTTACCTTTTTTTCCTTTGCATTAAGGATAAATGCCTACTTTGTAGGATCCTGCAGGCTGCGGTTAATATATGGAAATTAAATTTTCCTGGTTAGCGTTATAGGGGATACTGGTAACACTGTGAAATCATTGTTATACAATGCTGCTTCCTTTAATATTAAATTCTGCAGCCATTGAAAAATCCCACTAATCCCAGAAGCCTCAAATAAAGTGAACAAGCTAACAACGAAAGTGCAACAGTAATGTGCTAGTGGTTTTGGTTTGTAAATATATGCAAATGGCTCAAGCATTATGTATTATCTTACATTTTTTATGTACACAGAAATAGATATGTCACAATAGGATTACATTTCCAGCATATCTGTATATACACATAGGCTTACAAACATAAGTTCATCTATAGACATAGTATGTATTCTTTCTATCAATATCTGGTACTGTGGAATCCAAAGAAGCATGAAAAGAATCAAACAAAGAGATAATTTTCCAAGTGATGCCAATACTAATGTGATTTTAAAGAGATACTGGGTTTCACATATAGAAAATGAGGGGAGTTCTCAAAGTCTGACTTTAACCTAAGGAGAATTTTTCACTCAGTAAACCCAACATTTAGTAGAGAAATACAGGTTTCTTCAGAAGACAATTTATAGGAAGGTATTCTGAACATTTCCCCCTTCAACTCTGGGTAAGCTTGTATCGTCTTATTTACTATAGAAGGAATTTAGGAAGTTATATTCACTAGACAGACTGGCTGGAATGTCTGTAAGTCACGGTGTATAAGAAGATGCATGTGCGTTTGTAGGGAAACAGTTATAAAAATATCTTTGGAAATGGAGATGGTATATAAGCAATGTGTTAGAACAAAAGGAAGGATGCCTAAAGAAGGATAGAATATGAAAGGCTTTGAAGACAAAAAATCTGTTAGTTTATTGCAGTAGAATGAAATTTGCAATTTTGATTTTGAGTTAAAGCTACGAACCACAGTCTAAAAAATAAATTAAAAAAATTAAATCATCTAGTCCTTTCAAAGTAACTTCAGAGAAATATTTTGCAGCATATTTGAAAGTCAAGAACTCAGTAGGGGATTTTTGGCGTAGGTTGCAGACATCTACCTTTAGATGTCCAGATTTGATCTTTTCATGCGTTGCACACCAGCTGATATCTGACATCAATCAGGCTAGCTAGAAATATTTTCAGTTCACTCGGTTTCTGATTCCTACAGGAGGTGGTGGCAGTGGAATATCTATAGGGAGAACAAATTTCTATTCCAGTTTAACATACCACTTCTGGGCACAAATAGTGTAACACAAAATATCACCTGAGGTGTGACCTCATATAGTCATACAATATTGAGCAGACCTTTTATACCACCATAAGAAAATATGGGGTTTGGTGGTATTTCCTGGGTGCTAGTGTTGTTTCTAGAAGATGTTAGGTTAGCCCATTCTTTTCTGTTTTTTTCTTCATTCTGCCATCCTACCCCAGTCATTTTTATAAGCACATATATGCCATGCAGAACCGTGTCTTCAGTCTTCTGTTCAGCCAAGGCTTAATAATTTTTGCCATGATCAGCCCTCACTTTGCATTCCCTCCTTCTTCTTGTGGCCTTCAAAACTGAAGCAGTTAGCTTATCTTATACTAAACTGGCTTCAAGACAAGGGACACATTGTTTATTACAAGAATAATTATTACCAAAACTAGAATGCATTCTTCATTTGCATTTTGTCCGTTCCTCTCTTGCCAATTTTCTTGGACTAGTGGTTTTTTTGGTTTTCAGTAGTATATTCCAATATGCAACTGTTAGGTAAACATATTAGAAAGAAAATAGATAAGCAGTAGAGCTTCACTTGGTGAAGTCTGTAAGTGCCTTTTAGCTTTTCCTTTTTCTAGCATTCTCTCCTATCAAGTATTGTGTAAAAACAATGAGAATACTCTGAGATGCTCAGCCTCACTCTCTGACCCTGTTATTTGGTAGCATAGACATTGCTTGGTTTTGCTTAGTTACTTTATTCTCCGCTTACTGGTTTGCTCTTATGTTACATATATGTAATTATAGCTATAAGATCACAGAGTTGTTTTCTTGAGGTTTTGCACTCTTAATCTCCACTTGACTTCATATCTCATCCCAGAGCACACAGTGCATAATTTCCATTTCAGAATGGTGGGTTACAAGACAAATTTGGCATAATTTCAGACATAGTAAATAGAAAAAAAAAAAAAAACATGCAAAATGCAGTAGTTGTATCTTAGGGCCCTTGCTGTACCACAGAGGAGACCAAAATCCATCATCCTCTTGAACAGTCCAGCAGTACAGATATGAGGTTGCCTGTGCTATTGTCACTTTTTACTTAGTAGTATAGAAACAGACAAAATGTGGTGAGGAATCATACAGACCAGCCTTACAGCAAAATCAGTTTGCATTTTGGTAGATTTCTAAGTGTGCATAATGTTACTAAAAGAAGAAAACGCTAGCTCTCCCAGACTGTCATAGTAAGGTACTACTTGGACAACAGAGAATCCTTCCCTTAATACATTTGCCTAAGGTTTTAGAGGAAAACTTGCATTGGTTTGAGTAGAGAACAGCTACACAAGGAGTCCAATATGTTTGGTCTGAAGGAGAATCAAAACTGTATAGTCTATAAAATGAAAGGATTTGTGTCGCCTGTGATTAGCAAGTCTACGCATTGTTTTTTTTTCATGTGCAGAACCAAAAGAAAGGTAAAACTGAGGTTTTCTTGTCAAGGAAGCATGAAAGAGTTTCTTTTCAGCAGAAGACTGACAAGATGGAAATCCACAGATAAGAAAAGAAGAGGAATATCATTCAAGAAGGGAGTACAGTCTATTGGTTTAAAGTAGAATGGACCATCTGATTTGGAGGAAATTAATTCCAGCTAAGTAACAACCAGGTTAGTTTTAGACTAAACTAGACTAGACTAGACTAGAATAGTATAGTTCCACTTGGAAGAGACCTACAACGATCATGTAGTCCAACTTCCTACAACAATTTGTTCTGCAAAGTTAACTGACTGCATTTTGACCAGTAATCTTTGGAAAATGAAGCTTGGCCATTGACCACAAGTCAGAATTTCAGCACTTCTATGAAACTGAGCTTTACATGTCAAAATTGTCTCAAGAATTTAGATGTGGAGATATAGCTGACTAGCTTACCTTTTCTTTAAAATACTCTGTTGAGGAGCCCAGTTTCATGATTAAAGGTGTAGTATTAATGCTAACAGTGTAGTTAGAATATTTGCTTAAGGCTCAGCTCCCTCCATAGAGGGATTACAACTATGAGTATAGTTCCCAATTAATAGGAAGGGATTTTTCCTTCACCTCTTCAGCCAAAGTTGTGTCAGTATGCAAAGACATATATTAATTAAATGTATTTAATTAAAGAGCATATTTGCCAATCTAAATTTTGTCTTTCATCTCAGCTCTCTTTTTAAACCTTTGTCTGGAAGGGAAGGGCATGGAGACTGGAACTGCAAACCAGGGAGTGAGGCACTTCTTTGTCTCAACAAAGCAAGCTGAGGAAGTGCTATATCTGAATGTATCTGAGAGACAACCATAATTCAGAAGGAAAACTGAGATGAAGACTTAAAAAAATATGAAATTCAGAGAATAAAATTGGACTCAATAGGGAAAGAGAAAGCAGGAGGATGGGAAACAGGATTTACTGAAGGAAAATCTAATTACCTAAATGATATAAGCAATTTCCTAAATAGTTGTTTCTTTTCAAGTTTAATGGTAATATTCTTCAGATGCAGATTCAGGTGTTTATTATATCTATAGGAAGGCACATAACTCTGCTTATGCATGGAAAGAAAATTCTCTAGAACAGAAAACTCTCATATTTTTCATTTTCTGGAAAGAAAAATAAAATCTATACTATGTTATTTAGTATATTACCATGGAGAAAATTACTTCAGTTCTAATAAAATAAATTGATTTAAGAAGTTAAAGAATAAACTCAAAGAATCAATCCTAAAAAGAAAGAAAAAAGTAACTTGCAAGGAAACCTATGCTATCAATATT
Organism: Larus michahellis; assembly: GCF_964199755.1. Taxonomy (NCBI): domain Eukaryota; kingdom Metazoa; phylum Chordata; class Aves; order Charadriiformes; family Laridae; genus Larus; species Larus michahellis. The sequence goes on from NC_133896.1 coordinate 170,940,185, forward strand.
TATGCTTCTTTCTATTGCATTCTTATGCTTTTATTGTCAAAATTACCTGTTTACTATCCCTTAGAGTTTTACTAGAAAATAAAAAATAACATACAAAGGTTTAATGGAATAAAATTTCACTGAGTTGGAAATATTTTTTTTTATATTTTGCTACGTTAACAGATCTCCATATGAGAAGTAACTGTAACCAATTTTATACTTAGAAAACAGGGGCTTTATTAGGGAATTGCTAGATACTGTATATGATTAACAGGGGAGTATAGCCAATATAATACTTTTCTAAATTTAATGTTTTTAATTTTCTTCTGATAATTTCCAGAAACAAAGAGAAAATTATGCAATATGTTGGCAAACAGATGGAAGTAAATAACAGACATCCCAAAGGAAAAGAACTGTAAAATAACTAAAAGAACAATTACTTATTTTTGGCAAATTTATGCAAGTACAAAAAGTTCTTCACTCATAAATACAACAGAAGTGGTTCCAGCAAGTAGTAAAATGCAGACATTTTCAGTGGAACTATCTGCCATTCCAGATCAGTGTTCACAGATGTACTATATGTTATAGGACCATTACTAAAATTGGATGCAGATAATTATCTTATGTAATGCTGACAGAATGTCAGACTTTGGCAAGAAAGGAAGGGTACATGGAAAAGATATGTCATAGTGAGAGTAATAACAAAAATAATAAAAAAACACCCCACAAACCAACAAATGTTATTCCAGTTGAGAAGTAGGAAACCACTAGCGAGGGAATTGGCAAAAGTATTGTGACACAGTTTGCTTTATACTTTATGCAATGGTAGCAATTTCAAGCAGTGAAAATACTTCAAGGTGTTAGCAATTGTTATTATCTCTATGATACAGAAAGATCATGGAAACAGGAAGCACAGGAGAGATCCAAAGTTCATCAAGACAAATGGAAAGATTACCTGTTATTCAGATGGGTTATCATCTATGTTTCATAGTCTGAAGCTCTGACAACACTGTGATCTACGGAACAGCCTGCAGTGGGAAACAGAGCAGAAGATGTCAGATTCCACACTTTAATTTATTAAACCTTTTTTTCATAAGTTTTATTTACTAATTTTAAAATCTCTTTATGGCTCTTCATAACTGATTTTAGTCCAGATCTTGCAAGGAAAAACAGAAGGAAACACTTAAAAAAAACCTTTGAGGGATCAGGACTCACAAAAAAAGAGTGTGAAGATAACCTTGCCATGACTGAAGATGTCATGACAGAAAGAAAAGTTTGAAATGGTAAAACTGGAAAATTGGAGGGCACTGAATTGAAATGTAATGAAAGCATTAAAATCTCAGGTTGATTAATCAAAGTTTTCTATGTCTTTTATTTAAAGATGTGACAGGAAATACATGAAATACCTAACATACAGCTGTTGTTATATATCTTAGCATTTTTTGTTATTTTTCTATAGTAAAGAGTTAAGTAGGAACTCAGGTGAATGTAACATGGCAATATAATAAAGCTATATAAAACAGCCTAATGAATATAATGGAGATACACAGGTGAAGTAGAAATTCTGTCTTATAGTATCATAGAATCATAGAATCATTTAGGTTGGAAAAGATCTTTAAGTTGTCCAACCATAAACCTAACACCGCCAACTCCACCACTAAACAATGCCCCTAAGCACCACATCTTTTAAATACCTCCAGGGATATTGACTCAAGCACTTTCCTGTGAAGCCTGTTCCAATGCCCCACAACCCTTTCAGTGAAGAGTTTTTTTTCTAATATCCAATCTAAACCTCCCATGGTGCAACTTGAGTCCTCTTGTCCTATCACTTGTTATTTGGGAGAAGAGACTGACCCCCCACCTCGCTACAACCTCCTTTCAGGTAGATAAGATCTCCCCTCAGCCTTCTTTTCTTGAGAATAAACAATCCCAGTTCCCTCAAATGCTCCTCATAAGACTTGTTCTCTAGACCCTTCACCAGCTCCATTGCCCTTCTTTGGTCATGCTTCAGCCCGTCAATGTCTTCTTTTAGTGAGGGGCACAAAACTGAACTTAGTGTGAAAACACCTCAAAAGGTGTGGCCTCACCAGTGCCAAGTACAGGGGGATGATCGCTTCCATAGTCCTACTCACCACACTGTTCCTGATACAAGCCAGGATGCTACTGGCCTTCTTGGCCACCTGGGCACACTGCTCACTCATATTCATCCAGCTGTTACCAATACCCCCAGGTCCTTTTCCACCTGTCAGCTTTCCAGCCATACTTCCCCAAGCCTGTAGCATTGCATGGGGTTGTTGTAACCCAAGTGCAGGACCCAGCACTTGGCCTTGTTAAACTTCATACCATTGGTCTCGGCCCATTGACCCAGCCTGTCCAGATCCCTCTGTAGAGCCTTCCTTCCCTCCAGCAGATCAACACTTCCGCACAGCTTGGTGTCCTTTGCAAACGTACTGAGGATGCAGTCAGTCTCCTCTTCCAGATCATTGATAAAGATATTAAACAGAACAGGCCGCAGTAACGAGCCCCAAGGAATACCACTTGTGACTGGCCACCAACTGGATTTAGCTCCATTCATCACAACTCTTTGGATCTGATCATCCAGGCAGTATTTCACCCAGTGAAGAGTATGCCTGTCCGAGCCATCAGTAGCCAGTTTCTCCAGGAGAATGATGTGGGAAATGGTGTCAAAGGCTTTACTTACATCTAGGTAAACAATATCCAAAAAAGTGCTTCGGTGCAACAATACATGTTTGTGGGCAGGATGTGTGAGTTCTAGGTAAACATATGAGCAACTTCCATTCCTATAGCTGTAGTACTTTATCGCTGTAGTACTCTAGTGCCTATAAATTTTGGTCCTTTTATGCCTACTCACTATGAACATGCTAATGATGTTATTCACTTTTTCCTTCTCTTTTTCAGATTCCTATTAATCTTCTAGCTTGGCAGCAAATGCCTCTGTTACAGGAAATGTGTTTCAACTAATACAGCTGATAGATTTGAAGGGAAGGCAAAAATATTTTTTCACCTTTCAAACTCCCCACAGTGTTATATCAGGCCTTAAGTACTATGACATGTTTTACTGCCTTCATTACCTGGCTATATACTCCTTGGATAAATAGAATAGAGAACTGGAGCTCTTTTTTTTGCCTGATTATCTGTTTTTCACACTTCTTCGTCCTTTTTTTGTTTGCTTTATTTTTTCTGAAAAAAATAGTAACTGATTATTTTTAAGAAATCAGTTCTTCATGAAATTATCTGAATTTAAGCAGAATTTTTCAGCGTACAATGAAAAAAAACAAACCACTTGGTTGTAAAGCATATTAGAAAGATAACAGTTTATTCTTTAAAAGCACTTATTGTACCAGAATTCAGTGATAATGGAATCTTGAATTTACATCATTCTCTGATTAAGATTGTTGCTGAGTGATCTGTGAGAGGGGGAACAGTTTCTGGCAGTCTTTTTTTAAAAACAGTTATCAATCAACTGATTCTCTAAAATATTTGCAAAAACGCAGTAATAGAAAGCCATATGCAATTCTGTGAAAAGCATTCTACATTTTTACTAGCCAACAAAATAATCAGATTTTTTCCCTGAATGCAGGCTGTTACCTTGACACCTGAATCCAAGCCTTACTTCAAGAAGGAGTATTCTGACAGCTGTGCTTGTGAAACAGATTTTTTGTCAAACAAATATATATATTTCAAACAAATATATTCTTAGTATGTAAATTAGGTAATAAATTTCCTTAATAGAGATGCAAAAGTTATAACGACATTTTTTTTAGTAGTTAACCATTAAAAGAGGTGAAGAGAGGGAGTGAGAGCAGGGTGGGCATCTGGTAGACAGCAGAGGTCAACCCACCGTGGTTATCTTAGAAGAGAAAATACCTTCAGAATGAGGATTTATTTTCCTACAAGCAATTCAAACTTTAGCATATGGGACAAACTATATTCTATAATAGAGTGTTTGAAAGCCTGATGAAAACCCCAGGTCAAAAGACAAGATAAAATTTATCTATAAGAGGACATATTTTGTTTTATTTTTGCTTGAATGTCAGTCAGAAGAGAATTTGTCAATATTTATGATCAAAGAAGTTTTGAATAACATCACCTCCAAAAATTTGCAGAAGGAAATTTTGTGTTTTGATCATTTTTACTTGTAACGCTTGTACAATTTTAAAGCTTTTTTCCCTACTTTTCCATACTGAGAAATATACACAAATATTGCATTTCATAAACCATACTGATAATAACAGCATTACAGGGCAATTAAAAGGTGTTTTGCAGTGGAAACAGTGAAGTGCTTAAAAAAGAACACATAAATATTCATAGCCCTTCAGATATTAAAGGCTTCATCCCGATGGTTTTACTGGCACTGAATTGCATTTGAGTTATCCCAGGACTTTCAGGGGATTATGTAAGAAAAAAGGTACTATTCAGTTTGAAAAATGACATCAGAATCTGTCCTCAAAAGAGTTCCAGAACCTCTAAATCATATTTCTGATTTAGTTTCAAAGAATACCACTCTGAAGTACATGAACTTTTGTAGATTATCTCAGCTGCACATTGCTGAAAGATGAACTGCATTTCATCATTACTTCTTTCATTTTTCAGACAGTTCTTTTTTCCATGAATTAGTGCTTGAAATCTTCCTGGTGCTTTGTGAAGATTTTTTTTCCTTCGTGAACTCATAGAGTTCACTTATCCCAAGCTAATACTTCCGATGCTCCCTGCAGTTCATATTTAAAAAAAAAAAGATGAAGCAATGGTACCATACTGTATAAATAAGCATCATTACAGACTTGAAATAATTACTCATGGCATGGCATGGTATATGATTCAGTGTGACTCAGGATAGCCAGCTTAAAAAATGCCACATTCCATCCACTTTTATTAATACATTTTAATAGATATATCTGACAAGTTTGGGATTTTTAAAAAAAATGACTCTGATGTACAAATTTATGGAATAATATTTTAAGCAGCAATCGAGAAATGTCACAGCTTGCTGAATGTAGGGAAGCTCTAATTTCTAGAGGAGCTGTACCTTGTATATATTCAGATTTTTAAGTCACAGTGAGCAACTTTTTAGAATAAAGTCTGACGGTCACAAAACTTTGACTACTACAAAGTAACACTTTTAATCAATACATAATCATAAACATATATACTAAAAAGAAAATTAAACATTTAACTAGATTTTAACAACAGCAATCAAGGCCCATTTTATGCAACAGTATATCTTTCTATATACAGAAAGTTCCTCCTCGGCACAACAGGCACCACACTCGAGACTGCCTGGCAACTACCCCATCTTCCCAGGTGCCATTATTTAACAGGTACAGTGCTCTGCAGAGGAACCTGGGTGATGATGAGCACAATAGTTCTACCTTGGAGGCGTCAGCAAGCTCTAGTCAGACCTTCCTCCGCATCAAAACCTCTGCGGTAAAGAAGAAAAGACGTGTCCTTGTCATAGGTGACTCCCTACTGAAGGGAGCGGAAGGCCCAATATGCAGGCCGGACCCGGTACATAGGGAGGTCTGCTGCCTCCCTGGTGCCCGGGTCAAGGACGTGAAGAGGATGCTTCCTTCCCTGGTATGGCCCTCAGACTACTACCCACTTTTGCTCTTTCAGGTAGGCAGCGACGAGGTAACAAGAAGTCGTCCAAGGGCAATGAAGAAAGATTTCAAGACCCTGGGATGCCTGGTCAAGGTATCAGGAGCACAAGTTGTGTTCTCGTCTATCCCCCCAGTTGCGGGGAATGACGAGGGGGTAAACAGGAGGAGCCAGCAGATCAATGCCTGGCTTTGAGCCTGGTGCTGCTGACAGAACTCTGGGTACTTTGATCATGGCCTGATCTACAAAACACAAGGCCTGCTGGTAACAGGCAGGAATACCTTGACTTCCAGGGGGAAAAGGGTTCTAGGACAAGAGTTATCAGGGCTCATTGAGAGGGCTTTAAACTAGATTTGAAGGGGGATGGGGACAGTACTGGGCTTGCTGGTGAGGTGCCAGGGCGTAGTTGCTCAGCACTCATGGGCCAGTGTGCCAGTATTTCTGAGAGACAGAAGGCACACCACATCTCAAAGGTCAAAACCACACACATGACTCCCTCTCTGAAATGCTTATACACCAATGCACGCAGCATGGGGAATAAGCAGGAAGAGCTGGAGATCTGTGTGCGGTTGCAGGGCCATGATCTCATTGCGATTACTGAGACGTGGTGGGACAGCTCACATGACTGGAATGCTGTCATGGATAGCTACGTCCTTTTCAGGAAAGACAGACCAGCGAGGCATGGTGGTGGAATTGCACTCTATGTGGGAGAGCATTTGGAATGCATTGAGCTCTCACTAGGGGCGAATGAAGAGAGGGTCGAGAGCTTATGGGTAAGGATTAAGGGACAGGCAAATATGAGGGACACTGTTGTGGGTGTTTTTTACAGGCCACCTGATCAGGATGGGGAAGCTGATGAGACTTTCTACAGACGGCTGAAGGTAGCCTCGCAATCACAGGCCTTGGTTCTCATGGGGGACTTCAATCACCCCGATATCTGCTGGGAAGACCACACAGCCAGGCATACACAGTCCAGGAGGCTCCTCCAGTGCATTGATGATAACTTTTTGACACAGGTGGCACAGGAGCCAACAAGGAGAGGAGCACTTCTAGACCTGGTACTGACAAACACAGCGGGACTCGTGGAGGACATTAAGGTTGGGGGCACCTTAGGTTGTAGTGATCATGAAATGATAGAGTTCAGGATCATGGGTACCATGCACAAAACATCAAGAAGTGAAATTACAACCTTGGATTTCAGGAGGGCTGACTTTGACCTCTTCAAGAAACTGCTTGGAGAGATCCCGTGGGCTAGGGCTCTGGAAGGCAAAGGGGCTCGAGAAAGCTGGTTGATATTCAAAGACGACTTCCTCCAAGCTCAGGATCGGTGCATCCCTAAGAGAAAGAAATCGGCCAAGGGACGCAGGAAACCTGCATGGTTGAGTAGGGAGCTTCTGAAAAAGCTCAAGTGGAAGAAGGAAGTCTACAATAAGTGGAAGAAGGGACTGACCCCTTGGGAGGATTACAAGAATGCTGCCAGAGTGTGCAGGGATGAAACAAGGAAAGCCAAGGCCGCCTTGGAATTAAATCTGGCTAGGGATGTCAAGCTCAACAGGAAGGGCTTCTAGAAGTATATTGGAAGCCAAAGGAAGACCAGAGAAGATGTGGGCCCACTGTGGAATGAGACAGGAGCCATGGTGACAGAGGATGCGGAGAAGGTGGAGTTACTGAATGCCTTCTTTGCTTCGGTCTTTACTGCTCGGCCCAGACCTCAGGAGTCCCAGGCATTGGGGGAAGTAACGAGGAAAGAAGAAGACTTCCCTTGGGTTGAGGAGGATCGAGTGAGGGATCAATTAGATCAATTAGATATTCACAAGTCCATGGGCCCCGATGGGATGCACCCGAGAGTGCTGAGGGAGCTGGCAGAAGTCATTGCTGGGCCGCTCTCCATCATCTTTGAAACGTCCTGGAGAACAGGAGAGGTGCCTGAGGACTGGAGGAAAGCCAATGTCACTCCAGTCTTCAAAAAAGGCAAGAAGGAGGAGCCGGGGAACTACAGGCCGGTCAGCCTCACCTCCATCCCTGGAAAGATGATGGAACAGCTCGTTCTGGGCATCATCTCAAGGCATGTGGACGAAAAGAAAGGTATCGGAAGTCCTCAACATGGCTTCACCAAGGGGAAATCTTGTCTGACTAATCTGATAGCCTTCTATGATGGCATGACTAGATGGGTAGATGAGGGGAGGGCGGTAGATGTGGTCTACCTTGACTTAAGCAAGGCGTTTGACACGGTCTTCCACAGAATCCCATAGGGATCCCTCTTCCCACCCATAAGGAAGTTTAGGAAGAGTGGGCTAGATGAATGGACAGTAAGGTGGATAGATAACTGGTTGAAAGACAGAGCTCAGAGGGTCGTGATTAGGGGCACAGAGTCTAGTTGGAGGTCAGTGACGAGTGGTGTTCCCCAGGGGTCAGTGCTTGGTCCAGTCCTCTTCAATATGTTCATCAATGACCTGCATGAGGGAATAGAGTGCACCCTCAGCAAGTTTGCTGATGACACAAAGCTGGGGGGAGTGGCTGACACATTAGAAGGCTGTGCCGCCATACAGAGAGACCTGGACAGGTTGGAGATCTGGGCAAAGAGGAACCTTATGAAATTCAATAAGGGCAAGTGTAGGGTGCTGCACCTGGGGAGGAATAACCCCATGCACCAGTACAGGCTGGGGGCTGACCTGCTAGAGAGCAGCTCTGTGGAAAGAGACTTGAGAGTCCTGGTAGACAACAGGATGACCATGAGCCAGCAATGTGCCCTTGTGGCCAAAAAAGCCAATGGCATCCTGGGGTGCCTCAAGAAGAGTGTGGCCAGCAGGTCGAGGGAGGCCATCGTCCCCCTCTACTCTGCCTTGGTGAGGCCACACCTGGAGTACTGTGTCCAGTTCTGGGCTCCCCGGTTCAAGAGGGACAGGGAACTGCTGGGGAGGGTGCAGCAAAGGGCTACCAAGATGATGACGGGACTGGAACACCTCTCTTATGAAGAAAGACTGAGGGATTTGTGTCTCCAGTCTGGAAAAAAGACGGCTGAGGGGGGATCTTATCAACACTTATAAATACTTAAAGGGTAGATGCCAGAAGGATGGAGCCAGGGTCTTTTCAGTGGTGCCCAGGGACAGGACAAGAGGTAATGGGCACAAACTTGAGCATAGGAAGTTCCACCTAAACATGAGGAGGAACTTCTTTCCTTTGAGGGTGGCAGAGCACTGGAACAGGCTGCCCAGAGAGGTGGTGGAGTCTCCAACTCTGGAGACATTCAAAACCCGCCTGGATGCGTTCCTGTGCAACCTGCTCTAGGTGACCCTGCTCTGGCAGGAGGGTTGGACTAGATGATCTCCAGAGGTCCCTTCCAACCCTATGATTCTATGATTGATTCTATGATTGATTCCAGAAAGTGCAGGTAAGTTAGGGATCAGGCCCCAAAGCAGGGGGAAAAGTGTATGTTTGCAAGTGATTTCTCTGTGCAAGCTAACTAAAATTCTGGCACCCTGAAACAGAATTGGGTGTAGGAAAGTGACTTCTCACTAGATTGAGAGCAGTCCTGAGGCAAAGGACTTGGGGGTGTTGGTTGATGAGAAGCTTAATATAAGCCAGCAATATGCACTTGCAGCCAACAAGGCCAACCATATCCTGGGCTGCATGAAAAGAACAGCCAGCACATCGATTCTACCCCTCTGCTCCACTCTTGTGAGACTCCACCTGAAGTATGTGTCCAGCTCTGGAGCCCCCAACAGAAGGGCATGGACCTGTTGGAACGGGTTCAGAGGAGGGCTATGAAAGTGATCAGAGGGCTGGAGCACCTCTCCTATGAACACAGGCTGAGATAGTTGGGGTTGTTCAGTCTGGACAAAAGAAGCGACTGGGCAGACCTTATAGCAGCCTTCAAATATCTAAAGGGGGCCTACAGGAAAGATGGAGAGGGACTCTTTATCAGGGAGTGTAGTGATAGGACAAGAGGTAACAGTTTTAAACTGAAAGAGGGGAGATTTAGATCAGATATTAGGAAGAAATTCTTTACTGTGTGGGTGGTGAGACACTGGAACAGGTTGCCCAGGGAAGTTGTGAATGCCCCATCCTTGGCAGTGTTCAAGGCCAGGTTTGATGGGGCTTTGAGTAACCTGGTTTATTGGAAGGTATCTCTGCCCATGGCAGGAGGGCTGGAACTAGATGATCTCTAGGGTCCCTTCCAACCTGAACCATTCTATGATTTTTGCACAGTGGGATTCATATCAACTGCTTCTGTGTTATTCTGCGGTCTATGCCAGGGCCCTGAGGGCAGCACCAGGCCTCGTTGCTCCAGTCCAGCCCCACTGCCTTTGGGGTTCCCCCGCCCTGCCCACGGCCCAGGACCCGTTTCAGCTCACTAGGACCATCATCTCCTCCCTCAGTGATGCCACAGTAGGGTTGGTCTCAAGCTCTCCACAACCCTGTCGAAGCATGGGCCTCATGGAATTGGGTGAGCCATGGAGACCCCCTGATACTCTCAGTGCCACAGGCCTATGGAGCTCCTGCCCATGCTGTGCCCTGACTTTAACTTTGGACTTGCTAAAGTACAAAGTACAGTTTCTTCATTTGCACTTTTCGTTTGCTATGTGAGATCTGCTGCATATGATATGTATGAAAATACCACAGTCAAAGAGAAGAAAAAGGATATGTCAGAGCCTTGACAGTCTGCACTGAGAATCTAATTAAAATAGGTAATATACATAAAAGCTATTGAATACAATGTTGTATTCAAATTGGTTTCTTGGGTTCGATGTTTGAGATTTCACTTGACTCACATCTTAAATTTTTTTCACAAACACGAGCCAATCTGTATTGTCCATTCAGTGTTTTATCACAGCATAAAATTTTTCTCAGGGGATTTAGAAAAGATAGATAGCAGTCAAGTTTTAAATTACGTGTAATCTTATCCATGGGAAGGAGTTGGTTTAATGGATAATGTACCATACTCTGTGGCACAGTGTTCTAGTAAATGAGTCTTCTAACAAGTTTTGCTCAGTTCAAACCTATTTTCTTAGCATGCTGTCTAAAAAACAAGGGGAATTATATTCTGCAGCTAAAGACTTTGCTTGCATATAGACAATAATAAAATACTCTATAGTACTTTAGTGTATTCAAGTTTAATGTTCTCCCACTGCAATTCGATACAGTACAGCAGGAGTTGTTAGAATAAGAATTGCTCCTGAATACCTAAAACTCATACAGTTTTCTATCATTATCAAACTCAATTAAGTATGAAAATGGTGGGAGGAAACAAAGAAAGGTTACCACCTGTAGGAAGTGCTTCAATGTATTAAGTAAGCATGATCATCTTGCTCTGATTTTTCCCCAAATTATTACTATTTCTTTAGGGAATGTTACTGCTAAACTAGATTCTTTAAATACAGAGATTAATATACATTTTTGAGTATTCCGAAGTTCTGAAAAATGCTGATAGGAACAGCTAAAAATAAAAGATAAACAGCAAGTACTACCGTTTGTTCTTCATGGATTTAGGTGAAGGTCAAAAGTAATATTTCTTTTATCAAGCCTTGAAAAGAAATCACAAAATATGAGTTATTGCCAAAATATAAAGCCACTAGTGCAGCAGAAATGTCAGATGCTTCAGCTGCCTTCTATTCCTTTAAACCATGCATTAACAGATAATTCACTTTCCCCTCAATTTAAAATTAATGTTGTATCATCACCAGTATTAATTTGAATGTGACAGTGACAATACTTGAAAAAAAATATCTATCCCCTAACTTTTATATTCTTCATGCCTAGATTCTTCCACCTTTACTCCAAGCATCTTATTCTATTTGGAATATTGAGGAATAAGTTACTCCATATTGATTAAATTGTGGGTTACATTTTCAGGTGTACATTTTAAAGTATCTATAGGTCAGTTGACTTGTCTCATTCTAAATCAGGATTAATCCTTCTCTTTTTCTAGTGTATTCTAAATTGGAGACAACTGACAGGGCAGACATTTTTTTGTCTCTGAGAGGAGAAGTTTGTGATAAATTAGAAAATTACATTGTAAATACAACAATGATTGTCATGATTCTTTGTATTTCAAATTTAGATAATCTACTTCAGTAATCTTTTTTGCCTGCTACATTGGGTCACACAGTAATAAAGTAGATAAATTTCTTGCTGGTCTGCTTTGAATTTCTGGAATTGTCTCCTGTTTTTTTGATGTCAGAAGAGTATGTATTTCACAGGGAAATAGGACCCGACATTGAATCGGTTTCACAGTATGGTCTTTAAAATATTTATCTATGTCTAATATTACAATTCCAACAGTGAACAGAAATAGTTTAATACCTGATCTGCTTCATTTGTAACTGAAAAGAAATCATTGATTCTGAAAAGCAATAAAAGCCATCATGTTCTGATAACTGGAATTCAGGAAATGGAATTGCATGTTTAAGAAAGGCAAATCCAAAATTTGTATTCCAGTGTAAATTCTTGAAAAGAAGTAAATAAATGTCTTGTAAAAAGACATTTTTACAAATGTGTAAACGTGTAAAAGCTAATAACTACACCGTGAAAATAATAAGGTGGTGATTGATAGCACAAAGCTTAAATTTCACATCCCATATTTCTAGGGAGGGAGAAAAAAATCCCTACGTGTAATCTGCTCTGGTACTCTGAAAATTTGTATATTCAATAATCCATTTTGCCATGAAAAAATTTGGAATTTCATATGAAAGGGAGATTAAAATTTTCTTTGTCATTCCCTTCCCACTCACTTACATTTTCCAAAGTTCCTTCTGTTTCAATCATCAAAATTATATTTTCCAAACTCATTCACCTCAGATTCATTTTATGTTTTCCACACATTTAATTGAAGTGATAAAATCAGTCTCCTACTTGCCTCAACAGTAAGTCAGATATAACAGAAGAGATATATACCAGTGTCAGAAATTAAAAATATAATTGCTCTCAATAATGTCATGCATGAATTATATAAAAATATACATATATAATTTTAAAAATTATGTTTTGTATTTGTATTGTAATTTGTATTGCGATTTGTTTGGTAGTTTGAAAGCATTTTTATTTTCTAAAAACTGGAAGTTTTAACAAACAAAGCTCAGCTACCAAAAAAAAAAAAATCTTCATGCCTAGCTTACAATGCAGGTTAAATTTCCACAGAAATTTACACAGAAATTGTAGACAGACAAAATTTGGGCATTGAATGTGTATTTTGGAGTTACTTTTCAAATCAGAAACAATCACAAAATTTACTGTTTATTTGAATTAATTGACTAATCTTATTGATAGTTTTTTTCCTGCTGTCCATACATTGAAACAGAATGAATATTTCAGGACATACTTGCAAAGAAAATTTGTCAAGAAAGACACAAAACCTTTCTATGAAGGTAGATGTGATGCTGTCACTATGTCAAGATCCCTAATCAACAGGTAATGGCTCTGTTTCTATCAAAAACACTGGAAAAAAAATATGCTTATTTTGATAAACTATAACTGAATCTAAAATCAAGGTAAAATGCCACTTAACAATAAAGGAAAATAAGTAACTTCATTAAACACTGGTAACTTGCACAAAGGTTGTCCAAAATACTCTATATTTTATAATCTTTAGAGCTTTTTATGCACAAACACTTTACCTGTATTAATTAAGCAACCTGACCTTGCTACCTGTTACTTAGTGGAGAAAAGGTTATTCTTTGTAGGATTGATCCAATCCCTGCTTAGGTCAAAAATACTGCTCTGGCTGGTCTCAGTGGTTTCACATGTGGCCTCCCATTAGTAATAAGACATTACAGTGGAAACCATTTTTGTCTCTCTGCCTAAGTAATAAATAAGAGCTCATGCCTATCAGTAGTATATTGGCCACGGAAGAACAAAACTTTTTTTTTTTTTTTCCCAATCTTTTGCATGCAATGTATGTAGAACCTCTCCAAACTATTACTTTTTCAGAAAGCATTAAAGAAACACAATGCTAAATCTTAATGCACTGTGACTGCTCCTATAAAAATAATGACATCTGAATAAATGCAAAGAAGTTTGAGAGAGGAAACTGGTATCCATAGAATTTACCAGTGAAGCATTTTTGTTAAAGCTATTCTTCATTCAGTGAAAATCTGCTACAGGAATAGCCACAATTGAGTCTGCTGCCATTAGAATTGATGTGTGCCCATTTGTTTATTTTTCCTCTGCATTTTCCATTTGTTTCTTTTCTATATATTAACAATAATATGTCCAGAATGAGATGGCATGGAAATTGATATAATGGCTCCATGTGTAATAGAGACAAAAATGCAATACGAAGACAATACATTCATTCAGTTAAGGTCTAAAGTCACGAAGCATCCTATTTTGTATTTATTTAGCTTCTTATGGACTCATGCTGTCCTTGGATTGAAAATATTGGAAAATACCCTAAAATTTAGGTAGGCAGACCAACTCCACACTAGGGAACATATACTAAAGTATGTCCGTAATGAATAAATCCTGCAGCTTGTCTAAACAACAGTACAGGTGAAAAAACACACTGCATGTCGTAGGAAAACTTTGCCTGGATTTTTATTTCTTTTGGGTTATATTGTAACTGTTCCTTTTTGCATTTCATCCAAAATTGGGAAAAAAATCCTTTTCTTAAATTTGTATCCTAACTCTTCAGTCTGTTTCACAGCTACTGGAAAGAACCGCCATTTCTCTCATTATCTTCCCTTTCCCCTTACACAAAAGCAAAGCATGCATTCTGAGGCTTCTGTTTTTCATACTATTTTTAAAGTTGCAAACCAGACAATTCTGATAAAATTATGCAGAAATGGAAAAGCCACTGCATGATACAGCCAAACTTTATTAAGACTATCTCTAACCTTAAATAAGATAAATTTAGCACTGTCCATCTGCAATTAAAAACAATGTCTAACAGTTGTCAAAGATAATGTTTTCTAGATCTAGATACTGTGATCTTTGGTAAACAGCTTAAGAATGTGTAAAGTAATACTGCTTCCTATGAGTTTTTCAGGATGAAAAATAAAATCTGTTTTCAGATTCAAATGTTACAGGCTTTGCAAATATTTTTCTTTTCTTGAATTAGTATTCCTTCAGTATATCTTTAATTGCCTCCCAGGAAGGCAACTGGGCAATGCAGAATTAAGTGACACCTCCAACCTATATGCAGTTACTTCTATTTACTCTCATCTACTCTCATTCTAAAGTTCTGATTCTGTACCATTTTATATTGAATTTTTTGTATTGTTATGTTTTATTAACATTAGTTGTTATCAACACTAGTTGTTATTAACACTAGGCTCTAACTTGTAGCAAAGTGTGTTTGCTAACAGGTATCTGTAAGTGGTTCTAGGTGTTCACAAGTTAAAGTTTTGTTGTTTTCTTTTCTTAGCTCTTATGATAGTAAACATCATTACAGTGTGGTAATAATACTGCCATTCTCTCATGGTGCCTCAACTGTCTAATGGAGATGTTTTTCAAAGAAATTTAAGAAATATAATGAAAAAAAAATATTGAGGAAGAGAATCCTGGATGAAGTATTTGCAGAGTACTTTTTTTTGCAGATTCACCCACAGATACCAGGCCGTAGCAGCCATTGTGTTAGAAACATCAACTGCTTTTTTGTTGTTTCATTTCACATAATGCTTCACATTTATATGAGAGACTGTGCCAAACTGCCACCAAAAGATCAACTAAGGAATCCTTTTATAGCTTGTGCAACCCTCAGAGCTGACTGAAACAAATCCCATGCCAGAGCTACATTTTCCCACTACTGCAGGACACTGCTTAATCATCCAGCAGCTCATGTGCCTCCCTGATGAGGAGCATTTTAACCTCCTACCAATTTCACTGATATAGATCACTTATTTACCAACTTTGACTTTCATTTTAAACTTCTGCCCTCCAGTCCCATGATCCACACTGTTAATGCCTTTGAACCTTTTAGTACCCTAAGTACATATAGGGTATTCCCCAAGCTCTGAAAAATAAAAGTGAAAGCAAATGGTCAATTAAGCAATTCTGCTGAGGCAGTGAAAATTAATTGCCCTTTTGAGCAGAATAACCTGAGTAGTAGGGTCAGTGATCACTATTGGGTGCAAAATCTTGATGTATTAATTTTTATGTATTTAAGTAGGTCCAATCTCATCTTAACAACATTCAGGTGAAAATTTTTGCTGTCTCAAATTTTGGCACAGACTTAGAATCCTAGGCTGCAACTAAACCAGGTTCTTATGCCATTAGAGAGCAGCTGAATTTGCCTAGGGTTTTTTCTTGTATGATTTCCACAGATTTTTTTTTTTAAACTATGATATCATTGCTACCAGCCCACCCAGGACATCATAAATAGATTATTTTCAGTCAGCTTTAAGCATCAAGATGAAGCCAATCCCTTCCCACCCTAGCACTTCAATGTAACTGCATAAAAACACATTTTAAAGGGGCTTTGCCTGGGCCCCCCAAATAATTACAGATACTAGAAGCATGAAGGGGATTTTTTTACGGAATGCAGTACCTGTGCACCAGAAAACAGAAAACTGCTATTTTTAGTTGCTGAAATTCATTATTTATCAGGAAAAAAAAAATGGGTATTTAAAGATTTGTTTCACTCAAATGAGATTATTTTTAACTCTTTATCACCATCCCATTAAAACAGTGAACTACTGACCTGTGGAGATTTTTTAGACTCCTCTTCACCCCTATTGGCTCTGTTCTCTGTCACAATTGCTTACATAATTCAGTGCAGATTTTGATTATGTTTTAAAGATTCATTATAACTTCAGATGCATCAGTGGAAACAGAATAGGCATACTGACTTAAATTTGAATGTCTGAAACTTAGTCTGCTATCATAATCTTTTTCTGCAGTCAGTACAGCGAAATGAAAAAAAAAATAAATCAGTCAGTAATTAATCTGATCAAAGAGAAATTCATTCTATCCTGAAAGTTGTCTTAGGAGACACTTATAGGAGCACAGAGTTACTATCTGAAAAATAAAGTATATTTAAATTTGGACATATGAATTATGCGTATTAACTGGGTAGGGAATCCAATTCATAGGAAAAAATGGAACAACCACGCTATAAAACTGTGTAAAAGATATAGCAGGAAAATAGAATTGAATGTAGAATTGCTTGTGAGGAGTAGGAAGCAAAATAATAATAAAAACAACGGTTTCAGGAATGTAAAAATGCCTCATTTTAAAGAGAGCTGGAATAAAATATTTTTTCATATTAATTAATCGTATTTTGAAATTTATATTATGCATTTTTAATTTTATTTAATTTTATTTTATTTTAAAATATCTTGGAATTTTGCAATAAGCTCATCAGTTTAAGAGATAAGTCATGCCACATGAAATAATAGCTGCTTCTACTTTTATCACCAGTGTTGTGTTTTCTGAACTGCAGGTTTATACATGTGAATTCCCCATCTTTATTTCCCATAATATAGCTTGGAAGTGGATACTGGTAACACATACTGGATTTATTTTTATTTATTTTAAAAATCTGTCATGATAATGATGATATTCATTGATATTCTCTGTTTTGATTAGGGTTAATCATCAATCTTACCATGTCTAAGTGTTCAAATATGAGATTAAAAATAGCCATTATCATCTTAAAATTGTTATACGTCATTGTTATGCAATCAAACCTTTGAGTCAAAAGAAGTCTAGTTTTCTATTTGGCTCAGGATTCTCTTGGTGCATAGGTATTAAAAACCCCAAATAACCGTTCATAAACTTGACTAAGAAACAGTCAGAGGAGAGGCTGATGAAAGTACATCCTGATTGGGTAAATGCATAGGTTCTAGTCATGGCAAATTTAATCAGTGGCAACACAACATTTTTCATTACTTTGGGATCAGTATTTTCATCTTAAATAGAGAAAACCTTTGTGAGTGACTCCAGGGGAAGCAAAGGTCCTTGATGAATGAACTGGTAAATGGGTACATATATCTGACAACAGTAATCCATCTGTTCATTACTTCAGGGAGAGATCACTGCTTTGCAAGCCAGTAGTTCAAGTTCACATTGCTAAGCAATAAAAGTGTATTGTCTTTTTAAACAGGTGATTCCTATTTTGTTCTTTCAAAGCATACTTGCAGGCTGCTTTGCTCCAGGGAAGACCTTGGGGTTGGCATTCTAGTGGGATGGAATAAATTAAAAGCACTTAGTTTCAATTATCTCATAAGGTCAACCATATCTCTGCGCTGAACGTTTTTTATTATGTGGAATATGTGACTCTTCAGGCTACATCTTCACTGCAAAATAAAAGAGGCCAGAAAGCAAGCATAAGCACTACAGCCTCCTCATCTACAGATATTAATTCGGTTTCAGGCTCCATTCAAAACCAATTATACAGTATTGACAGATCTCCACTGACTCTAATGAGAGCTTAAACAGCTTAGAATCATAGAATCATTTAGATTGGAAAAGACCTTTAAGATCATTGGGTCCAACTGTAAACCTAACACTAACTCCACCACTAAACCATGCCCTAAGCACCACATCTACACATCTTTTAAATACCTTCAGGGATGGTAACTCAACCACTTCCCTGGGCAGCCTGTTCCAATGCTTGACAACCCTTTCAGTGAAGAAATTATTCTTAATATCCAATCTAAACATCCTGTGGTGCAACTTGAGGCCATTTCCTCTTTCCTATTACTTCTTACTTGGGAGAAGAGACTGACCCCCACCTCACTAAAACCTCCTTTCAGGTAGATAAGATCTCCCCTCAGTCTTCTTTCCTTGAGAATAAACAACCCCAGTTCCCTCAGCTGATCCTCATAAGGCTTGTTCTCCAGACCCTTCACCAGGTTCATTGCCCTTCTTTGGTCACGCCCCAGAACCTCAATGTCTTTATTGTAGCGAGGGGCCCAAAACTGAACTCAGTGTTTGAGGTACAACCTCACCAGTGCTGAGTACAGGGGGACAATCACTTCCCTAGTCCTGCTGGCCACACTGTTTCTGACACAAGCCAGGATGCTATTGGCCGCCTTGACCACCTGGGCAGGCTGCCGGCTCATATTCAGCTGGCTGTTAATGAATACCCCCAGATCTTTTTCCCACAGGTCCTTTTTTGCTGGGCAGCTTGATCACATGCAGTTATTTAAAAGCAATGAACGTTATGCTCCAGGAGTACTTAGGTGTTAAGCATCATTTGAGATTCCCTACTGTATCCTGCATGGCCTATGGTATCCTACCTGCCTAAAGGGCACAGATGTCTTGTAGTTTCTGTACTATAGACATTATAGGTGCTTCTTATTCTGTAGGGTATCTAAAGAGTCACTAGATGACCACTTCTAGGTCTTGGTTTCTGTCCAGAGAAGTCCTTCCCAAACCAGAAACACCATACGGTCATACCTACCCCACACTTCAGAATCATCCAGTAGCTACCCAAATCAGTGTATATCACTGTGACTATTTTCTTTGTATAAAAATGCTGTTAAACCAGTGTCAGGATTTTGTTTTTCTTGTGAATGAAGAAAGCCTCAGCATTTTAAGGCTCCTTTTCTTTGCATTCCGCTCTTTGAAAAAGGTTTCACAAATGGGCTAAATCATAAATTTCTGAAGTAGGTAACGCTATATTTTTATTAACAATACTATTACTGCATTTCTTATTATCGAAGCTGTAATAAAGAGGCATTTTAAATCAGATCAGTAATAAACTGAATTACTATTAATATATGCAAAAGTTTCAAAAGTAGTTGTATCTTTCTGCTTATTATAAGCTGACAATTCAGCAGCTTGAATTATTAGATAATGTCAAAGGGTTTGGCATATTGTTATTTAAATACATGATACAGCAACAAAATATATTTAAGAAAAAATGAAATGTTAGGAAAATCACAGTCAGTGGTAACAAAATTGTGTTGCATAGCAAGTAACAGAATCAGAAAAGTTTCATTACAGCAACAGTGGTATATAATGTTGCTCCCTTATCCTCTTGCTATGGGATTCAGTTTTGTGGTGGATTAGCCCAGGATGACAGCAAAGAACCACATAGCTGCTCGCTCACTCCCCAGAGGGATAGGGGAGAGAACAGAACGAGAAAAAGCAAGAAAAATTATGGATCAAGATAAGTATAATTTAATAAGGAATGGAAAGAGGAAGATAGAAAAGGAGGAAGAGGAAGAGAAAGAAAAGAAAAAGAGGAAGAAGAGGAGAAGAAGGAAAAGAAGGAGAAGAAGAAGGAGAAGAGAAAAAAAAAAAACCACCATAAAACAAAACCCAACCAAGTGAGCAGAGGCAATCACTCACTACCTTCCACAAGAAGACCGATGCCTAGATAGTTTTCAAGAAATGGTTACTTTCCCACCCACTCCATCCTCAGTTTTTATACCCCTTATGTCACTCCAGGTCAGCTGTCCCAGCTGTGTCCTCTCCCAACTTCTTGCCCTCTCTCTGCCACTGTGTGGGGCTGTTGGGGAAGTGAAGACCAACAAAAGATGTTCCAAAAATCAGTTTTAATGGTGTCATGAAAAGGTAAAAACTGTAAAATTTAACAAGCATCTTATACTACAAACTCTTTGTCAGACATAACATTTTACAGGTTCAGGATACTTTGACAAACGTAACTTTATACAGGTTCGGGATGTGAATTGGGAACTAATACCACATGGTACGTACCAAATCTAAGCTTAGAATAATGATTCAAAGTGCACAAACCACTCAGCTAAAAAGCAAGGACACTCAGTCCCCGGGAGCATTACTTTTGGAAATGTCTCAGTCTTTCAACATCTCACTCTCTCTCTTTTGGCAACCCAAAGGGAGGACATCAGATCATAGACCTTCTGCTCTGAGGAGAACCACTCCAAGAGGGTCTCCAGTGGAGGACGCCATTTTATAGCCTGGTCGGATCTGAACTGTGGTCACCTATGGGTCATGGTCATATAGAGCTTTCAATGGTCGAGGGTCTCCTCTCATTGGCTGAGCTGTCCTCCAGGGCTCAGGTATCTGGGGTATGTGGCTAGGGGTTGTTCAACGATGAGACCAGCAGCTCACGCGCTTCCCGCCAAGCTAGCCACCATGCCCCTGAACCTCACCATTAGACCTGTGCGAGGGGGAAGAGAGGGTGGCTGCCACAGAGGCAGAGTTGGAAAAAGAAAAAGCCCTAAGGCTGCACAAGCACTCCCCAATAACAGCCAAAACATCACTGTGTTTTCAACACTGTTTTAGTCACAAATCCAAAACACAGCACCATGTGGACCACTATGAAGAAAATTAACTCAATCTCAGCCAGACGCAGAGTAAGTTTGAAGGACTGTTGTTCAGAAACAAACTCTTATGTGACAAAAGTATATGATATTGTGTATTGGCAACAGTGTTGCAGCCAATAAGGTTGGTTGTTACTACATAGCATCAGGTTCTGGAGTAGTTGTTACTTGGCTGAAGCTACAGGGTTTACATTGTCAAAAACAACTTGTCAACCTGAAACTTACCGTAATAGGCTTTTTATTAGCTTACTGTTAATATTTCTAAATTTGTACCTCTAATAAAACCTAGAAATAATTTATGACTGCATTTTTCTAGATTATTTCAACTGCATTCAGAAAAAAAAAATTAAAAAAGGAAAAAAAGGGGGAAAAAGGAAAAAAAAGGAAAAAAATAAAATAAAAGAAAGGTTAATCTCCCATTACTGCATACTGAAAACATTCACCTAACATAACACTTTACTTGGTTTACTGTAGACTCTGTCGACTGCTTCTGTGTTGAATTCATTACGTCACTCAAGCAGTAGAAAAAATCTCCCAAGTATTGCCCCTGCACTGCAAAATTTAAAAATTTTTCTTTTCAAGAAAAAATCATACATTCTGGAAATTACTCTTTGATCATATTAAGATCATATCAGAACATTTCTTTAAAATCAATGTCGTCATTCATGAAATGTTGCCATGCAGATGAAAAGCCAAAACCAAACAAACAAGAAACCCAATTATTTCAGATTACTGAGGCATGACTGAGGCATGAATATGCCTGAGTTTTGTGCTAATTATGAGACCCTGACTTATATGTCCTAATTTGAAAATATTTGTTCCCTATATTATATTTTTCCATAATCCATAGAATGCTCTCCTGAAAGTGGTAGTACTTTTACAGGAAAGCAAAAACTCTGTGTGAAAAAAAGGCTTCTGCATCTTTATGAGATTCTTAACCTCCCAACTAGATATCTGAGATGATTAACAATGTTTTTCCTTTTACTGATTTCTTTTCATCATAGGGTAGATAACTCCAACTTTTGAAATATTTTCCTTTCTTTTAGCTTGTCTGTCCATAAGCAGATTTTAGGTTGTTGCAAATGCAAGTACTGTGCTAGTATGACAAGCTTCAAAGTTTTTCAAATGCTAGAAAAATGTAAGCTTTTCTGCAGGCTGACTTGTCTAATTTAATTTTTGCCACTTAAGTATGTGATACAAGCAGCTCTTCTTGGCACTCAATATAGTTAATGGAAGGAGACAGTCTGAATGACTGTTAGACAGACTGTTCTTTCAGTTGTAAAATAATGACCTAAGACAAGTAGAAGAGACTTTCTATAATATAAAGACAGATTTAGATGACTAAAGTATGGATAACTTAAACTATATAAAATGAATCCTACTTTTAAAGTCCATTAGATAACTAAACCCTAAGGCAACAAAATGTTTTAAAATTTAGATAAAGTATGTAAATATCACCTGGTTTTACCTGGAATAATGGATTGCAGGTGTATCTACTACGAGTGTTTGGCTCAGGCATATTCTATGGACATTAACTTGGTGAACCTTCTGGCCTACTAAGTGAGTGCTTGACATTACTTGCAAATCAGCAAAAAAAAGGAAACAAACTCATGAAAGACTGGGGGTTCATTTGTTTTGCTTTTATTTCCCCCTAGTTCAGCTTGCAGGGCTGAAATTGGTATGATTCTATGCCTGAATTCAGAGAATCATAGAATACTTTGGTTTAGAAGGGTCCGTAAAGATATTTAAAAGATGGGTAGACATGGTGCTTAGCAATACAGATTAGTGACGGTTTTATTGGTGTTGGGTTGATGGTTGGATTCAATGATCTTAAAGGTCCCTTTCAAGCTAGACAATTCTATGATTCTATTCTATGATTCTAAAGATCATCTAGTTCCAACTTCCTTACCATGGGACACCTTCTGCTAGACCAGGTTACTCAAAGCCCCATCAAACCTGGCCTTGAACGCTGCCAGGGATGGGGCACCCACAGCTTCCCTGGGCAACCTGTTCCAGTGTCTCACCACCCACACAGTAAAGAATTTTGTGCCAATATCCAATTTAAATCTCCCCTCTTTCAGTTTAAAACTGTTACCTCTTGTCCTATCACTAGGCTCCCTGATAGAGTCCCTCTCCATCTTTCCTAGGCTCCCTTTAGGTATTGGAAGGCCACTATAAGGTCTCCCTGGAGCCTTTTCTTCTCCAGACTGAATAACCCCAATTGTCTCAGCTTGTCCTCACAGGAGAGGTGCTCCATCCCTCTGATCACTTTCATGGCCCTCCTCTGGTTCCAACAGGTCCATGCCCTCCTGTTGGGGGCTCCAGAGCTGGACACAGTACCTCAGGTGGGGTCTCACGAGAGCGGAGTAGAGAGGTAGAATCACCTCCCTTGACCTACTTGCCACACTTCTTTAGATACAGCCCAGGATGCAGTTAGCCTTGTTAGTTGTGAGTGCACATTGCCAGCTCATGTTGAGTTTTTCAACCACCACCACCACCAAGTCCTGAGCTGCAAGTGCACAATGCCAGTTCATGTTGAGCTTCTCGTCCATCAATATCCCCAAGTCTTCTCCTCAGGGCTGCTCTCAAGCCATTCTCTACCCAACCTGTATTTGTGCCTGGGATTGGTGTGACCCAGGTGCAGGACCTTGCACTTGGCCTGGTTGAACTTCATGAGGTCGGCACAGGCCCACTTCTCAAGCCTGCCCAAGTCCCTCTGTATGGCATCCCTTCCCTCCAGCATGCCAACTGTGACACACAGCTTGTTGTTGTCAGCAAACTTGCTGAGGGTGCACTCAGTCCCACGTCCATGTCACTGACAAAGATGTTGAACAGCACTGGTCCGAATACCAACCCCTGAGGAACTCTACTTGTTGCTGGTCTCCACTTGGACATTGACAAGGACTAGTGGGAGATGTGGTGGTCGGAGGCCATCTTGGGTTTAGTGATCATGAAATGGTCAAGTTTTCAATTCGTAGCGATGTAAGGAGGGGGGTTAGCAAAACCTCCACCTTGGACTTCCGGAGGGTGGACTTTGGCTTGTTCAGGACACTGGCTGAGAGAGTCCCTTGGGAGATAGTCCTGAAGGGCAAAGGGGTCCAGGAAGGCTGGACGCTCTTCAAGAAAGAAATCTTAAAGGCCCAGGAGCAGGCTGTCCCCAGGTGTCGCAAGTCTAAAGGGTGGGAAAAATGGCCAGCCTGGATGAACAAGGAACTTCAAATGGGACTTGGGAATAAAAGGAGGGTTTACCACCTTTGGAAGAAGGGACAGGACACTCAGGAGGAGTACAGAGATCTCGTTAGGCTATACAGAAAGAAAATTAGGAAGGCAAAAGCCCAGCTGGAGCTCAACTTATCCACTAACATTAAGGACAACAAAAAAAGTTTTTATAAATACATCAACAAAAAGAGAGCCAGGGAGAATCTCCATCCCTTACTGGATGTGCGGGGGGGGAAGTTGCAACCAAGGACGAGGAGAAGGCTGAGATACTTAATGCCTTCTTTGCCTCTATCTTCAATAGTCAGACCAGCTATCCCCACGGTGTTCAACCTCCTGAGCTGGAAGATAAGGATGGAGAGCAGAACAACCCACCCATAATCCAGGAGGAAGGAGTCAATGATCTGCTTCTGCACCTAGACGCACATAAGTCTATGGGACTGGATGGGATTCACCCAAGAGTACTCAGGGAGCTGGCGGGAGAGCTCACCAAGCCTCTCTCCATCATTTATCAACACTCTTGGTCAACAGGGCAGGTGCCAGATGACTGGAGGGTGGCTAATGTGACACCCATCTACAAGAAGGGCTGGAAGGAGGATCCGGGGAACTACAGGCCTGTCAGCCTGACCTCGGTACCAGGAAAGATCATGGAGAGGATCATCTTGAGTGCGCTCTCACGGCAAGTGCAGGGCAGCCAAGGGATCAGGGCCAGTCAGCATGAGTTTAGGAAAGGGAGGTCCTGCGTAACCAACCTGATCTCTTGCTATGACCATGTGACACGCCTTCTGGATGCACGGAAGGCTGTGCACGTTGTCTATCTGGACTTTGGTAAGGCCTTTGACACCGTCCTCCATAGCATTCTCCTGGAGAAGCTGGCGAATCATAGCATAGACAAGTGTACTCTTCGCTGGGTTAAAAACTGGCTGGATGGCCATGCCCAGAGAGTTGTGATTAATGGGGTGAAATCCTCTTGGCGGCCTGTCACCAGTGGTGTCCCAGAGGACTCAGTTTTGGGGCCAGTTTTGTTTAATATCTTTATCAACGATCTGGATGAGGGGATTGAGTGCACCCTCAGTAAGTTTGCAGACGACACCAAACTAGGTGGGAGTGTTGATCTGCTTGAGGGTAGGAAGGCTCTACAGAGGGACCTGGACAGCCTGGATCGATGGGCCAAGGCCAACTGTATGAGGTTTAATAAGGCCAAGTGCCGGGTCCTGCATTTCGGTCACAACAACCCACCCAAGCAACTCTACAGGCTTGGGGAAGAGTGGCTGGAAAGCTGCCCAGCAGAAAAGGACCTGGGGGTGCTGGTGGGCAGCCAGCTTACCATGAGCCAGCAGTGTGCCCAGGTGGCCAAGGCGGCCAACAGCATTCTGGCTTGTATCAGGAATAGCGTGGCCAGCAGGAGCAGGGAAGTGATCGTGCCTCTGTACTCGGCACTGGTGAGGCCTCACCTCAAGTACTGTGTTCAGTTCTGGGCCCCTCTGTACAAGAGGCACATGGAAGTGCTGGAGCGTGTCCAGAGGAGAGCTACCAGGCTGGTGAGGGGTCTGGAGACCAGGTCATATGAGGAGAGGCTGAGGGAGCTGGGCAAGTTTAGCTTGCAGAAGAGGAGGCTGAGGGGAGACCTCATTGCCCTCTACAACTACCTGAAAGGAGGCTGGAGAGAGGTGGGTGTTGGCCTCTTCTCCCAAGTGAATAATGACAGGACCAGAGGAAATGGTCTGAAGTTGTGGCAGGGGAGGTTTAGATTAGATATTAGGAAGAATTACTGTAGTGAAAGAGTGGTCACGCACTGGAAGAGCCTGCCCAGGGAGGTGGTTGAGTCACCATCCCTAGAGGTATTTAAGAAACGTCTAGATGTGGCACTTCAGGGCATGCTCTAGTGGCAGAGATTGTAGGTTGTTTTTTTTGTGTTTTTTTTTTTTTGTTGTTGTGTGCGTATGGTTGGACTCGATGATCTCAAAGGTCCTTTCCAACCATGAAGATTCTATGATTCTATGATTCTATGACTGAGTTCTTGACCATAACTCTTTGAGTGTGACTATCCAGCCAGTTCCTTATCCACTGAGCGGTCCATCCATCAATCCATGTTTCTCCTATTTAGAGATAAGGATGTTGTGCAGGACAGTGTGCTTTGCACAAGTCCAGGTAGATTTTTCAGACACGATTTGCCTTTAGTGAAGCCACGTTGACTGTCACCTCTGTATTTTCCGTGTGCTTCAGCATATTTTCCAGGAGGATCTGCTCCATGATCTTGCTCAGCAGAGAAGTGAGACTGACTGGCCTATAGTTCACCGAGTCTTCCATTTTTTTCCTTTTTAAAAATGGGAATAATATTTCCCCTTTTCGAATCAGCGGAAACTTCACCAGACTGACATGACTTCTCAAATATGATGGATAGTGGCTTGGAAACTTCATCCACCAGTTCCCTCAGGACCCACGGATGTGTCTTATCAGGTCCCATAGATTTGTGCACCTTCATGTTCCTTAGATGGTCTCAAACCTGGTCTTCTCCTACAGTGGGCAGTTATTCATTCTCTCAGTCCCTGCATTTGCCTTCTGTGATTTGGGTGGTGTGGCTAGACTCCTTGACAGTGAAGAGCAAGGCAAAAAAGCTGTTGAGTACCTCAACCTTGTCCATGTGTCAGGTTACTAGGTCTCTCGTTTCCTTCCGGAGAGGGCACACATTTTCCCTAGTCTTCCTTTTATCACCAACATATCTGTAGAAGCTTTTCTTGTTGCCCTTGATATCCCTGGCCAGATTTAACTTTATCTGGACTTTAGCATTCCTAACCTGATCCCTGTCTGCTCAAATAATTTCTCTGTGTTCCCCACAGGCTACCTCTTCTTGCTTCTACCCTCTGTAGGCTTCCTTTTTCTGTTTGAGTTTGTCCAGGAGCTCCTTGTTCATCCATGCAGGACTCCTGACATTTTTGCCTGACTTTTTCTTTGTTGGGATGCATCACTCCTGACCTTGGAGGAGGTAATCTTTGAATATTAGCCAGCTTTATTCATCCCCTCTTCCCTCCAGCGCTTTATCCCATGGTACTACACCAAGCAGATCCCCAAAGGGTCAAATTCTGCTCTCCTGAAGTCCAGGGCAGTGAGCTTACTGTGCACCCTCCTCACTGCCCTAAGGATCTTGAACTTAACCATCTCATGTTCACTGCAGCCAAGGCTGCCCTTGAGCTTCACATTCCCCACCATCCCCTTCTTGATGGTGAAAACAAGGTCCAGCATAGCACCTCTCCTTGTTGGTTCCTCAATCACATGGAGAAGGAAGTTATCATCAATGCATTCCAAGAACTTCCTGGATTGCTTATGCCCTGCTGTGCTGTCCCTCCAACAGATATTGGGGTGGTTGAAGTTCCCCATGAGGACCAGCACTTGTGAACATGAGGCTGCTCTCCTATCTGTCTACAGAGAGCCTCATCAGCTCAGTCTTCCCGGTCAGGTGGCCTGAAGCAGAACCCCACTGTAACATCACCTGTCCCTGCCCTCCCTTTAATCTTGACCCATAAACTCAAGGTTGGCTCCTCATCCATCCCCAGGCGGAGCTCCATGCACTCCGGCTCGTCATTGACATAGGGGGCAACACCCCCTCCTTGTCTTCCCTGCCTGTCCTTCCTTGTTCCTCTTTGGGAAACTTGTTCTACTTTGTTTCCCATTTGAACTTGGTTTACATTTCCTCCTGAAATTCTGTATCCAAATCTCTGTTTGGACATTTCTTATCAACCATGAGAACAGTAGGAGTAGATCAGCACAGGGAACAAGTGTTGAATGTTAATTGCTATTTCTTAGGTGACAAACAGGACTGACCTGGTGAGCCTTTCTAATTCATTCCACTGCAAAATCAAAGAATGTTACTCACCGTTTGAAACATATTTCAAATTATTACGTTAAATTCAAAATTAAACAGACTATGTGCTCTCACATACAGCATGATGTCCATTACTGTTGTGGGCTGACCCTGGCCTGAAGCCAAACATCCACCCTGCCTCTCACCCACTCACCCCTCACAGAGCATGGGGAAAAAATAGATGGAAGGAAAGAAGACTCATGGATCAAGATAAAAACAGTTTAATAGGGAAAGCAAAAGGGGTGCATGCAAGCAAAGTAGGAAGAGAAATTCATTCACTGCTTTCCATCAGCAGGCAGATGTCCAGGCACTTCCTGGGAAGCAGAGCCTCAGCCTGTGTAACAGACAAAAGCCATAACCATGAATGTCCCCCCATTCCACCTCCTTTCCCTGAGCTTTTGTTGCTGAGCATGATGTCTTTGGTCAGTTGAGATCAGCTGTCCCCTTCCAACCTGTTTTCTACCCCGAACTTACTCATTGGTGGGGAGAGGTGTGAGGGAGTGTTCACGCTGTGAAAACACTGTTCAACAATAACTAAAACCAATGTGTTATCCACACTGTTTTAGCCACAAATGCAAATCATAGCACCATACAGGCTACTATGAAGAACATTAACTCCATCCCAACCAGACCCAGTACAATTACAGTTCTAAGAACCTATTTGTTAACGTCTTAAAACTCCTTGGTACCATACCTAGGGCCCTGAATCTCTGCATATCGCCCTGGCACCATGATACTTAATGGCTCTCAAGGACAGCTCAGGCTAACTCCCTTCTAGTATTTGTGTCTGGGAGGTGTCCCTGGAAAGATCATATCACGTGTCACAGTAAGGGCCAGATCCTCTGTTAGCAGACCACACAAGTAAAGTCTCAGACTTGCACACAAGAGTGGACATATGTAATAGTGCAAATATTATCTGTGGTACTGGGTGATGTAATTTTTTAACCAAATGGTCTTGGAAATAGCAGTTTAAAACTATTTATCTCCACTGTCTGTAATCACAGAGTCCTGGAAGTAATAACTTACCTCTTAACACTTTGCCAAAAGTAACTACTGATGTAATTCTCTTGCGCCTACCACTCACATGTGAGCTTCTGCTAACCTTGATGCTGTGTCCATTACTATCACATCCTGCTCCACTCTTCCTATCTGTCAACAAAATAAGTGGTACAAATGGATTGTGTCTTCAGAAGGTAGTTGAGACCGTATGCCTCTGATCAATGAATACTTGCTACTCAAATAGCTGCTCTTGTCTTGTCTAGGAGAAGGCAATGATTTCCAGCTGCAGATGTGATCAGACTGCTGTAGGTTATCTAACTTCATTGCAAAGCTAAACACACTCCCTGAATTGCAGCACATGGATCAATTTCCATGGTGCTATCCTTAACAGTTAGGCCTTTTCCTCACTACATATATGTTCTGAATTGGGGCAACAAGAAAGACAAAAACTATTGTGATTGAGGTTACTTTGAATAAAGACATTTCCTCTTCCTTCCCAGCATATTGAAAAGAGAAAACTTGTTTAGTACTATTTGGATTACCTTTCAGCACTTCCTTTATGTCTTTAATACTGTTTTGAAGAAAGGACCTTTAATTCCTCACACATACTACGCTTTGATAATGGCATGCAGAATTAAATATATTAGAGAATTCTAATAAATATATTAGAGCATTTTATTTCTTTGTTGTTGTTGTGGTGGTGGGCTTTTGTTTCTTTTTAGTTTTTTGGTTTTGTTTTGTTTGGGGTTTTTTTTGTTTGTTTTGTGTGTATGTGTTTTGTTTTGTTTTATTTTTGGAAATTAAATTTTCAACACCATCAAAGGCCAGGTTACTGAAACTTTTCAAATTTGTATTTAGGCTCTGGCCAAATATCCAAGTAGATCTCTAGTACTGTCTCTCCAGAAAAAGATGTGCATCATTAAAGGAAGAAAGTGTGTATTACCACTGTGATTAAAATGTATAAATATACCTTTTATCTTATAATTGTCTGACAGAGAGTGATGATGACACAATATAACTCTAAGTTTATCTGGATATTGTTTACAGAAACTAGGAAATCAGTACCTTGCATCTGTTCCCTTACATCTCCAGGACATGTGTTGTATTTTGTAAAACAGTAAGAAACAAATAGAAAGTTCTGTCTCTTGTCTTTCAATTAACTTCTGTAACAAAACTTTCAACTTAGAAATTTATCAGATGCTTCTAGCTTCTATCACAGGGCTACAACTGGGGATAGAATTCCCAGTCGAAGAAAACATTAAATCATAATCCAGACTGACAGAAAATGCTGAAGTCAAATGGACCATTTTCAATGCTATTATCCTATGAAGCAGCACTTGTTCAAAGAACATCACTGCAGTATATCTTTTAATGAAATGACTGATTTACATCACCATATCTTATCCTCTAGAAATACAAAAGTTCAGTTGCCAAATCTCAAAAAGGTTAAGTACACCAAAACGTGAGATATTGGTATGTTTATGATGAAAGATGATCTAAAACTTTTGACCTTGGAGATTTGGTTAGAGTTAAAATTTAGACAGAAAAAGTCAATCGAACTACTCGACATCAGTCGAGAAGGATTTAAAATTCAAGATTCTCATAACCCAAAATAACAAAGGGCATTTTGGAAAGGTTCTTACAACTGCAGCTTGTTTTACTCTCTTCAGGAGCTGCTGCTGAAATTCATAGGTAGTCTTTTCCACTAATGATGAAGAACATGTTCTAGGACATCCTCTACGAAAATGTGTTCCTTAGAAATGCTTACCATAATTCTTCCTTTTTAAAAAGCTAATAATTCAGTCAGACTATGTTGTCTAAGTCACAGTTTTATGTACACAAGAGACGAGGCAACAAATATTTTTTTTGGCCAATCCATTTATTTGTGCCTTTTAGACTGAAACGAGATTGTGGACATTACACATTTTTTTAACCTGCATGGAAAACAGGTAACATTGACATGTGAGTACCCAGCTTGCAATTATAATCAACTATTTGAGCAGCATGTGCAAAGCTGTATCCATTAATAACTATGGATGAAAGATTATTCTGTAATTATTTGTGTTTATTATTTTCAGAATCATCAATATTCTAAATAACTGCTTTTGAGACTGTGTGATTGAGAGAGATGTGTGGTTTTTGAGTGATTTGTGAGCTCTATGGAAATCGTGCAAAACAAAAACAACAGACAAAGAAAAAACAATATACATAAAGATATTAATATATAGATAGATGATATATAGATATAGATATAGATGATATAGATATAGATATAGATAGATATAGATAGGTAGATATAGAGGCCTTGCATATTTTCTGTCACTTAGGAGGTAAAGAATTACTGTCTGTGAAGTAAGATCGCAAGATTAGAAAGGAAGGTGAAACCATTGTTTAGCCAAGAGATCCACTGAAGTAGTGAAGCCAGAAAACAACTGAAGAAGAAGCTAGTTGTTACAATATCAACAGTATCAATTCATTTCTGAAGCTAATATTTTATACATATTTTACATTTACCCATCTCAAAATGTCATTAAAACTGACACAAAATACAAAATATGCTAAAGCCGGGAATGTGTCCTTCTGTGATTGAGAAGGGAATGTGCTTTATGTTCTGTGTTGTGCATGGACAAAGGATTCCAACATTACATAATTCCAGTGCTTGTGGGTGATTAAGATTTTAAGTTATGTTAAAAGGACAGAGTCTCCTGGTCTTATAGTATATTGATTTCAGTGAAACTTTTCAAGCTAAAAGACAAAATATGGAACCTAGATCTCATGTAATTGTTTATAAATATATATTATTTCCTATGTAATGTCATCATGTGTACAATAAATCATGGCATTTATCTATTTCTTATAGTAACGTGCTTTCATCGTTTCACATTTTAGAATCTTGAAAACAAATACAATTTTTCAGTCATGAAACAAATTAGATATATTTGTAGAAAATAACCCTAAAGCAAGCAACTAAAGATGTAAATATGGATGTTGACACAGATTTTTAGACCTAAATTTGAAAAAAAATAAAATATTTGTATCTAGAATTTCTGACAAGGTTTTTAAAACTATTAACCATTTCTGATTAAATTTCACTACTGTTGCATTTATAGCATGAAAAGTAGTTCTGAGGACTGGAAAAAGTGTTTAGAATTTTACATGCATTTCTGGTACAGTAATGCTTAGAGTGGTTATGACAAATCAACTGTATGCATGTCAGATTTAATATCTGGTATCGTTGTTAAAAGTATGTAAGCTGTGTCCAAGTCCCTTCTCCCATACTGCCTACTTCCATCAGCGCTGCTGGACACCACACAGGTGTCAAAGTTCACAGCAACAGTATCAAGGAACAAAAGGAATCAGTAAGAAGCATGTATGCATGTGTGCTTGTATTCGTATAGTTCTTCCAAGTTTCCAGGAATTGCTAGAAAATAAGAAAGGCTTCAGCACTTGACATCAGAAGTCTTCATTGACAGTGGTTTGGAGGTTGATCATCAAACTCTGGCTTCTTGTTATCTTCCATAGGGACATACAGTTGTGCATGAGAGGAAACCATATTTCAGGAGACTGAACTGTTCTGTCTCTTTCGTATGTAGGGAACTAAACCATAAAAAGATAAATTGTAAGACCTTCCCAAGGCAAATGAGAAATCTGTGACAAAGAATGACTTCAACCAGATCTCCCACTTGACCATGCGGTAACTAGTCCCTTGTATTACCTACACCAGTAAGCTGAAAAATTGCAGTTTTCCACCTAAGAATCTGAAATGATCTTGTCAATAACTAATTTATAGATTTGAACACTTTAACTATTGCTGTCTTCACATAGATATAACCCTTGCTCTTGCTCTTAAGGGATACAAATTACTTCAGCTCGTTTATTTCAGTGGAACAAGAGCACCATATACAGGATAAGGAACTTTTCTTCTCATTTCCTGAATGGCTTATGAATGGCTGTATTTTATTAATGTTAGTGTATTAAAACAGATGACAAATAGTATCAGTGTTCTGTTTATATTATAATTTTCAGAGACCTCTAACAACAAATTTTAAGCCACAGAATGCTTCGGGGATTTTAATTCCATTGTCATAGTGGATGTCTGAATGAGTAATTATGATTTGAATGTGCTCACACAATATTGTGTCATATAAATAATATTACAAACTTACCTTCCAATTACAATAAGAATGTGTATGTGAGTATAAAATGAGGACACATGTAGGTTGTACAAGTGCCTAGCGTAGAAATTATTTTATTTCAGTCATCATGTGGTAGCCTTAGTAAAAACAAAGACATGCTAGACTTTATGAAGAATGTTAACAGAAACCTAATTCAAAATAGATTTTAATGCTGTGGAACACACTAGAGTCTGAAAGTAAGGACTTCACTTCCAGGGGTTTAATTCACAGGTCCAAGTTCCTCATACTCTAAATAAGGAAAACTAAGAGCTGATTACTACCCATGAGATGTGAATTAGGTGAGAGTCAGGAGGTATCAGCTCAAGCCCAGTGATGAGAGATGCCTACATTAGACAGATTAGGGTGTAGGTGGAAAGAATACATGACTCTATCAGTTCATGTAATTATACTTTAGAATTGGGTAAACAGACTTTACTGTTAGCAGGAAAACACTTCAATCTGCTAATAGGAAATACTCTTTCAGATGAGGCTTTCTGCAAGCAACTAATTTGAGTTTATATCTCACTGAACCTGAGTAATAAGCTTACTCTTTCCACACTGGGAGATTTCTCCATCCCTACCACTTCTCTCCTGCTCCCAGCTGCATGGTCTGCCTTCCTCCACATATCACCAGACCTGGTTTTGGCCAACTTAAAGTTAATAAAACCTCAGAAAAAACTATCCAGGGATTTTTCCATAGCTGTTTTTTGTATATTTTAGCCAATTAAAGTGTAGCAGAGAAGGATGAAATAAACTCTCTCTGGCAGTACTTAACCATTTCTGGCAG
This sequence comes from Larus michahellis, assembly GCF_964199755.1. Taxonomy (NCBI): domain Eukaryota; kingdom Metazoa; phylum Chordata; class Aves; order Charadriiformes; family Laridae; genus Larus; species Larus michahellis. The sequence goes on from NC_133896.1 coordinate 170,974,010, forward strand.
TACTTATCCATTAACTACATTTATCAGCTCTAAATCACACATGTAGCTTTTAGACTTCTAAGTTAGAGGTGGATCAATTTCGTACTTTGTAGCATGTGTCCATACCTGGATACATACCTCACAACTGAAAAAAGGGTACTAATGAGTTCAAGAAGTCTTGTTGACCAAGAGTAAACCTGAGTGTCATAAGAAGAGTACAAGAGAAGGTTAAAAGGAGCCTTCAATAACATAGCCAGCTATATCTGGAATGCACCAATTTGTAGCTTTGTATTTTTGTAAGTACACCAGCTTTGCATTTATATATGCACCTGGAATTTTAATTTACAGTGGTGATCCTAGAATACATCCTAGACATTTGTCACCATCTGACAGTGAAGTATGGATTTATGTTTCTGTCAGTAGAGAAAGGGTAGGAATCTGAGGTTCAAAAAATTTCATGCAATGTAAACACAAGTTAAGAATTCATCTGCGCAGTTATGGAACATTTGTTTGTGGTTGGTTTTTTTTTTTTTTTTTTAATTAAAATATATCAATCATTGGTGGTGCTGCACCTTTTTAAATAATTTACGTTTTACCCCTCAGTCAGGGATCAAACAGCATTTTCTCTTGGAATAGAAGAACAGTTTCTAACATTTCTCATTCTGAATGACTAGAAATTACATTTTCTAATCTTTAGGGAGGACATCCACCACAAGCCAATGAGTATTCTCTGATCCTTCCACTAAAACTGTGGCACTGAGTAGCCAGAAATAAAAAATTTCTGAAGATGGAAAAAGATGCAGAAAATGAGAGTTTGACTACATGCTATAATTGCTAGAATATACTCCTGAAAAAACAGAGACCTATTTCTCTTATGATTTCCATTTCCTCCACAAAGATAAGAATTCTGGAATGCCATGTATCTTCCAGATGATTTTTTTAAACTACAGACCACTTAGTAACTTAGTTGTTTTGCAGGTCAGGTTGATATTAGCAACAGCCTGTCTGAAATATTTTATATTTCAGAATCATTGAAGTGAAAGTATATGTGTCTTCAAGCAACTTGGCAAGAATAACTTGCCAAAATGATGATTAAGTGGCAGGTACTTTGTGTAACTATAACAAGGTGGCAAAGGAAAGAATAAGTTAAAAGACATGCAACTTTGTGCAAAGAAAAGAAATAAAAAGAGAAAAGGCGGAGGAAGAGAGGTGAAAAGAACAAAGAAGAAAAAGGCAAGAAAAAAGAGAAAAAGAACAAGGGAAAAAAAGAGGAGGGGACAGGAAAATAAAAAAAAAAGAAACCCTACCCACCACTGAATTTAGACAGGAACTAAGGGACTACTTTTACATAGCAGAGAAGGAAGATTATAAACTATTACCTTGACAACAAAAATCCCAAAAACGTAACTGTGAATAGCAAGAGTTTGATCAGTTTAGCGAAGACATTATATGGTAGGTTGGCCTGCAGCAGCCTTTGATAACTCAAAGGCCTCTTCTAGTTTCATTATGGTTTATGATGGTATTCTATTTTCTTAATATTCCACTCCCCAAATTTATTTGTATTTTAGTCTATACTTCAAGACATAAATATTCAATCTAACAGAACAGTAAATGGTGTTATCAATAGCTTTTTTATTTTAAAAACTTAATGTCAAAGGCATTAACATGCCTCTCTCTGATGAATTTGCTTCAGGAAATAGTCTAGATTTCATTTAAATTTTTATATAAATTATTTCCCAGTAGAATATATACATTTGTATATATATATGCATGTGCATGTATAGAATTTTCAGGGACATTAAAGTGAACTCAAATTATTTTAAGATGCCAACACTATGCAGAAAGATGTTTACCATTTCAGGGAATTTTGAGCGTTGGCTATATGTGATCTTATTAGAAGATACGATACCAATCAGAAAAAAGCCTTTTAACTGACACTGAATGTGGGTACCAGTGCACTTTTCTGGTCGTTTCAAAAAGCAAAGAGTTTCTATCAAGATTTCTTTCAATTTTCTTTAGAATGCCATATTCCAAGGGGAAAAATGCATGGCCAGTGATTAAGTGAAGAATTTTTTCATCCCCATCTATCAACCTTTGCCTATATTTATTAACCCTTATTATATAATTTTTTTAATGCCTAAAGCTGTGGCCATTTGGGTAGAAGACTCTAATATTTGTTTATATTCTGCTAGGCCTCTGGCATATAGCATGAGGTATCAAAAATGCGTTTAGATTGCAATTATTCCAGAAGCCACTTCACAATCAAGGTTCTACAAATATTTTCTTCTGTCAGTAAAAACCCTGAGTTTAATGACAGTAAAACTAGATTAATTGTCTATAACATTCTAGTGTAGCCTGGAATTATCGACTACATTTTATGCAAGATATTCTGTACGTCTGCTTTTGGCAAGCTTCCAGAATACCTACTGCCTTGCAAGACACACTTTTCATTTCTAAGTATGTTCAGGAATTAACTAAGCATTGATGTGATTATCAAAAATGAATTCAGGAGAAGGAGTTCTAGACACTCATTAGACAGATGTGACGAACTAGACAGAAAGAAGGTTTGAATATGTTTGGACATCTGAATTATTTGTATTTATTTGGTTAGTTATATGATTACTTAATAAAAAGAAGCACTGTTATGGAAGAACTAATTATTTGCACTATTTTAATTTTTTTTGCATCAATATTTTAATAATATGAATCATTCCTCCAAAATGCCTGACTCTCTTCCTTAATTTTAAATTGATGATTATACCAAATTAGATGATTATATCAGATGTAAAGTCTTCCATAATGGACAGATGGCTTGAAGAATCTCTGCTCTTGTACTTCAGCATATTTATACAATTGTAACATGGCTGTTTGTCCATCAAGAATCAGGATGTAAGCTCCACTCCTGAAGCATCTTCCATTTAGACAGAAGTCTTTGATTATATATTGATTATATATATTATATGGGCAGGGATTGCCCATTCCTGGGAGAAGGTTTCATTATAATCAAAGGCATATAATCGAGGGTGCTGTACTGGATGCCAAAAAGGGCTGTGGTGGGTTGACCAGAGCCAGCAGCCGAACACCCACACAGCCACTCTGTCACTCCCCAAAAGTAAACCAGCTCCCCTGGTAAATCAACCCAGGGTAGATGGAGTTCAGTACAAGACTTCCAAACTTGCTCACTGCAGATCTTCAGTGTCTGTTAGTCATACCTTATTAGTATAGATAGAAATCATGTGACTAAATCTTTCATTAAGGCTAATCAGACCAATGGTTATGATTGTATCAGTAGATACAAGTTGAATGACAGTTATTAGTGATGATACGTTATATCTTAATTTGGAAACAAAGCAATTCAATTTTCCTTAGACGACATCAGTACACTATTTCAGTTGGTGAAAATGAAGCTGATTTTTAGCTAAATGTCAATGGAAGTTCATCCCAGCTATTTTAATTCTGTGAATTCTTGTAACCTTGACAGGCAACCTCTTTCAAATATCGTTATTCTCCATACAGACTGCTTTTGTTGTACTTCACACATGGTTTACACAATTCTGTGTTATTGTGTCTACAAATTTACATTGCCATGATGATTTTATTAATTCAGAAAACAGAAATACTTAGGTATACCTTCAGCTGGTATTTCTGCCTGGTTATATGTATCGTCTTGTACTATAGTCCACAACCTGTGGCCTTTCTAGTCTAAAAATTACGTTCTATCCATATCGATATATAAACCAAGAATAAGATAACTTGGTGCCTACATTTTTAGAAATGTGTGAGTGATGACAACTTTAAAATATTTATGATCTAGAAAATGGTTTTCTCCACTATTATGCTACTTCACTAATATAAGCATATTGTTAAAGTATATATTTTTCAGATGAGCATAAAAAGAAAGATAGATTTATATTTAAAATGGAAGTTGGGGAGTTTGTGCTTAACTCATTCCACTTCCACCCACAGACATGTTGTTTTCTGAAAAGTCAAGATTTACTTTATATATATATAATGCTAATCCTCAGTGGATAGCTTTATTCTTTGTGTGCGCTCTCTTTAACATGGTGCTTAAAGTGCAGGATTTCAAAACTTAAAAAATCTTGAAGGGCACTAACAAGTGTGCTTATGCTTTTGAGAAAGCTGACTGTACTAGTCTTTTAGTGGCATTTATTTATTTATCTATTTATTTATTTATTTATTTATTCAGTGGCCTGAATAAATAAATATGGGAAAAGCCATGCTTGGAATAATGAAAAAATTTCGACCAATTGTCAAACTGTGATTTGGAATTCAAGGTAAACATCCAAATTGCTCACTGGCTGTCAGAGTATCATAAGATTAACTAGACCCTAATTAACACTTTTTACTTTCACTTATTTTTCTGATTCGTCATTCAGAAAATTTACAGGGTAGTTGTTTATCCTGTCAAAGCTGAAAGAAACAAAATAGATTAATAAGGTAAGCAGGTGAGCCCAGATGCATCACCACTAGAAATACTCAGAGAATAACAGTACTCTCTTTTTGCCTTTTCTTTTGTTCTTTCATAATTTTGTTCATTTTGTTCTTTCTCTTTCTGTCTTTCTCTTCTCTCTTTCCCCCCTCTCTAATTGACTTCCACACAAGATGACAGGAAAGCTATCCCTAACTAGATCAGCGAATAGAGTCACTCAGGAAGCTCGTGTATCCCAAATTGCACTTAGATGCCTGTGGTTAGGTAGTCAAATCCTGATTTTGGTGTTTGAGCTACCTGTTTTGATGCTCTGCGGCCACTGAAAAGAGTTGTATACCTCTGGCGAAAAACATCATATAATCAACTAAGTTAGGATGCATTACCATCATGAGAAGCCTGTATCTCTACACTATTCATAGAAAGTGACAAAAAGTTAGATATCTCCTCTTCAAAAAAATGAAAATTGTCCTAATGCAGAGACTTGATTCAGTCAGTCAAACATAGAGATCTAGTGCCATTTGGGATGTGATATCTATCCGGTCCTTTAGCTGCCAGTCCACAAGTGCACAGTTTTCTACTGAGTCTTCTTCATATTTTGTAGTAATGCATATTTCTCTGATACATGGCATCTCAGACGGTACTAGTCAAATATGCATGGACAGCAGAATTGAGCCACAAATTACCATCTCAAATCAAATTCTGATTATAAACCTATTTCACAGCTTTGGAAATGTACATGTAATAATTTCATATAGCTTTATGAAACATAAAAAATACTAAATTTCTAGAAGACGGCCTTCTTTTGTTTGATAGAAAAGATAAGGGAATGTTAAATAAAAAACCTTCAGTAGCTCAATCACCAGTGCCCTGTATTCAAAATACTCATACTGGACATAAAAAAAAAACAAAACAAAAAAACCCAAAAAAACCCCAACCAAATCGTAAGACTGGTCTGCAGTCTTTTAAAAGTCTATTAAAAGAGTTAATAGAGAAAAGAAAGGAAAGGTAAAAATTTCTCAGCATTGCTTTTTGTTTTCCAGTAGCTTATTATGTTCCTTAGCAAGGTGACATGGAAGTTACTCCAACCAACAACTGGGTATAACAACCTTTGATGTACACTGACTATTATGAAAAAGGTCAAAAATATTATCTTTATCAAATATGCAATCAAAACTAAATTATGTCAGTCAATATATTTTTGAATTCTGTTAAAGCACTCATTGCTATTTTAGGGGAGGAAATTTTGCCTACATGTAAACTAGGCCTTCTTATTATGAACAAGAAATGTTGAAATTACATGGAGAAACAGACAGGAATAAAAATATCTTATGAATTATGTTAGAAATACAGACATAAAAAGAAAATATTGTCAGCACATTGTTAAAGACTCTGGATGTATAAAATACAGATGTCAATAATCCATGTGTTTACCATTGTTACAAAAGTCTTCTAAATGTCAGATTCCAACACGAATCCTGGTTAGCTAAAGTCTTAGACTGTTTATACAAGGAAAATCTGTTTGGGATATAGTCATTACTATCTTCAATTGTTTCAGAGTTGTTGAGAAAGACACATTCTTGAGAAGACAGGTTGCTCCTCTTGGTTGGATTCATTCTCAGTCTTCCAAAAAATTCCTATAAGCTGTGAGACTTATCTTCGAGGTAGTTTCAGAAGAAGTACTGAGGTTCAACACTGAGAGAGTGCCATGCAGTACTAGTGAATCAGTTAATCTAACAGTCATGATTTGGCAAATGTTACCAATTTTGCACAAGCAAGGCATCTTGCAGAGAAAAAGAAAATAAAATAAAAATGAACAAACAACTCCCACACATATTTTTCTGTTGAAGATCTCCTTTATCAAAAGTTTAACTGTATACACCTTTACCATTAGAGTACGATGTCAGAGACAGAGCTATTCTGAGGAGGTACATCCTCCGCTGAAGATTTCCAAGACATCTAAAATAATAGCCTCTAGTCTTAAATTTGGAGAAATTCTGTATCAACAGTAATACTTACGGATTTAGGATTTGTGATTTCAAAAATCATTAGTTTAATAGCTAAAGTCAGATATATTTAACAAAGCTCCTTAGTTCTTGTTTGCCAAATGTCCAAAGTCATCATAGCCTGAGATCGATTTGGACTAAAGATTCATTTCCATACTGAAATCACAGCGGACTGTGATTTTTTTCAGGAAAGTCATTGTGAAATTCTCCCCATAATTTCCAAATATCTGACATAGTAAAACAAGACGGTATATGACAAAACACACACACAGAAAAAAGGAAACTAGTTTGCGTGGATGCTTTAATTTCCAAAGGTGTGGTGGAGTGCACAGCCAATGGAGAGAAATGGAGAGTTTAGTGTATTGCGTTTTAGAGATATACTCTAATATCACATAAATGGCTCTCTCAAACTGTCCTTTTCTTTCCACTGAGAATATAGTCAAACTCAGATGTAAATGACTACTTTTAATCAAATAAATCTTATGGTAAGACTGTTTTAGAAGTCAGATGGGTTCAAAAAGAAAAAAGTGGCATACTCACTTGTCAGTTGCAACTGTTCAGAAAAAATGCTCCTGTAGCAACAGCTATTCAGGTTTTCCCAGCCCCTTCACTTTATTCCTGGTATGGAAGGAGGCTGTATAGCCTTAGATTATGTTATTCTACCTGATGCTACCAAAAATGTTAAAACTTCTTGGCTGCAAGACAGTTTTCTCTCTAAGCTACATTTATCATTTTCTTTCAGTTCATTTGTGATTTACTTATGTTCACATTCATTGGTTCATCCTTAACAGCCTCCTAGTATTTTGAAAATGGAATCATTTACTGAAAAAGAGACTGGCAGTGTAATAAAAAAGATGTATGAAGTTTTTGAAACTTGATCCCATTGGCATTTTTTAATGAAGGTATTTGGTTAGTTGCTGCTGGTACAAACCATGGTACCTTCCCCTCCAGCTCAAAACCTCCCTTCCAACACCCCACCACATATAAATTTGCAGTCAAGTAACTGATCTTCAGCAAAATCACAGGAGCTGATTGTGTTTAGGCTTGTAACATACTAAAACTGTAAAGTAAGCCATAGCAACATAAGCTTCAAAAAAAAGCTTAGGGCAACACTTTTCTTTAAGTGTAGAAATGGCTAAGAACAGATAATTACTGAAACGGACCTGATAAATAAGTCATTAAGCCATGGTGATTTGTACTCTTCTGTCTCTACTTTGAGTCTAACAAAGAGTTGCATTCTGTACTATTAGTCTGAATTATCTTTTCTGGTAGCCCCTACTGCAGTAGTCTAAAGACTACAAAGACAGGAAATGTTTAAGTTTTTGTTTTTTTAAAAAGCTGAAAAAGTCCCATCTATATATTAAGTACGCTTGGTTGCAAGAGTAGGCTGCATAAAAGGTTGCATGTCTTCCAGAATAGACTACCATTTCACTCTTCAGATATTATCTTCCTGATGATAGGGGAAAAAAAAAAAACAAAACTATTTCTCGAACTTGATTTAGTTATGTAAAAGTGTCTTCTGGTGCCATTTGAGACACACCAGTATATGTAATGCACTCCTTTGGGGCTGGCAGACATGACAAAAGACCTGTATGGGGCCTGTATCTTCCTGAATTGTCAGGAATTGTTGGGCTTCTGGGTTAATCAAAGCTTCTCAAGTAGCTTCAGTTACTACCTAAGTAACTGAATTGAAGCCACTGTCTCTTCAACTACCAGCCTCATCCAACTTTACAAAATTAAAAGGTCCAGTTTTATCAGGGCACTTGAAAATTGGTCTCTGAATCCTTATTCAGCTTGACATCTCTGACACAGTCAAATAAAGAACAATGACAACAGGATCTTCTGGGTGTCTCTTTTCACAGAAGAACAAAGTTCATAGAAGACAAAAAATTATAAAAGTATTCTGGAATGATGTCATCTACAATAGCAGATGTAGCAAACAAAGATTAATCACAGTTAATTAGGCAAAGAAGGCAGCGGGGGTTCATTTCAGTGCCGTATCTCTTATTTTGAGGCAAAACGAAATGAAGACTTGGGGAAAAATTACGTAGGATTCATTCATAACTTCTCACTTAAGGAAACTAACTTGCCTCTCTTAACCAAGCACATAATGAGATAGGTAGACAGTTATTAGTTAAGTCAATATTTTCTGACTCATATCAAATTGCTGTGAATTTAAAAAAATAGAGACAGCAAATGCTGCTAAAAAAATCCATTCACTCTAGTTTTAAAATTTGCTTTAGCAACTGTGTAATTTGTACTTGTTCTCTGCTAATATTCCAGTGAATAATTTACTGGCAGCAGGCTCCAGATGCATTAAGTATCACAAGACATTAGCAAAATTATTCAAATTGGAAATAGGAAGTATTAGCATTGAAAATATGCGAGATTAAAAATTACAATGACAGAGCTAGAGCATGAGAAACTTGTGACTGATGATTCCAATAACAGCTTGAGTTTCAAGTAAGTGCATCTAACAAACCCATCACAAGCTATTTGCAGAAATTATTCAGCAATAAATTCAGAATAAAGCAGAGCATGTTCATAGATAACTCACTACTGAATATTCTACGAAAATTCCAAATATTTGTTAGAAATGGGAAATGTAAATTGCCCTGAATATTGTAATAATAGGTAAAGGCATAAGGTTAACCTTTTCTATATTAATCCTTTTGAGCATTCCAGTAATAAACTTTTGTTCAGTATTCCTGCCTTCCTCCTAAAAAGAATACTTATTGCATAAGTACTTTTAGTAGATTTGCATAACTACTGGGATGAAGTATTTCTTCTTCTCAGGGTGGCAGTATCTATTTAATGTACTTATACTCCAACCACGCAATTATCCTGAAGTAAATGTAAACATGGATGAGAGTCCTCCCACAGTTATGTTTAAACTGGCTAAGACATCACCATATTGTTCGACTCTATTTTCTGTTTCATTGATAGCTTTATATTTTAATGCCTGAAGAGTATAGAGCTGATTAAGACTTTTGTTTTGCATAATTACATTCAGATTTGTTTGAATATATTCTGAAGCCTTTGGAATAAGATCCGTATGTGCCAACATTTTGGTTCTGTCTTATGCAATTGAGACACAAATTCCAAGCTTAACCTCTTAGAAGAAAAAAAGCCTGAAGTGAGAAAGTCTGGGATTTTTCAAAGTGTAGATTGCAGATTTTGATTACATTTGTAAGACCCACAGTGGGGCCAAGTGAGTTTTGCACTGGTGTGGTTTACTGTCTGGGGTGAGTGGCTGGCCACCAGGTACCCACCAACCCACTCTCTCACTCCTCCTCCATCAACAGGACAGGGGGAAAAAAATAATGAAAAGCTCATGGATTGAGATAAGGACAGGGAGATTGTTTACCAATTACCATCACAGGCAAAACAGACTCAGCTTGGGGAAATTAATTTATTTTATTGCCAATTAAACACACTAGGATAATGAGAAATGAGAATAAACCTAAAACCACCTTATCCCTGCCCCCACTGCTCCAGTGTGGGCTCCTCTCCATGGGCCACAGTTCCTGCTAGGAGCCTGCCTGAGCACAGGTGCAGCTTCCTTCAGGTCACATCCACCTGCTTGGGCACTGAGACCTCTAGGAGCTGCAGTTGTGGGTGTCTACTCCATCACGGTCCCCTGTGGGCTGTTTCACCATTGTCTTGTCAAGGGGCTGGAGGGGAATCTCTGCTCTGGAGCCCAGACTACCTCCTCCCTCTCCTTCTTCACTGACCTTGGTGTCTGCAGGGTGGTTTCACATTTTCAGTTCTCTCTCACAGCTGCTGCACAGCAGTTTTTTTACCTCTTCTTAAATATGTTATCACAGAAGTGCTACCACCATTGCTAATTGGCTCAGTCTTAGCTGGTGGCAGGTCATCTTGGAGATGGCTGGAACTGGCTCTATCAACATGAGGGAAGGTTCTGATGTCTTCTCACAGAATCCATCTGTAGTAGGAGCACTGCTCCCGTCCTTCCTGTGGGTCTAACAGTGTGGTTCAGGGGCATGGTGGCTAGCTTGGTGGGAAATGCGTGAGCTTCCGGTCACATTGGCGAACACCCCCCAGCCACATACCCCAGATACCCGAGCCCTGGTGACCACCTCAGCCAATGAGCCTACCTAGGAGACCACTCAACCAATGAAAGCTATATATGACCATGACCGATAGATGACCACAGTTCATATCCAACCCAGATTATAAAATGGGACTCCCACCAGAGACCCCCCTTTAAGTGGTTCTCCTCAGAGCAGCAGGTCTGTAATCAGAAGCCCTCCCTTTGGCTCACAACGCTGTCCAAAGTAACTTCCCTAGGACTGATTGTCTTCGCCTTTTAGGTAAGTGGTTTGCACATTTTGACTCGTCATTCTAAGCTTAGTTTTAGTTACACACTGTGTAGTATTAGTTCCCAATTGATGTTCTGAACCTGTAAAAAATTATGTCTGCCAAAGTGTTTGTGGTATAAGTTTCCTGTTCAGTTTGACTGTTCTACCTTTTCATGACACCATTAAAACTGATTTTTGCAACATCTTTTCTCAGTCTTACACTTCTGCTACACCATCCCTGCAGCCCCCAGGGATCACCCACACACCTGCTACCAAAACCTTGCCATGTAAACACAATACACTGTCTTTGGTAATGATTCTCAGTTTATGTTTATATACAAATTACAATATGCAAAAATTAAAATATTTTAAACCTCAGAATGAAATTTGAGATTCAGTCATGCTGAAATTCTGTGTCCTCTCCAGATCTGATTTCCTTTCCCTCTCCCTATTTAACATATAGAAAATGAACAAACAAAAAAAAATCATGGCTCAGTTGGGCCCTCTGAATCTGGCCATTTAGCCACTTATCATTTATCATAGCCATTTTGCTATGATAAATTACAAAATGGATCTTATTAGGAAGGGAGAAAACAAACAATCAAAAACATCCACAGAAAATTTGTTGACATCATCAAGTATAACTGAAATATTTTACATCTAGATTATAAATTCCACTGAAAAAGGAAAGAAGCCATAAAGCAAAAATAAAATCTCATTTTCCTTTGAGATGTGATCAGGATAGTAGTCATACACAAACATTTTTTGTTTTAGTGCAGAATCAGATATCAGATTTTAGCTGAAAACTGCATTGCTGTTTTTGCTGTAGAAATAACCTTCTACAGATCAGTAATCCATAAATATATGTCAGACTTGGGACTTAAAGCCTAATGTGATTGATCAGTTTAAGGTTTAAATACAAAACCAAGGAGGTAATACTTGACTGCAAATATAGCCTTACTACGTTGTAAAGCCTATAACAGAGGGCTATATTAATCTTAGAGATGGATGAACCTTGGAAAATCTGCCTGCAAAGTGAACTCACCAGCCTATCTAATGTGCTCTCAAAGACTGCTAGCTCAGCAGGGTGAGTCTAATGTGTTTCTTTCAGTGAGCGAGCATGAAAAATAGTGGTTATCTCCAACTAGTTCATGGCTTCATGTTTTGTTTACGAAAGTACATCTCTAGTTCTTACATTTTTGTAATACAACTTAGATAAAGGCTGCTATTTTTTTTTTACTCAATATTTTATCCATTCTCTTAACTTTACAGTCTTCAGACATTTCTTTCTCTCTGTCTTTCTCTCTCTTGGTTACTGCATAATCAATGTCAACCTTTTGTTTTTCATTCACTTTCATCTACAAGCTCTTTTATTCACGGCAATCTCTTCTTAACCTTGTCTCTTAAACCTCAAACCACTTCGTTTTTCAAGCATTTCTTAAGAAGATTCTGAGCTTAATTCTCTTTACTGGAGGAGCATCAAGTTGAACAAATCTAAAGGAATTATTCTAAAATTCTAAACACACAAATAATGGAATCCTGATATTAAACACCTAAACTTTGTGGGTTTTCTTTTATTATACTTTATTTTTTTATCTGGACTTTATCTACACACCTTAGCTTTGGGGAAAAAATATCAGTCTTTCCTAGTACTGTAATTGTCCCAGGAAAACTGCCCATGTAAATTTTATTTTCTGACTTTATGAAAGCAGGAAAGGTATCATTATAAGGAAAATAAAGAGACTCATAAAGCATTGACACTCACTACGGCACTTCTCTTACCTAAAAAAGGAACTCCACTAGTAAGGATAACGTATTTCTTATTTGTAAAAAAGTTTCTGGTTTCAATTAGTTTACTCAGAATTTCTTAATTATTACCTGATGATGATTTTTCAGAATAGAGACAGCAACAAGGATTCCTATAATGGTTAGCTAATAAAGTGGCATTTTATCTCATTTTAGGCCACCTTCTTTCTAAGCCCTTTGGAGGAAAAAAAACCTCACAACATTACAGATGTTGAATTTCTGCCATCCAGGGAAGCTACCGCTCAGAATAGACAGATGGCAGTTCAAAATAATTTTTATTCCCATGAAAAAAAAAAAAAGTGAAATCATGTCTGTTCCACTTAGATTAGCAGGGCAAACTGGACATGAAAGCAGCTGTGGAATCCCTCAAGTATGCGTATCCATTAATTTTCTCTTGGTGAAAGGGTCACTACTTTAATTTCACAGAATTAACAAAATTATTATGCATTTTAAAGTACGAAACGATTTATTTGTTTCCTTCGTCATGTTTTTTTTGGGGTCAGAAAAATCAGAATATATTTCAAAGGAAAACTGCTATTAATTTTTCAAAAAATAACACCTGTCATGAATGATATTAGAAATATTATTAAGGTCAGTATCAAGAATCTTTTTTGGTTTTGGTTCAGTTCAAATATTTCTCATCCTTCACATTCATTGAAATTTATCTTTTCAATGTTATGGTACTATTAGTTTTTACTTTATTTTATTTTCTCATTTTATGTCTTCCCATTTTCTTCCCTTTCTAGAGCTACCTTAATTTTTAGCAGGTGTCTTCACTTTAGTACCCCACCCATTGGTACAGATAATAGTCAGAAAGAATAAATAAAAATGCTGTTGCTGTTTATTTTCACTGTTCTTTCACTACAGATTTATTAAAAACAGTCTGTTCCAGCTCTTGTGATTTTTTTTCCCCAGGCTTATTGCCATGCTCTGGCGTCAATATGCTTAGATTAGTTTGAGCTAGCATTTGCTCTATAATTCTGTGAAGCTCTACTCTTGTCATCAAGAATAGAAAAATTATATTTGTACAAATGAATTATGAAGCCTTCTTATATAGATCTTGTCATAAATTGCCACTACATTAGCAAGAAATACTTGAGAAAGAATTTTACTTCCTTGTTAGCAACAATATGTGCCCCTCCCTTGAGTTGTCTCTTCTAGGGCGTTAAGACTCTTTTTTGATTCAGTTTGTCAATGATAAATGGAAACGTGTTAACTTTCCTTTTTTTTTTTTTTTTTTTTTGAATTGGTGAAAGCAAGAAAGAGTGCCTTTCAGTGAGCTGTCAGATCAACAGTATTAGTCTACTGTAGGTTCAGATAAAGGGCTTCAAAGTATATTACTTTCTCTTTTCATACACTAGCAATAAAGCCAGTTCAATATAGTTGGAAACATTTTAGATCAATGTTACCAAAATTTAGCAGCTCTTATTTCTGCTTTAGAAAAACAGCAATTCTAGTGATCCGATGTTTAAGGTTATATAGATTGAATTATGCATTTCAGTTCTGCACTTGGCTGGATAGGCAAATCAGGGTTTTAACCATTTGAACAGTGTGTCAACAACGCAACTGTATAATCAGTTGTAACTTTAGAGTTCGGGAAAAGATAATTAACTCAGTAGATTATTTTTTTCATAATATTTGAGACAGAAGAAATTATTAAAACTACTATATATTCTACACCTTAACTGAGCTCCATCTGATGTGAACTTTCAACCAGAACTTTCTTCAACTTAAAGAAAATATTCAAAATATTGACTAGTAATACTTTAATCTGGCTTCATTTTGACAGTATCACAAGTTACCGTACACAAATTACGCTTCTTATTATCCTATTATAGTTACAGATCATGTTATAAAATGAGTTTCCCTGTATTTTAAATGAAGAGGGAAAGTTAGCATTTTAAATTTTGTGACTTCCAAGTATTTGAATTAATGCTGCATTTCCATGTTTGGTTGTTTGGGTTTTTTTTTTATTTAAATAACAAAACACTTTGGATTAATATTGATTTAATGGAGTTTTTCTTTGATGTCTCTGACACACTTCTCATTTCTATTAAACTGTTTTGCATTACTTCAAAGTGCTGGTGATTTATGAGTCATAAATATGCAAAGTGCTAATTTGTCATGTCTCTAGCATGTCTCAACTTTCTGGTTTTGTGTTTATTGTTGTGCTTCTATTTGTTTGGACCTAATTTCATTGCAAGAAAACATTCTGCAGCTAAAAAAGATTTTAATTTAAACATTTCTGGATCTAATAACACTCTTTCTTCCTCTCAGAATCATTACTGGCTCAGACATGTTTGAAAATGAGGTTCCTATTATAGTGCTAACTTTTTTGCAATCACTGCCATACTGACAAAATCATAATAGTACTCATATTAACATTCAAATAACACTCATTATTTAATTTTCTTTGGGTTTTCTTTGTTTGCAGAGAATGATTTTCTAATTAGTAGGGTGGCATGGTGCTGTCGTGTAACTGGCAGGCAGTTAAACACCACACAGCCATTCGCTCACTCCCCCCAAATGGCATGAAGTAAAGAATAGGAAAAAAGGTAAAACTTGTGGGTTGAGGTAAAGGCAGTTTAATAGGACAGAAAAAGAAGGGAAAATAATAATAATGATAAAAGAATATACAGAACAAGTTATGCACAATGCAACTGCTCACCACACACTGACTAGTCAGTGCCCGAGAAGCAGTCAGCCCCTGCCCCGGCCAACTCCCCCCAGTTTTTTTGTTCAGCATGACATCATATGGTACGGCATATCCTTTTAGCCAGTTTGGGCCATCTGTCCTCGCTGTGTCCCCTCCCAGCTTCTTGTGCACCCCCAGCCTCCTTGCTGGTGGGGCAGTATGAGAAGCTGAAAAATTCTTGACATAGTGTAAGCACTGCTCAGCAACAACTAAAACATCAGTGTGTGATCAACATTATTCTCATCCTAAATCCAAAACACAGAAGTATACCAGCTACTAGGAAGAAAATTAACTCTATCCCAGTTGAAACCAGCACACATGGCTATTAAATAGGAAAAAAAAACCAAACACATATTTTTATCATTATTATACTTCTGGTGGTTGTAGTGATAACATGTTTTAAGAGCAGAGCAAACATAGCACTCAGAGTGTATTGGGAATCAATTCTTCCTTACAGTGGAAGACAACTCAAGACAGTAAAATAGTTTTACTGGTTTTAGCTAGAGAAGAGAGGAAAAAGCCATGCCATGTACTCTCATATCAAACCATTTGTTAACCTATCTATCTGCATTGCTTGTCTTTCACATTCATTATTAGAAAACTCACCTTCAAAATCTTCCTCAATTGATCTTTCTCTTGTGTTTTTATTTTTGAAAACGATTTTTTATTCTCCTCATTCTTATTTTATGTGATGGGATATCCTTATCTGATATCCAGGAACAATAAGGAAAACAAAGTGGACAAATGGGTATGTAGAGAGAAGTGTGAAATTAAATGTAAATCTTGTCTCTCTTTGCAAATTCTTTTAAAGTGTACCTAATGTTCTCTCAGTAACGTGATTCCTTTCTGTTTTCTTCAAAGAAGCAGAAAAGATCTATAGTATTATATTTACTTTTTTAATTTCTTCAGTAGCAGCTGCTGCTGAAACTATGATCTGCTATTTCAGTGTATGTTCTCAGTGGAGAAAAGCTCAAGCTCTCCCATGGCCCTTCAGAAGACCCATGTAAACAGTAATTTTATATATATAAAAGTTTTTTCATAAAATTCTGAAACAGAAATATATTTAGAGCTCAATTCACAAAAGGAAATGGTACAACATCTTAGTTTAAACAATAGGTTCCCAATAGTAGGAATTAAATTTATAAATCCATTTTTGAGATTTGAGCTACTTAGGTATCTCAGATTCACATCACTACTAAGCCTAAGCAAGTGAATAACAGACAGGGACAAAACGTGTGCTTCTGAAAATTCTTCTGAATATAGCTTACTCATTTGGCAGGTGGAAGAGAGCAGGAGGAGGTTAAAAAAGAAATAGGTGTTTACCTATTAGAGTTAGTAACCTAACTCTTTGAACACTTTATTCATTAAGTGATAGACCCTGCACATATAAAGGTCTCGGCTGATATTAAGCCCACTCCTGTTGTTTCATTAGCATGTCAATACCTCTTCACATGCAAATGTTTACCTTCAAGTACCAGTCTCAGTTTGAAGACAATAAAGAATAGCTGTAAATCAGAGATTCTTTATTTCTCTTTCAGCTGTTGGTCAGTACATGAATGTTTCTTCTCCAGTTCCTTTTACTTCAAGGTTAAATAGCTTTGCTTAAATTGAAGTTAATTGTAGCAGTTGCACTTTAGCTGGCGTTTTAACCTAAGTAGTTTGATTTTTCTGCAGAGGTATTAGTGCTGCTAAAAATTCCATCTCTTCATGGATGAAAAAGAAATATTCATACCTCGTATTGTTCCTTCTTCCTCTGCCAAGAAGAAAAGATGTAACAAAAGCCAACCAAACAAAAATTAGAAGCTGATCACCATGCAGTAATGTTACTGAATATGAAGCTGATCTGGGAAGCGGAAGGAAGGCCCACTGAATTTCTGACTGTACCAAATGCTTTATTTCGGATTAACCTCAATGAGGAATTTACAGTTCCAAGGCAGGTATTCTGGAATATAAAATTTTCTTAAATATTTTGGAGTTTAGCCATTTACAGAATTTTTAATAGCACAAGAGTAGATACTTGAATCTGGACCACTGGTATCTTAGATGAGTACCCTTACTATTTCTTTGTATAGAGTACCTTTGCATTGCTGGACTAAACACACTTGTTCTATGTTGGATGAACATTTGGATACCAAAAATCCAAGATACTTGAGGATTCACCATAGGATGAAGAATGAAGCTCCAAATGCCATTGCATCTTTCTCTACTGAGGTTGTGGGACAATCAAACATAAACACTGGAGATGACCGGAAAATATAATTATGCTATTAAGGAAAACTAGGAACATCCACATTCTCTCCAGAAAGTTCACAGTTTTTCTAGCAAGCAGCCAACAAAAAAGGTAGAAATTTCAGAGATTTCTTGATGTAAAATAAATCTGAAGACATACACAAATTATTTTAATCCTTATAGTCCAAAGAAAGCAATAACAAACCTCATATGAAATACCAATCTAGTCTGGGAACATTTTAATGGATGCAAAGCAGCTCATCTTTTTAATATAAAACCCAATCTAAGTCAAGAAAACCTCACAATCCATCTTCCAAGCTTTTGACTTCAGTGTTTTTTTCACTTAAGTGTTGTAATTCTGCAAAGCATTATTAATCCATAAAAGCCCCATGCGTGGACAAAAAGTGTGGTTAGGAGTCAAAAAATCACCATTTCAGACAGCTTGATCTAATAGCACTCATCAAGATTCCTGTCTAAAGGGAGATGTGGATTAGCTGCATCAAGAAACTGCTGTGGTTAGCTTGCCCCAGCAACGCTGTAATGAATTGAGAAAGAGAGCATTTCTTTAACAGCAGGTGAGGGCAGTTGCCTTCAGACTGAGGAGTGCTTGTACTAAAATTGAAATGTGAATCCACGTACATTAAAACGCACATCACGAGAGGCAAGCAGACTTCCTGGAACTCAGCTCATTTTCAATTCACTGATGGTAAAATATAGGAGAGCAAATATACTATTACATAGTAGTAGCAATTTACTGTAAAACTGTAGCATAAATTCTGAAGCATCTGGGAACTGATTTCCCAGTATTCCTTAATTAATAAATTTAATTCCCAGGTTTCAAGATGATCGGGAGCATGGAAATTTTATTTTATAAATAGTTTAATTTCATTGCATACCCAAGATTACAGTATGTTCTATGGATTAATTTTTAGTTGAATTGTTTTACCTTCAATTGAGATAAGATTTAAGAAAAGTAGTGACTATAATTACAAATAGCAAACGTCATGTAAGAACTTATTTAACAGCATGTATACATAAAAAACAGTTTTGAAAAGTAGCATTACTGTAAAAATGGCTTTAATAAATATATAACATCTTCCTTTGGGGAAAAAAAAAAAAAAACAAAAAACAAAAGTTGGACAAACTGTATACGTTTTACCCAGGATAAACTATATTTCCTTGTATTTCTTATATTCAGTAATATTAGTCCAATAGAGGCTTCTGTGCTGCAGATTCACAACGAGATCCAGATCATGCTGCTCTTTAGGATTAAACTGATTACAGTAGAAAAGTTTTTAGGTAGAAAAGAGGACAATCACATGAATGCAAAGCAAAACATATGAAAAGAGATCCTGCACTGAAAACAAAAACTACTCTAAGTGGTTTTTTTTTAAAAAACATGAATAAACCTGAAGGGCAAAAGTACAATAGAAAGAAGATGACTGCAGGGCATTTATCCAAACGCAAACCAACAATACATCTTGAAAGTCAAGAATGATGATGACAGCAAGAAACACGCATGCAAAATGTCATAAGATATAATAAAATCACTCAAAAATCTGTGGTTTCATCCCTAAGATAATACATTATTTATGGCCATAATAAAGTCTGAAGAGGTTTGCAAACTTTTCAAACAAATCTAGGTTAAATGCAGACTTAAATATGGAATTCTACACTGTATGGTATCTAAGGAAATTTATTTTTCAGTATTAAAAAATCTATGAAACATAGTAATCTTCACTTTATTAGTAGCTGGTAGAGAATCTAAAGTCATCTCAGAGCAATATTTTGTATTTTAGCTGGACATGTTTTTATTCACAATAAGAGGCTAACAGGGAAAAGAGAAGAGAAACAAACTAACCAAATTACCGAGATTTTTTCTTTTTCTTGCTTAGGAAACATGTATTTATCTGTTTGTGTCAGGTCTAGAAAAAATAATCGACTACCTGAAACTGTACGTAATTCTGAAATAATTTCTGCTTCAGAAATCCTGGCGCCCTCCCTCCCCCCAGTGCAATTTGCAGTCCTGCTGTGGTCAAGCATTTATATGAGTATTTAAGTGCCTTTTTTTCACTGAAATCCCAGTGAGTCACACGTGTCCATGAATGTTCTGAAGAATAGAGAAGGTTTAGTTAGCCATGTCCCTACCTCTGTGTCAGCACAATGACTTTCTTGTGCAAGCTAAGCAGAGGCTACACTTATTGAGGTTAGGCAGCAGACACCACTGAGTTACCTGTAGCCACTTCAAGACGAGGTTGTGGTCAAGTGTCCCAAAGTAAGCTGAGACAAAGGGAAAATGAAGACAGGCTAAACAAGCTGACAGTTTTCTTCTATAAGAAAATATTAAACCATTGTTCAGCTTCAGCTACAGTGCTGTGGAGCGTAAATGCATGGGGTCTTCCTACAACGTGGATTGTTCACTCCTAAAAGGAAGAACTTTTGGGGGAAAGTAACTAGAAACTCAGAGTCTGATAAAAATTTAGAAGTCCAGAGTAAAAACTGAAGGCCAGGTCGTGAAAGCTTCAAAAGTTTTTAAATTCTATTTCAGGCATGTAGGCACAACTTAGGTACAGACAGAAATGTAGTACTCTTGATATTGCAGTCTAATGCAGAAATGAGGGTAAATCTAGATGTGCCATTCAGCACTGCCTGAACATGTGCAGAGGAGAAGTGGGTTTACTGTTTTGCTCTCCCAACCAGATCACTGCTGGATCTAAGGAAAGTATGTGGGAAAATGTGGACATTTGCATGACAATGCTTTGTAGGTAAAGCCTAAATGTCTTGGGTAGGATGGTGGAGGTAGAGGAAAGTCTCCGGTCCTGAGCTTTTCCAGTTTCAACTTCAATGCAGATTTCTTTAGCAATTCTCAGAGAAGAATATATGAAGACTTGTATTCACACTATGAACTTTTCTTAAATTTGGTTAATATGTTCTATATGCCAGATGTAAAAACACAGAAAAAATTGTATCTCTAGGTGACTGTTTCAAAAATGAGTTGAATGTGAGGGCAAGAAGTAAAATTAAGTGCCACTTGACAGTTTTGAGATCCTAAAACTGAAAATCTGCCATGCTCTTGCCAAGGCACAGAGGTAAGGATGCTCCTTTCCTGCACCACAATTCGTGGCAGCATGCAGGTGTAACAGTCCTGTGAATTTCTTTGTTGGATATGGGACTGTGACTCCAATTAAACTGAAAAGTTCTTAAAAGAATCACATCACAGTTTGCATTCAGTAATATATGCTAGCAGGCTCTTTCGTTCATATCATTCTATGCCAACTGCTGACATGCTACCAAACTAATTAAGCAAAGTCACCAGAGTAAATTTAGCTACAGCAGGCTGTGAAACTGAGCTGAAAAATATTTCACACCCTTGAAGCCAAAGTAGATGTGATTTGCCCTGCAGTAAACGTCTGCTGTGTGACAGATACAGGCAGCGCTCTGCAACCCATCTTTGAGGGCAGTAGGGAGAAGGTACTGCAGAGAGTGTTATGGAACAATTATGGGAAGGACTGAAAGGCCAAGATTCATTGTGTCTGACAACAAGACAAATGGACCCCACTGTAGTGAGAGATAAGAGATGATGCCTGCATTTAATAGTATAGGTCCTGGATTGCTTACATTTTTAAGTGGTGAAAAAGACTGCAGAAAATACAACACCAATAAGCAGAAACCACTGTAAACAGCTCAGCCATACTCCAGGGCTGCAAGAACTGTATGCAGGTAGAAGGAAAGACAGACACAGGACTTTCATGTCCTTTGAATATCAGGAAAGGTTCTGTCCTGTGTTGACGAGTTTTGCAAAAATGAGCAGCATAATGAAACCATGGCTCAGAAATGCTGGGTAGAAACATACAAAATCACATTCACTGCAATAGTGCACACTGAGGCAAAAGAGAAGCACAGGAGAGTAATATTTCATCCTGTAGCTGGTCAGTAGTGAAGAATATACCCATTTCACAATCAAGACATCTGGCAGAAGTTCACTCATGCTAAACTGAAATAATTCAATAGTTTCTAGAAATAAAAAATCTGATAGCTTTGAGCAAATGCCTTCCTCTACCCATTTTCTAGCTTTCCCATTCCAATTCATGTTTCTAGAATGAATTGTTTTCTTTGAGAGATTGATATAGAAGGCTACATAAAAACTCTGTTTAGTCCATACAGATTCACTATTTTTTATTTTTTTTGCTTTTTAAAGGAGGCATTTATCCATAGAGAGGTAATAAAATATGAAACGTATTTGTGTATGCTATTTAATTATAACTTTTAATGTAACGTATTTGATACACGTGTTTCTCAGTGCACTTTATTTTTTATGTCATTTAAAAAAAAAAACACGTCACGGTAAAAACGTGTACTTTACATGCTATTATAAATTTGGCCATGTGATGAGAATTCTGGGGACACCAAAGAACATGGTGGGTCCCATGAAAAACCTGAGTCATAGATTTCCATGTGTGAAAGCAACCTAATTCACAAGCTATTGAACTGAAAGAATGAAATTGGCTGGTTGATATATAACTTGCAAGATACTCAGCAAAGAGATCATCAGCAATTGTGGAAACCCTATCAAATACCTCTGGGTCAAGATCAGAGGGGTTGTCTCCAAGGGGAATCTTACAGTAGGCATCTGCTACCAACCTCCAAACCAAGACAATAAGTGCAACGAAATAATATTTGGGTCACTTAAGCAAGCTTCAGGTCAACAGAACCTGGTTCTTATGAGTGACTTCAATGACCCAGACATTTGTTGGAAGCACAATACAGCAGCTCACATGTCATCTATCAAGTTCCTGGCATGCATAGAGGACTGCTTCCTTATACAAATGTTACATGCACCACCCAGGAATGAGGCACTGCTGGACTTGTTACTTACAAACTAAGAAAACCTGCTTTGTGATATCTTCGTTAATGATAGCCTTGGCTGCAGTGATCACAATATTTTCGAGTTTGGGATCCTTCTGAGTAGTCTGAAGGTTAGCTCTAAGATGATGGTTTTAGATTTTAGAAGAGCAAACTTCACCTTACTCAGAGTTCAATTGGGAGGGATTCCATGGAAAGCTTCCATGGAGGATAAAGGAGTGAGTTAGTGAGTGCTGTGAGTTTTTCAAGAATGCTCTACTGGAAGCACAAAAACATTTTATCTGCTTTAAAGGTAAGGGAAATAGGTGGAGCAAGCAATCCCCCTGGCTTATCTGCGAGTTCTGAGTCTACTTAAAACCAAAAGAGAAGCATACCAGACGTGGAAAAGCACACAAATACCCATGGAGAACTACAAGGGCATTGCCATGGTATGTGGAGATGTAGTTAGAAAAGCAAAAGCTCAACTTGAATTGAAATTGGCTAGAGATAACAAACACTACAGGAAAGGGTTCTTCAGGTACATAAACAACAAGCAGAAACAGAAGGAAAATACTGGCTCACCGTTAAACAGGAGAGGTGAATTATTCACCAACAGTACTGAAAAGGCACTGGTTCTTAACACTTTCTTCACCAGCGCTGTTGGGCCCTAGGCCTTGGGAATAACAATCCACGTTGATGCAAACAAACCCACCATCAGAGAAAGAAGAGTTGGTATCTGAACTATTACAGGAGCTTGACCCCTTTAAATCAATAGGCCCTGACATTATCCATGTGAGGTTGTTAAGAGAGATGGCTGATATCATTGTGAGGCTGCTCTCCATAATCTTTGAGAAATCATGGAGACCAGGGGATGTCCCAGAAGACTGGAAGAAGGCTAATGTCACCCCCGCTACAAGAAGGGCCTAAAGGAGGACCTAAGAAATTATAGACCCATCACTCTTACTTCAGCCCCTAGGAAAGTTACGGAATGAATCCTCCTGGGGGCTATCACAAGTGAAATGAAGGACATGACTGGGAAAAGCCATCAAGGATTCACCAAGGGCAAATAGTTCTTGACAAACCTGATCAGCTTCTACAACTAAGTAACCTGCTTAGTTGATGTGGGGCAAGTGGTGGACATTATCTACCTGGATTTCTCCAAGCTTTCGATACAGTTTCCCACAGCTTCCTCCTAGAGAAACTGATGTGTTACAGTATAGACAAGTGGTCTGTGCAGTTGATGGGCAACTGACTGACAGACCACACCCAGAGGGTAGTGGTAAACAGCTCCTTTTCAAACTGGCAACCTGTCACAAGTGGGGTCCCCCAAGCTTGATACTGGGCCCAACGTTGTTTAATATTTTCGTAAGTGATCTGGATGATCAACTGTACCCTGATGAATTTTGCTGATAACACAAAACTGAGTTGGGAAGTGGACACTTTGGAAGGGAGAGCTACCCTGCAGGAAGACCTGGATAGGCTGGAAGAGTGGGCTAATGAGAACATTATGAAGTTCAACAAGGACAAGTGTAAGGTCTTGCATGTGGGAAAACATAATTCAGGAGTGGGATCTACGCAGCTGAGGAAACAGTTCTGTGGAAAGCAAAGCCTGCTATATGAGGAAAGGCTGAGACAATTGGGTTTGTTCAGCCTTGAGAAAAGAAGTCTTAGGGGAAACCTTATCTCTATGTTGCAGTATTTAAAGGGTAGCTACAAAGAAGATGGAAACTCCCTTTTTAAAAGGAGTCATGTGGAAAAGATGAGGAATAATGGGTACAAGTTACTCCAGGGGAGATTCCAGTTGGACACAAGAGGAAAATTTTTCACAAAGAGAATAATCAGCCATTCGAATAATCTCCCCAGGGAAGTGGTGGATTCCCAACATTGGACAATTTTAAGATTCCGCTGGACAGTGTGCTGGACCATTTTGTCTAGACTGCGCTTTTTCCAAGAAAGGTTGGACCAGATTATCCTTGAGTTCCCTTCCAACATGGTATTGTATGATTCTATAAGCTGTACAGGAAGCTGACGTTTTCTGTTACAACATCTGAACGAGTTAGATATATTGGAGTTCCAGGCACCATGTACTTTATGATATGAAGTGCACGCTCAGATCATAGATGAACATACATGGAAAATCTGTTCTAACCTCAAGGCCTATGGATTATATAAAAATGAGCCATATATATTCCAAAACACTTGACGTATTAGTAAGGATTTTGTAAATCCAGCTGGTAATAATGGCTGTGGACTAGAAATATGTCCATATTACATGAGAATCATAAATCTTGGGTGCTGCAGCAGGATAAATGCTTTAAAGGTATCTTAAAGCAGAGGAGCGGTTTAGAATAAAAAGAGGATTTGCGTGGCAAAATGATTTTGAAAAGGAGAAATAATGTAACAAAAAAAAAGAAAGAGAAAAAGCAGTATATTCTGACTTTTACTAACTTTCTAGTCCATTTTGGTATAAAATAAAGCTTGACTTTTACTCATCTTTAAGTTAGGTACATGGTAATGCTACCGTGCCATAATAATAACACTGTAAAATTCACTTTAAATCCATACTATCATAGGTAAGGCAGAAATTAAAATTTTTGGGTTTATGTTATCCAGAGAAAATTTAAGGTCAGGCAACCAAATATCACCCTAATACCTTCCAGAAATTGAAAGTTAAAACCTCCATACACACAGACACTTAGATACACATTCCAAAGAGTGAAAGGAGAAGTGTTTTATCTCACTAGTGCAAAAGTCTGTATGTGGACTGATAATGGCCCAGGAGAACACCGGAGGTAATCAAGAAAGAGTCGGAAGGACTGGACTTTGAGAGTATACATGACTATTCTACCATTATCTCCATTAGAAAGCTGCAATTCATGCTTGGAATTGGTTCTCAACTGTTTCGCATTTGGCTTTCATTCATGCCCATTGTCATGATTTGGGCCAGGTTGGCCAATGACAAGATGACAGATGCTCTCCACCACTTCTCACTCCAAGGAGAGAGATAAAAAGATTTATGAGTTTAGAAAAAAACCTAAACTACATTAATGAAATATTAATAATAAAATAAAAATGAAATAGATACAATATACACAAATATATACAAAACCATATCAAGTCCCAGGGAGATGTCACTGGCAGGCACTGGGGAAGTCCCAGACTGTACTCAGTGATGAACGGGAATTGGATTCTGGATCTAGATTCAGGAACTCACAGATAGGGATCTAAAGCAGATAAACAGACAGCATCCTCCTCAGACCCCAATCATTGAAGAGAGCCAATACAGATGCCCAACCCTTTGATCCCTCAGCTTTTATACGGAGCATGGCAGATGGGATAGACTACCCTATCGGCCACTTTGTGTCACCTGACCTGTCCACTCCTCCCCACAGGTGCAACCTCTCCACGGGGTAAACAACCAAGTCAGCTGACCCTGGTTGCCACAGCAACAAGTATCAGCAAGAGCCTCTCTCACTGAACAGAAAGTTGGCTCTGCTCCACCCTAAACCAGGACACCCACGTACAGAAGAGTAGCCTTTTGCTCTATGTAGAGCAGGACTATCCTTTAGGTGCTCAAGTGCTCTAATGCCTAAATGCTCTCTAAAGGAAAAGAAAAAAAAAAAAGGGGATAAAGAAAAGTAGGGGGAAAAAAAAGGAAGTAAAAACAAATTTCCAACATTCCAAATTTACAGGCTCCAGACCTTTATTTTTTCTCTGTACTAATGTAGAAGGAGTGAGTTTGGATTGGTGGATCTGCATTTTCTATATACAAATGAAGGTGCATAGGTTTCAAATGAACTAGAAATGATACATGGACTATAGGGACTCATGTTATTCACAGTCACGTTTGTTGCTATTAATTGTTTGATGATCATCATAAAACTCTCCTGAATGCTACGAAGGTCCATTTCCTATTGTGCTAGCTGCTGTTTTTCTGAGTTTTACCAGTCTTTCATAAAAGGAAAAAAAATGGAAGTGTACACGCGCATATTCTGAATTGGGGTTTATGCAAGATGAATACCAAATTTCTGAGTTAGGAATTTCCAACCTGCACTTTGAAAGCATTGTAAAAAGGAACAGGAAAATCTCTATTTATTTACATCTCTTGGGCTGTCTGCTACCTCTCTTACTGAAATATGATTCCTCTTGTTTTTAAACAAAATAGATGATCTCCTGCAAAACTTCTTTTTCCATCTTTTATCTGTGCTGCTAGGGGAGCATATTTTTTTTTTCTTTTTTTGCAATTCTTTTACTGAGAGCATGTCGTGGTTTAGCCTCAGACGGCAACAAAGAACCACGTGCCGCTCGCTCGGGCCTTCCTAATACAGGAAGAATCAGAAGAAAAGGCAAGACTCTTGGGTTGAGACAAAGGCAGTTTAACAGGACAGCAAAGGGAACAAGCAAACAACAACAATAACACGGACAGAGGCATATACAAACACGATTACGGGACCGCCACTCCCCGCCGCTCACCGACCGGACCCGGGACGCCCCCGCCCGCTGCAAGCGGCGACTTCCTGCCCCCTCCCCCGGCAGCTCAGGGTGGGCATGGCTCACATGGCATGGAATACCAGGGAAAATTAACCCTATCCCCGCCAGAACCAGGACATTATCCACCCCTTATTCCATACCATCTATGCCATGCCCAGATCTTACAGGTTCCAATGAATTGCCACCACTCTCCCCGTCATATATATATACACATATATATTCATGCAGATATAATGCCCTTAGTTTATGGGCCATCCCTCCAAAAGCGTCCGTTGAGCTCTTGTAATCCATGGCTTTGGGCTCCATCTGTTAGAACAGTCTCTCAGGGCAGGTGAGATGCTGTGTGGTGCTGGTCTCTTGCATGCTGTATTTTTCGGAGCTTGTGACTGGTGCACCCGGTGTGGCTCATGCTCACAGTCCGTGGGCTGAAGATGTAGATCTTGAGGAAGTTGCTGGGCGCCAGCTGCTGAGGTCAGTTCTTATCCCATCATCCCTGTGCCTTACTCGTAGTACAACTGATAGCAATTATAGTAATGAGGACATACAGTGACAGTGTTACTTAGTAATTAACAACACACAATTTGATTCATTGGCTATTCTCACCCAAAATGAGATCCCCATGAGGTACACATCGGACTTCCCCATCCTGCCGCATCACCCACCAAGTGCACCCAGGTCCTTGGGCAAAAGCAATCCCACGGATGGGTTTGCCTTTGCCTGAGACAGGACTAACCCAGACTGTCTTCCCTAGCATATTCTTCGTGTGCACTACGGGGACTTTATCCCCTTCTACAGTACGTGGAAGTTTTGATTGGGCAGGGCCAGCCCGATTGTTAGATCCCCTGGTGTTAACTAGCCAGGTAGCTTTTGCTAAATGTGTATCCCAGTGTTTGAAAGTCCCACCACCCATTGCTTTCAGTGTAGTTTTTAACAATCCATTGTATCGTTCTATCTTCCCAGAGGCTGGTGCGTGATAGGGGATGTGATACACCCACTCGATACCATGCTCTTTGGCCCAGGTGTCTATGAGGCTGTTTCGGAAATGAGTCCCGTTGTCCGACTCAGTTCTCTCTGGGGTACCATGTCGCCACAGGACTTGCTTTTCAAGGCCCAGGATAGTGTTCCGGGCAGTGGCATGGGGCACAGGGTATGTTTCCAGCCATGCAGTGGTTGCTTCCACCATTGTGAGCACATAGCGCTTGCCTTGACGGGTTTGTGGCAGTGTGATATAATCAATCTGCCAGGCCTCCCCATATTTATATTTCAGCCATCGCCCTCCATACCAAAGAGGCTTCAAACGCTTGGCTTGCTTGATTGCAGCGCATGTCTCACATTCATGGATGACCTGTGCAATAGTGTCCATGGTCAAGTCCACCCCTCGGTCACGAACCCATCTATATGTCGCATCTCTTCCTTGATGGCCTGAGGAGTCATGGGCCCACCGAGCTATGAATAGTTCACCCTTATGTTGCCAGTCCAGATCCACCTGAGCCACTTCAATCCTAGCAGCCCGATCCACTTGCTGGTTGTTCTGATGTTCCTCCGTGGCCCGATTCTTCGGTACGTGGGCATCTACATGGCGTACTTTCACAACCAGATCCTCTATCCGGGCAGCAATATCTTTCCATGGTAGTCCACTTGCTTGGTTGACATACAACATCCTCACTGAAGGGGTACCTCTCCCTCACGCCTGACAGGAGTCGTTTCCAGAGGCTGAGGGCTTGGGTCTTCTTCCCAATCGCCTTGTCAATGCCGCCTTCCCTAGACAGGGATCCCAGCTGCCTGGCCTCCCTACCCTCTAATTCCAGGCTACTGGCCCCGTTATCCCAGCACCGGAGCAGCCAGGTGACAATGTGCTCGCCTGAAAGTTGGCTAAAATCTTTTCGCATATCCCGCAGCTCACTCAAGGATAGGGATCGAGTAATTACCTCTGGTTCTGCCTCTTCCTCCTGCTCTCGTGATGACCCTGGTTCATCATCATCTCTTACTAAGCGAACTGATTTCTTTGTGTACTTCTTCTTCTGTATGGGGGCAACTGATACCGGCACGGGTTGGTTCCCTGGTTCAGCGGCAGTGGCTGCCGCAGGGGTTGCAGTAGCCGCAGTGTCCGTCGCAGGGGTTGCAGCAGCCGCAGTGGCTGCTGGTCTGGTCTCCATCTCTTCCCCCTGAGGGTGCTGCATAATTCTGAGCAGTGCCTGGTAGATACTGGCCAGGGCCCAGCACAGCGCGGTGAGTTGTGCCTCTCTAGAATAGCCACAGCATTTTCCCTTCAAATATTCTACCACTTTATCAGGGTCCTGTAATTGTTCAGGGGTGAAGTCCCAGACCATTGGAGGTGAGTAGTTCTCTAGGTACCTGCCCATGTTCTCCCACACGCCATGCCACCCCTGATTATCCAGCCTCGGAGCAGATCTCCGGGTGGCAGTCTTAAATAGCTGTTTAACCTTAAACAGGACGTGGAACACATTCAGCAGACATAACGATAGGACCAGGCTGGTTTGAGTATCCCAAGGATATTCAAAATTCTCAAAAGCTGCCATACCTGACCTGAAGGAGAAAAGGGAGGCAAAAGAGCTGGGGAAAGTGCCCCCCCCCCCCGTTTCCCCCACAGACTGGGTGTAAGTATTAAATTCTGAGAGACGATGCCCAAGGTACGGACAGGACAGCAACACCACATAAAAGCCCCAAAGTAACTGTCTAACAAGTGATGTTATCATCTCATAAGCCGATATTGCACAGGACAACAAAATGATAATCCTCATCCCTCTCCCAGAAGTAACAAAAATCATCGGAAGGAGTACATAAGACATCTAGGAATTCACATAACACAGCCATGAGAACAAACCAAGCAACATGGTGACCAGCGACTATTTGCCTAATACAATAAACGCATACAACACATTCGTTTTTTCAAGCTCTAGTTGAATTCTGTCGTTATCTCAACCCTTCGAGCCCCACGTTGGGTGCCAAAAAGGACTGTCGTGGTTTAGCCTCAGACGGCAACAAAGAACCACGTGCCGCTCGCTCGGGCCTTCCTAATACAGGAAGAATCAGAAGAAAAGGCAAGACTCTTGGGTTGAGACAAAGGCAGTTTAACAGGACAGCAAAGGGAACAAGCAAACAACAACAATAACACGGACAGAGGCATATACAAACACGATTACGGGACCGCCACTCCCCGCCGCTCACCGACCGGACCCGGGACGCCCCAGCCCGCTCCCAGTGGCGACTTCCTGCCCCCTCCCCCGGCAGCTCAGGGTGGGCATGGCTCACATGGCATGGAATACCAGGGAAAATTAACCCTATCCCTGCCGGAACCAGGACAGAGCACTAAATGAACTTTTTTTGCAATTCATTTACTGAGAGCAGGCAGACAACATAGCCAAGTAGAGGAAAACTTACCTCACCAGAAAGGTGGTATATGTATCTAGATCATAAAGCAACTGTATTTTGCGAAGCTGCAGTGCCTTCTGAGAAATGTTCCTAGGTCAGCTCTGCGAAGCAGTCTCACTCTGGAAATGGTGACAGTAGAGTACTCTGCTCCAGCATGTAGCATGATGCCTCTACTTCTGATCTTGATCCTACAGAATTCTGACTAGTACTATCAAAATTTAGCTCATGCTTTCCACATAAAAAAATGCCTCATATGTGATGTATTTTTCCACTTTAAAATGTATTTACATATAGATTTTTTGCTTTATTTGTTTCATTTATTTTATTTTATTTTATTTTGATTTATTTTTCTCTTTGTGAGACAAATTGTATCTATAATCAGCTATTGCTTGTTAATATAAAATAACATAATAAGGTACCATATGCATGTCTACCACAATGCAAGACAGGAAAAAAAATGATGACTTTATTTCCAAGCAGGGTTTGTTTTAAAGCATAATAATTTGATCTCAAATTTATATTATTTGTTAGAAATCAGTTATACAGTGTCCTGAAATAGCTCAATTAAAATTCAACTGGTTTCACCTGCAAGAATAATACTACAGTTTAGCATTACATTTAGACTGGAGAAAAAAAAGAAAAGGCAGTGCACATTA
This sequence comes from Larus michahellis, assembly GCF_964199755.1. Lineage (NCBI taxonomy): Eukaryota > Metazoa > Chordata > Aves > Charadriiformes > Laridae > Larus > Larus michahellis. The sequence continues at coordinate 171,004,876 of NC_133896.1, forward strand.
ATATCATAACACTTGAAGGTATGAATTAATACAACTATTTGGATCACAAAAAAAGGACAGAGTATGAATTCAGGAAAGGTACCAATGCTCAAATTTTCAGTAGCAGCTAACAAGTCTGATCGCTTCAACTTTTCAAAATTTGGAGGGATTTTAGATTTCAAAAAACCCTTGAGTAGGGGAAAAAAATTCAGAGCGATTAATAGGCATCATTATTCATTTGTTGGGTATGTGGTGGGAAGTATTTTTTTTTACAGAAGAAATAGATATTTAATGTCCTCCATTGTTTTTATTGGAGACATAGGAACACAGGTTTATAGAGATGCCTTCAAGCACCAGTTCTTGTTTCTTGCCCTTCATAAGCATAGTAAACTCCATTTGGAAGACCAATAGACTGTTTTACTGTAAGTTTGTTCCAGAACTCCATGGACATTACAGTTATGAGGATTGTTTTAATATCCAGTGGCATTTATACACTTAAACATTAAATAAGTTTCTTAGCAGGCTCCATACTGCACAATACATCTGTCCTTAGGCAATAGACAAAGAAATAATGAAGTCTGTACAGTTCATGACTTCAGTCTCTAATTTTTATCTGAGAAACTTTTTCTACAATCAAGACTGTAAAATGAAAGGTAAGATACAACAATTAAAGTTCAGAGGTGTCAGGGATTAAGATGAAACAGTAAAAAAGAAAGAAAAATCAAAGAAACAACTGCAAATGGAGTATCGTGTCACATTAACAAGTATTACTTTGTTTTAAGAATAGGAATTATAGGTTCTGTTCCATGGAGTAGGAACATTAAAGGCCTTGAAAAACAGAGACTTAAATACCATTGATTCAGGTAGCCATGTTCAGCAAAGTTGTGAAAAAATACCATGAAAAGGAGATAGAGATCATGAAAGATGGTTGTTTAACTGAGATGACACAGAAACAGGTTTTATGTGTATCTTTTTTATTGGTCACGATGACCTTCTAGCGGACAACATATATAATTGAATATAATAATTGATTTTGCGCAAACACTTCAAGAAGAATACAACCATGGTTTCTTGCCTCATACTTGTGACATAAGCTTGTGTGATAAACTGTGGGCTTACTCATTTTGGTTTTAAAAACCTAGCAATGCAAATGCAAGCAGATTGTAATATTTAGACACCAGAGAGTTAATTTTTTTTTTTTTTTTAAGAGATGTGAGAATCCAGTGATTTATGAAGAAAATAGGATCTAATTTATAAATATTAGTGATGGGTGAAATCACTATCATTTAAGGATTGCTTTTACCCGTTAAGCAACTAAGGACTAAAAAAGTTTTTTTTTAAAAAAAAAAATAAAGTACAATGCCCCGATAAGACTGGCATGTATGCAACCACACATGGATTATATGCATACAATGCATTTTTTCACAATTCTGAATAAACATTGACCCACTTAGATTAGGATAAAATCAAAATGTATTGGAAATAAATATAAGAATTCTGTTAGTCCAACACACTAGTGTCCTCCAAAATTGAAAGTAAGCAACTGAAGATAAAGAACACAATTTCATAACAGCATGACAGGAAATAAATTTTTAGTGCCTGAAAGAATAAAGATTATAAATAAGAAGTCTTTTTCTAAGTACTTTCCTCTCTCCCAACTGAAATTATGTTGTAAGCAGTGATATCTATCCACCTATATTAAAAATTTCTAAGTTTGGATAGCTGTAAAAGATTTTATGAAGATACATCTGAAGGTTACCTCTGCTGTATCTCAATATTATGATGGCAGACCACATAACACAAACACAAACCTTTCAGCTAATGTTACACCTACAAATCACTAAAAGTGATGTTTTGACAGCAAAAGGGTTTATCTTCTGTTCATAATGTTGCAGTACTATACGGAGAAGCTGCCAAGGCCAGGGTTGCTGCTGCTTTCAAAGAGATAAACAGTTAATAAAGGTATATTTTACCTGACTGATTTATTACATGTATATTTGTTTAGCTAAATTCAAAGCATTATAACACTGTCAGTACAAAGCTGAAAAATATGAGTGAAACGTAATGTTTTCTTTTTAAGAACTGGGAGTTGAAGAGACTACTGTGAAAAAGACAACAGGAGTGGTTTGTTGTTATTTTGTTTTAGGTTGGGGTTTATGCTAGGAAAGAAGGTAAAGCACATTTCAGTTGCAGTACTCTCCAAATATATAAACTCCATTTCTAACAGAGACCTATTA